>NC_135345.1:51614071-52223606 GCF_023851605.1 Tamandua tetradactyla
CAAGATTCTGTCATTGCCCTTGCTTGCATCTCAGAAGAGTAGGGTCCAAGCAGGTTAACAGAAAAGTCAAGAGAGTACTAGTTAATTATGGGAACATTGAGAGCAGGTGGCAGAGATAGGGAAGGCTCCTACAACCCCTCTGAATTGTTGGAAGAAACCTGCAGATAAGCCCCAGAAAGGAAAGAAGATAGAGAACAGAGTCATTCAGACCCTTCAGTTTATCCCATGCCCACGAACAGACAAACAAGATGAGGCATAGAGTATTGCCAGTGTTTAGGGACTGTAATGAAATGTCCTTAAGTAATTTGGAAATGATAGTGGTCTAAAGGTCATCTCTGAATTCATTGTGAAAGCAACACACAATGAATCCAAAGTCACCAGAAAATCACCCAAACCTTTAAAACTTGTCTGCAAAGGATAAAATGTACCATTATATCTAAAAAAGATGTAAAAGTCCATCATAATTGAGATGGATAGCCACAGAGGCAAAGAAATACAATTGCTGGCAGAAGTCATCCAAGTTCGTTATATATAAGTGAGAGAATGCCTTGATCTAAGGAGTAAACCTGCCAATCCCACTGGTGGGTAGACTATTATTAGGTATGTTCTACGTGTACTAACTCTCACTGACTCCTTAAAAATACTAAGCAGTGCTGTAGCAGATGCCAACCCTAACTAGTGTAAGCAAGAAGGGGGAATTTATAAGTTAGCATAGGGGTGTCTCAGGAAATGGCTGGCAGGTGCTGCATCATGCTCTCTCTCCAATGTGCATGGTCCCATGTCTCTGCTCCTCTGGGAGAATCTGCATCACTCCTTTCTGTCTTTGCAGACCAACTTCACAAGCTCTGGCAGCACGTGGACAGGCATCATTACTTCACTGTAACAGCCTCTGATCCCAGATTGTATTATTTTATTGCAGCAAACAGACTAGACTGAATAGAATATTTTGGTCTAAACTGCAAATCCCTGGAGAGAGAAACTGTTTGGCACCCTTATTTCCCTGTGGATGCTGGGGCATGACCACAATATAAAATTAGAGCCCCACAATTATAGAAAGAGGGAGCGAGGGAAGGAAGGTGGTTATTCTTAGAGGAAATGAACCAGTGTGGCTTATGAAGACGTCCCAAAAGTTATCTATTATAAGCACGGACTATTATTATCCCCATTTTACAGATAAGGAAATTAAAGCATTCGGAATTTAACTAATTTGCCTAAGGTCATAGAACTAGTAGTGGAAGACTCAGGATCCAAATTCAGGTCTGAGTTGTAATCGCTATGCTATTATCCATAATAGCACAGTTTACTTGAAAACTGAGAGTTGAGCCTGTTCCCTGGGTTTATTTACTGGACCTGCAGTGAATTGTAAGAGGGTAAGAGTAGAACCAGAGTGAACAGTTAGAAGAGTATTGCAAAAGCCCAGAGGAGAAATCATGTTAGCCTGGCCTGGAGTGGTAACAATGGGGCAATGAGATTTGTTTGAATTCTGGATGTATTATGATAACAGAGCCACAGGACATGCTGATGGATTGACTATGAGATTGAGAGGAGTGCAGGATGACTCCCAGGTCAATGGAGTGAAAAGTGAATGCCAATTACTGAGAAGGGGAACACATGGACAGGACCAGGTTTGGGGAAGAAAATCAAGTGTCAGATTTGAAGATGTCTGATAGACATCCTACTTGATAAGCGGAGTTATCAAGTAGGAGCTCAGATATAAGTCTGGATCTTAGGGAGTGTTTAGGGCCAAAGAGATAACTGGGGAGGATTCAATGTATAGGTAACATTTAAAAGCATCGAACTAGTTGAGAGCACTTAGGGAATGAGCATAAAGGAAAGGCCAAAAACTAAACCCTAAGGCACTCCAACAATTTTTTTTTTAAACAAACACTTTCCCTTTTCCTCTTCCCCCATTCCCCAGTTACCTCTATTCTACTTTCTATCTTTGAAAATTTGCTACTTCTAGTCATTTTCTTATAAGTGATATAACAATATTTGCCATTATGTGCCTTGCTTATTTCACTGCATAAATTTTCAGGGTTATTCCATGTTGCAGCATGTCTCATAACCTCATTCTTTCTTATGGCCGAATACTATTCTATTGTGTGTATGGGCCACATTTGTTTATTTCATTCATTTATTGATGTACATATGGGTTATTTTCACCTTTTGGCTGTTATGAATAATGCTGCTATAAACAATGATGTACAATTACCTATTTGAGATCCTGTTTTCACTTTCTATGGCTCTATATCCAGAAGTGGAATTGCCAGGACATATAGCATTTCTATATCTAACTTTTTGAGGAACTGCCATATTGCTTTCTATAGCAGCTGCACCATTTTACATTCCCACCAACAATGCACAAGCATTCCAATTTTTCTGCATTCTCAGCAACACTTGCTATTTTCCATTTTTTTAAATAATCGACATCCTATGGGTGTGAGGTGGTATCTCATGGTGGTTTTAGTTTGCATTTCCCTAATGACTAATAATGTTGATCATCTTCTCATATACTTATTGGCCATTCGTATATCTTCTTTGGAGAAATGTCTCTTCAATTCCTTTGCCCATTTTTAAATTGGGGCTGTCTTTTTGTTGTTGCACTGTTAATGCTTTTTATATATTCTTACCATGAAGTCCTTATCTAAAATATGGCTTGCAGTTATTTTCTCCCAGTCTATAGGATGTCTTTTCAGTTTTTGGATAATTTTCTTTGAAGGAAAAAAAAGTTTTTTATCTTAATGAAGTTGCATTTGTCTAATATTTCTTTTATCCTCATGCTTTGAGCGTCATATCCAAGAACCCACTGCAACATCCCAGATCATGAAGATTTGCTACTATGTTATCTTTTAAGAGTTTTATAGTTGTAGCTCTTACATTTAGGTCCTTGACCCATTTTGGGTGGGGGTCTAACTTCATTTTTTTGCATATGATACCCAGTTTCCCTAGCCCCTTTTGTTGAAGAGACTATTCTTTTCCCACTACACATGCTTAGCACCCTTGTTAAAAGTCAACGGCCATGAGATATCATCTCACACCCACCAGAATGGCCATTATCAACAAAGCAGAAAATGACAAGTGCTGGAGAGGACGCGGAGAAAGAGGCACACTTATCCACTCTTGGTGGGAATGTCAAATGATGCAACCACTGTGGAAGGCAGTTTGGCGGTTCCTCAAAAAGCTGAATATAGAATTGCCATACGACCCAGCAATACCATTGCTGGGAATCTACTCAAAGGACTTAAGGGCAAAGACACAAACGGACATTTGCACACCAATGTTTATAGCAGCGTTATTTACAATTGCAAAGAGATGGAAACAGCCAAAATGTCCATCAACAGACGAGTGGCTAAACAAACTGTGGTATATACATACGATGGAATATTATGCAGCTTTAAGACAGGATAAACTTATGAAGCATGTAATAACATGGATGGACCTAGAGAACATTATGCTGAGTGAGTCTAGCCAAAAACTAAAAGACAAATACTGTATGGTCCCACAGATGTGAACCGACATTCAAGAATAAACTTGGAATATGTCATTGGTAACAGAGTCCAGCAGGAGTTAGAAACAGGGTAAGATAATGGGCAATTGGAGATGAAGGGATACAGACTGTGCAACAGGACTAGATACAAAAACTCAAAAATGGACAGCACAATAATACCTAATTGTAAAGTAATCATGTTAAAACACTGAATGAAGCTGCATCTGAGCTATAGGTTTTTGGGTTTTTTTGTTTGTTTGTTTGTTTGTTTGTTGTTTTTTTTTTTTTTTGTCTGTCTGGTTGTTTGTCTTTTTTTTTTTTTTACTTCTCTATATTAACATTCTATATCTTTTTCTGTTGTGTTGCTAGTTCTTCTAAACTGATGCAAATGTACTAAGAAACGATGATCATGCATCTATGTGATGATGTTAAGAATTACTGAATGCATATGTAGAATGGTATGATTTCTAAATGTTGGGTTAATTTCTTTTTTTTTCTTTTTTTCTGTTAATTAATAAAAAAAAAAGTCAATGGCCATAAATACTGGACCTATTTCTGGACTTTCAAATCTGCTCCATTGGTCTATGTCTATCTTTATGCCAGTACCACACTGTTTTGATTACTGTAGTTTTGTAGTACAACTTGAAATCAGGAGATGTGAGTCTTCCAACTTTGTTCTTCTTTTTGAAAATTGTTTTGGCTCTTCAGAGCTCCTTGCAATTCCATATGAATTTGAGGATTGTTTTTCCCATTTATGCAAAAAGAGCTATTGGAATTTTGATAAGGATTGTACTGAATTTGTATATTGCTTTGGGTAATATTGATATCTTAATAATATTTAGTCTTCCTATCCATGAACATGGGCTGTCTTGCCATTTATTTAGGTGTTCTCTAATTTCTTTTAGCAGTGTTTTGCAGTTTTCAGTGTAAATAAATTTTATATCTTTGATTGAATTTATTCCTAGATATTTTATATTTTTAGATACTATTGTAAATGGAAATGTTTTCTTGATTTCCTATCTGGATTTCTCATTGCTAATGTTTAGGAGCACAATTAATTTTTGTCCATTGATTGTATCCTGTGAAGTGATCTGGTTCTGGACTTTCACTTGGTGGAAGGTTTTTGAGTATTGATTCAATCTCTACTTGTTAGGTTGTTGAGGTATTTCTAGGAAATTTTTCCTTTTCTTCTACAGTATTTAGATTGTTAGTATACAATTGTCATAGTACTCCTTTTTGTTCATGTAAGGATAGTGGTGATATCACCGTTTTTTCTTTCTAACTTTGGTTATTTGTGTGTTTTCTCTTTTTCTCTTTGCCAATCTATAGAAAGGCCTGTCAATTTTATTGAGTTTTGTCAAAAACCAATTTTTTGTTTTGTTTATTCTCTCATTTCATTTATTTCTGCTCTAATCCTCATAATTTCCTTTCTTCTGCTAAATTTGGGTTTGCTTTGCTATTCTTTTTCTAGGTCATCAAGATGTGAAGTTAGATTATTAATTTGAGATCTTTTTTTAAACATAGGTACTTATAACTATAACTTTTCCTCTGAGCACTGCTTCACTGCATCCCATAAATTTTGGTAGGTTGTCTTCATTTTAATTCATCGCTAAGTATTTTCTCATGTTCCTTGTAATTTTTTCTTTGATCTTTTGGTTGTTTAGCACTCCAACATGGAAGGAAGGAATGGCTAGTGAAGTAAAAGAATCCAGAAAGAGTGGTCATCTGGAAACAAGTGAAGAAAATGTTTCAGGGTGGGAAGAATCATCATATCAAATGGCAAAAGGCTAAGAAAGATGAGAACTAAGACATGACCACTGAATTTGACAAGTTAGAGGTAGTTGTTTGATCTTGACAAGAATAGTCTTGGAGGACTAGTCAGTATGAACATTAGGAATTACATGAGTTGCATTGAAAATGATTGAGGTGCAAAGTAGAAACAATAAAATAGACAATTTAAATGGATCATTGCTATAAAAAAAAAGTGTAGAAAAATGTGACATTATTTGAAGGGCCAAGGACACTGCAGGGGGGTTTCTATTCAGTTTGTTTGTTGATATGAATGACCAATAAGAGAAAGAACAATTGTGGATGCAGGGGAGAGAGGGGACATTATTGGATTGAAATAATTCAAAAGGACACGGTCCCAAGCATATATGGAAATGTTCACTTCAGGTGGGATCGTTAATAGTTTATACCTGGCAATAGAAGAGAATGCAAAGTACATAGATAGAAGATGCTGGCAGGCTGGCAGATTTAATGATGATAAAATGAAGTGGTTCTTTTCCAATGGCATCTGATTCCTCAATCAAATTAAAAGGGTGATTGTTGACTAAAAGTGAGAAGGGAGGTGGGGATATTTGAGGTTTGAAGAAAGAGAAGAAGCTATGAAAGAATAATCTAGGATAGTAGGAAAGATCAAGGAAATGTAGCAAGATTGATGAATAGAATAAGAGCTGACTTGAAATTTGTGGCAAAAAATATGGAAATAAGTCATGACAGTTGCATATTTTTCTTCAGCCATGTGCAGCTACTCAGTGTTGATTTTGGAGAATTACTTTCAAGGCAGGGTTGTAGTTTTTCATATGAAAGCTTAAGGAAAGTAGGTATCAGTCATCATTCTAGCTTCTGATTTGTACCTGATTTCTTAAGTACAAGGAAAGTAAGGGGCACAAGGGAGTTTCAGGTATATGCAATGGAGTGATTGATTATAGTAGGTCTCATAAGGGGGAAAGACAGTACAAGAATGGAAGAGTAGACAGTGAAGAAGTGATAGTTTCCTAGATTTCCTAGATTGGCTGCTCCAAAGGGTTTGCTTGGGAGGGAAGATGCTAGAGCTAGAAAGATGAGATGCTAGGGAGTATGGAATTCTGGAAATCACGGTTTTTAGAAATGATATGTGGTAATAAAATGTTCTCTAAGGTATATTACAATTACAGTGCTTTGCTGAAATGAAGTGGAGGAAAATATTATTGGAGATGAAAAGATTAAGAAACCAAGAAATGAGGGTATTTACATGGATAATTGATGTGAATGCTGAAGGATAGGAGTTTGGAGTGACGATAGAGAGAAAGATAGTAGAATAAATGTATAAGGAAAAGTTAGCAAGAAGCTGGCAGATGACTCAATAATGAGTGCTTCATGTGTTTCAAAGAAGCTGGATTTTTTTTTAGGGAAGAAAAAAGAGAAAATGTCTAAAAGCAGCAACAAGAAAAAAGGACATCACTTCCAACTCTTTTGGAAATGGGGTGTAAGAGAACACACATTTACCACTTGAGAGAGCTGAGGAGGAGGTAGTGTCTTCAAAGGCTAGCCAAGCTTCAGCTAAAGAAAGATGAACTATAAATTCAAAAGAGCACAGTGGAAGGGCTCAGATTAGTGGGGGCACTAAATCCTGTGAGTGATAATGAATGACCCATTATGGTCAACCATCTGTGGTGAAGTATTTAAGGCATGTTGCATGGCGGAATTAGTTCCGATGATCCCTTAAGGAAAGTAGGTATCAGTCATCATTCTAGCTTCTGCTTTGTACCTGATTTCTTAGTACTCTTTAACAGAGAGGCAGGTGGTGTCATAATCATCATTGGGGAGTGGTAGCCTTACCAATTGTGTTGTGGTCTTCCCTTCAATCCTGCTGAAAGTGGTATGACATTAGGGGGAGGGCTGGTTTTACCAAGGTCAATGGAGTTTTATCCTTATGAAGGCTCTTCTATAGACAAATCCATCTAGCCATCAAGAACATAATCCTTGGGAAATTCCCCCATCATATCCAAAGACATACGCTATAGCTCCCAGGCAGACAAACCAGCAGCTTAATCAGTTCCACTGCAGCTTACTTACTTACCCTCAGAGTCCTCCAATATTGAGATGAAAAAGCATTAATCCAGAAATGGCATTGGCCTTTATGCTGATGAAATTGGTGTGATGTAAGTTCTGTTTCTAAAGACTTAAGTCACTTAGGAAAAAAAAAATCTCTCAATTGTTGCTTTTTGAACTCCTTAAATTCCATGATAAAAAAAAAACATATGTGACACTAATTACTGTTTGTGGTATATTATTTTCTTTTTGATGGTTGTAATCTTAATTGCCAGCATTACCACCAAACACATTAACATTCACCATAAGTCTGGATATAGTTTTAAAATACAAAGCAGCTCAGTGTAAGAAAAATTAGCAATAGTTTTGGAAAAAGAAAAACAGCAAGAGAAAACTTACAGTCTGCTTAGTGTTTATGCAACAGTGAACTGTGATGGATAAATAGTAGGAGGACAATAGTTCAAAGAACTGAAACTCACGTCCCAACAAGTTAAAGCTATCAAAAGGGCTAGAGGAACAACCATCATCCCCTACCCCAACATTCAACATGAATTCATGATGCAAAATGATGTTTGAAACAATGGGGGGTTTGTTTTAAAATTTCAAGTCCTAAGTGTTAATGCTTACTATTGGAGTTTGGAATGTCCAGATGGTTATGCAGGAGAACTGATTAAACATGCCTGAGTCTTGTTGAGACGCAACATCAGGTTACTACAGGTAGTCAAAGCAGACAGTCAATTTTCAAATATACTGTTGTTATGATTCTGAGTAAGTCTTAATGAAAGCTAAATTCAAAAATATAGTGGAGAAATGGATGAACAATAAGAATTGTTTAAAAGGGCTTGGACTACTACAAATGTTCCATATAGTTTAAAATAGATGACTATTTAGTATGCGGTCTTTTCCATTTTTACACTCTTTATATATATAATGTATAGTCATTACTCCCCTTGAGAAAAGCCTCTCCAGATTTTTTTTTGTCAAGCCCTTTTCCAAAACTGCTGCCAAAATCAACTTCCTCTGTTGCCATTCTGACAATGTCACTCCCTTCCTAAAATTCCCTTTAATGGCCTTTGCCGGTCTCTGTGCGAAAATCAGACTTCTTGCCCTGCCTTTAGGTCAAATACACTATTCCCGCCCAGATTTATTTGGGGCTCTTGCCTATTTTTACAACTCTATATGTCATTTTTCCTCTCTATGTCAACTGATTATCACCTTTCAGCTGCTTGACTTCATGCTCATTAATGCTTAGATTGTAAATATTTTATTCAGGATTGATCTACAAGAGTTCCTCATTTTACCTCTATCTTCACCTCCCTATCCCAATACTGGAAAACTGATTAAACATGCCTGAGTCTTGTTGAGACGTATTTACATTCCCACTAAAACTCTTTGGGGCTATTTACCTTATTCAAATTTCTCCTGAATTTAATTATTTTTGTAAGAATGACAAAGATATCCACATCAATAAATGTTGTCCAATAAAACCAAACAACATCAAAACCAAAATACTCTTAAAATATGAAAATAGTATTGTGGAATTTCCCTAAGGAGTGAAACAGTTTTTCAGAATGAGTCATAGGAAAAACTAACATTATTATCATAGGCAACATCTAGGAAAAGGTTCTCCAGATTCTGAAACAGAACCATTGCTATACTCCTTTTTCTTTATCAGTTATCTCTTTTTTTTTTCCACCCTTATCCTAGAAGACCTAAATTCAAGTCCCAGCTTGGTTATTTGCCAGTTCTTTGATTTTTGTCATTTAATCTCTTTGAGCATCAGTTCCTTGTTTGTCAAGTGAAAATAACAATGTCTATATGAGCTTTCCTGACAATTCAATAGTATTTGTAAAAAATACTCCTTAAAGTAAAAAGTGCTACAAAAATACAAGATATTATTACTTCCTTCCAATGTTCCCTTTCGAGTGGGAATATTTTACCAGGATTTCTCCTTTCCCATGCATTTTTTATAGCACTACCTTCTAAATAGCAAAAACCCTTTATGCTCTGCATATTGTTAATAATTTAAACGTGGATTTCAACTTATAACTCTACTTTCATTACCATATTTCATACTCTCATTTTTTTTTCCCTGTTTGTAATTTAGGAAACATAAAGAAGAAAAAATTTACCAGCAACCTCACCTTCCAGAGAAAATGATTATTAAAATTTTGATGTATTTTCTTCAAATTTGTATATAATGCATATATATAACCTTTATGGACTGCTTGCTACCTGACAGGTACTTACATGAATTATCTAATTTACTCTTCACAACAATCCTGTGAGGAAGGTACTATTATCATCTTCCATCATTTACAGAAGAGTAAACTCAGAGAAATTAACTTTCCAAATTAATTCAGGAGCTGAATCCTGGCCTCCAGATGCTGAAGTCACTACTTTTAAGCATCCCCAATATTCTTTCTGCAATACTGTGATTCCACTGCATCACTGTGTGCTGTTTTTCACTTACCATAAAATAGTGACCAATTTCGCTATGTTTTTATATATTCTTTTCTTTGAGAGCATTTCTAGATTTAGAGAAAAGTCATGCAACAATTACAGTTCCAATATATTCCCTTCCCTCACATAGCTTTCCCTATTATTAACATTTTGCATTAGTGTGGGACCTTTGTTATAATTGCTGAATCAAAATTGTTATAATTATAGTTTACCTAAAGTCCATAGTTAACATTTGTGTTCACTCTTCGTGTTGTAACAGTGCTATGTTTTTAAAAAATGTTTACTGTAGTAGCATATATACAACATAATATTTCCAATTATGATCATTTTCAAATATATAATTCATTAGTGTTAATTACATTCACAAAGTCATGCTACCATCACAACCATCCATTATCAAAACTTTTCCTCACTCCAAACAGAAACTCTGTATGAATTAAGCATTAACTCCCCATTTTCTGCTCCTACCCCTGGTAGCTTGTTTTCTAACTTCTTTTTTTTTATAGTTTTTTTTTTTATTAATTAAAAAAAGAATTAACAAAACAATTAGAAATCATTCCATTCTACATGTACAATCAGTAATTCTTAATAACATCACATAGTTGCATATTCATCATTTCTTAGTACATTTGCATCGATTTAGAAAAAGAAATAAAAAGACAACAGAATAAGAATTAAAACATTAATAGAAAGAAAAAAAAAAACAAAAAACCTATACCTCACATGCAGCTTCATTCAGTGTTTTAACATAATTGCATTACAATTGGGTAGTATTGTGCTGTCCATTTCTGAGTTTTTATATCCAGTCCCGTTGTACAGTCTGTATCCCTTCAGCTCCAATTACCCCTTCTCTTTTTTTTTTTTTTTTAATTAACGGAAAAAAAGAAATTAACCCAACATTTAGAAATCATACCATTCTACATATGCAATCAGTAATTCTTAACATCATCACATAGATGTATGATCATCATTTCTTAGTACATTTGCATCGGTTTAGAAGAACTAGCAACATAACCGAAAAAGATATAGAATGTTAATATAGAGACAAAAATAAAAGTAATAATAGTAAAGTCAAAACAAAACAAAAAAAAACAAAACAAAAACCTATAGCTCAGATGCAGCTTCATTCAGTGTTTTAACAAGATTACTTTACAATTAGGTATTATTGTGCTGTCTATTTTTGAGTTTTTGTATCTAGTCCTGTTGCACAGTCTGTATCCCTTCAACTCCAATTGCCCATTATCTTACCCTGTTTCTACCTCCTGCTGGACTCTGTTACCAATGACATATTCCAAATTTATTCTCGAATGTCTGTTCACATCAGTGGGACCATACAGTATTTGTCCTTTAGTTTTTGGCTAGACTCACTCAGCATAATGTTCTCTAGGTCCATCCATGTTATTACATGCTTCATAAGTTTATCCTGTCTTAAAGCTGCATAGTATTCCATCGTATGTATATACCACAGTTTGTTTATGTTTTCTAACTTCTTAATGAAGTATATGGAATATACTTGTGTGAAATCAGACAATGTTTAAACTTTACTCTTTTAAAACATGATTTTAAAATAGATTTTCTTGTATGGATGGGTAATGATTTAGTTAACAGTCAGTCCCCTATTGCTGGATATTTATATCATTTCCATTTTTTACTATCATATTGACTGTTTTTTAAATCTACAATTACATGTGGACTCAAATGCCCCCAAAACATCTTTCTTAAGAGGAACTCGTGAATAATTATTACACATTTACATTTGACTTGAATTTTAAATGTGCTGGGAGTTTTTTTAAAAAGTATATATTTTAAACTTTTCAAAAACCAATTTTTAATACTAGTCATCTTAGAAGTTATTATTATAGAATAAATGATTGACTTCGTGGTCCTATTCTCAAAAAAAAAAAAAAAAATTCAAAATTGAGATGGACATGCAGTGACCAGCTGCAAAAATCCAAAATCAGCTACATGCACTCTGCTTCTCTTAATTCATCCTAACAGCTTTTAGTGGGTTCTATAAGTGACATTAGAAAAGGCACAGCAGATGTGCAAGATGGCTCTGAAATTTAAAGTGGGACAGATGGCTTTCTGGTTGATTGACAGCACAGGGAGCGCTGCAGTAAGGGTCACCTCCTGTGGAGGTTTTTTTTCTGCTTCCGTCTGAAAATGAAACTGTCACAGAAGACAAAAAGCAGAGGATGGCTATGTAGAAAGTCTTTTCAAGTATTAATCGCAGTGAAAAGATTCTAAGTAAAAGAGAGAGTTACCTGATTGTAGAGAAAATTCTCTTTCTCAAACCTTTGGCAGAGAAATAGTTTTCTTTTTGCATAGTTTTAATGAAGTAGACAGGCTTGTGTCCTGACAGAATACTGAGGATACAGGAGCCAGAGCTGAGATTAAGGAAAGAATAAAGAAATAATATAATTGGGGTTCATTTTACACCAAGTAGCTTTGGTTAATACTGGTATATTTCATCATTGGAAATTCCATAAACTTATTGTTTTAAATTTTAATTGGAAAGTGGGAAAAACTATTGGCTGTTATTAATCAAGAATAGCTCTAGGGCAGGCCACGATGGCTCAGCAGGCGTGAATGCTCGCCTGCCATGCCAAAGGACCCGGGTTCAATTCCTAGTGCCTGCCCATGTTAAAAAAAAAAAAAGAATAGCTCTAAATTAACTGTCTAGGCTATATCACCTGCATGCATACCACTCATTTTTTTTTTCCAAATTCCTTTTCTAGTACTTCAAATCTTCAAGAAAAAAAAACTCACATTTATTAAATGTATACTAAATGCTGGGCTGCGATAAGCTGTATAATGCCCCTTCTCTCCCCCAAACATGTCCACATCTTAATCCCTAGAATCTGTGAATATGCTACTTTATGTGGTAAAAGGGGTTTTGCAGATGTGAGTAAATTATGGATGGGGAGATTGTTTTACTTTGCTAAAGCTGACAAAATGCGATATACCAGAAATGGGTTGGCTTTTACAATGGGGATTTATTAATTTACAAGCTTAAAGTTCTGAGGCCATGAAAATGTCCAAATCAAGACATCATCAGGCAATGCTTTCTCTTCAAAGACCGGCTACCAGAAATCCTCACCTGCCAGGCACATGGCAATGACTGCTGGTCTCCCGCCTCTCCTGGGTTTCGGTGTTTCCAGCTTCTGGCTTCAGTGGCTTTCTCTCTGTTTCTGTGGTTTCTCTCTGTTTTCTGTGTGTCCTCTCTCGGCTTCTCTGGCTTATCTCTTTGAGCTTCTCTGGGATTTCTTAGCTTCTCTCTGTCTTTTATCCTCTTATAAAGAACTTCAGTAAGAAGATTAAGACCCACGCTGAATAAGGTGGGTCAAATCTTAAGTCAAGATCCTACTCACAATGAATAAACACCCATGGCAATGGATTAGCATTAAGAACATGATCTTTTCTGGGGTACATACAGCTTCAAACCAACACGGGGATTATCCGATGTTACTGTGGTGGGCCCAATGTAATCTCTAGGGTCCTTATAAAAGGGAGGCAGGAGGGCCAGAATCAGTAGTATGAGATATAAGGTGGAAACAAGAATTTGGGGTGATGCAAGGAAGGGATAAAGGGCCAAGGAAAACAGGCTGCCTCCAGAAGCTGAAAAAGGAAAGGAAATGGATTCTCTCCTGAAGTCTCTAGAAGGAATTGACAGACCTGTCAATGTCTTGATTTAGACTTTTGATTTCCAGAACCGTGCCAGATGAAACATGTGTTGTTTTAAGCCAATAAATTCGTGGCAATCTGTCAGAGCAGCAATAGGACACTAATACATGGATTCTGTGCTAGGCAGGTGCTGTCTCATAACTTTATATGATTTGGGATCTCAGAATTATTAATCAATATTTTCTTCTCTGGTTCCCATTAACGCAGAAACGTAAGTTTCATAAAAATTTATTGAAGCTTCTTTTCACCTCTTTTTATGTAAGAGGAAAACCAAGCCAAAATACAACCCAGGAAAATATGTGTAAGCATGAGATTCACGTGCATTTTAGGATTTCAAGATTTCTGAAGCATCCTCAAACTAGCTCTAGAAGAAATTCATACAGAGGCAGATCAAGATTTTTTGTAGGAGAGACCCAGAATGGCAATCTGGTTGCAAGGGAGAGCTGGGGGAATTGTCTTAAAAATTCATTTGTACAAATCTGTCTATTTGAAGTAATTTGGGCAAGCTGATTGAATCTATAAGATTATTGAGGCTATATGGGAGGCTGACTGAGTCTATAAGATTACTGAGGCTAAGCCTGCCACTCCAAGTCAAATCTGCTAGTGAATACATATCCTGCAGAAAGTCCAAAAATTCAACACAGCCTTTTTGGAGTTTCTGCAAGAAGTGCTGGACTTTGATAAAAGATCTATATCAGATCTTATACTTGAATAAATTTAGGTTAACTAAACTGGGCTCTAAAAATATGGGTATTTACCTTCCTCCATTCTCAAGTAGAGGTGCTTCAGCTCTTGTAAAATCATCAAATTCCTAGGAGGAAATCGAACTGTGAAACTAGCTCAGAACCCCCAAACATCCCAAAACACTGTTTTCTTCCCAGTCACTTACCATCACCTCCGTTTTAATGATGACAGAGACTTCATGGTGTAAATCCATGAATATGAAATGTTTATATTCCTCTTTCTGGTCATATACTCATATTCTTGCAGTTCTCCCACATACATTTCGATTTCATGGTGACTTCCAGATCTTTATCCCTAACCCTTATTTTCCTTTACTTCTTCCTTATCCAACTTTGATTCCATTTCACATCATTTCAGCCATCCTCTTGCCAGTATCCTTAATTTGGGGATATCTTTCTCTGCCTGCTCAGGAACTCTATGTCCATGGGTTCTAACCTATTTTTTACATCATGTTACACATAGAAAACTTACAATTATTTGTGCAGTTCACCAGGGTAAACTGGAGGAGATTGGTATATCTATCTAGAGCTTGATAAAAAATATATAGTATATAATTGTGATAAAAATTAAGTACAGGTTTAAAAAATGAATATGATTGCTGAATCATTAAATTGATATTTCTTTTAGTTTCCAGTATCTTAGAGCAGCTAGAAGTAAAAACCTAAAATTGTGGAATTGTAACCCATACCAAAATCTAAAATCTGTTCTACAACTAATTGTAATGTTGTGCTTTGAAAATTTATTGCTTTTTTGTATATATCTTATTTTTCACAAAAAAGAAAAAAAAGGCAATTGTGTGGATAAAAAAATATTTATTCCTTCTAGCTTCCTATATTCTGGAGCAGCTAGAAAGAAAAATCTGAGAGGATGGTATGGTAGCCCACGACAAATTATGGGTTCTGTCCTGTAACTACTTGTTGAAGAGTGCTTTGGAAACTATTGCTTTTTTCTTTCTTTGCTTTGTATATATGTTATATTATACAATAAAAAAGTACAAAATGCAAGGGAAGATAATAAATGTTGACTTTGTTGAATAAAATATAATTGTATATTTTTAAAGTTGGGCTTGCGTCTCTGAACATAACTCTTTATTATTAGATATAAATTTGAAATGGCTATACACATTTCCTGGCCAAGATATTTTAATGATCTCTTTGAATTCTTATTGGTTTCCCGCAATAATAAATGTTGAATGTAACAACCATTCAACATTTACAATTGAAACTTTATTTAAAAGACTCTAACAACTCTTTCTTATCTTTCATTAACAAATGTAACATAGAAATGTCTTGTGAATTTTTAATCCAAATGAACATTTTGATTTCAAGTATGGCAAAATAACGACAGCACTCTAATTTGTAGGATCCACATGCATTGCAGAAGCAGTTTTTCTGCAGCTGACCTGGACACACTAAAAGGAAAAATCAAGCCCAAAAGGATAGACATGTTCAGTTTACTTGAAATCTGAGAGTTGGGCCTGTTGCCTGGGTTTACTTATTGGACCTGCACCAGCCAAAGGCCCTGCCCTATCTCTTTGTTCCAGCACCCTACCAGGTGTACCTTGGGATGCCTACCATGCTTCTTAGGCATCTAGAACATCTCCAGCAGTTCTTTGGGCCTCTTGTTCATGATGTGCAGCAGTGTGCTCTTAGGCTGAACCTTCTAAGATTTAGAGTGAAGAAGAAAGAGCTGAATGTTCCCCTTAATTCTCACTTGTGAAATCCAGAGACATGCCATTAAATCCTTTTTCCTGCCAGGTACCCTCAGAGGACCCCAAACAAGGTTTCTCAGGCTGCAAGCAACTACAAGCCCAAAGGCACCCAAAAGATTGAGTTGGTCAATAACTTACGGATATAACACATTCATGTAATACTAGCCCGAAGTCTGCTTTATACTATTAATAGTACCCCGCCCCACACCCTCTCTTCTCTTTATCGTATTTTCAACTTGTCTCTACTGGCTCTTTTCCTTTGCCAATTATAATCAAGTCTCTATAGAGTTAAAAAAAAAAAAGAATAAAAACTAATCCTTAATCCATTCCTTATTTTCCCCATCAGCTTCTGTCCTATGTCTAGCTTTCTCCAAATAGCTGAACTTCTGGAAAGAGTAATCTACCCCTGTTTCCATATTACCCTCAACTGTTCTTTTCTCAACACATTTAATCTAGATTCGAATGAAACTACTTTTGCAAAAGTTATAAATAACCAGCTTATTGCTATATTTAATGGATAATTTTTAGTTCAGCCTTTGACATGGTTGCCCATTCTCTCTTTCTTTGGACATTCTCTTCCCTTGGCTTCTTTGACATTATATTTCAAGCAGCAAATATTTGTTGAACATCTGCAATGTGCTATGTCCTCTTCTAAGCATTGGACAGTCTATTGTAAACATATCAGTCATAGTCTCTACATATTTGTTATGTTACTCTACATATTTCCATTTGTTATGCTACTCTACATATTTCCATTGTGGAGTAACAATGGAAATATGCTGAATCATAATTGAAAGTTCAAGAGTTCATATGCAAAAACCAACATTTTCTTGACTGAAATCAAGGAGGTATTTATCATATGAGTTTTGTTTATACGTATCCATAAGTACCCTGAACCATTCCTTCATAATTAAAATTTAAAAAGTAATGTTAACAAGCAGACATTTCTTACACTGACATTTCATTAGATCTTAACTCAGTGGAGGTATTTCTAAGAGCTGATTTAATTTAATCCAAGTAGCTTGATTTCTGCTGATCTCACAATTCAAGATTAGAGCACCAAGAGTCTGAGGATGAGTTGGCTAATAAATCCTGCAGCCTGTTTCTTTCATGTGAAAAAACTTTCGGTAAGACTTTGGCTCTTACCCAGCTTATATTTGAATTCTGTGATTGTTGCATTGCTTAAAATATCGAAGGACTCACTAACGCTTCATTTCAAGATAGGGAAAGGCAAAGATAGCAATTTATCCTGAAAATTTTAGACTCTTATCTGTTCCTACAGAAAGAACACCATGCCCTTTCATCAATAGAAAGTGAATTTGATTGGCTTGATTGCTGGAGAATCAGTGGGCAACAGAAAATAAACTCATCAATATCTACCTTGTGTCACATGCTAGACCTACTTTGATGAATAGAAAGTATATGATACAAATGGACTCTGGAATTTTACAACCTAGTCAGCAAGAAAGGATAAAGCAGATTTTGCTGTAGCATAAAACTCATCCAGAATGTATTCTGAATTTCTCTTGTTCCTCGTCTTTTAAAAATGTATTCAATAAATTCATTTAATAAATATTTTTCAATTTCATTCTATGTGCCAGACACTTTGAACTGATGGCAATCTAGTTGTAACCAGAGACACATGGCTTCTGCTCTCATGGATCTTCTATTTTAGCAAGCCGAGAGACCGAGTGATAAACACACAACTTAATAATTGCTTTAGATCATGATAAGTGCTACGAAAACAAAAAACGAGGAAACATGGAGAGTGACTGTCATATTACTTTAATTAGGTGGCCAGGGAAGCTTTTTTGGTATGGTGCCCTTGAGCTGCAACCTGAAACAAGAAGAGTGGAAGAAGAGTGTTCTAGAAGAAGCAACAATAACAGCAAAGGCCCTGGATCTTTAAAGAGCTTGGCATAAGAGAAGAAAGAATATTAATTACTAATACCGATTATCTCAGGGATATATTGAGAGTATACAGGCTTATATGCCCAGGTTTCTGTCCAAATGGAGCAGAGACAGAGGTAAGGGACAAAAATCACAATACAGTGGAGAACTACACTGCAGTGATAGAAAAGTGTATAAGGTGCTATAAAAGGAGGAGTGATTAATTCTCTGAGGTGTGGCTCCGGTAGGATTCACCGAAGAGGTGATATAAAAGCAGGACTCTGAAATACCAATAGATTTGAAAAGGTAGGGAGGCGAGTTTTGTGTGTGGGGAGGTGTGTATGTGTGTGCGTGTGTGGGTATGTGGGTGTGTGCTGATTTGGGTACAGGGAAAGGTGAGTGCAAAGACCTGCGGGCTGTGTTTTATATCGCTGAACATTAAACTTGAAGATAGTGAAGCTGAAAAGGCGCAGAGGCCAAGCTGCAAAAGGCTTTATAGTTTGTGCATGATGGGAGTCATCAAACGTTCTAAGGAAGAAACCACGGGTCAAATTTGTGCTTACATAAACCACTATAGGCTGTCTCTCTTAACTCGGGAAGATACATCTGGGGCAGCTCTAGAGGCAGTGAAGATGATGAACTGAAGATGGTGCCAGGGGGCTGAGGAAAGAAGTGAGAAAGCCGAGACGTTCTTAAGATATGATGAAATGGATAGAACTCGGATTGTTCACTAATGAATCACCAGTTACTTTCAGTACCTGGCTTATAGTAGGCACTCAATAAATATTTGTGACATGAATAAACAAATAGCGATTGGTTGGGCATGAAAGGATTGTGTCTGGTGAAGGGAAGTCATGAATCCCGCAATGTAGGCTCTCCCGTTAATAAAGAGAACCAAGGAGTGCTTAAGCTCGTTTCCGGATGTTGTGCTGTTTTAATCCTAACAACTCTATGAAGTAGGTGTTTCCATTTTTCAAATGCGATAAACCTGAGGCTTATGGAGGTAATCTACCATGCTCGAGGTTCCGGATTAGTCAGAAACTAGACTCTAAAAACAGGGTCTCACGGATAACCAAGTTCATACTACTTAGCCTAAAGATCAAAATAATGAGATGAATCAAAAGTCTGAAAACAACAACCCAAGAAATGTCAGTAACGCTCAACGAAGGGACAAAAGAAGCTTAAAACGTTCCTGCCAGATCGGAACGAGGAAAATATAGGACCTGCGTCACTACATCCTGAAGTCACCACGCCATGCCCGAGAGCCGAGCAGGGAGGCGGGGCTCCAGGCCGGTAGCTAACACCCGCGCAGCCGCAGTAAAGTCCTTATCGCCATGACGTAAATGGGGAGGGAGGAGGGACGAGTACAGTTGGGAGGGGCAGACTGACTCCGGCTCTCGCGTCTCTTCTATGGCGGCTGGTTTTTAGACAGCGCCCGGAGGCTTTGACGTCATTTCCTACGTAGGTCAACAGTGCATCCGGGTCGCGGTCATTTTGAGCCCGTTTCTGATTGACTTCTGGCCTGCGTAGTCGTTTACTGCCGCTCCTCCCCGCTTTTTCGCGCCTCCGGGTTTCCGCGCCCTTTTACCCTTTCGTATCCACTCTTGGGTCGCGTCTGGGCCCTCGGTGTCGGATCGCCGGGAGTGAGGTGACGCAGAGCCCTGTTCTGTCCCCCGTCTGTCCACTTACCACCTCCGCCCATCTCCTGTCCCCCATCTTCCGCCATTTTCCAGATTGTGAGGGTGGACTGATCGCACTTCGGGTCTCGCGTTCTTGAGTACCGGTGACCGGGAGGCGAAGGATTGTTTTGGGGGGTGTGGATAGAAGAAATTTTTAGTGACGGTGTCGGGGGTGCTGCTAGGTTTGTAATGGCAGGTCGAAGATTAGAGATGCTGAGATGGTTGGGGGGAGGCTGAGGTTGGAAATCGACAATAATAAGATAAAAAGGGTTGAATTCATTTTTTCTTTGGAATTAAGAGATTAAAGTGATACTGTTTAGAAGGGCCTTGACAGAGTCTTTCTAGGGTTTCTAGGATACTAATAATTTAGAAAGTAAAAGGTTTTAATTTCTTTTAAAGTTGGTATAAGATGTAAATAGTTTACTCTGCTGGCACCAACCAAGAGTTTTGCTTACCTTTTCCCTAGCTAAGGGTCCGGCACATAGCAGGCCTTCGGTGATGTTCAGACCCCAGTTGCTGTCTTCATTGTCACTTTTCGTTTTCATGAAAAGTGTTTTAAAATGGGAATAATTAAGATTCTATATAAATATTCTGTAAAGCACGCAATTATATACTCTGTTGGTCTCTTAGATTCGGAGGCATAGATAAAAAAGTTTAAAGTCTAAACGAAAAAAATAAACGTATTTATTCTTGAAATGCTGGACTTTTAATCTCCTGTTATGTTCTAAGTCTCTGGGGAGGAAAGTTGGGAGGATACAGAATTTGCTGTTACCTTTACACCACAGAGAATATGATGTCGTTGTTACTCCAGTTTTCTGAACTGTTGTTTTCTGGAAGAGTTTGTATGTTTCTTAATGACTATTTTTTAAAAGCAGGAGCCCAGAAATACTTTTTGAAGATTTTCCCACTCTTATTCTGGGTATTGTCGTACTCATTGGGCATAAATTTATGAAAAGATCAAAAGTATGGAATAATGTGAAACAAACCAGCTTCAGGAGGAAAAGTATGCCCACTTTTAAAGTATTCTTTCTTATCTTAATTTAATACTAGTCAGTTGACAAAAACTTACAAGGCCCCTATTATTATTTTTCAGTTAAGGTCCTAACATGATTAGTTAGTTCTAGATTAATTTATAGGGCTGTGACTTTTTCATTTAGGTGACTATTTTTTACTGTCAACTATTTCAACTATTGCAAATGTTTGTGGACTAGTATTTTTACTGTGTTTTAACTTTTATTAGTTTGACCTATCTGATAATCTTAATATAAATGTTTTTGATACAGGAAAGATGAATGGGAGGGCTGATTTTCAAGAACCGAATGCAGAAGTTCCAAGACCAATTCCCCGTAACTATCTATTAAGTATTTGTAATTAGAAGCACTTTGCACTAAAGAAATTTTCACTGCCTTGAGTGATGGTAGCGGCAGGGCTGGCTTTATGGGTGTGACACCTGTGCATTCACACAGGGCCCCATGCTAGGTGTAATGTTCTGCTGTTGCCATCTTGATTTTGTAATGATAATTTGATCAAGGTGTCCCACATTATGTAGCCAGTCCTTGTTTCATTGTTTGATAGAAAAATTGGGTGTGTTTTCTTAATATTTAGAGGAAGCCACAATAATACAAAGTGTTAATAATAGGGAAAACGATAAGGGGGGGTATACAGGTACTCTGTGCTTTCTGCATGATTTTTCTGTAAACCGAGAACTATAATTTAAAAAAAAGTATGCTGTTTTTTTAGATTTCATTTTTTTTATATGGGTATTTTAATGTTTTCCAATTTTCCTTGGTAAAAAGATATAGGGGCTGATTATATTCCAACTGAGGAAGAAAGAAGGGTCTTCGCAGAATGTAATGAAGAAAGCTTCTGGTTCAGATGTAAGTTTAATTTTCTAACCAACATAATTCGACCTTTAGTAGCTGAAATTACAGTGATTCAGTAAAAAACAAATGGCAAACTTTTGCATAGTGTAGTTTTTGTTAAAGGGGATTATATTGAGTGTGCATGGTTTATATCAAAACAATCCAAAAAGGTAAACTATTTTCCTCACTTTACAGATGAAGAAATTGAGGTTTAAAGATGTTAAATGAGTTCCTTTGTGTTACACAGCTGTCTGGATTTGAAGCCAGTTCTCTGAAACAAGGTCTTGATTTTAATTCTTACACTTGAACCATTACATAATAATACCTGGATAGTTTCCTTTTCATCGGTGTGAAATGGTAATACACTACCAGCTTTTGATTTGTGACTAGAGACTTTATATGTGAAGATTTTATTTTTTTGAATAAGGCAATGCTGAAAGCAACACATAAAACATAAACTTACTTATAATCAAAACGTTGGTGCTGGCTGTACCTAGAAATTGCAGTACTTTCAGATAAGATAATTCTAACAAAAAAAGTAGGATAGAATTTTCTAAAAAGACACTTTTAAACAGTCAAGGAAGATACATAGTTTCATCAGTCAGCCTGGTATTTATGCTTATAGTATGTAGGGTACTATGCTTGAAAAACAAGTTTTATGAGACACAGTCTTTGTCTTAGAGCAGTTTTATGATGCAGTAGAGACAAAGCCAAGGAGTGAAGTAATTAGAGAAAAATTAAGTACATGGCTACACTGTTTGAAGAGATATGTTAATTTGAATTGATTTACCTAAAAAGGGTTTGTTCACAAATAAGACATAACAACTAGTAGGACTGTAGTTAAAAGAAGGGAAAAAAAAAAGGTTGAGGGGCAGCAAGTGGGTGAAAGAAATAGTGAGCAAATGCATACAGTTTGCAATAATATGATCTCTTCTAGAGCCTTTAGGCTAGCTGATCTGATTTGAACAGAGGCATATTGTTGGTAGGAAATAAAATTTAATAACGAGGAGTTAAAAGTTTGATTCATTTTATATGTTAGGTTTTTTAGCAGATGGGATGATACATGAATTTTCTTAAGGAAGATTCGTTGGCAGTATCCAGGATGTATCAGAAGAATAAGAGGTTGTACTTGGAATTTCTTATGAGCTTGTGGCAGTAACCCAGCCTTCAGTCATTGAGATCTAGTTGATGGTAGTGTCATTTGGACCCGAGAAGATGGTGTGGCAATGAAAGATTTTTTTAAAGGACGCATTGCCGGACTTTACAGTAGTTTTCACTAAGGGGCAATGAAGGAAAAGTAAGAGTCAGGTAATAACTTCAAAATAACCAGGTTAGGAGACTGAAGAATGGTGGCATTACCGATTAAAACATGATTTGAAGGACTTTGTATATTTTCAGTTCATGGAAGATCTGTAAGCAAATGGAAATGGAAACAAGGGTGTAGAGGTGAAATTAGGGTTTATCTTTTCGTTGCTTTGGTTGACACATCAAGGAATTAAGTGTAGAGATTAAAGCATAAAAATGGTAATACTATACTGTCACATGCTTAATATTTAGGAATGATGGGACAAAGTTTGGGTAGTACCTGTGAATAAGGGGATAAATCAAGTGGTGGTAAAAAAATGAGCAAAGACCGGGAAAGAACAGTTGAGAAAAGATTAGGAGCTCTGATGGAATTGCTTGCATTTTATCCTCAGTCTCATATTCAGAGCATTACAGAAACTTTAAGCTAGCAGCAATATTTGAAGGGATTAGGTAATGGTAGTATACATTTATGTAATTGTTTTAGGTCATGATTATGATTCAAGGAGTTTTAAAAAATTCTCGTGGCCCATAGAATAATTTTTCAGAGAACTCAGTTGTATTCTAGCAACAGGTTTATTCTTGGGTTTGCATAGAGTAGCTAGGATAACTGATCTATTTTCACATCTGTTGATAATAAGGTATTAAGAAAAAGGAAGTCCGGTAGATAAAGAGTTTGGGATCATTGTAATTTTAGGCTAATGGCTGCATAGATATTACATTGTTCAGATCAGATGTCCAGATTTGTTTCTGGCTGATAAGTTTATGCTGCTGTACATGTTTAACATTTTAAATAGCTGTAACAGCACTATGCTAAAGCTGCATTTAAAAGGTAGTGTTAAATAAGTAGGATACCTTTTTAATGTGGTACTTTATAACATGACTGTTATAAGTAGGACTTGTGATAGATGATGAACAACAGAAAGCTAAGTAATTGCTGAGTGCTAAAAAAGATTAGAATAACAAGTTGGAGGGTCAGAAGGCATGTAATAAAGATAAGCTAAAAAACAGCTTGTTAGTTGTATACAAATACTTGGATTATAGGACATTAACGCAGCTAAAATGTTAATGTATTAATAAGTAGTGATTGACTCTTAAAACAGATAACCTAGGTGTCTTCAAACATTGAAGACATAGAACCTTGGCTATAATCACAGGCCGAAGGGAATTTGGGATATAATAATCAAGAGAAGAACTAATAGTCATGCAAAAGGAATTTTTTAAAAAAAATTTGTTGTTGTAAAATATGTAATACAAAATTTCCCGTTTTTAACCATTTTTAAGTATAGAATTTAGTGTGGTATTCATTACATTAAAAATATTGTTCTGTCATCATCACCATCCATTACCAAAATGTTTTTATCCCTGTTGTAGTTTCCTAGGCTGCTCAAGCAAATACCATGAGATGGGATGGGTTAAACAATGGGAATTTATTTGCTCTCTGATTTGGGCCTAAAAGAAAGTCCAAGTCAAGGTGATGTTTTCTGCCCAAAGACTGGCATTTTGGGGGCTAGCTGGTGATTCTTGCCCTTAACCTGTCATATGACAAGACACATGGCAGTATCTCCTAGTCTCTCCCTTCTCTTCCTGATTCTGCTAAGCTTCTAGCTGTTCCCTCTTGCTTTCTCTGTCTCTGAATTTCACTCTGCTTATGCAGTACTCTAGTAATAAGATTAAGGCTCATCCTGACTGAGGTAGACCACCCTTAGCTGAAGTAACCTCATCAAAAGTTCCTACTTGAAATGGATTCATACCCACAGGAATGGATGTTTTTCTGGCGTACATACAGCTCCAAACTGCCACAGTCACTGAAACAAAACCTCTATTACCCATTATGCAGTTACTCCCCATTTCCCCCTCCCCCTCGCCCCTGGTAACCTCTAATCTACTTTCTCTGTGATGCTTATTCTAGATATTTCATATACGTAAGATCATACAGTTTTTGTCCTTTTGTGTTGGCTTTTGACCCAGTGATATCAGGGTTAATCCATGTTACCAGAATTTCATTCCATTTTCTGGTTAAATAATATTCCATTATATGTACACACACACACGAATACATACATACCACATTTTGTTTAACCATTCACTTGTTTATGAGCAGTTGGTTTGTTTCCAAGTTTTGGGCTGTTGTGTGTAAGACCCGGTTCAAGTTCCTGTTTTCAGTTCTTTTAGGTATATCCCTTGAAATGGATTTGCCAGGTCATATGGTAATTCTACATTTACCCTTTTGAGAAACCTCCAAACTGTTTTTCACTCAGGCTGAGCCATTTATATTCCTCTCAACGGTGTACAAGAGTTCTAGTTCCATGTTACCAGAATTTCATTCCATTTTCTGGTTAAATAATATTCCATTATATGTACACACACACACAAATACATACATACCACATTTTGTTTAACCATTCACTTGTTTATGAGCAGTTGGTTTGTTTCCAAATTTTGGGCTGTTGTGTGTAAGACCCGGTTCAAGTTCCTGTTTTCAGTTCTTTTAGGTATATCCCTTGAAATGGATTTGCCAGATCATATGGTAATTCTACATTTACCCTTTTGAGAAACCTCCAAACTGTTTTTCACGCAGGCTGAGCCATTTATATTCCTCTCAGTGGTGTACAAGAGTTCTAGTTTTTCTGCATTCTTTTAATAATAGCTATCCTAATGAGTGATACGGTATTGCATTGTGGTTTTGAACATTAGGAAATTTTGTACTTTTATCTTCAAATAAGGATACAGTGTGTTTTATATACAGATTTATATATTTTTGTATAATAGAATCCATTTCACTTTGAAATTATCAGCTTGTGACCATTGATTTTTAAAAAAATGATGAAAATGTTTAGGAATTTATAGAAAAAGTACTTAAGTAATTTCTACACATTTTTTAGGTATGTTAAATATTTTCATTCTGGTTTAAAATTAGGCTTGTGGTTCTATGGGCCATTTTCTTTCTTTCTTTTTTTTTTTGTATGCTGTGTGGTGGGGTCACATTTCATTATTTTTCCATGTGAGTGTCCCGTTATTGCAGTACCATTTGTTTTATTTTTTTGTTTGTTTGGCTTGTTTGTTTATTTTTTGGGAAGTACATGGACCGGGAATCAAACCCAGGTCTCCCACATAGCAGGCGAGAATTCTATCACTGAACTTCACTTCCACGCCCGCCATTCTCTTTCTTTAAGATAATTTGTTTATTTCTACTCTGATCCACTTTCTGTTAATCTTAAAGTTTAACATTTTTTCCAGGTGTTTAAATTTGAGACCACATATACTGACCAAAAAAGCAGTTTTATCTCTGCCTAAATATTGCCGGTAGTGAAAGAATCTGTGTAAAAGTCAGTGTAATGATATTATGTATTACAGTAGTTCTTAATCTTTGGAATTACTGAAAAAATGTGTGAATTCATATTTGTTTCATGCATCATTTTTAGAGTCTATGAGTAACATTTCATACATATGTGCTACCGGTTTTCAAATGAGACTGTAAAGTGGTAGTTAAGAGCATAGACCGGAACCCACATATTTGGATTCAGTTCTAAACTCTGTCACATAATAGGTGTGAAATTTTGGGCAAGTACCTGGTGTATATATGTTTCAATTTCCTTATTTATAATATAGGGATTGAGTTTATATGGTGATTGAATTAATCACCATAGATGTGTTATGTGTGTTAACTACTTTTATTAAATGGCAAGTAGTGCTGTTGTCATTAATGAAATGAAAACTTCAATAGGAAACACTTAGGAAATTACAGTAGCATTTTCCAGTATGAGGGAAGAAAAGTTGAAGGAATTTTAGGTGTATTTATTTTATATGGTTGGGGACCATGTTAATAATGCAAAATAGCTTCTCGTCAGCAGAAGGTATTTTATTAGGCAAAACTGACCTAATACAACTTACTTGTTAGACTCTGAAATAGGAGTCACTTAGTGCGGTGGGAAAGACCACTCACCCTGGGAGTCAGGAGGGTTAGCTTCTGATCTTAGCTCTGCCACAAACTAACCAACTCTGTTGCTTGAGGCAAATGACTTGTCCTTTCTGGATATCATTTTATTCCATAATAGAATTAAGACCTGATAACCTCTAAAGTTTCAGTTTTACTATTTTTTGTATACATAAAATAGAATACATGAATTGAAAAGAGACTTTAGGTTTAATCCATTATCCTTAATTTCATGAGAAATTAAGAGATTATACAATGACCTAATGATAAATGACAGAGCTGATATAGAATCTCCTTAGCAAGATTGTTACTTATTATATCATACTATCAGTACTATCTTGGCCTAAGAAGAAGGTGAAATGGGGAGAACATTGCCCTTAATAGAGATGGACAAGTATATCTTGTCGCTTTTTATCCTTATATGATTCTTCAGTGCTTCATACTGCAATTCTTGAGTCAAGCTGAAAGAGAAAAATGATTGCAAATTGTATTGATGTTATAATTAAAAAGTGATTTGTCCTTTGAGTAACCCTAAATGATAATACATGAAAGCATTTTAACCAAGATTAAAGAAACCATTTTTTGGCAAAGGTAATTTTGTTAGTAAGTAGTAGAACAAAGATTCAAACTTTAGGGTTTCTGCAAATTGTGTTTGATGGAAAAGCTAATGCTCTTTTCATTGTTCCAGAGTTAAGGATTTTGATCATGAAATCTCTAATAATTCAAATGTTTTAACTTATTACTCTGGTTCTTAAATTGCCTATGTACAGGGTAGAGCAGAATTGAACAAACTATAGCCCATTGGCCAAATCTCTTTGTATAGCTTTGAGCTAAGAATGGTTTCTACATTTTTTTAAATGGTTGAAAAAATCAAAGGATGATTAGTATTTTATGACATGTAAAATTATATGAAATTTGTATTTTAGTGTCCATAAAAATGTTTTACTGGAAAAAAAACTATGTTCACTTATGTATTATCTCTGAATCCTTTTGCATTATAGTAATGGTTGAATAGTTGTGACAGAGGCTGGTTGGCTAACAAAGCCTCTGTTTACCTTCTGACCCTTTACAGGATGTTTATGCTGCTCACTGCCTGGGCTGCATTCTCCAGTTTGGCAGCTACCAACCACATGTAGCTATTTAAATTTAAATTTAAAATGCAGTTCTTGGGGGTGCCATGGTGGCTCAGCAGGCAGAGTTCTCACCTGCCATGCCGGAGACTCAGGTTCGTTTCCCCGTGCCTGTCCATGCAAAAAAAGTGCAGTTCTTCAGTAACACTTGTCATAATTCATGTGCTCAGTAGCCATATGTGCTAGAGGCTCCCTATATTCAGGATCCTGATGATCTCCCTCAGGTTTGGCGATTTCTTAGGAGGACTCACAGGACTTAGCATATAGTCATACTCATGGCTAAGATTTATTATGGTAAGTGGACACAAAGCAAAATCTGCACAGGAAAAAAGGTCATGGGAAAAGTCAGAGAAAATCAGGTGCAGGCTCCCAAGAATCCTCTCCCAGTGAAGTCATACAAGATATACTTAATTCTTCCAGCAGCTAGTTAGGACAACATATATGAAGTGTCATCTACCAGGGAAGTCCATTAGAGACTCAACACCCAAGATTTTTTTAACTGGTGACTGGTCATGTAGAAGATTCCAGACTCCCACAAGGAAAGCAGGTGTTCAGCATAAACCCTTTTTATACAGTTTAGGCACGGTGAGTCACTTATTTAGGGAGGGCTTTATACAGTGTAAGGAACTGTTTAGACAGGGACCAACCTTGCAAGCAGCCGTATCTAAGGATAGAAGTCTCAAGCCTCCTATGTTAACACTAGCTTGTAAAATGCAGATGTAGTATATTCCCATCATCATGGAAAATTTTAATGGACAGTGTTGATGTAGAAAACAGTAATTCATAGTTATATTTTAAGTTATGAACCCCTTTGAGATTATTTTGAGAGTTTTGGATTTATGTTTTGGGTACTCTGGGTTAATATGCATATATATATGTATATAGACAAAATTATTTCTTATAGTTTTAAGGAATTCACTGGCTTTAGAAGAAAATATGATTGCAGACAAATTTATCTTGTCTTTTCACACAGTGTAAGATAGAGCTTAAAAGCTTGAGATCTGGTATCAGACAGATATCATCAGAATTCTGGACTCACCATTGAACTGACCTTGAGCAAATTACTGAACATCTGTAAACTTCAATTTCTTGACCTTTTTAAAAGGGTTTACTGTGTTATCTGGTGATTTAATGAATGACTGCTTTGAAGCCAAACTCTAAATGGTTTTTAGATTAAGTTGTTTAATATTTTGTAATGTATATTTAACTTTGATTTTTCTGAGTATACAGTACCACTTTAAAAAATGGGAAGTATTTTTTTAAAGATCTTAATTAGGCTATACTTCTTAGATGATTTTACTCTTAATCATATATCTATCCTAATGAACTCACATGAAATCTTTTCCTTTTGTTAATACTGATAAATTTTTTCTCCCCAGCTGTGCCTTTGGCTGCAACAAGTATGTTGATTACTCAAGGATTAATTAGTAAAGGTAAGTATTTAACCTTTGGGTTTATCTTAGTAATTTGGATATCATATTTTATATTATTTTCCTGATTTTTAGGTAAAATAAATGTGGTAATGTATCACATTAAACATTATTGTTGATAGATTTCTACAGCCTCACAAGAGTTGTTTCCTTGAACCAACTCACTTCATATATCTTGGTTTAAAAATTTGTTATCCTCCTGCAGTACAACGTTAGCAGTATGGATTAAGAAAATATAGGGGATGATTTGCAAGAAGGTAAGAGGCAAATGTGGTCTAAGTGAACTACAGCATCACTGTCACCTAGTTGTTGGAAGTGTAAATTCACTGACCTCATCAGACCTACTAAATCCGAATGTATGAGGTGCATTCTAGGATTCTTTGTTTCCACAAACTCAAGGTGATTCTTTTTTTTTTTTTTTTTTTTTTTATCTTATTATTTTTTTTTTATTAATTAAAAAAAGAATTAACAAAACAATTAGAAATCATTCCAATCTACATGTACAATCAGTAATTCTTAATAACATCACATAGTTGCATATTCATCATTTCTTAGTACATTTGCATCGATTTAGAAAAAGAAATAAAAAGACAACAGAATAAGAATTAAAACAATAATAGAAAGAAAAAAAACAAAAAAAACAAAAACAAAAAACCTATACCTCACATGCAGCTTCATTCAGTGTTTTGACATAATTGCATTACAATTGGGTAGTATTGTGCTGTCCATTTCTGAGTTTTTATATCCAGTCCCGTTGTACAGTCTGTATCCCTTCATCTCCAATTATCCCTTCTCTTTTTTTTTTTTTTTTAATTAACGGAAAAAAAGAAATTAACCCAACATTTAGAGATCATACCATTCTACACATGCAATCATTAATTCTTAACATCATCACATAGATGCATGATCATCATTTCTTAGTACATTTGCATTGGTTTAGAAGAACTAGCAACATAACCGAAAAAGATATAGAATGTTAATATAGAGAAAAAAATAAAAGTAATAATAGTAAAATCAAAACAAAACAAAACAAAACAAAAACCTATAGCTCAGATGCAGCTTCATTCAGTGTTTTAACATGATTACTTTACAATTAGGTATTATTGTGCTGTCCATTTTTGAGTTTTTGTATCTAGTCCTGTTGCACAGTCTGTATCCCTTCAGCTTCAATTACCCATTGTCTTACCCTGTTTCTAACTCCTGCTGAACTCTGTTACCAATGACATATTTCAAGTTTATTCTCGAATGTCCGTTCACATCAGTGGGACCATACAGTATTTGTCCTTTAGTTTTTGGCTGGATTCACTCAGCATAATATTCTCTAGGTCCATCCATGTTATTACATGGTTCATAAGTTTATCTTGTCTTAAAGCTGCATAATATTCCATCGTATGTATATACCACAGTTTGTTTAGCCACTCTTCTGTTGATGGAGATTTGGGCTGTTTCCATCTCTTTGCAATTGTAAATAATGCTGCTATAAACATTGGTGTGCAAATGTCCGTTTGTGTCTTTGCCCTTAAGTCCTTTGAGTAGATACCTAGCAATGGTATTGCTGGGTCGTATGGCAATTCTATATTCAGCTTTTTGAGGAACCACCAAACTGCCTTCCACAGTGGTTGCACCCTTTGACATTCCCACCAACAGTGGATAAGTGTGCCTCTTTCTCCGCATCCTCTCCAGCACTTGTCATTTTCTGTTTTGTTGATAATGGCCATTCTGGTGGGTGTGAGATGATATCTCATTGTGGTTTTGATTTGCATTTCTCTAATGGCCAGGGACATTGAGCATCTCTTCATGTGCCTCTTGGCCATCCGTATTTCCTCTTCTGAGAGGTGTCTGTTCAAGTCTTTTTCCCATTTTGTAATTGGGTTGGCTGTCTTTTTGTTGTTGAGATGAACAATCTCTTTATAAATTCTGGATACTAGACCTTTATCTGATATATCATTTCCAAATATTGTCTCCCATTGTGAAGGCTGTCTTTCTACTTTCTTGATGAAGTTCTTTGATGCACAAAAGTGTTTAATTTTGAGGAGTTCCCATTTATTTATTTCCTTCTTCAGTGCTCTTGCTTTAGGTTTAAGGTCCATAAAACCGCCTCCAGTTGTAAGATCCATAAGATATCTCCCAACATTTTCCTCTAACTGTTTTATGGTCTTAGACCTAATGTTTAGATCTTTGATCCATTTTGAGTTAACTTTTGTATAGGGTGTGAGAGATGGGTCTTCTTTCATTCTTTTGCATATGGATATCCAGTTCTCTAGGCACCATTTATTGAAGAGACTGCTCTGTCCCAGGTGAGTTGGCTTGACTGCCTTATCAAAGATCAAATGTCCATAGATGAGAGGGTCTATATCTGAGCACTCTATTCGATTCCATTGGTCGATATATCTATCTTTATGCCAATACCATGCTGTTTTGACCACTGTGGCTTCATAATATGCCTTAAAGTCAGGCAGCGCGAGACCTCCAGCTTCGTTTTTTTTCCTCAAGATGTTTTTAGCAATTCGGGGCACCCTGCCCTTCCAGATAAATTTGCTTATTGGTTTTTCTATTTCTGAAAAATAAGTTGTTGGGATTTTGATTGGCATTGCATTGAATCTGTAAATCAATTTAGGTAGGATTGACATCTTAACTATATTTAGTCTTCCAATCCATGAACACGGTATGCCCTTCCATCTATTTAGGTCTTCTGTGATTTCTTTTAGCAGTTTTTTGTAGTTTTCTTTATATAGGTTTTTTGTCTCTTTAGTTAAATTTATTCCTAGGTATTTTATTCTTTTAGTTGCAATTGTAAATGGGATTTGTTTCTTGATTTCCCCCTCAGCTTGTTCATTACTAGTGTATAGAAATGCTACAGATTTTTGAATGTTGATCTTGTAACCTGCTACTTTGCTGTACTCATTTATTAGCTCTAGTAGTTTTGTTGTGGATTTTTCCGGGTTTTCGACGTATAGTATCATATCGTCTGCAAACAGTGATAGTTTTACTTCTTCCTTTCCAATTTTGATGCCTTGTATTTCTTTTTCTTGTCTAATTGCTCTGGCTAGAACCTCCAACACAATGTTGAATAATAGTGGTGATAGTGGACATCCTTGTCTTGTTCCTGATCTTAGGGGGAAAGTTTTCAATTTTTCCCCATTGAGGATGATATTAGCTGTGGGTTTTTCATATATTCCCTCTATCATTTTAAGGAAGTTCCCTTGTATTCCTATCCTTTGAAGTGTTTTCAACAGGAAAGGATGTTGAATCTTGTCGAATGCCTTCTCTGCATCAATTGAGATGATCATGTGATTTTTCTGCTTTGATTTGTTGATATGGTGTATTACATTAATTGATTTTCTTATGTTGAACCATCCTTGCATACCTGGGATGAATCCTACTTGGTCATGATGTATAATTCTTTTAATGTGTTGTTGGATACGATTTGCTAGAATTTTATTGAGGATTTTTGCATCTGTATTCATTAGAGAGATTGGTCTGTAGTTTTCTTTTTTTGTAATATCTTTGCCTGGTTTTGGTATGAGGGTGATGTTGGCTTCATAGAATGAATTAGGTAGTTTTCCCTCCACTTCGATTTTTTTGAAGAGTTTGAAGAGAATTGGTACTAATTCTTTCTGGAACGTTTGGTAGAATTCACATGTGAAGCCATTTGGTCCTGGACTTTTCTTTTTAGGAAGCTTTTGAATGACTAATTCAATTTCTTTACTTGTGATTGGTTTGTTGAGGTCATCTATGTCTTCTTGAGTCAAAGTTGGTTGTTCATGTCTTTCCAGGAACCCGTCCATTTCCTCTAAATTGTTGTATTTATTAGCGTAAAGTTGTTCATAGTATCCTGTTATTACCTCCTTTATTTCTGTGAGGTCAGTAGTTATGTCTCCTCTTCCATTTCTGATCTTATTTATTTGCATCCTCTCTCTTCTTCTTTTTGTCAATCTTGCTAAGGGCCCATCAATCTTATTGATTTTCTCATAGAACCAACTTCTGGCCTTATTGATTTTCTCTATTGTTTTCATGTTTTCAATTTCATTTATTTGTGCTCTAATCTTTGTTATTTCTTTCCTTTTGCTTGCTTTGGGGTTAGCTTGCTGTTCTTTCTCCAGTTCTTCCAAATGGATAAATTCCTGAATTTTTGCCTTTTCTTTTCTGATATAGGCATTTAGAGCAATAAATTTCCCTCTTAGCACTGCCTTTGCTGCGTCCCATAAGTTTTGATATGTTGTGTTTTCATTTTCATTCGCCTCGAGGTATTTGCTAATTTCTCTTGCAATTTCTTCTTTGACCCAGCCGTTGTTTAGGAGTGTGTTGTTGAGCCTCCATGTATTTGTGAATTTTCTGGCACTCTGCCTATTATTGATTTCCAACATCATTCCTTTATGGTCCGAGAAAGTGTTGTGTAAGATTTCAATCTTTTTAAATTTGTTAAGACTTGCTTTGTGACCCAGCATATGGTCTATCTTTGAGAATGATCCATGAGCACTTGAGAAAAAGGTGTATCCTGCTGTTGTGGGATGTAATGTCCTATAAATGTCTATTAAGTCTAGTTCATTTATAGTAATATTCAGATTTTCTATTTCTTTGTTGATCCTCTGTCTAGATGTTCTGTCCCTTGATGAGAGTGGTGAGTTGAAGTCTCCAACTATTATGGTATATGAGTCTATTTCCCTTTTCAGTGTTTGCAGTATATTCCTCACGTATTTTGGGGCATTCTGATTCGGTGCGTAAATATTTATGATTGTTATGTCTTCTTGTTTAATTGTTCCTTTTATTAGTATATAGTGTCCTTCTTTGTCTCTTTTAACTGTTTTACATTTGAAGTCTAATTTGTTGGATATTAGTATAGCCACTCCTGCTCTTTTCTGGTTGTTATTTGCATGAAATATCTTTTCCCAACCTTTCACTTTCAACCTATGTTTATCTTTGGGTCTAAGATGTGTTTCCTGTAGACAGCATATAGAAGGATCCTGTTTTTTAATCCATTCTGCCAATCTATGTCTTTTGATTGGGGAATTCAGTCCATTGACATTTAGTGTTATTACTGTTTGGATAATATTTTCCTCTACCATTTTGCCTTTTGTATTATATATATCATCTCTGATTTTCCTTCTTTCTACACTCTTTTCCATATCTCTCTCTTCTGTCTTTTTGTATCTGACTCTAGTGCTCCCTTTAGTATTTCTTGCAGAGCTGGTCTCTTGGTCACAAATTCTTTCAGTGACTTTTTGTCTGAGAATGTTTTAATTTCTCCCTCATTTTTGAAGGATAATTTTGCTGGATATAGGAGTCTTGGTTGGCAGTTTTTCTCTTTTAGTATTTTAAATATATCATCCCACTGTCTTCTAGCTTCCATGGTTTCTGCTGAGAAATCTACACAAAGTCTTATTGGGTTTCCCTTGTATGTAATGGATTGTTTTTCTCTTGCTGCTTTCAAGATCTTCTCTTTCTCTTTGACCTCTGACATTCTAACTAGTAAGTGTCTTGGAGAACGCCTATTTGGGTCTAATCTCTTTGGGGTGCGCTGCACTTCTTGGATCTGTAATTTTAGGTCTTTCATAAGAGTTGGGAAATTTTCAGTGATAATTTCTTCCATTAGTTTTTCACCTCCTTTTCCCTTCTCTTCTCCTTCTGGGACACCCACAACACGTATATTTGTGCGGTTCATATTGTGCTTGAGTTCCCTGATACCCTGTTCAAATTTTTCCATTCTTTTCCCTATAGTTTCTGTTTCTTTTTGGAATTCAGATGTTCCATCCTCCAAATCACTAATTCTATCTTCTGTCTCTTTAAATCTATCATTGTAGCTATCCATTATTTTTTCTATGTTTGCTACTTTATCCTTCACTTCCATAAGTTCTGCGATTTGTTTTTTCAGTTTTTCTATTTCTTCTTTATGTTCAGCCCATGTCCTCTTCATGTCCTCCCTCAATTTATCGATTTCGTTTTTGAAGAGGTTTTCCATTTCTGTTCGTATATTCAGCATTAGTTGTCTCAGCTCTTGTGTCTCATTTGAGCTATTGGTTTGTTCCTTTGACTGAGCCATATTCTCAATCTTTTGAGCGTGGACAGTTATCTTCTGCTGCTGGTGTCTGGGCATTTATTCAGATTTCTCTTGGTGTTGGACCCAGCAAGGTTGTAATATTTTTCTGTGAAATCTCTGGGTTCTGTTTTTCTTATCCTGCCCAGTAGGTGGCGCTCGTGGCACACGTTTGTCTGCGGGTCCCACCAGTAAAAGGTGCTGTGGGACCTTAAACTTTGGTAAACTCTCGCCGTCCTGGGGGTTTGCTAGCCGAAGCGGCTTGAGCCGGCCCGGGGTCCGAACGCAGGGAGGGTTGCTGGTCGCCGCAGCCAGGGAAAGAGCCCGTCCGAATTTCCTAGTCGGCCCTGGGCAACAAGCGTGGCGGGAGGGCGCCAGCGGCAGCGGCCCGCCTGAGAGAGTGCACGTTCCCCGGGAGTCATGGGGTCACCGTTCTCCGCGGCCTGGGGGTTTCCGATCCAATTCTCTCAGTTGGTCCGGGGGCTGCGCGTGGTGTGGGCGCCAGTCGCCTTGGTTTCAGGGGACCACCTCTCCAATTCTCCCAGCCGGCCGGGGAAGGGGGAAGGGAGTAACTCCGGCCGCTTGCCACCCCGCCCGGTAAGGCCCGCGCACCTCGGCGATCTCACCCGAGCTGCTTCTCTCAGCCAGCCAGCCGTTCCAGGATGGGGTACGCTGTCTTTTTTATCTCTGTTGTGGCTTTGGGCGCTTTCTGTATCGTTTCTACTCCCCTAGTAGGTGTCCTGGAGAAGAAACTAAGATCCGCGCGTCTTACTAAGCCGCCATCTTCCAGGAAGTTCTCAAGGTGATTCTTATGCCCTGATTTAGAGACAGTTAATTCCCCAAACAACCTTTGCCTCATGATCACCTGCAAGGGAAAGAGAAGTTAAGTGTTTATAAACACTAGAATTTAAGAGTTCTGGCAGGTAGTCTATTTTTAACAAGCCCCTGAAGAGACCTTGTTCCAATTTTGTTGGCCTAAATAGTACAGCATATTAATATATTGAGTTAGTTTAGATTAAGTATTGAATTTGTCTGTTTCTACATCTTAAAATTTAGTGTTAGAAGCAATTGAATTGCTCATTGCATTTACTTCATGAACTATCTACCTGGAAATGGGAGAGTATCCTAGAAAAGAATGGCAGGATGGCGTCCACCTTTCCTAAAAAAACTGTTTTCTTAAAAAGAATGAAATGTGACCCCAGGAATATAGCATAGAAAACAACAACAACAAAAACCTGTTTTCTTAACTCTCTCCTCCTAAAATGTGACTATGATACTACATTTGAGTCTTTTCACTTTAACAGTATGAAGTACTTAAACAGTAGTCCTGACACAGCTGACTGAGAAAAGTAGTTTTGGAGAGAAATAGTTTTTGTTGTTTTGTTATTTAAATAACTAAGGAACCTCATTATGATGTGCTATCATGACAGGAGTCTTGAACATGGAAACAAGTCAAGATGTGTGTACTGTGTGTACCATATGTCCTTTAGGACTAAGTTGTTTATAAACTGAAGTTGGTTCTATATTGTAAAGACAAACAGGCAAGCAGAAAAAAAACATTTTAATCACATTACTTTTAAGGAAAAGCTGGCACATGGAGGTATGAATGGAAAAATTATATTTGTATTATGGTACTGCCTATTTTACCTATCTTAGGCCAGTCTGTCATTTAATTAATAATGATTAGAGCTGGGCATGAGAGGTTATACAGAAGAAATTTAAGAGCTGCTGCTAGTTCATCCGAAGAAACAATGTGAGTATACATTGAAGTAGATAGAGATATAATTTAATGCTGAATAAGTTACTTAATTGTGTAGTAGGGCAGCTATAATCAAGGAAAGTTTCTTGGAAGAAGTGAAATTTGAAGGATGAACAGAACTTAGAGTAAAGGGGAAGGAAGAATATCAAGGCAGAGGGACCTTGTGATCAAAACAGCATGATTGGTTGGGAGTGTCTGGAAACAGCTACAGTGGGAAAACCATGCATGGTGTATTAAAAACTGCAAAAATAGCTAAGACAGAAACAGGGGAAATGGTGATTTTGATTAGGTTTTGGAGCTTTTGAGTTTTGATGGAGTCAGAGACTTTGGACAGCGTCTTCCAAGCATAAAAAAGAAAAATCCTCCCTTACATTCCTTTCCAACAGTTCCCATTGAAGCCATTTGTCAGATGTATATATTGTGATTATTTTTACCACTCTGATGAACAGTTCTTAATAGAGTCCAATTTTTCAGATTTTTCCTTTATGAAGGGTGCTGTTTGTGACTTCAAGGTCTTTGCTCCATGGACACAAAGATGTTTTCTTTTAAAATCTTTATTTTATCTTTCAAATTTAAATTTTCAACCCATTTGGAATTGTTCTGAATATTGTGTGACGTAGGAACAAGGTACACTTGTTTTTGAAATAACTATTCTTCCTTCACTGTACTACAGTGTTGCCGTTGTCATAAATCAAGTGATTGTATATGTGTAGTCTGTTTTTGGACTCTCTTCTGGTTTTGGTCAGTTTATTCTTGCATTTGTATCAGACTGTCTTAATTACTCTTACATTTATATTGTAACTTTATCATAGTTCATGATATCTGGTGATAGTGTTCCGATTTTGTTATTCTTTAATGTTGCCTGGGTTGTTACTAGCCCTTTGTTTTTTTTCATGCATGTCTTTATTACTCATCTACCCATACATTGGATAAAGGAGATGTTTGTCAGTCACAAGATTTTTATAATCATGAGGTCATAAGATAAAAGCCATATAATTATACGATCATTATCAAAGGTCAAGGATACTGGATTACAGTTTAAAATTTCAGGTATTTCCTTCTGGCTATTCTAATGCACTAGAAACTAAAAATAAATATGTATACTTTGAGTCAGTAGTCATCATCATTTGTTGAATCCCAACATCTCTGTTATAACTCCTTCCTCTCCTTTGATCATTCCATATCTTGGCAATGAGTATTCTAACTTTTTCGTGTAGAAAAGGGGTGTTGACATTATGGGTGGAGGAATGAAGCTGGTTGATGTTCTTGGAGATATTGTTGCCTCTTTTCAAGGCTTATCTGGCAGAGGAACAATCTGGAGGCTTTAAGTTTCTGAAAAAATAAACTTAATAAGTAAAACTTTATATAGAGTCTTAGAGCCTAGGGTATTCTTTAGAGTTTTCAGAAATACTATTGGTTGGGTTTGGCATACTGTGGCAATGTGCAATAAATGACTGAATCTTGTATAAGAGTAACCTCCAGAATGACCTCTCAATTCTATTTGAAGCTTGTTTTGTTTAATTTCTTTACCCTCTCTTGTTCAAGAAGGCATAGTCAATCCCACAATACCAGGACCAGGCTCATCCTTGGGAGTCATGTCCCCACGTGCAGGGATAGGGGAAGAGTAGTGAGTTTATTTGCAGAATTTGGCTTGGAGAAAGAAGCCACATCTGAGCAACAAAAGAGGTTCTCTGGGGGTGACTCTTAGGCATAATTATAAATAAGATTAGCTTTACCATTAAAGAAATAAGTTTCATAAGGACAGCCTTCAAGATTGAGAGCTTTGCTTATTAGATTGGGAGTTCCTAATGCTTGAGAGTCTAAGAAATTCCCCAGGTAGGGATGTTTAATGGTTCCACATTTTTTCTCCAGTACTTCAAGGGACTTTGCAATACAGTTTTATTTTCTGTCCACAGTGCTCTGGAATGTATCAGGGTATTACATTAACCTGTACTGAATAATAAGAACTGATTCCCTATTCTAGGTTCCATCTAATTAGGTTGTTTAAATAAACTGACCAGATAGGTTGTTATGTAGTATGTTACAGAAAATTTAACCTTTGGACAAACATCTCTTCTTTGATCTCACATGGAAGTTAAAGTTTTAAAATACAGATAATATCATCCTTTACCCTATATTCTGGTTTGCCTTTGTCCTAACCAGATCAGTTTCATTCATATCTCTAATTGAAGTCTGATCTTTTTTTCAGCTTCTTTTAACAATTGCAGTATGGCATAATGCTGACTTTCAGAGCTGAAACTTTAACTCTGAGTCCCAGATGTCACACAAATAACCATAGTTCCAGGAAACTACCAGATTATGCACTTAAGAGCATGGCACACATACATACAACATGGTATTCTGGTCTGATTTAGTGTGTCTATTCAGAGGACAGAATTTGGCAGTTTTTTTTTAAGGAGAAAAAAGTGGTTATCTGCTTCAAAGATAATGAGAATTTAGTGGCATTGGTTAGCATTAGAGTGCTTGCTACCAATCATTTCCCTTTCCTACAGGCTTCCTGAGGGCTTTACCTCAAATGGGAATCAAAGTACCATTTTTATTAATCTAAAATGCAATGCTTCGAAGCTTAACTAGTCATTCCTTTCCTCCAAAACTAAATCTTGGTACCTTACTACTCTTGTTAGATAACTGGAGAATGAAAGCTGAAGAATGGAAGGAGCAAAGAAACCAGGCCTGCTTATTATTTCCTGAATTAATTTATCCATTGGTTGCAGAACTGAGGTGGTGAAAATTAGAAAATGGCTACCCCACTTCAAAATGCCAGTGCCTCTTTAAGTCTGCTAACTACCCAGAAGAGAAAGTAGGTCATGGGGGAGAAAAGTCAAACATGGATGAGCCTAATGTAATCCTGCCTGTCAGTAAAGTTTAATGTTCTAGAATTTGCCCACTTGGCATGGTGATCTTCCTACTTGTGAGGGCTAGTCAAGGAGGGAGGTGAAGCAGCAGACCTGGCAGAGAAAAAGTTACAAAGATATGCCTCCCTCCCTGTAACTCCTTCTACATTGTCACCTCTTTCTCATACTCATTCACCTCTCAGATTCAGATTTCTACAGCTCGGTCTCTTAAGAGTGTCAAAAGTCTTATATGATGACAAGAGAAAACTTTGTTCCCAACTTGGAACTTTTTCCTTGGCCTTCTTTAAACTCTTCAGGTACGTGTGGATCTTGAAATCACAGCTTTCTGGATTCATTGGAAGTATGAGGAGAACCTTCTGTCTTGGCCTTGGACCCTGTGACATTGAGGCTGGTTACTCAGTGGGTTTGGTGCGTCTTGGGGCCTTCTGAACTAATGCATTCTTTTCTTAAGCTTGGGTCTTTCTTTGAAATTTCCAGCTTCTTGGGGTCTTCTGAATTGACCAGGACATATGAGACAGGGCCCAAGCTCACCTTCTTTCTTTTTCATGGGTGCAAGGCTCTTTAGTGGGCCCTCCTGACCACCGTCTTGACCTAACACAGAGGCTCCTCCAGGGTTCTCAGCTTCTGATGAGACATCCTGAGGTTGTTCTCTGCAGAGCTTCGAAGCACATGCCACCCCAGGCTTCTTTGAGGTTGGTTCCCTCTACTTCACACAGGGCTTTTTTTAGATCTCCATACTTTCAGCATCATCAACCTCAGGATCTTCTAAGGGTTTAGCTGTTGGAAAGGTTGCCTTTGTTTTTTTTCCAGGGCACTGGTTCCTGTTTGTGGGCTTTGTACTGCTTCTTCCTTTTCGGAGGGAGTCTGTCCCTAGCCTTGTGAACCAAGGTTGAATCTCCCTCATCTTCCATGTAAATCCAGTTACCTTTAAATCAGAGTCCACCTCTGCTGTCTGTCCAAGCTCCTTCCTGATCTTGGTCTTCCTCTCTGCTGCTAATGCTGAGGCCGCTCCCTCTTCAGCCTTCAGAGCTCTTGCTTCTTACCAATGGTGCATCTTGGCATCCATTGTAAGATGACTTGCTAGCCATTCCAGGAGCATGCCCAAAGCTTCTTCCCAATTCTCCAAGGACTGATTTTGTTTCTGGGGCTGTGGTGGTTGGTCGTGTGGCAGCATGCACATCTTCCATTGTGTACCCCTCACCTTCCAGGAATTGAATTCGGTATTTTACAAACTCCGCATTCTGGTTTAGGTCTCTAAAGACCACCCTCCAGACAGCCCTCACCCCACACACTTCATGAATATTCTTGAGGTATGGTGCTCAGATTCATGCCCTCACCAACCTCAGTTAGGGCAGCTTCAAAGTCTCCTTGATTTGTGCTTAGCCATACTTCCACTTAGAATACCTGTGACCAACAGCAACCTGTGGATATCCATATAAACCACCCCCTCTTCCAGAAGATTAATTGCTGTAGTCCCGGATACCAGACATGGTAATGAGCTTGTGAGTTAGATACAGGCTGCAGCAGACCCCAAATATTATGTACCCAGGAATCTACGGGAAAACCTTTTGACCATTCTCAACCCTTTCCCCAGCCTGACTTCTCAGCAGGCCCAGCAGAGATTTTCCAGCCCTGCCTCCAGCTATTCAGCCAGAGTTCTGGTTCCAGCTATTCCAGCACTGTTGTGCCAGACAAAGCAGCTGTTAGAGGCCTGTGGCAAGGGAGGCCAGCGTCCTGTGTTCTGCCCGGGCCTACCACTTAGGTTGGTCTTGACTCCCTCTCCCCGCCACTATACTATTACTTTTGTATCATGTTAGAGGAGACCAGATCATGCTAATAGGAATGGCTGCTTTGCAGTTTGATGAAATCTCATTGCATTTCCTAGCATAATTTTGTCATTTCCCTATTTGGCATAATCTTAAAATTCTAGCAAAATCTACTGCACATTTTAAGTAAGTAAATATATCTCACATTTCTGTTACTCAGAAATATTTACTCTTTTTACTTTAGGGATCCTCTCAAGTCATCCCAAATATGGCTCTATCCCTAAACTTATATGTAAGTATGGAACAACACTGTACTTTTCTTAGTTGATCAAATATGTGTCTTTTAACCTAAGTAAAATTGTTTTTATAAAACGTTTTGTCATATCTTACCCATAGTAGAGTTATGTGGTTGTATGCTCTGATTAATTAGTTTAAGTTTTTCATTAAATGAACTGCTTGGGCTTGAGGAGTTACTCGAAAGAGAGGCATTTTTTTTTTCTATTTTCTTAATGGAGTAGGAAATATTAATTTTTAATTATTTTTAAAATTTATTTATTAATTAAAAATTAACAAACCAAATAAAACATTAACATATATAATCAGTAATTCACAATATCATCACTTAGTTGCATATTCATCATTTCTTAGAACATTTGCATTAATTCAGAAAAAATAAAAAGACAATAGAAAAAGAAATAAAATGAGAACAGAAAAGAAAAAAAAAGATTATACCTACCATACCCCTTACCCCTCGCTTTCATTGATCACTAGCATTTCAAACTAAATTTTAATTATTTTTTAAAGATAGAGTATTTGAAAATAAGTTCTTTTTGTCTGTCTTTGGGGGAAAAAGTGTAGATCCTCTAATCAAAATAAAGTTAATCAAAAACATTTCTGTAGTGTAATTTACTTGCATTTTTGCAATGTAGTTAATAGAAAGGAAGCTAAATAGCCCAGAAAAAGAAGCTTTACATGAGTCTTTTCAGACTAATCTCTCTTAAATACTGGAAACATACTTGATGAAGCAACAAGCATATTTAACTAGCCTTTCATAATTCATTATTTAAGGGTGTGTAATTTGTGGCACATAATTTTATTTTTAAAACAGTCCTATAGAATTGGTTGGGCAAATGATATAGTCTCATTTTACAGAAAAAGAAATGGCTTAAATCCCATGACTTGACTAGAACTCTGTTTTGATTTCTTATTCATTCCTCTTTTCATTTTACCTTTATGATATCTCTACTTTAAAGTAATTAATGAATTATAATTGATTTATTTTATAGCAATTTGGCTTATTTTATTTTGAGAAAGTGAATTTTATTCACAGAGTCTTCTTATGAACCATCGTACTTTTGTCATTATTTCAGAAAATGTCAGTGTCCCCAAACCAAAGACATTAGAACCACACTGTTTAAAAATATCCTTTTAGAAAATACTGTAGTCTAAAAAGACATGTTGAGTCACATTTTCTGTTTGTTTACAATAAGTTGCTTGTATCATGGGATACTTTGCTGGAAAGCTTTCTTATGTGAAAACCTGCCAAGAGAAGTTTAAGAATCTGGAGAATTCCCCTCTTGGAGAAGCTTTACGATCAGGACAGACACGACGATCTTCACCACCTGGGTAGGCTAGATTCTGATTTTCACTTAAGGTTTTTGTTTTTAGCTTTAAAATGGAAGGCAAAAATTAAATATTGCCATAGTCCAGGACTTCAAATTGCCTAACTGAAGCACCATTGGAAACCTGCCATTTTGCTGTATCATAAAGCTCATTTATTTCAAAAAGTAGAACAAGACGCAGCTATTGTTTTAAGTATAGAGTTACATCTTATATTGGGAGCACATATCTCAGAATAAAGAACTTTATCTTAATTTCATTTAGCAAACACTTTGGTTATTGTGTTTTGTAATTTTCTCTTGATCTGAAATTTTATCAATCCCATCTCTTAAATTTTAACTTATATAGTAGATAAAATATTTAACCTTTTCCTGGTTTTCTTCAGACTGTGGTTTGGTTTTTGTGTTGTGTAAATATAGATAAATATATCTGTCTGAATAGATAAATAATAAGATATTTAATTGTATTGGGAGCTAAGTTATTAATATATTCTAATTGGCAAACATTGTAGAGGCTATGAGAGATGGTATTACCTGTATTTGCATTAGCAAAAATAGTGTTTCTATATACTGCTGGCTATGAAAATAATTTCTCAATTAATGAAGGAAATGCACGTTTGTTGAATTTAGTCCTGATCTGAAGAACCTTTTCTATCCAAGAAACTTTAAAACACATTGAATTATCTTTATAGCCCAATAATTAGAAAGTTGGATACAGTTTTCTCTGTGTTAAAGGTGACTATTTTCATGTTGTATAGTTGGGTCAGGACATATTTTTAAAGTTTTTGTGGCAGAAATATTCATTTTATTGTTTATAAATAATTATCTTATAAATCCTGTGACTGCTTTGGAAAATAAGATACCTTAACACACTTCTTTAAATAAGGTGTAGGCAATGGCTTATATTTCTTATGTAATATGCTTTACCTTTTTGCAGGCACTATTCTCAAAAGTCAAAATATGACTCAAGTGTGAGCGGTGGTTCATCTTTTGTGACATCCCCAGCAGCAGACAACATAGAAAAAGAGATGCTTCCTCATTATGAGCCAATTCCATTCAGTTCTTCCATGAATGAATCTGCTCCCACTGGTATTACTGATCATATTGCCCAAGGTAGAAACTTCTCTTGAAATGAATTTCAGCATTTAATGGTCCAACGTATGTATAAACTTTATTTGATGGCCCTTTCTACTGGATATTACCTGTGTTGTTCCATTGTCAGCCCAACACAGCATGTTTTTTTCTTCATTCATTCATTTCTTCATTCAGCATTTCTTAAGGACCAGTAGGTACCAGGCATTATGCTAGGTGTGAAAGAAATAAAGATGAACAGGACCTAGTTTCTTGTCTCCGAGAAACTCTTAGTCTGTTAGAAGTTACAAAAATAAAAAGATGAGAATCTTTTTATTTCCTAGTAGTTGAGAATACTAACCCAAGTTCAGTGGAATAGTGAAGCAGCAACAAATTGTGCCTCGGGGGATGTAGAGGCTTCAGGAAGGCTTTGCAAAGATTACAGTTGATAGGCTGATCTTAGAGGCTTTCAGCTTGTTTGTCTATAATGTGAGAAAAATAATAATTACCTGCTTTACAGAACTATTGTCAAGTGAGAAAATCCATGTGAAATGCTTTGTGAAGTTTGTGTAAATACTAGCTTTGAAGATCGCACAATGTAAGTGAAAGATCATAGATTTTTTATTAAGACCTGTATTTGAATCATGATTGACATTTGCTAGCTGTATGACTTTGGCAACTATGATTTGTGATCCCCTCAATTTTTTGATCTCTCACATGGAGCTAATACCATCTCTCTTAAAGTACTGTTGGAACTACATAAAATAATCAGTGACAATGCCTGGCAACTTGTAGCCTCTCATTAAACCTCAGTTTCCTTCCTTCCTTCAGTCTAGTTTGCAGTGAAAGGTGAGGAATTGGAAATAGGAAGGACAAATCATGACTCCTTACTGAAATCCTAATGTCCAAAAACCTTTTAAGACCCAAAGTTTTTTGGTTTTTTTTTTTAATAACTTAATTTGTGATAAAGTGTGACCTGAATTCATTTGGCAGCAGACCTTGACCTAAACTAACATAATGCTATTTATACTCTGTTTGTAAATATTTAATGTAATTTTTCCTAGATTCTGTTCTAGAAATACAAACGTGCTTGCTTACTTGTTGCTGCCCCAGACCCCTGAATAGATGAATATTAAGTAATATAAGGGATATGTACTATAATGATTTCCTGAAGTCTGAAAAACACTGAATTGTGAAACACATCTGATCCTAAGGGTTTTGGATGAGGAATTGTGGACTCCAGTAGAATACTCTCTGAAAAAGTGTGCTTTGAAACAAAGACAATAAGCCAGTAACTGCGGGGAGTAACACAAGATTAAAGGAAGGACTTGGAGTTTTGTTTCTTTGGTTTAAGATGGGAAAGACTCAAATCTATATGTAGGTTAAAGGGAAGGGGTTGCTGTGGAGAGGAAGAGCACTTCAAGTGCTGAATAGTTAGTGTATTGGACAGTGCAGATGTAGAACATTCCTGTAATGACAGAAAGTCTTGTTGGACCTCAGTGTTTTAGAGCAAAGGAGACAGGAGGCTTTTGATCTTGGAAAGGAAGTTAAGATGATTGAAGAGATTTTTAATGTTTGGATGAGAAGAATTGAGATTCTCTTAATCCTCAGCTTCTTTCTCTTTTATATGCAGTAGAAAGAACGACCTCCAATTAAAAGAGGAGGGAAGGGTGGGCTGATTAGGAGAGTGTAGCTGAAGTCGCTCTCTTTTCTCTAAAGCCAGCTGTCCTTGCCTGTCATTTTCCCAGTCTTTCAAGCTCAAATCCATTTTACTTGTATTATAGCCATTCACCAACTTTCTTTGTAATGATCTGCATCCTTCCTTTCATTTGTATTAGAAAAGTTCGCATTATATCTTTTACTACTTGCCCTCATTAATTCTGCCTTCTCTTACTAGGAATTCAGATATTTCAGTCTTTAAAGTAGAAAGCACTCCTCTTTAGCTGTTATGAGACTTATCATAGATAGTTTATTACAGTTATATTTAAATCAATACCATGTTATCTTTTCTTATTCCTTCCAGGTCTTTATAAACTTCCCAAAGTAGTAAGTCATACTCCTACCATAAAGTAGGATATTTTAGTTTGGCTTTATAAGTGAAGGGGGTTTTCCCCAATCTACTTTCTGGTTTTCATTTTTATTATTTGTCACAAAATTACAAAACAATTAAATATTTTTCTTTTGAATGAGAAAAATTATCAAACCTGGAAGGAACCTTAGTGCTCATTTAGACGAACTTCCCTGTTTAACAGATGAGAAAAAAAAAAAACAGGATTCGAAGGTTAGTGATTTGCCCAAGGACATTTGTTAATTGTTGCCCAAATAGGGGTATGTACTCAGGGTTCCTGACTGCTCATCTAGTATACACTATCTCCTTCACAATTTAAAAAATATTTATGGTGAAGGGAAATGAGTTCAATAATTACTCGTTACTAATGAAATGCAAAGTGTTTTTAAACCCAATATAAGGGCATCCCTTTTAAAAAAAAAAAAAAAAGAAGAACCTATGTTTTAACAAGAGAAACTTGACCGTGGAACAATACTAGGGCTAATTTGCTTTATGTCAATGCAATTTACATTGTATCAAAAGAAAAGATTATGGTTGAAAACATTAATGTATAGTTATGTTGCTTTGAAAATTTGAATTATTCATTGGGATCATAGTATTGCGTTCCAAAATTGTATTGCTTACAGAAAGGTTTAAAATTTTTAAAATTATTATTATGTAAAAGTGATATCTCAATTTGTATGTCTTATTGTGAAAACTTTGAAAACTATTACTTTTGATGTGGCATGAAAGACTTTGTAAATTAGGTAATAGTTCACTAAATGTTGTATTGTGTTAGTTTTAGTTAAGTTTTCTAAGAATGTTTATATTGGCCTGTTTTACTTAGTTGCATGTTTTACAAACTATATTTAGTATTTGGTTCTATCAACAAATATTAAAAGTAGTCACTTCCTTATTTTACGTCAGTATTTGACTCCGATTGAGTCTTTGATAACATATATTGTTCTTACTTTGACTCTAACCATTGTGAGATATAAAGGATAAATGCTGGCCCCCAGGTAAAAATTATAGTTAGGCACTTTCTTCTGCTTCAGTATTGTATCGTCAGACCTGAATGAAAACAATACACACTATGATTAAAGGCTATGCTTTATACTTTTCTGTAGCTATTTTCAAGTATTTTGTATAATATGAAGATGGTAAACAATAAAAAAAACTAACTAGAGTTGTTTGTATATAGACTCTGTGATCATAGAAACAGTTAACTATGTAATTATTTCCAAAGGAATATACTTCTTTTTGATTCAGTACACAGTGTGAATAACTTTCCATTTTAAAATATTAGCACCTTAATGCATTTAAACTGTGCGGTTATATAATATGCATGTTTGGGGTTTTTTTGGTCAATTTTTGATGTGGATTTGAAGTTTTAGAAATAAAGCCTTAAAGTGTAAAAGGAAATAGAATCTACCTTCATAATTATTTTGGGGAAATTATAGTACCTTTGGAATGGTGGTAATAATTTAATCCTTTGTTTCACTTTTATTGTATTTTGATTGTAGGCCAGGAATATTTATAGAATTTAGTCATTTTGGATTTAATCCAAAACTTTTTATCACCATTCATTAACTGTTTGTTGTTTTAGGACCTGATCCCAAGCTTGAAGAAAGTCCTAAAAGAAAAAGTGTTACATATGAGGAATTAAGGAATAAGAACAGAGAGTCATATGAAGTAACTTTAACACAAAAGACTGATCCCTCAGTCAGGCCTATACAGGAAAGAATGCCAAAGAAAGAAGGTATGATAGTTTAGTCTGAATCACTTTTCTTTTTAGAATTGGAAACTGCAGTATTAGTTAAAATCAGTAATTATATTAATATTGAGATTTAATTCTTCAGGCAGTTAACTAAAATAAAATTTTTTTTAAGAATAGTTATTTCACATTCATCAGTTCTTTGATTTTTAAGTGTTCCATAGGTCATTCTCTGTTAGAAAGAATGAATTTGAAATAGTGGTATGACTTACAGCAGTAAAAGTAGTTTTGTAACTGTATAGACATTACACATCCATTTGACTATTGTTTTTTCCTTATAAGAAGTCACTTCAGGGATCTGTACCCTTTTTCTAATAAACCAGATTTGGTGAACTGAAGTTAATAATTGGCCGTAATGCCACTTGTGGCATAATAGCAGATTCATATCTAAGTGAGAAGATTGATTTCCTTCTACATTTGTGAAATAGGAATTTTATGATTTATGCCTACCAATCAGCTTATAAGTCATTTCTAAAAGAAGAGTTTGACTTTTTTTAAAACAATATTATTGCTTTTAATTAATTGTTAATTTTAGGTTACATAGTAGAAGATCACAGTTGGTTTTAAGTTCTTTTGGAACAGCCATACATTTCCCAAAGTAAATTTTCCAGCAAAGAAGTTAACTTCAGAGAGTACATTTTGAATAGAGTTTTTGTAGCTATTTCAGTGTAGAATTTTGGGATTTCTCTAGAGAAATTTAAGGGAATGTGTCATTGTTTTAAGGTTTTTTTGTTCACTACTTTAAAAAATGAAGAAAGGAATAGATCCTCAGTACCTCCTGTCTGAAGATTCATATACTGCAAAGAATGCAAAAATACATAAAAATCCTTGGTATTTTTTATTGTCATTCTGCTAGCTGGAGCCAGTTTTGTTTCTAATTTTAGTGGTTGCTTCATTTAGAATCCTAATTTTTAAAATAATAGTAATGAATAATATCTATGCCCTAGCATTGATGTAAAAATATATCTAGCTTTGAAATATAATTGTAACCTACAAAATTACTTGTTAATGTTTGTCATTAAAAAATATATATTCAGCATGAACCTTAATATATTCAGTGACCATTACTTGGAATATATAAAGACTCATATTTGTGCTTTGTTCTGCTGTTGATTGAGGATTTAGACTGTAAGCTCCTTGAGGGCAGGTAGTGTTATATTTCTCATTTTTGTAATCTTTTATATGCTTGTGCTACATAGTGCTTTGCAATGAGCTATCAAAATGAGTAATTTGGTTGGACCTTCTATAGTAATGGAGGTTAAGAAAAGAAAATGTAGGAGCCCTTTTGGTATTTGCTCTATTTTGACTTTTTGGGTTGTGACTATGAACAGTCTTGAAGTTCCTTTATATGATGCAGTAATGTGAAATGATGAAACTTCCTTTGTGAAAAGAGTGCTAATATTTTTGTGTGTTCTGTATATAATATAGAACAGGTATGAAATAGTTTCAGTGAATGTTCTGTTCTAGAATCTAGACCAAATTTGACAGTACAGTATAGATTCACAGGGTCAAAATGTATCACTTAAATTTTTCAGTTACATTTTTTGGAGAGAAATTGTGGACTTTTGGTAATTACTGAATTTGAGGGTTAAGTTATGGGAAATATTCTTAAGTGGGCAGTGTGGCTATAATATGGTTTGTAGTGTAATATGTATTTTATAATTTACATTTTCCTAACTATATTCTTCTTTGGTTTTAAAAATAAACCTTACAAAATCCAAATTTTATAAAACATAAATTTAAGGGGTGATTTTTTCGTTATAAAATATTTCTTTGCAAAAAAATCATATTTTTTATCAGTGTTAGTGACTCTCATTCCTTTTTAGATATAATTTGATTTATGTTCAACTTTTTTGGACTCTTGAATAAAAAGAGGGTGTTTGGAGGATGGGATTATCACTTCAGTGTTAGTAGTATATTGATACAGTCAATATATCAATTTTTTGTGATAAATTATATCTCTGACTTCAGGCAGTGTATTAGTCAGTTTCATCACAGGAATCTGATACCTTTTTTTAAAAAGATTGATACTGTACTATGGAGTGAAACTTATTAGTTGGGTTTCAACTTTTTTCACTGTTTTCTCATTGTGTTTTTTTTTCCGTACAAACTTTCTGAGCACACCAAAGTATAAAACTGCATGATGTTAATCTTTTCATTCTGCCTTTGTTGCATGAACTATTAATGAACTTTAGATTAGTTCTCAAATTTTTTATCTCAGAACCTCTTAAGCACTCTTAAAAATTATTGAGCTTGCCTGCCATGCCAGAGGACCCAGGTTCGATTCCCAGTACCTGCCCATGTAAAAAAAAAAATTTATTGAGGACCCAAAGAGCTTTTGTGTATGTGGATCATATTTATTGGTACTTATCAAATTGGAAATTAAGACAGAAAATTTTAAAACACCACATCTCATTAACCGTCAGAGCTTCTGGAAAACTATGCTCGGGAGAGAATGAAAAGAAGGGAAATAAAATTTGAGGGAGAAGGGTGTATAATGTCTAAGTACAAGAATGAAAATATTTTTTACTCTATGGAGCCCCTGAATGTATCTTGGGGCAGGGTCCCTAATCCACACTGAGAACTGCTTTTTTAAGTTTTGTGGTTACTTTGGTCTTCTGAACAGTTGTAATTTACAGGTGGAGGCCAAGTATAAGAGAAGTGAAAATGTAAAAGATGGAGAAGATAGAAGAGTGTGTTTAAAAATATAATCTCATTTAAACTGCAGGAATATTTGAGACCATTTTCCTCTTGTAGTATCACAGGTCACGTGAGAAGATTGTATTCACCACCACCTGAATACTTCACTATATTTCTTTTACTATATTTTTTGTGAAAAAAAATTCAAATGTTTGTTTTACTAATTTTTTATTCTCTTATTTTTGTGTGTGTGGAGGGTGGGTACATGCTATATATAATATATATTGCACTTCGGTAGTATGGTAACGTTGTCAAAGGCACCCAGGTTTTGGACCTAACCCAGACTTACGTTTACATTTCATTAGGCTTATACCTTGGGCAAGTTACTAATCTGTTTTCTCACCCTTAAAATGGAGGTTGTATTTATAAAGTTGTTATGAAGATCAAATATTTATAATATTTTTGTTAATTACTTGAAATAGTGCATTAGCATTTATATCCAACCTCCCAGTCACAAAAGGCCAACTTATTTTCATAATTACAAATTGATTTTCACATGTTTTTACTCAGATGATAGAGAAACAACTTCATCATAACAGTAGCAAGCTTAAAATAATGTCTGTTATTTCGAATCATCAATTATTTGTGCTTTTTTCCCCAGTCAAAGTAAACAAATATGGAGATACTTGGGATGAGTGAAGCATTGCATCATTGGACCTACTGAAGGAGTTTCAATATCCAACTTCATCTAGGTGGTCATGAATATTTGCATGATTTGTGTTCAGCAAAAGTCTTCAAAAACACATTTAAAACTGAAACCTGGGTTTTTGTGGTTTGGCTTTTGATGTTTTTAAAAACACAGATTTCTGTGTTTGTGAAATATTGTGATAATATACTCATTTTGGGGAACTATATGAATGATGGTGTTATATCACGATAGTATTTAGTTTTGTGAAATTGTTTTAAACATTACAGGACAAGGATATTCTCATAAAACTCTCAGATTGTAATGCTCTAGAATCAGCCTATATGAAAATATATTTGCATGTTGAATTGGGGTGGGGAGAGCAAGTATAATTTTAAGTGTTAAGTGTCACATCAAAAAATTATAAAAAAGGCTTTCTCCAGTGTTTGCTGTACCACCTTAAAGTTGATGATAAATAAAGTGTAAAGGAACCTGCAACAGCCCTCCTCTGATTAATTTGATTGTTTCCTTATTTCCAATTTATTTATATTAAGTATCATAAGTGATTTTTTGCAGGGCTGGGTAGTAGTTTTATTTATCTCTGAATATTTAATAGTATTATGACGAATATGGTTAATGATGAATTGGTTTATAGTTAATCCTTGTTTTAATTTGCTGAAGCTTGATAAGGTGCAATATATCAGAAATGGACTGGCTTTTAATAATGGGGCTTTTAATATAATAGTTTACAGACTTATGGTTCTAAGATTGTGAAAATCTCCCAGTTACGACATCAACAGGATGATACCTTCTCTGAAGACCTGTTACAGGCGAGTTTGGGCTCCTGTCAGCAAGGTGCATGGTGATGTTTGCTGGTCTTCCCAGTTGTTGCTTTTGGCTTCAGTGGCTTCCTCTTAGCTTTGGGGGGTATGTCCTTTTCTCTCAGCTAATCGGTTTTTTTCTTCTGTCAGCTTCATTCAATTTCATCTCTAGCTGCTGTATGTTTTATCCTCTTTTAGAGGACTCCAGCAAGAGGATTAAGACCCACCCTGAATGAGGGGGGCACATCTCAGTTGAAGTTACCTAATCAAAAGGTCCTACCCACAATAGGGCTACACTCACAAGAATGTATTAAAAGAACATGGCCTTTTCTGGCAAGCAAGTAACAAATTTTGATAAGACCTTGTACATAAAATTGTTACAGAAATGATTTAAGGCTTTGTGATATTTTGATAGAATGAAATTCGTGTATTTTAGAAAGAACATGCCTTTTTGGGGTCCATAGGGTAGTTTGAAGTTCTATGTACTCCAGAATAGTCTCTTGACTCTATTTCTTTTTTTTATTATTTAAGAAAACAAACAATACACTTAACCACCAAAAATGGATATCTTAGTTCGCGTAACCATAGGCATACTTAAAGTATCCATATAATCATTGTAACCTGTGTTTGTGTAGTAAGTTTCATAAACCAATTTAAAATTAAGGCAACAAGGAAAAAAATCTGTAAATTCAGATAACAAGGTTTTAAAATTCTAAAGTATTAAACACTAGCTTAGATATCATTTGATCAGCTGTCAAAACTGGTCTCAAATTTCAAGTAGAAAGTTTTTAGAAATATCTGCATTGCCATAATAATGACCTATGTTACTAAATATTTTCCTGATTTCAGAAAAATATGAAGTTGCAAATAATTTTACAATTAACATGAAAATCTTAATCACCAAAAATGGGTATCTTAGCTTATCTAATATTTAAGTATTTAAATTGGTTTCATAAAAAGGAAGGAAAAAAATGTATAGATACAGTGATCTAGTTTGCTAGCTGTTGGAATCCAATATACCAGAAACGGAATGGCTTTTAAAGGGGTGTTCTAGTTTGCTAGCTGCCGGAATGCAACACACCAGAGATGGATTGGCTTTTAATAAAAGGGGATTTATTTTGTTGGTTCTTCAGAGGAAAGGCAGCTAACTTTCCACTGAGGCTCTTTTCTTACGTGGAAGGCACAGGATGGTCTCTGCTGGTCTTCTCTCCAGGCCCCTGGGTTCCAACAACTTTCCCCGGGGTGACTTCTCCAAAGGCCTGGGCTGAGCTGCAAGTGCTGAGATGAGGAATGCTGAGCTGCTAGGCTGTGCTACATTGCGTTCTCTCATTTAAGCACAAGCCAATTAAGTTAAACGTCACTCATTGCAGCAGACACGCCTCCTAGCCAACTACAGATGTAATTAGCAACAGATGAGATTCACCTACCATTGGCTCATGTCCACAGCAACAGAACTAGGTGCTTTCACCTGGCCAGGTTGACAGCTGAATCTAACTACCACAAGGGGGAATTTAATAAGTTGGTAGTTTACAGTTCTAAGGCCAAGAAAATTTCCCAATTAAAGCAAGTCTATAGAAATGTCCAATCTAAGGCATCCAGGGAAAGATACCTTGGTTCAAGAAGGCGAATGAAGTTCAGAGTTTCTCACTCATCTGGAAAGGCACATCGTGAACACGTCAGGGTTCCTCTCTCATCTGGAAGGGCACATGACGAACAGGGTGTCATCTGCTAGCTTCTGGCTTCCTGTTTCATGAAGCTCCCCAGGAGGTATTTTCCTTCTTCATCTCCAAAGGTTGCTGGTTGGTGGACTCTGCTTCACATGGCTATGTCATTCTGCTCTGCTCTCTCTCAGATTTCTCATTCTCCAAAATGTTTCCTCTCTTATAGGACTTCAGAAACTAATCAAGACCCACCCAAATAGATGGAGATATGCTTCCACCTAATCCAGTTTAACAACCACTCTTGATTAAATCACATCTCCAGGGTGATGAACTAATTAGTTTCAAACATACAGTATTGAATAGGGATAAAAAGAAACAGCTGCCTTTACAAAATGGGGTTAGGATTAAAACACGGCTTTTCTAGGGTGCATACATCATTTCAAACCAGCACATACAGATACCAGTTTCTTAAATTCTGAATAGTAAACACTATCTTAAATATCATTATCAAAACTGTGTTCTCAAAATATCAAGTTATTACATCAACTTTGCTATAGTAGTGAGCTATGTTACTAAATATTTTCAAACTTTTTATTTCAAGAATTTAATATTGCAAAAACTGCCTACAGTTTTTCTTTTTTACCTTCTTTTGTTGTTGTAAAGTATAACATACATATACAAAGAAAAAAAGCAGTAATTTTCAAAGCACACTTCAACAAGCAGCTACAGAACAGTTGCCAGAGTTTGCATGGGCTACCGTGCCCTCATATCGGATTTTTCCTTCTAGCTGTTCCAAAACACTGGAGAATTTGCAAGGGTCATAATAATGGGACCATACAGTTATCTGTCCTTTGTGTCTGACTTATTTGACTCAGCATTATGTCCTTTAGGTTCATCCACATTGTCGTATGTTTCAGGCCATCATTTTGTCTAAATGCTGCATAATAGACCATTGTAGGTTTATACCACATTTTGTTTATTCATCGTCTTTTGGGCACCTGCATTGTTTCCATCTCTTGGCAATTGCGAATAGTGCCACCATGAACGTAAGTGTGCAAATGTCTGTTCATGACACTGCCCTCAACTTTTCTGGGATTATACCAAATATTGGTATTGCAGGGTCATAGGGGAACTCCATTTAGTTTTCTGAGAAATTGCCAAACTGACTTCTGCAGCAGCTAAACAATTTTATGTTTCCACCAACTGTGAACAAGTGTTCTGATTTCTCTGCACTCTCTGTAACATAGTTTCTTAATAGCAGCAGTTCTTACAGGTGTGAGGTGATACCTCGTCTTAATTTACATTTCCCTCTGAATATGAGTAGCTCTTCATGTGCATTTTAGCCATCTGTATTTGCTCTTCAGAAAAATGCCTATTCATTTCCTCTGCCCATTTTATAATTGGATTGTTTGCTCTTTTGTTAGTGAACTGTATAATTTCTTTATGTACACAGGATATCAAGCCTTTATCCGATATGTGGTTTCCAAATATTTCCTCCCATTGAGTTGGCTGCCACTTCACCTCACTTTAACAAAGTCCTTTGAGGCATAGAAGCTCTGGAATTTAAGGAGTTCCCATTTGTCTATTTTTTCTTTGACAGCTTGTGCTTTAAGTATAAAGTTTAAGAAGCTAGCTCTTATTACTAGATCTTGAAGATGTTTCCCTACATTTTTCTCTGGAAGTTTTATGGTACTGGCTTTTACATTTAGGTCTTTGATCCATTTTGAATTAATTTTTGTATAGGATGTAAGGTAGAGATCTTCTTTCATTCTTTTGGCTATTGAAATCCAGTTCTCCCATGCCATTTATTGAAAAGACTGTTCTGTCCAATTCAGTGGATTTGGGGTTCTTACCAAAGATCAAATGTCCATACATTTGGTGCTCAATCTCTGCACTCGATTCTGTTTCACTGGTCAGCCCTGCCTTTGTGTCAGTACCATGCTGTTTTGACCACTGTGGCTTTATAGTAAGTTTTAAAGTCAGAAAGTGATAGACCTCCTAGTTGCTCTTCTTTTTTATGATATTCTTAGCTATTCAAGGTTTCTTTCCCTTCCATATGTGTGTGTGTATGTGTGTGTGTGTGTGTGTGTGTGTGTGTATATATATATATATATATATATATAATGTATTTGGTAAGAGCAGGCTCTGTGAATCAAACCCATGTCGCGGGCATGGCAGGCAGAATTCTAACACTAAGCAACTGCATCACCTCCATATAAATTTGATAATGGGTTTTTCCAAGTCTTCAAAATGGTGTTGCACTGAATCTGTAGATTAACTTGGGTAAGATTGACATCTTGATGATACTCAACCTTCTTATCCATGAGCATGAAATATCTCCATCTATTTAGGTCATTTGTTATTTCTTTTAGGTATTTTTTGTAATTTTCTGTGTATAAGTCCTTGACATCCCTGGTTAGGCTTATTCCTAGATACCTAATTCTTCCGGTCACTATTCTGAATGGAATTTTTTCCTTAGTTGTCACATCAGATAAGTCATTGCTTGTATGTAGAAACATTACTAATTTTTTTTACATTAATCTTGTATCCTGCTGCTTTGCTGAGTTTGTTTATTAGCTCAAGCAGTTTTGCTGTAGATTTCTCAGAATTTTCTAAGTATAGGACCATGCCATCTGCAAATAATGGAAGTATTACATCTTCCTTTTCTATTTAGATGCGTTTTATATCTTTCTCCTGTATAGTTGCTGCAGCTAGTACTTATAATTCAATGTTGAATAATAGTGGTGACAAGGGGCATCCTTGTCTCATCCTCGATCTCAAGGGGAATGCTTTCGTTTCTTGCTATTAAGGATGATGCTGGCGATGGGTTTTTCATATATCCCTTTTATGATATTGAGAAAATCTCCTTCCATATCTAACTTCTGAGTGTTTTTATCAGAAAAGGATGCTGGATTTTGTCGAATGTTTCTTCAGCATCAATTGATGTGATCATGTGATTTTTCCCCTTTCGATTTGTTAATATGCTGTATTACATTGATTTTCTTAAATTGAGCCACCCTTGCACTCCTGATATGAATCCCACTTGATCATGATGTATAATTCTTTTAATGTGGTGTTGGATATGATTTGCTAGTATTTTATTAAGAATTTTCACATCTACATTCAGTAGGGAGAGTGTCTAGTTTTCTCTTCTTGAATCATCTTTATCTGATTTTGGTATTAGAGTGATGTTAGCTTCATAAAATAAGTCAGATAGTGTTCCTTTTTCTTCAGTATTTTGGAAGAGTTTGAGCAGGATTGGCATTAGTTCTTTTTTAAATGTTTGGTAAAATTTTCCTGTGAAGCCATCTGGTCCTGGGCTTTTTTTTTGGGAAGATTTTTGATGACTGATTGGATCTCTTTACTTGTAATTGGTTTGTTGAGATCTTCTATATCTTCTCAAGTCAGTATAGGTAATTCATTGTGTTTCTAGAAATTTGTCCATTTCATCTAAGTTGTGTAGTTTATTAGCATATAGTTCTCATGTTTTTTTATTTTTAAATTTTTTTTAAATAACGAAAAACACTGAATATGCAAACATTCGTAACTTTTGATCTTTCCATTCTACACATATAATCAGGAATTCACAATATCATCACATAGTTGCATGTTCATCATCATGATCATTTCTTGGAACATCTGCATCAATTCAGAAAAAGCAATAAAAAGAAAACAGAAAAGAATTCATACATACCATACCCCTTACCCCTCCCTTTCTCTGATCACCAACATTTCAATTTACTAAACTTATTTTAACACTTGTTCCCCCTATTATTTATTTATTTTTAATCCATATGTTTTACTTGTCCGTTGATAAGGTAGACAAAAGGAGCATCAGACACAAGTCTCTCACAACCACGCAGTCACACTGCGACAGCCGTATCATCATACCTTCAAGAAACATGGCCACCAGAGCAGTTTTCAGGCAGTTCCCTCCAGCCTCTCCATTACACCTTAACTAAACAGAAGATATCTTTTCAATGTGTGAGAATAACCTCCAGGATAACCTCTCCACCTCTTTGGAATCTCTCAGCTATTGACACTTTATTTTGTCTCATTTCACTCTTCCCCCTTTTGGTTGAGAAGATTTTCTCAATCGCTTGATGCTGAGCTCCAGCTCATTCTAGCATTTCTGTTCCACGTTGCCATGAAGATCCACATCCCTGGGAGTCATGTCCCATGTAGAGAGTGGGGAGAGCAGTGAGTTTGCTTGCTGTGTCAGCCGAGAGAGAGAGGCCATATCTGAGCAACAGAAGAGGTTCTCTTGGGGGTGACTCTTAGGCCTAATTTTAAGTAAGCTTAGCCTATCATTTGCAGGGATTAAGTTTCATATGAACAAACCCCAAATTTGGAGGCTTGCCATATTTTGGTTGCCCCCACTGCCTGTGAGAATATCAAGAATTCTCCAATTGGGGAAGCTGAATTTTCCCCCTTTCTCACCATTCCTATGGGACTCTGCAAATACTTCTCTATTCACTGTTCAAATTGCTCTGGGATTTATCGGGCATCACTGTGGACAAACCAACAGAATTTCATGCCCTACACAAGGTTCCATGCACTATGGTGTTCGATTAAGCTGTCCACCTAAGTTATATTAGGAAATGCACTAGTCAAAATATAAATTTTGTACCAAATATTTTTTGCTTATACATATGTTAAAGTTTAAAAATATTAATTACCATCTATTTTCAATACCCTGCATTATTGACGTTCCTTTGTTCTTCCTCATGCAGAAACATTTTTAAATTTGCACATTTAGTCACTATCATCATACACTCTAGGCATTCCTAGATTATACCAACTTAGTCTTTATTGCTCAGATGTGGCCTCTCTCTCTCTCAGCTGACACAGCAAGCAAACTCACTGCTTTCCCCCCTCTCTACGTGGGATATGACTCCCAGGGGTGTGGACCTTCCTGGCAACGTGGGACAGAAATGCTAGAATTAGCTGATTTCATTCGTGCCCCCAGCCCTCCTCCCTCTATCATTCTCACATTCAGCTTCATTCAGTCTTCTAGCATTATTGTATTACAGTTAAGTAGTATTGTGCTATCCATTTTTGAACTTTTACAATCAGTCCTGTTGTATAATCTGTATCCCTTCAGCTCCAATGACCCAATATCTACCCTATTTCTATCTCCTGATGGTCTCTGTTACCAACTGAAATTCTCCAAGTTCGTTTCACTAATGTCAGTTCATATCAGTGAGACCATACAGTATTTGTCCTTTTGTTTCTGGCTAATGTTACTCAGCATAATGTCCTTAAGGTCCATCTATGTTGTTACATGCTGCATGACTTTATTCTGTCTTACAGCTGCATAATATTCCATTGTATTTGTATACCACAGCTTGCTTAGCCACTCCTCTGTTGATGGACAATTTGGCTGTTTCCATCTTTTGGCAATTGTAAATAATGCTGCTATAAACATTGGTGTGCAAATGTCCATTTGTGTCCTTGCCTTCATGTCCTCTGAGTAGATACCTAGCAATGGTATTGCCAGATCATATGGCAATTCTATACTTAGCTTCCTGAGGAACCGCCACACTGCCTTCCACAGTGGTTGATACCATTTGACATTCCCACCAACAGTGGATAAGTGTGCCTCTTCACATCCTCTCCAGCACTTGTGGTTTTCTGTTTTACTGATAATAGCCATTCTGGTGGGTGTGAGATGATACCTCATTGAGGTTTTAATTTCCATTTCCCTAATAGCCAGGGAAGTTGAGCACCTTTTCATGTGCCTTTTGGCCATTTGTATTTCCTTAGAAGATCTTTTTTCATCCTTTTACTTTCTATTTAACTGTGTCCTTGAGTCTACAATGCAACTCTTGTAAACAGCATATAGATGGGTTATGTTTTTTGTTCCATTCTGTCAGTCTGTATCTTATAATTGGTGAGTTTAGTCCATTAACATTCAAGTAATTACTGTAAAAGCAGTCTTGACCCTACGGTCTTGTCCTTTAGTTTTTGTTTGTCAGATCTGTAAATTATTTTCCTTCTTTGTTCCTTTTCCTTTAAAGTACCTTCAATTTCTTCAGTTCTATCCCCTCCTCCAGACCTCCCTCTCCTGCCTTTTTTTTTCAATCAGCTGGCAGGGCTCCCTGTAGTATTTCATGTAGGACTGGTCTCTTGTTGACTAGTTCTCTCAATCTTTGTCTTTGAAGTTTTTAATCTCACCCTCAATTTTGAAAGATAATTTGGCTGGATAAGGAACTCTTGGTTGAAAGCCTTTCTCATTCAGGATCTTAAAAATATACCACTACCTTCTTGCTTTCATGATGCCTGCTGAGTAGTCTGAAGTTAGTCTTATGTGTTTTCCCTTGTATATTAGTAGATTGCTTTTCTCGTGCTGCTTTCAGGACTTTCTGTTTCACTTTAACATCTTACAGTCTGATTAATATGTGTTTTGGAGTGGATCTGTTCATGTTCACATTTGTTCTATTTGGAGTTTGCTGGGCCTCTTTGATTTGCATATTTGTGTCTTTTATTAGGGTTGGGAAATTTTCTCCAATTATGTCTTCAATTAATTTTCCCAACTATTTACTCTAATCCTTTTGGATACCAGTAATTCTTATATTTGTGCATCTCTTGTTGTCCATCATTTCCCTAAGTTCCAGTTGCATTTTTTCCGTCTTTCTTGCCATTTGTTCTTTTGTGTGCTCACTTCTATTGCTCTATCTTCCAGCTCATTTATTCTTCCTTCTGCTTATTTGAATCTGCTATCATGTGTGTCTAGTATGCTTTTTATTTGTTTTACTGTATCTTTCATTTCTGTGAGGTCTGCCAATTTTCTGTTTAACTTCCTGAATTCTTTATACTCTTCCAGTGTGTTCCTGATATCCTTTACTTCTTTATAAATATCCATGAGTAGTTGTTCCATAGTCTGTGTCCCCTATGGAAATTTTTTTGCCCCTTTTATTAGAGGTTATAAGGGAGGTTTTGTGTTTGGTTTTTTTTTTTTAAATTTTTTGTATACTATAACATATATACAAAGCATAGAAATAAAAAAGCAATAGTTTTCAGAGCACTCTTCAACAAGTAGTTACAGGACAGATCCCAGGGTTTGTCTTACGTGACCATACAATCCTCTCAGATTTTTCATCCTAGTTGCTCCAGAATATAGGAGGCTAGAGGGCTTAAATATTTTTTTTTATCACAATGGACTTTTTTTGTGAAAAATAACATACATGCAAAAAAAAAAAAGCTATAAATTTCAAAGCACAGCACCACAATTAGTTGTAGTTTCAGAGTCTGGCATCTGTTACAATTCCATAATTTTAGGTTCTAGCTTTTCTAAGATACTGGAGACTAAAAGAGATATCAATTTAATGATTCAGCATTCATATTCGTTTGTTAATCCTGTCTTCTCTGTATAATTCCACCATCACCTTTGATCTTTCTATCCTCTCTTTAGGGGTGTTTAGGCTATGGTCATTCTAACTTTTTCATGTTGGAAGGGCCCTTTGGAATTTTGATTTGGTTTGGCTGGGCTTTTCTGCTTGGGTCTTCATGTGTTTTGTGATTTTCTGTTGTGTTCAGGGCATTTGATTGTCTTGATATGGTTATTATGCAAGTTGGTTTCATTCATTATTCTACAGTTTTATATTTACTTAGTTTTTGCTGTTTCCTTTTGCACTTTGTCAATTTTTCTCTGCCAAATCAAGGTCCAGATCTCATGTATGGGATACAGTTCAACTTAAGGATCTATTATAAAGTAGACCAGAGTGCATGGGTACTTCAGTGGCAGAATGGCTGACTACCATAGAGGAGGCCCAACTGGAGTCTAGCACCCCAGGACCTGCAGTCCTGGACATTTTCTCCCTATCTTCTAACTTGTTTTGCTCCACTCCAGCCCACCATCTTCTCAGAAGCCCTTGTTCTTAAGTCTAAATACCAAGTTATACATATATATATAGAAAAACTTCTCAAAATCCAGAAATAATAATTACTATTCCAGACAAAATGTGACTGCTATAAGAGCATATAATCTAGGCCCCTGAGGGTTTCTTATTATATCAATTTATGATGCATTCTTTTTAATAATACCCACATGTAAGTCTATCAGGCTGTATAACATCTTTAAGATTAAAAAAAGGGCTAAAGATTTTTGCCCTCCTACTTAGCACTCAGGGTCTACAATTGTTGGTTAGCTGATAGCTGGGGGTAAGCGGCCGTACTGAGTCACACACACAGCATACAGCACACAGTCACGAAGAAACAACTCAGGAGACAACCCTCAGAGGTGAGTGGAAGGCATCTGCTTTATTGAGGAAGTGCCCAAGATTATATAGGCTGGGAGCATGCAGGGACACATGTCAGATGGGGATTGGTGGCCGTTGTTGCTAGGGTGGAGGGCAGATTTAAGGTTAGCGCTTTTGGTGTGAACCACCGCCAGTTCCAGGAAGAAAGCCGGTTGTGGGTTAGGCCATTTTGTGTTGCCTTGCATCAGCCACGGCAGCCATGTTGGCAATATTTTATGATTCCTCCATCATATAAGACCTGTGAAATATCTAAAGAGGCTTTATCAAAGATCCTTCTGAAGTCTTAAAGGATTTTATTGCCTCACTGTGGATTTGATCTTTGCCTGGAAACCATTTCTGATTTCAAGACTGCTGGCTGGAAGGACTGTTCTGAGTTCTCTTTATCTCCTTTGGAAAACTGAATAATTTACTCTTTATATCATATGTTTCCTCTCTCATTTTATTTTAGACAGGAAAAGCAAATTGCTGCCACCCCTCCCCGCCCCACAGCACTTACTGATTTAGTTGTTAGGTTATGAGTTGGAAAAGGTCACTATATTTCTTCTCTAAGACTTACTATATGGAATTATGTATTCTTTAAATACTTAGTAGATTTTGCTTTTAAAACCATCTGAGCCAGGTGGTTTTAATTAATGACCCGTTAATAGTTATGGGGATTTTTAGATTTCCTACTTTTTCTTTGGTAAGTTTTAGTAAATTGCATTGTTTTAGCCATTCATTCATTGCATTTAAATTTGCAGATTTTTAATCTAAATTTTAAAATCCATCTTTTTAAAATCATCTTCAGCAGGGGGCCAGACCTTTCAGAACACCAACTAGTTCCATTTCCCATCCCATATTATTGACAGCCCCTTTCAACATGAAAAAAATTAGAATATACATAGCCCAAATATCCCTAAAGAGTGGGAGAAAGAGCAGAGATATGAATGCTTAATCATTATACTGATATTTCTCTTAGCCTCCAGTACCTTAGAGCAACTGGAAATAATAATTTAAAATGGTGGTATTGTAATCCATACCAAACTAATTGTTGTAATGTACTTTGAAATCTGTTCTACGACTAATTGTTGTGATGTACTTTGAAATTTATTGCTTTTATGTATTTATGTATTTATGTATTCAAAGAGAAGGAGGGGTATAACAGAGAAGATAGGATCTAACACATGAGTATGATGGCTAAATCATTATACTGGTATTTCTGCTGGTCTCCCGTATCTTAGAACAGCTAGAAGAAAAAACAAAAAATCATGGACCTGTAACCCATACCAAGCTTTAAAATCTGTTCTATATCTACTTGTTAAAACATACTTGGAAAGTTATTGCTTTTTTGAATATATATTTCGCAATTTAAGAAGTTAAGAAAAAAACACTGCAGCATCTGTACTTATTTCTTTTCTCAGTTTCTTGTTAATTTACGTTCACTGAACTTTTTCTTCAGAAATCTCATTGTCATGGTTAGGGACACGTGTCAACTTGGCCAAGTTGTGGTACCTGTTTATCTGATTGGGCAAGTGCTGGCCTGTCTGTTGCAATGAGGACATTTCATAGGATTAGGTCATGATCACATCAGCTGCATCCACAGCTGATTCCATTTGTAATCAGCCAAAGGGGAGTGTCTTCTGCAATTAGTGATGCTAAATCTAATCATGGGAAGCCTTTTAAGGAGGACTCAGAGGAGACAGGTTCCATTCCTGCTTTGGCTGGTGAGCCTCTCCTGTGGAGTTCATCCAGGCCATCCATCGGAGTCGTCGGCTTCGCAGCGTGCCCTGTGGATTTTGGACTCTGCGTTCCTGTGGTCATGTGAGACACTTTTCTAAATTTTATATTTGCAAGTGTTCCCTGTTGATTCTGTTTCTCTAGAAAACCCTAACTACTACATCTTGGTACCAAGAGTGGTTCTTAAGAAACAGAATCTTAAAAATGGGGTTTTATGAATGGTTTTCTACTCTGACTGGACTCAGAGACCCTAAGGACTCTGATTCCCATAATCAGAATGACACTCCCAATCCATGGACTGAGTTGGCAAAGGAGATAGTCAAAATATCATCATTCGATTCTCCTAATGCTTCACCTGTACGAAGCCAGACTCTGGGGGATAAGTTTTTGACACCTTTACAGAGTTTTGTAGAAATAAGAGTTATAGAGATGTTGGTTGTTGTTAGACACACTGTCTACATTAAGGGGTGAAAGGGATGGGCTTAAGGCTTCAAACGAGAAGCTTAAGTGCCGTCTGAAAGATGTAGACATTTCTATGAGTATCCTGAAGGAAAATCTTATTTCCTGTAGCTGTAGACTTGAGATCTCTGAAAATCAGACTCTGAATCTTATTGTTAGAGTAGCAACTTTACAACGTAAACTGAAATCTTGCATGTTGTCTGCCGTTAAAGTGAGGGCATTGATTGGAAAGGAGTGGGACCCTGAGAAATGGGATGGTGACATATGGATTGATAATGATGTTGGGGGCAAGGTTGAAACCCTAGACCATGCTGAGTCTTCTCTAGATAACCCTGTAATAGTCTGCCCTGAGGACATAGCTGCCCCACCTCCAGCCTGTCTTGAGAAATTAGCCACCCAACCTCCTCCTGAAAGGATTAGTCCTAGAGTGATTAATCCTGTTTCACCAGATGAAACTGCAAATGAAGGCCCTGAAGCAAATGGCTTGGAAGATATTTCTAATTCTTTTCATGACCCACCCCCGCCACCCCTCATTTCTTCTAGACCTATAACTAGACTAAAGTCCCAGCAGGCCCCTAAAGGTGAGGTACAAAGTATCACACATGAGGAGGTACATTATACTCCAAAAGAACTGTGTGAGTTTTCCAATTTATATAGACAGAAATCAGGGGAATATGTGTGGTAATGGATTTTAAGAGTGTGGAATAATGGTGGGAGGAATATAAGGCTGGATCAGGCTGAATTTATTGATATGGGTCCACTAAGCAGAGATTCTGCATTCAGTGTTATAGCTCGAGCGGTTAGAAAAGGTGTTAACAGCTTGTTTGGGTGGTTGGTTGAAACATGGATCAAAAGGTGGCCAACATTACCTGAGTGAGGTTGAAATGCTAGAACTGCCCTGATATAATGTAGATGAGGGGATCCAGAGGCTTAGAGAGATTGGAATGTTAGAATGGATTTAGCATGCAAAGCCTGCTCTTATACCCCAGGAATATCCAGAGGATGCACCTTTTACCAGAACAGTGAGAAAGAAATTTGTGAAACTAGCACCATCATCCCTAAAGAGCTCTGTGGTTGCACATCCCTGTAGGTCAGATATTATTGTAGGAACTGCGGTCACTGAGCTGGAATCCTTAAACACAATGGGGATGACAGGATCCCGAGTTGGCAGAAGCCAGGTGGCAGCACTTAATCACCAGAGAAAGGGTAGACACAACTATTATAATAGACAACAAACTCAAAGGAGGCATCAAAATTATATGACATGCAGAGATTTGTGGCATTGGTTAGTAAATCATGGGGGTACATAGAAATACAATAGAAGGGCAGTCTACTAAATTCTTGTTGGAGCTGTATAAACAAAAGAGTTCTAGGTCAAGGGAACAGAAGTCTAACCTGAATTACAAAAACACAGAGTCACGGCCCCTTAATCAATTTCCAGACTTGGAACAGTTTACAGACCCTGAGCCCCTTGAATGAAGGGGAGAACCAGGTCCCTATGGGGGAGAAACCTGTTACACTGCCACAAATTTATACTGTTAATCTTCCTCTAAGTCTTCCCCAAGGAGACCGACAGCCTTTTACCAGGGTAACTGTGCATTGGGAAAAAGGAAATGACCAGATATTTCAGGGATTATTAGACATTGGTTCAGAAGTGACATTAATTCCAGGGGACACAAAAAGTCACTCTGGCCCACAGTCAGAGTGGGGGCTTATGGAGGCCAGGTGATCAATGGAGTTTTAGCTCAGGTTCGTCTCACAGTGGGTCCAGTGGGCCCCCAGACCCATCCTGTAGTTATTTCCCCAGTTCCGAAATGTATAATTGGCATAGACATACTGAGCAACTGGCAGAATCCCCACGTTGGTTCTCGAATTCATGCAGTGAGGGCTATTATGGTGGGAAAGGCCAAGTGGAAGCCACTAGAACTGCCCCTACCAAGAAAAATAGTAAATCAGAAGCAATACTGTATTCGTGGAGGGATTGCAGAGATTACTGCCACTCTTAAGGACTTGAAAGATGCAGGGGTGGTGATTCCCACCACATCCCCATTCAACTCTCCTATTTGGCCTGTGCAGAAAATAGATGGGTCTTGGAGAATGACAGTGGATTATCGTAAACTCAACCAGGTGGTAACTCCAATTGCAGCTGCTGTTCCAGATGTAGTATCATTGCTTGAGCAAATCAATACATCCCCTGGTACCTGGTATGCAGCTATTGATCTGGCAAATGCTTTTTTCTCAATAGATATTAGTAAGGACCACCAGAAACAGTTTGCTTTCATCTGGCAAGGTCAGAAATATACTTTCACTGGCCTACCTCAGGGGTATATCAACTCTCCAGCCCTATGTCATAATCTTGTTCGCAGAGACCTTGATCATTTCTGCCTCCCAAAAGACATCACACTGGTCCATTATATTGATGATATCATGTTGATTGGATCTAGTGAGCAAGAAGTAGCAACTACTCTAGATTTACTGGTAAGGCATTTGCGTGTCAGAGGATGGGAGATAAATCCAACAAAAATACAGGGGCCTTCCACAGTAAAATTTCTAGGTGTCCAGTGGTGTGGGGCATGTCGAGATATCCCTTCTAAGGTGAGGGATAAGTTGCTGCATCTGGCCCCTCCCACAACCAAAAAAGAGGAACAACGCCTAGTTGGTCTTTTTGGATTTGGGCGACAATATATTCCTCATTTAAGTGTGCTACTCCAGCCCATTTTTCGAGTGACCAGAAAAGCTGCTAATTTTGAGTGGGGACCTGAACAAGAGGAGGCTCTGCGACAGGTCCAGGCTGCTGTACAAGCTGCTCTGCCACTTGGGCTGTATGATCCAGCAGATCCAATGGTGCTGGAAGTGTCAGTGGCAAGTAGAGATGCTGTCTGGAGCCTTTGGCAGGCCCCTATAGGAGAATCACAACGCAGACCCTTAGGATTTTGGAGCAAAGCCTTACCATCTGCTGCAGATAACTACTCTCCTTTTGAGAAACAGCTTTTGGCCTGCTACTGGGCCTTAGTAGAGACTGGATGCTTAACCATGGGCCACCAAGTTACCATGAAACCTGAGTTGCCTATCACGAGTTGGGTGTTATCTGACCCACCAAGCCATAAAGTTGGGCATGCACAGCAGCACTCTATTGTAAAATGGAAATGGTATATACGAGATAGAGCCAGAGCAGGTCCTGAAGGCACAAGTAAGTTACATGAAGAAGTGGCACAAATGCCCATGGTTTCCACTTCTGCTGCCATATTACCTTCTCTTTCCCAGACCAGAGCTATGGCCTCTTGGGGAGTTCCTTACAGTGAATTGACTGAGGAAGAGAAAACTTAGACCTGGTTTACAGATGGTTCAGCACGATATTCAGGTACCACCCGAAAGTGGACAGCTGCAGCATTAAAGCCCCTTTCTGGGGTGTCCTTGAAGGACAGTGGTGAGGGGAAATCCTCCCAGTGGGCAGAACTTCGAGCAGTGCACCTGGTTGTTCATTTTTCTTGGAAGGAAAACTGGCCAGAGGTGTGTTTGTATACTGACTCATGGGCTGTTGCTAATGGTTTGGCTGGATGGTCAGGGACTTGGAAAGACCATAATTGGAAAATTGGTGACAAAGAGGTCTGGGGAAGACGTACGTGGATAGACCTTTCTGAGTGGGCTAAAAACATGAAGATATTTGTGTCCCATGTGAATGCACACCAGAGGGTGACTTCAGCAGGGGAAGATTTTAATAATCAAGTGGATAAGATGACCCGTTCTGTGGATACCAGTCAGCCTCTTTCCCCAGCAACTCCTGTTATTGCCCAATGGGCTCATGAACAAAGTCGTCATGATGGTAGGGATGGAGGTTATGCATGGGCTCAGCAACATGAACTTCCACTCACCAAGGCTGACCTGGCTACAGCCACTGCTGAGTGCCCAATCTGCCAGCAGCAGAGACCCACACTCAGCCCCAGATATGGCACCATTCCCCAAAGTGACCAGCCAGCTACATGGTGGCAGATTGATTACATTGGACCACTCCCTTCATGAAAGGGGCAGCAATTTGTTCTGAATAGACACATCCTCTGGATATGGGTTTGCTTTCCCTGCATGCAATGCTTCTGCCAAGCCTACCACCTGTGGGCTTACCGAATGCCTTATCCATCGTTATGGTATTCCACATAGCATTGCTTTGGATCAAGGAATGCACTTCACAGCAAATGAGGTGCAGGAATGGGCACATGCTCATGGAATTCTCTGGTCTTACCATGTTCCCCATCATCCAGAAGCAGCTGGATTGATAGAATGGTGGAATGGCCTTTTGAAAACTCAATTACGGTGCCAACTAGGTGGCAAAAACTTGAAAAGCTGGCGTAATGTTCTCCAGGAAGCTGTGTATGCTCTGAATCAGCATCCGCTGTATGGTGCTGTTTCTCCCATAGCCAGGATCTATGGGTCCAGGAACCAAGGGGTGGAAATGGGCGTGGTATCACTCACTATTACCCCTAGTGATCCACTAGGAAAATTTTTGCTTCCTGTCCCTGTGTCATGGTTAGGGACAGGTGTCAACTTGGCCAAGTTGTGGTACCTGTTTATCTGATTGGGCAAGTGCTGGCCTGTCTGTTGCAATGAGGACATTTCATAGGATTAGGTCATGATCACATCAACTACATCCACAGCTGATTCCTTTTGTAATCAGCCAAGGGGAAGTGTCTTCTGCAATTAGTGATGCTAAATGCAATCATGGGAAGCCTTTTAAGGAGGACTCAGAGGAGACAGGTCCCGTTCCTGCTTTGGCTGGTGAGCCTCTCCTGTGGAGTTCATCCAGGCCATCCATCGGAGTCATCAGCCTCACAGCGTGCCCTGTGGATTTTGGACTCTGCGTTCCTGTGGTCACATGAGACACTTTTCTAAATTTTATATTTGCAAGTGTTCCCTGTTGATTCTGTTTCTCTAGAGAACCCTAACTAATACACCCTTCTACCCCGAGTTCTGCTGGTCTACAGGTTTTAGTTCCAAAATGGGGTGTGCTTCCTCCAGGAGAAACAACAGTGATACCACTGAACTGGAAGTTAAGATTACCACCTGGTCACTTTGGGCTGCTTATGCCTCTGGATCAACACGCCAAGAAGGGGATTACATTATTGTCTGGGGTAATTGACCCTGACTATCAGAAGGAAGTAGGACTGCAACTACATAATGGAGGTAAAGAAGAGTTTTCTTGGAATATAGGAGATCCCCTAGGGCATCTATTAGTACTACCATGCCCTGTGATTAAAATCAATGGAAAACTGCAACAACACAATCCAGGCAGGATTACCAATGGCTCTGAAACTTCAGGAATGAAGGTTTGGGTCACCCCACCAGGCAAAGAACCACGGCCAGCTGAAGTGCTTGCTGAGGGTGAAGGGAACATGGAATGGGTAGTGGAAGAAGGTAGTGATAAATATGAACTTTGACCACGTGATCAGTTACAGAAACGAGGACTGTAATGCTGTTTCATTCATGTTATACTGTTTAAGTTGTAAGATATCAAGTTTAAGAATGAATGTTGCCCAAGGATTTGCACCCTATTCTGGAGAGATTGAATGTGTTTCCAGTTATATGCAGGACAGTTGAGTATTGTCAGGTAAAAAAAAAAAAATGTGTGCTTATTAGTTTTCATTTGGAAATTAAGTATGGTTTAAGGTGATATATATATATAAGTGCCAAGTTGACAAGGGGTGGACTGTCATGGTTAGGGACACGCGTCAACTTGGCCAAGTTGTGGTACCTGTTTATCTGATTGGGCAAGTGCTGGCCTGTCTGTTGCAATGAGGACATTTCATAGAATTAGGTCATGATCACGTCAGCTGCATCCACAGCTGATTCCATTTGTAATCAGCCAAAGGGGAGTGTCTTCTGCAATTAGTGATGCTAAATCTAATCATGGGAAGCCTTTTAAGGAGGACTCAGAGGAGACAGGTTCCATTCCTGCTTTGGCTGGTGAGCCTCCCTTGTGGAGTTCAACCAGGCCATCCATTGGAGTTGTCAGCTTCACAGCGTGCCCTGTGGATTTTGGACTCTGTGTTCCTGCGGTCATGTGAGACACTTTTCTAAATTTTATATTTGCAAGTGTTCCCTGTTGATTCTGTTTCTCTAGAGAACCCTAACTAATATACTCATATTTGTTTCAACTTTTAAAACAGCCAGATTATGGATTTATTGATCTTTTGTTGTATTTTTTGTTTTCTTTTTCTTGACTTTCTGATTTTATTTTTCTTAGTTTCTTCTACCTTCTGTAGATTTATTTTCTTCTATGTCTCTTCTATGTCTAAGCTCTCTTCTATGTCTAAGCTCTTAATTCAATGCTAAATATTTGTGCCAATTTGAAAGGATCATGTTCCCTAGAAAAGCCATTTTTGATCTTGATCCATCTTGTGGAGGCAACCTATGGTGCTTAACCCCTATTCATCACCATAGGTTGGAAACTTGATTAGGTTATCTCCATGGAGATGTGACACACCTAATTGTGGGTATTAAACTTTGATTAGAGGGAGATGTGACTCCACCCATTCCAGATGGGGCTTGATTAGTTTACTGGAATCTTTTAAAATAGGAAACATTTTGGAAAGAACCACAGAGTCCACACAACCAGAGACCTTTTGAGATGGAGAGGGAATATGCTCCTAGGGGTGCTTCATGGAACAAGATGCCTGGAGAGAAAGCTCAAAGACATCACCATGTTCACCATGTGCCTTTCCATTTGAGAGATAAAAGCTAAACTTCATTGTCCTTCCTTGAGTAAAGGTGACCTCTTGGTGGTGTCTTAATTTGGACATTTTTATAGAGTTGCTTTAATTGAGACATTTTCACAGACTTAGAATTGTAAACTTGCAACTTAATAAATTCCCACTTATAAAAGCTGTTCTATTTCTGGCATATTGCATTCCAGTAGCTTGCAAACTAGAATAATGTCTTACTTTTTAACTTTTCTAACGCCACACTTTAAGACTATAAATCCTTCTATTTGTTGGTTTACGTCTCACAAGTCTTTATAGATAGTATTTTTATTACTTTCATTCCTAAACATTTTCTGTTTCCAAACATCTCCACTGTGTTTTCTTTTTTTAACCCATAAATTATTAAAAGCATGTCTTACATTTTGCAAATATGTGGCATCGTTTTTATTTTTAAAAAATTGATTTCTAACAGCTGCATTGTGAACAGAGAATGGGTTGAGATATCAATGCCAACTTTTTTGATATTTGTTGAGGTTTGAGTTGGCATACTTTCAAATATTGTATGTGTACCATGTTTTCCTAAGAATATATAATCTCTAGGTATTGGGTACAATGTTCCTAATACTTTGGTGAACCTAATAGTTTAGGTTGCTTAATTGTGCTTATATAGTCTCTAATTATACATTTTGATGTGTTTGTCAATTACAGAGAATGTTATATTAAATCTCTCAGAACTAAGGTTGTTTTTATCCACACTTTGTATGATTCTGTCAATTTTAGAATTATACATTTTGAAGCCATGTTAGTTGGAGCAAATAATTTTCTTGAAGAATTAACCTTTTATTTTTATGTAGTGACTTTCTTTGTTTTTAGAATGCTTTTTGCTCTAAGATTTGTTCTTGTTTGCTAACCACCAGAATGCAATATACCAAAAAACGAATGGTTTTTAAATTTTTTTTAATTTTTTGCATGGGCAGGCACCTGGAATCGAACCTGGGTCTCTGGAATGGCAGGTGAGGACTCTGCCTGCTGAGGCACTGTGGCCTGCCCTAGAATGGTTTTTAAAAAGGGGAATTTAATAAGTTGCTAGTTTAGAGTTCTAAGGCTGAGAAAATGTCCCAATGAAAACAAGTCTATAAAAGTGTCCAAGCTAAGGCATCCAGGGAAAGATATCTTGGTTCAAGAAGACTGACGAAGTTCAGGATCTCTCTCTCCATTGGCAAGACATGTGGCAAATAGGGCAATGTCTACTAGCTTCTTCTCCAGGCCTCTTGCTTCATTAAGTTCCCCAGTGGCCTTCTTCATCTACAAAGATTGCTGGCTAGTGGACTCCGCAGTTCTTCCATCATTCTATTGTGGTTCTATGACTCTCTCCTCATTCTTAAAGAGAAGCTCTCTCCAAAATGTCTCTTCCTTTATAGGAGTCCAGTAAACTAATCAAGACCAATGTATAATGGGTGGAGACATGTCTCCAAGTTTAATGCCCACAATTGATTGAGTCACATCTCCATGGAGATAACCTAATCACATCTCCAGCCTATAGTACTGAATAGGGATTAGAAGAAACCATTGCTCCTGCAAGATTGATTAGGATTAAAACATGGCTTTTCTAGGATACATAAATCCTTTCAAACCAGCACAGCATCTATTCTGTTTATTGTTATATAATATCCCTATTTTATATAGGGATTTTGTTGTTTAGAAATATAGTGGTGTGTCTTTGTCCACCTCTACTTTCAACTTTTCTTCACCTTTAATATAGATGTATCTCTTTTAAACAGCACATAGTTGGATTTTATCTTTAAATACAACCTGATACTCTTTGCCTTTAAACCAGAGAATTTAGTCCATTTATATTTTTTGTAATTTCTAGTATACTTGATTACTTCTACTGTCTTTTCTGAGATTTTTATTTATCCTTTTTTTCTCACCCTTTTTGTAAATATTCCAAATATTTTTCTATATTAGAAGTTATAATCTGTGTATTCTTTTAGTGGTTAACCTAGATAAGGGCTGTTCAACCTTGGCAGTATTAATATTTGAGGTCATATAATTTTTTATTATGGAGGACTGTCTTGTACATTGTAGGATGATTAGTAACATCCCTGACTTCTACCCGGGAGATACCAGGTGGTAACCAAAATGTCTCCACATATTTCCAAATGTTCCCAGGTAGCAAAATTGTCCCTGTTTAGAACTAATTCCCTAGATATTTTAACATTCATCCTAAATAAAGCGTAGAGCTAATCAATTTCTTTGTGCCCCTCTGTAATTGTACATGGACTTTTTTTTCTTTCTACAGTCACCTAAATAAACTGATTTATTACATATTTTTGTTTTTTCCTGTCCATTGATAACTTTAAGAATATCTATGCTAAGTGCATTCATACCTGCTGTTTGGGCAGGACAGTACATTTAATTAAACACTTCCTGCAGAACACAGAGGCTCAGCTAATCTATTATTTAAATGGCAACATTTAGATGAAAGGTGTCTCAGTTTGTCAGAGCTGCTATCACATAGTAGGAAGCTATTGGCTCATGGTTTTGAAGCTAGAAGCCCAAAATCAAGATAATCAGCAGGGCTTGCTTTCTCTTGGTGAATGTAGCATTCTAGTGGTGACTGCTAGTAAACCTTGGGGTTTTTTGGATTGTGTCTCTGCCTCTCATCACATGGCATTGTCCTTTTTTTTTGGACTGCTCTTCTGGTTTTCCACTGGCTTCCATTTGGTTCCTGTCTCCTCTTGCAGCTAACTTCTGGCTCCTGTTTTTTCTCTTTATTAGGCCTCCTGTAATATGAATCAAGCCCCACACCCAATCCAGTTGGCTGTACCTTAATTAAAAATGTCTCTTCAAGAGATACAGTCCATGGGTTCACACTAACAGGAACACAGATTAAGATTGAGAAAATGTCTTTCATGGTGGTGCATAGTTCAACCTACCACAAAAGGTATATTTGGAGAATTATGAAAATAATTGCTGTAAAATAATTTATATTTTGTGTATTTCCTGTCTTGAGATTTTTAAAAAGGTCTGTATGCTCCCTCTGAGGACACATGATACATAAAAGGTGAATTACATAGGATAAATCATTTGTATTAAGATTCTTAGGTACAAGTGGCAGAAGTCAACTCGAGCTGGCTCAAGAGGTGTATATAGGGTGTTCTCCACCTTGTGCAGCTGGGTTTCAGGATGAAACATTGACCAGAACACCATTGTTTCTCCTAGCTCTTGTCTCTGCAGATCAGTCTTTTCTAATTCTCAGATCTATAGGGTAGAATGTGGCTGCCCCATACTCCTGTGTTTATATGCTCTAGTGTATAAACAGCACACACATATACATACACAGCACACAAATAATATTTTTTAATAAAATACACCATTCTAATAATGTGAACTAAACAATTGAAACCTATTAGATATTATCTTATACATACTATGTGAGATATAAATCCTAAGTGGGTTGGCCAACTTTTTCTAGGGTCAATACAAAAAATCTCTGAAGAAAATCTGTTGGGCCCTGCTCAGGCTGGGTATCCATTCTTGGGCCATTCAACTGGCTAAGAAATTGGAGTCAGGAAGTCATGGCTTTTGGGAGCCCACATGGTGGCCTGGACACAGCGCTCAGAGAATCAAGAATTTGCGACCTGGGGACACACTCTAAATTAATAGCCCTCTAAGTATCTCACATAAGATCAGTGTGAGAGATCACTGAGGGATGCAGTTCCTAAACTAGAGGCAGAGGTGTGGAGAGGCCAAGAAACTGAATGCTAAAGAAATCTGTGCAAAGTTGATGCCTAAGACATATTTTGGGACATATTTTGGGGGAGAGCATCCCTAGCTCTCATGAAAATTAAGGGGGGCCATTAATCTAGCACTCTTAATCCAATACACACATACACATGCACAGCACACAAATAATATATTTTTAATAAAATATCCCATTCTATTAGTGTGACCTAAACAATTGAAACCTATTAGATATTAGGTAGTGCAGTTAGAGGGTAGTGTTTGATTTTATAAAATGTGAGTGTTAGTGAAAAACAGGTTTTAATGTAAACTTTCATAGTGAACAATCGTGTCTAGATTCACATACTTCATAAAGCTGTCATTTAAACAAGATCAACCTAGAGGTAACAAATCTTCCCAACTCAGGAAAAAAATTAATTTTAAAATTTACAAAATTTTTGCAGTTTAGGAAAAACACTTGGTTCCATATAAGTTAGTTCATTTACCTAAACTTTAAAATTTATTTCTTAATTCTCTTACATATAAAATTATTACGTAAGGAGACAAAATGTAAAAAAAGGTGCATAAGGAGTGTTTTTAGTAAAATTATTTAATAAAATTTCTTAGATTACTTTCTTTTTACCTTGCACCATATTTAAATATTACACTCAATGTCAATTTTGCTCCTATATTTCTCTGTTATATGCCTTACATTGCTCTTTTATATATTAATTATACAAGTAATCCTTGCTTATAGAAAATTTTTTTTATAATCTGTAAGTAAAACAGATAAGTATAGTTTGCTTATACCCCTAATTACCCTCTCATTTAAAAGGCAGTCACATAACACTTTGTTATGTGTTTTTTCTCTAAAAAGTTATATGCATTTTTGAACAAAGATCTATGATGTGATTTTTTTTTTTACTCATTCACTATATATTCATGCTTGAGCATGATTTTCAGTTGCTCAGAAACATGTTGATGTGCTAGGTTTCATCTGCAAATAGATATAATTTTTCAAATACGTAGTCAATTCCCCAACTTTATGACATTCTTCAAAGGCATTGACCTTATCAAGACAATGAATATTGCATTATGTGCCAAACAGCTTTTTTTTTCTAACTTTTTTGTTGTGTAGTATAGCATACATACAAAGCAGAATGTTATTTTAAATTTAATTTAAAGAAATGTTATTTTGAATTTAATTTAAAGAAATTAAAAAGCAATAGTTTTCAAAGTACTCTTCAACAAATACAGGACAGACCCCAGTTTGTCATGGTCTACCATATGATCCTCTCAGATTTTTCCTTCTGGCTGCTGCTGAAAATAGGAGACTAGAAGGCTTAAATATTTTTTTTATCATCACAAATGCCTTCTTTTCCTTTTTTTGTGTGTGAAAAATATCATATATACAAAAAGCAACAAATTTCAAATCACAGACCACAATTAGTTGTAGAACAGATTTCAGGATTTGACATGGGTTACAATTCCACAATTTTAGGTTTTTACTTCTAGCTGCTCTAAGATACTGGAGACTAAAAGAGAAATCAATTTAATGATTCAGTATTCATATTCATTTGCTAAATCCTATCTTCACTATATAACTCCACCTTCACCTTTGATCTTTCCATCCCTCTCTTTAGGGGTGTTTGGGCCAAGGCCATTTTAACTTCTTCATACTGGAAGGGTCTGTCACTACTTTGGGGTAGGGAGATGGAACTATCTGATGTTCTGGAGAGGCTGGGCCCTCTAGGTTTCAGAATTTACTGGACCAGAGACCTATCTGGAGGTTGTAGGTTTCTGGAAAGTTACTCTTGTGCATGGAACCCTTGTGAGATCTTATGTTGCCCTAGGTATTCTTTAGGATTGGCTGGAAGTGTCCTGGTTGGGGTTTGGCAGGTTATGATAGGTCACAAGGTCTAACTGAAGCTTGCATAAGAGCAACCTTCAGAGTAGCCTCTCAACTCTATTTGAACTCTCTCAGTCACTGATACTTTATTAGTTACACTTCTTTTCCCCGTATTGGTCAGGATAGAATTGTTGCTTCCATGGTGCCAGGGCCAGATTCATCCCTGGGAGTCATCTCCCATGTCACTAGGGAGACTTTCATCCCTGGATATCATGCCCCATACAGGGAGGAGGGCAATGATTTCACTTACAGAGTTGGGCTTAGAGAGAGTGAGGACACATCTGAGTGACAAAAGAGGTCCTCCAGAAGTAACTCCTAGGAATGCCTATAGGTACTCTCAGCTTCTCCACTACCTACCTAAGCTTTACAAGAGTAAGCCTCAGGTTCGAGGGCATGACCTATTGATTAGGGTGCCTCTAAATTTTTTTTCTTTTTTTATTAATTTTTTAATTAAAAAATAACAACAAGCAAGCACAAGCATTCTTATGATCATTCCGTTCTCCATATATAATCGTTAATTCACAATATCATCACATAGTTACATATTCATCATTATGATCATTTCTTAGAATATTTGCATCAACTCAGAAAAAAAAATAAAAAGACAATGGAAAAAAATTCATACATACCATACTTCTTACCCCTCCCTTTCACTGATCACTAGCGTTTCAATCTAAATTTATTTTAACATTCGTTCTCCCTATTATTTATTTTTATTCCATATGTTTTACTCATCTGTTGATAAGGTAGCTAAAAGGAGCATTAGACACAAGGTTTTCACAATCACACAGTCACGTTGTGAAAGCTATATCATTATACAATCATCTTCAAGAAACATGGCTACTGGAACACAACTGTACATTTTCAGGCAGTTCCCTCCAGCCTCTTCATTACATCTTGACTAACAAGGTGATATCTATTTAATGTGTAATATTTACCTCTAGGATAACCTCTCAACTCTGTTTGGAATCTCTCAGCCATTGAAACTTTATTTTGTCTCATTTCACTCTTCCCCCTTTTGGTCGAGAAAGTTTTCTCAATCCCTTGACGCTGAGTCCCAGCTCATTCTAGGATTTCTATTCCACATTGCCAGGAAGGTTTACACCCTTGGGAGTCATGTCCCACATAAGCAGGGGCAGGGTGGTGAGTTTGCTTGCTGTGTCGGCCAAGAGAGAGAGGCCACATCTGAGCAACAAAAGAGGTTCTTTTGGGGGTGACTCTTAGGCCTAATTTTAAGTAGGCTTGACCTATCCTAAGTGGGGTTAAGTTTCATATGAACAAACCCCAAGACCGGGGGCTTAGCCTATGGCTTTGGTTGTCCCCACTGCTTGTGAGATATCAAGAATTCTCCACTTGGGGAAGTTGGATTTTACCCCTTTCTCACCATTCCCCCAAGGGGACTTTGCAAATACATTTTTACTCACTGTTCAAATCACTCCGGGATTTACTGGGGCATCACTATGGGCAAACCTACAAAATCCTATGCCCTACTCAAGGTTCCATGTACTTATGGTGTTCAATTAAGCTGTCCACGTAAGTTATATTAGGAACTGCACTAGTAAAAATATAAATTTTGTACCAAATAAACATTTTTTGCTTTAGTCTCACACATAAGTTAAAAATTTAAAACATTAATTACATCTATTTTCAACACCGTGCAGTAATGATATTCCTTTGTTCTTCCTCATGCAAAAACATTTTTAAATATATACATTTAGTCACTATCATTATACACTCTAGGCATTCCTAGATTATACCATTTCAGTCTTTATGGTCTATCTCTCTTTCTGATTTCATTTGTGCCCCCAGCCCTCCTCCCTCTATCATTCTCACATTCAGCTTCATTCAGTGTTCTAACATAAATGTATTACAGTTAGGTAGTATTGTGCTATCTATTGCTGAGTTTTTGCAATCAGTCCTGCTGCACAATCTGTATCCCTTCAGCTCCAATTACCCAATATCTTACCCTATTTCTATCTCCTGATGGTCTCTGTTACCAATGAAATTCTCCAAGTTTATTCGCTAATGCCAGTTCATATCAGTGAGACCATACAGCATTTGTCCTTTTGTTTCTGGCTAATCTCACTCAGCATAATGTCCTTAAGGTCCATCCATGTTGTTATATACTTCATAACTATTCTGTCTTACAGCTGCATAATATCCCATCGTATGTTGGGTGTCTCTAAAGTCTGACACAGTATCAGGGGATTCTCTGATAGTAAGGTTTAATAGTTCAATATTCTTTCTCCCATCCCTCAAGGGACTTTGCCAATACTTTTTGATTATCTGTTTAATATATTCTAGGATGTATCCAGGCACCAATTTTATGTAATTATATATGTATATTTTATGGATTGCTTTTTTTATTTAACATTTATAGAAGATAACACGCGGCATGCAACAAATATTACATGTTGTAATATTTGGTTCAGTTTCATTGTTATATAGACTTTCATTTAATGACTGTATCACAACCATGAATCTGTTATAGTTTTGGACATTTGGGTTATTTCCGATTTTGCTTATTATGAATAATGTTGCTATGTACATACTTCCAAACTTGTGTCCTTGTATCCAAGGTGTACTCTTATAAGCAGCAGACGATCAGACATTTGTTTTTTTGTTTTTGTTTTGTGTTTTTGGAGAAGAAAAGAATTTATTCACCATCTTGCAAGAATGAGTGCTCACCCCAAAATGGTGGCCAGAACACCAAATAGAATGCCATAGGTATTTATAAACTAAGCTTATCACACAGGTGCCTCCCCTGTTTCTCCAATAATTTCTGGATACTCCAGAAGTTACAGCCTATCCATATAGTCTGACTAATTTGAACTTCCCACTGAAGGTTCCCCTTTATTTATTTTTTACATTTTTAATGAGCCTGGCCATTAAGGATTTGGCACCAGTTCTAAGCTTTTGTTAGAAGCCCTTCCCTTTCCATCAATCTTGTAAAAGCTAAGCTTAGTTTGATTCTTACAATTATCAGGAACTTTTAGTGTCCTATAAAGTTGGATGTGGACAATGACATAGATGCTTTCAGGCTATAACCCCATAAATTTCCCTTTCATTAAAATGAGAAAGCAATTTATGCATGTGTGTGTGAAAGTGTATCTAGTTATCAAGTTGACATGACTAGGGTTGGAGTGGGTGGATTTCAGGTCCTTCTGGATCAGATGCACTGAGGAGAGGATAGCATCAATCTGGGGTTTTCCTGTTGGAATTTGGGCCTGTAACTGTTCAGGAGGAGACTGTGGGAAGATTTGGGTTGGAGTCATGTGTGCTTGCCAATCTGTCAAGGACATGGAGGAATGTCTCAGGGAGAGATCCAATTTGAAAGAGCTGAAATGGATAAGGAAACATTTTCCCACTGTAGAGACAATTGATAAAATTTGAAAATGATCTGTAGATTGGATCGTAATATGAAAACTATTTTGTTTCCTGATTTGGGTTTGTATGGTTACCTAGGGGAGTGTTCTGTTTTGAGGGAAAATACACTGATGTATTTTGTGTTAAGGAGTAAATGTGGTGAAGCTATAACCATTGGGAATTTGAACAGACCAGGAGTTCTTTACATTGTTATCACAATTTTATATATAAAATCTATATATTCAATAATTATTTCAAAATATTTTTAATTACCATGTCAATACCATGCCATTAAGGGAGAACAAGATTAAATCCCATTATAGAGACTAAACTCTAAATAAATCCATTTCAGTCAAAGTTGTGATACCAAGTTTAAATTTAATTAAGGAGGTAGTGAGTAAATATTATATGAATGGCCATTTTGTATTCAGTGTTTGATGCTGTGGAAACAGCACTATATTGGATTTAAATTTTGCACATGCGCTCCTTTACCTGGGTACTCTGAAGACTGTCCTTTAGCCAAGGTTGAATGCTATGGAGAAAGCACTTCCTTGTCTCTGGTTAAAACACTGAGTGAAATCTTTCCTACATAGATGATATTCCTAAGGTTTCACTACAGTGTGAGTTATCTTACGTTTTCTAGGGTTAGAATAATGGGTGAAGACTTTCTGACATAAATGACAGTCATAAGTTTTCTCTCCAGTGTGAGTTCTCTCATTTTTTTCAGGTTAGAACTCTGAGTGAAGGCTTTCCCACATAGGTGACATTTGTAAGGTGTCTTTTCAGTTTAAATTATCTCATATTGTCTCAGTTCAGAATATTTAATAAAGGCTTTTCCACATAGATGATATTCACAGGGTTTCTTTCCAATGTGAGTTACATTGTAATGTGTACGGCCAGAGTTTTGAACAAAGGATTTCTCAATTAGTTGACATGCATATGACTTACTTCTCATATGAAAATGCTTTTGTTGATTAAAAGATGATTGGTCATTGAGGGCTTTTCGAAATAGATTGCTGAAGCAGCATTTCCTTCCCTTGTGAATTAATACATGTTGAGTCTCTCTGGTACTGTGAGTACAATCTTCTGGCAATTCACTACATATAATGCCATTTTTATTTATTTATCTATTTATTTATTTTTGCATGGGCAGACACCGGGAAACAAACCTGGATCTCTGGCATGGCAGGCGAGAATTCTGCCTGCTGAGCTACCATAGCCCACCTAATGCCTTTCTTTTGAGTATGTGAATTCTGCTTCAATGGCATGATGGTAGATATGTCTTTCCTGCCGATATGATGCACAGATAGCATTTCTTGTTTTTTAAGACTACTTTCCCTGCCTGAATTCTGGTTTTGGAACAATCCAATTTCTTCTTCCCACAGTTCCTCTTCTTGAACCAGCTTTGAAGCAACATCTGATTTACAGACCTGGTATCCTACTGAGAGCAGATGACTGATATTCTCCAGCAACACATCTCTGAACAGCTTTCTCTGGCACATATCCAGCATGGCTCACTCTTCCTGAGTGAATTCTATAAGTACATCTTTTAAGTTCACTAACCCCAGTGGCTGCATTGTCAACAGCTCAGCTGACAACTGTTTTCCTCAGGGTTTGTACACCACAACAAGATATGCATGATGCCCCTTCACCAAATTCCAGTGCAAAGAGGTTCTTTATCACTCTAGAAAAAGTACCATTTTCATGGAGTACTGTCCTTTAATGCAGTTGACAGTGCCATCAGTTGTGGATATGTCCCAAGGTCTCCCCGAGCTATGGGTGCCTCTTCTGTGGTTCCCCAGGAATAAATTTTTCTTCCTGTGGTTGCGGTGCCTGGTGGGGGAATGCAGACATTTGTTTTTAATCCAACCTGACATACTTTGTCTTATAATTGTAGGTTTACTAAAAGATTTGGTTTTAATTCTACCATTTTACCAATGAGCTCATCCTTTCTTTTATCTCAAGATCTGCCTTTTTAAAGAAAATTTTAGAAACTATTTTGAAATTATTTCCCCCCCTCCTGCCATTAGATTTCCTGTTATACATTTTCTTTTGGATACTTTGATTACAATTTGTAATCCTTGACTTATTAAAATTTATCCTAAATTAGAACTTTTACCATTTCCTGGACAATGCAAGGACTTTACAACATTTTAACTCCACTACTAGCCTCCCCGTTTTTGTGATTTTATTTGAGTATATTTTAGCCTCACAAGAAATTATTGTTGTTTTAAACAGTCCTTATTTGTTTATATTTACCCACATATTCACCTTTTTAGTGCTCATCTTTCCTTCCTGTGTTGCAGTGCTTCAAACTGAGATTGTTTTCCTTTTCTTCCACTGTTGTGGGTTGAATTGTGTTCCCCCAAAAGACATGTTCAACTCTTAACCCCTGGTAACTATTTCTATCACTAGTTAAGCCCATTTCTAATGTTTCTACAAATAAACAATAAGAAAGTTTAAAAAAAATAAACAATAAGACACTACTGTTTTTGTAAAAACTAAAGTACAAGAGTACTTTTCATTATCCTCCTGTGGGAAATTGAACAAAGCCTTAAATTCATTTTGGCATTAGCTTTTAAATGTCTATAATTCATTAAAAATGAGTTTGAAACATCTGAACTTAGTTTACATCACATATATTTTCCTACGGAACCACTTCAAATTACAGTAGAAAGTCAATACATCATGTTTTGAATGACTGAAATTATTTTATAGATAGAATAATTTTCTTCCCCTCTTCAAGTTTCTACCTTGTTACGTACAGTCATTTTTGTAAACCTTGTAGGAAAGATGTCTTCCCATCTCTGTTGCCTGCTTAGTTATTACTCTGAAGGAGAGTTACTAATAATGGTGTGACCATGTCTGCTCTTGGCCAAGGTAAGTAAATGTCTTAATAATTGTTGCCTGTTTTTATTCACGGGAGAAGCCTGCCACTTTCTGGCGGCTTCACCTACAATGAATTAGATAAGTTTAGTTTATAAATAAGAAAGGGGTAAGCCCATTTTGACTTGTTCTTCAATTACCAGAAGTTAATAATTTTATCCCAATGTTATTTCTGTTTCTGTTTCACAAATGGGTTAGAATTTGGAGGTTAGAAGGGGGTGTTTAAATAGCCCCTACTGAAACCCCATTTTATTCTATAGATTTATTTTCGTCTGTGATGTCTTAGACCCTTCTTTAGTTCCTATTCCATGTTTATAGACTCTTCATCCCCACACCCCTTCAGCTTTCATTCCACCTACCTCCCAAATTGGACCACCCATTTTTTTGTTTTACATTGCCATAGTTTATAGGATTTACATTCTGTTTGTGGCCAAAATTACTTCTGAGTTTTATCTACAGATTGATTCTAAAGCATAAAAATTAGCAGTGTTTGTAGTATTTTGATAATGAACTAAAGTTTTACAGCAAGGCCTTTTATTTTAATAATTTGTGTTTGAGGAATTCATATTTTCCTTTGTTTTTCAATTTACTTTACCATTGCTTCCCCTTTTTTTTCAGACCCACTGTCATAATCCTCCCTGCTCCCATTCTTCCTCCTCACCGGAACCCTCTGTCCTAAAATCTGTTTCCAGCTCATGTCTCTCTCGGTTGCTCTCTAGACCTGCTGCACGGCTGACATTCTGGGGCTCACTTCATTACTCTCTCTCGTTTGGAGCCCATGTCTCTACTTTCCAAGCTCATAACTTCAGTGGGGCAACTGAACTTCTTAGGCCCCACCCCAATAGACTTATCGCAAGTGAATAAATGCTATATAAAATGAAAATGGTAAATATCAATGTTTGGAGCCTTTAGGGAAACGGTTCTCACTTCTAAATGAGTAAGAGAAGTATGTATGAGTCACCATTATTAAAAAGTGTAAAATTATGTTAAATGCATAAACTCATAAAATCCATCATATTTGGTTCCTATAGTTCAGCAGCATCTTAAAGAGAATGCTATTTATTAGTTTTTATGAAGTGATTTATATAAATGAACAAATTACATTAATTCAGGACTTTCTCAGTCTTGTTTTCCACTGTAACTTCAGTACTGAGTACTGCGCCTATTGTAGGAAGGCACTCGATAAACACATGTTGATTGAGCAAATAATTGAACAAATACAAATATATTCCATCTTGAGTTGGTTCATATGCTTGCTGCTTGAGAATTTGAAGAAAGATAGTTCTTGCTGTCAGTTTTATAAATGAAGTAAAAAAAATACTATCCTACTTAATTTCTTTATTTTCCATAATTCACACTTTCTTCTCTTTTTTTCTTCTAGTAATGATAATACTAATCTTCAGGAAAACAAAATCACAAGAGGTTTTAGATCTTTTCTGGAGACCAAAAAAGAGAAACTTTGTGAAAGCTAATGCTATAATTAACAGTCTGACTTGGAGCTGCTTATTTGTAGCCTACATATCAAAAATCTTGTCACAGAGATTGCTATTTTGCCCCCATCCAGTCTCCCTCTCTCTTTTTTGGGGGTGGGGGGGTGAGTAAAACAATTAGAATTGCTGCTAGGTGTGGCCATATAACTAAAATTTCATCAATGGGAGATAAGCTGACATGATTTGTGCAACTTCTACATCAGATTTTTAAAATAGGGAGCTATTTGTGCTTACTTCCACTATTTCAAATTAGTTAAATTGAATCTTGAATTTAGGTACAGATGGAGGTACAACACAATGGGAGACTGAGGATAGGACATGAGAAAAAGTCCCAGAGAGAGAGAGAGAGAGGGGTGCCATGAGGCATCGACAGGAAGCATGATTGGTTGGATGGCTCAACCATCAGGTGGGGAGCATGCAAGCAGAGTGAGAGAGACCAGCGGGTTTGTGCCTTTATTATGGTTCAGGGGTGGAATTGAGTAGATCTCCCATAGGAGTTAAGGATTAATAGTTTAAAGCAAATGCACATGGACAGGGAAAGGAACTGGGGGTCAGAGGATGGTGGGGTTGGTTAACTTATCATTAGGCACCAGTTGTGGATTTTGGGTGGTATGAGGGTGCTGTGAGTGGTAGCCACAGATACATGTTTGGGCTCAGGCTGGAAAGCTGCTTATTGATGAGACCGAAGGTCAATGTTGATGCAAGTGGCTTAGCCAAAGTAAGGTGGCTGCAGAGGTAGCACCCCCCAAATTTTTAGTATTATAGCACTTGCTTTTCGCCTTCTGGATTTTCCTCCAGAAAGTGTATGTATGCCTGGAGGATTATGCTATAGACTAATGCTTTGAAATAGGATTTGTGATTCAGTTTTCCTAGCTGAAAAGAAAGAGATTGTGAAAATAGTATAATGCAAGTATTTTAAGGCTGTTTATAATTATTATTATTATTTTTTTATTAATTAAAAAAATTAACTAACACAACATTTAGAAATCATTCCATTCTACATATAATTATTTATGTAAATAATTTTTTGCTCTTTTTTTTATATCAAATCTACCGATCTTTTCCTTTATAGCAGAAGTCACAACCTGGCTGTTTGTAGGCTGAAAGTAACTCACAGGCGTATTTTGTTTGGCATATGCATTTAAAAAATATTTTTATTGTGAAAAATAAGAGATACAATAAAGCAATATATTTCAATGTACATTGTAACAAGTAGAACATATTTCAGAGATTGGTACGGGTTACTGGCTTCACAAGTTTAGATTTTCCTTCTAGCTGCTCCAAGACACTGGAGACTGAAAGATATATCAATATAATGCTTCAGCTATCATAGTCATTTGTTAAATCCTGTTTTCTCGGTTTTAACTCCTTTTACTTTGATCTTTCTTCCAATCTTTAGGGGTATTTGCACTATGCCCATTCTAACTTTTTCATGTTGGAAGGGGCTGTCAATAATATAGGTTAGGGAGATGAAACTAATTGATGTTCTTGGAGAGGCTGACCCCTCTGGGTTTCAGGACTTATCTGGCCTAGGAACCCATCTGGAGGTTGTAGGTTTCTGGAAAGTAATCTTAGTACATGAAACTTTTGTAGAATCTCAGATCAAGTCCTGGGTGTTCTTTAGGATTGAAAGAAATGGTTTTGTTTGGGGTTTGGCAAACCCTGATAATAAGCAATATCTAGCTGAAACTTGCATAAGAGTAGCCTTCAGAGTAGCCTCACGATGCTATATGAACTCTCTTAGTCACTGATATCTTATTTTGTTACGTTTCTTCCCGCCCTTTCGGTCAGGAAATTATTGTCAATCTCAGGTGCCAGGGCCAGGCTAATCTCTGAGAGTCATGTCCCACATTGTCAGGGAGACTTTCACCACTGGATGTCATGTCCCACAGGACACATCCTGGAAGTAACTCTTAGGCATTACTATAGGTAGATTCAGCTTCTCCACTACAGAAATACGCTTCACACAAGCAAGCCTCAAAACCAAGGACTGGGTCTATTGACTTGGGAATCCCTAATGTTTGAGACAGGATCAGGGGTTTCCCTGGTGGTGAAGCTTATTAGTTCTACATTTTTTTCTTCTGCCCCTCAAGAGCCTTTGCCAATACTTTTTAATTATCTGCTCAACAAACTCTAGATTGTATCCAGGTATTACATTAAGCTATACAGAATTACAAACACTTGTTCCCATTCTGGACCATGTGTTTGGGTAGTGTAAATAAGCTATCCAGACATGGCATATATGTTTTTAAAAAGTAGAGGATTTTGCATAAAAATTCTGATTTCCAGCTTGGTATAGGCTGAATTGTATCCTTCAAAAAGAAATGTTCAAGTCTTAATCCCTGGTACCTGTGAAAGTGTCTTTGTTTGGAAATAGGATCTTTGCAGATGTAATCAAGTTAAGGTGAGGCCATACCGATTAAGGTAGGCCCTAATCCAATACTGACTGATGTTCTTAGAAGAAGGGGAGAAGAGACAGACACACATACAGAGGGAGGGCAGCCATGTGAAGATGAGGCAGAGATTGGAATTAACACAGCCACAAGCCAAGGAATGCCTGGGGCCACCAGAAGCCACCTACTGTAGAGGCTTCAGAGGGAGCACAGCCCTGCCAATACCCAGATTTCCACTTCCAATCTCCAGAACTCTGAAAGAATAATTTTTGGTTGTTTTCAGCTACCCAGTTTGTGGTAATTTGTTACAGCACCCTAGAAAATGAATAAACAGATTTTCTTAAAACAATTCTGAAGGTTAGTCATTGTAGGGCCAACATTGCCACATAATAAATGCATCTGGAGGTGAAATGTGGTTTCTCTTGGAAAGACACATTCCCCTCCTGCAGCTGCACTGATCAGCCCACTTCTGAAACTGCTCAGTATTCTGTGAACTGCTTAGTCCATTCCTGGGGAAATTGTGTGTGAAGGCACCATAGGGCAAAGGGTGTCCAAGACCAGGACGTGACGGGGCTAGAAATCCACTCCAGTGGTTAAAACAACTGAGTCAGATTTCTGACAGAGGAATATGCCTTCCTGTATTTAAAGACTTATGTGTAAGAACACAAGAATTATACATTTTAGCCACAAGGTGTAAAATTGTGCGAGTTACAGGTTTAGCCCCCCCAAATTTACTAAGTGCCTGTATCTGGCCACGAATTCTGCTTGGGACTGGGGATTCAGAGAGAAGAATAAAATAAATGAACAAAGTACAAATTCCTGTCCCGGAGGACGTTGCCATCTACAAGGGGAGAGAAGCAAACCCAGGCTCACCATAATTTAAGCATCTCTGCAGTGTCTATGGGGTCCTTTCCCTGGAGGGGCTTAAGTAGGGCCTACAACCTCACCTGCCTGGGTAACAGGGGATTTCCACAGTGGCTGGGAAGTTGGGTGATATCCCAAGCCACAAACCACCGATGAGATTATAAGCTCTTAGAAATTGGAATTTTGATTGGTTCACAGATATATTCCTAGGACCTAAGAAAGAGCCTGGTAGACACAGTAAATATATGATATATGAAAGAATGAATGAACATTAAAAAACCAGGCAACACATAAAAACCTTCATTTATTGCTTGTTTTGAAAAATCGGAAAGTTTGACAACCATGTGCCCACGTATTTGTGTGTGTGGAAGTGAAGTATATTCCTATGTTTAATATACAACCAGTCCATCTCCACTCAATTATATTACCTGTCTGGTCCTGGACTTTGCACTGTCTTGATTAATCACTGAAATCTCCGCTAAATCTAAATGTCTATGAAATAAAATTGTATAGCTAGAATTTGGGAGGCAGCATTCCAAAGTGAAAAATTTCACTGTTGATAAATAGGTTGCATTATTTGAATTTCAAGAAAATTACCCGCACCACATTTTCATTACTTTAATCAAGTCATTCAAGATAAATTTTACCACTTTCATAATGTTAATGGAAAATAGACAAATCATCTATTCTGTCAGCAGTTGAAGAGAATATTCTCTTTTAAACATGAGAATTAAAAAAATAGACGTATGTAGTATATGTTATATATTTAAATTGATCCTATATATAATATATATAGCTGTATTCCTAGCTATATATTTATATATAAATTGTCCTGGAAATTTTTCTATTTTAATAAGAGTAACAGACACAAAAGGATTATTGTTTTAATTGTGAAGCATACATTTCATGCAGAATACAGTTTAATTCCAGGATCACACAAACTGAGGCAAAATTTAGAAACAAATAATCATACATATACTATTTTATGTAAAATACTGTTCACAATCTTAATTACACTCATTTTCTGATAATGAAGTCAGAAGAACACAGAAGTTATGAAATTTGAGTAAGGATAGAGCACTAAGATGGAGCTAGAACAAGAAACCTTGCTACTAAATAAGGTTAAAGATGGTTGAGTCCATCATTCAACAGATGATCATACAGGTTGATCATTCTTGATTTTGTATGTTATTGATAGCAGACATGCACGTTTTTCAATTGACGAACTTTCTTCCAAGCTAAAGAAATTGTTCAATAAAAGAGGAAGTCAAAATACTGACCTGAGATAGAAAATACAATGTTTCTCTTCTATTATATGTGTTCTAATGTTCTCTCTCTCTTTTTTTTTTTAACTTTTTAATCATATAATAGATATACAAAGCAAAGAAATAAAAAAGCAATAGTTTTCAAAGCACTCTTCAGCAAGTAGTTACAGGACAGATCCCAGAGTTTGTCATGGGCTACCATATGATCCTCTTAGAGTCCACATTTTAAGTTCCATTAATAAAATTCAAAGTAATGGAATATTTTCTAGAATGTCAGTACATATCATAATAGGGAAAATTTTCCAATAAAATTGGTTAGATATCCGACTTTTACCGCATTGTCTTGTCAATTCATGCAAGTTTATTTAAACTTTATCCTGCTGTTTTTTTTTTTTTTTTTTTTTTTGTACCTGTAGGGCAGGGTCTCATTTCATTATTTTTCCATGGGAGTATCCCATTATTGCAGCAGCATTTGTTAAATTTTTCTGTTTATTTGTTGTGTTTTCTTGTTTGTTTTGCTTGTTTGTTTGTTTTGGGGGAAGTGCATGGACTGGGAATCAAACCCGGGTCTCCAGCATGGCAGGTGAGAATTCTACAACTGAACTACCCTTGCACCCCCTATCCTGGTGTTCTTTACCAGGATTTTTTGCATGAAGTTACTGCTGTCATAAGCTTCGGACCTGCTTAGTGACGAGTGTTGGTAATTTCTAAATGTTAAAAAACAGATGTTTTACCCTTAACACAGCTTACTGCAAGGAACAGATTTCTCTCCCAGATATGTGCTTTGAAAATACATAAAATAGATAAGCAGCAGAATAAACAAGATTTCTTGGATGACTTTCCAGCTTTTTCCTTATTGATTTCCTTTCACACTAAGATCACTCTGATAAACTGCTTTGATGAATAAGTTATCTACTTAGGAAAAGCAAAGAGCCCAAACAATAAATCTAATTTGATTGAGAAGAACTATTAAGACGTCAGCAGTAAAAAGAATGTTCCTTCTCAACGATAGTAGACTCATCTCTTCCTAGGGCTCCAAGACTTTAACATTGACTTGCTGTGCTTAGCAATGTGAAAATGTTCTGAATATGGGAAAGCATTTTCTGGGGTGCAAGAAACAAATATATCTAATTCTGAATTTTTGCCAATAGCTGAGATAATAGAGTCACCAATTTCTAGTCATCAGAGCCAAGAGTTAAACAGCATCTAGCTAGGAAGAAGCTAGGATATTGGTTCCATGTTCTGATTTACAGAAATAGAATTTATTGACTGATAAAACAGGATATGTGCCATAAAAAGAGGCTTAGTTAAAATCACTCCATTTCACATGCTTAATGCTTACATAAAAATGAGGACTTTCAAATCTTTTAATGTTCAAACAATATTTCACATTGGGTATTAACTTTGGATGAGATTTCCCTTTTCACTTCCACAGTATAGGTTTCAAGATATATTGAGTAAAACATAAAATTGCACACACACTCACAAACACACACTATATAAAAAGGGTGACACATATATAAAGCACTTTCCTGAGAAGATGCAAAACAAGTTTTTATATAAGGCTTTAGAACAACCTGCCAAAAAACAGAAGGTCCCCAATGGAAGTTTTTTTTCCCTTTTCCATGCAAACACATGGCAGGAGAATAGGAATGTGCTAACTATTGGAGCTGGACTGGCTGCTTCTGAGCTCCCGAAAACCCCAAGAGTTGATAACTATATGAATTAATTCTTCCATAATAACCTATTCCTAAAAAAGAAGAGGGACAGTATGGGAAATTGTGCTTATTTTTTCAGGCCACAAGGAGTATTTATTTACAAGAACCTGGTTCTTGAGTACTGCCCATGAGAATGTAGCCTTTAGCTAAGCTAGTAACTAAAGACAATGGGACATTTTCAAACTCCACCATACCAATGAGCCATAAAATCATCTAGAACAACAAAAGGACAGTTGATTCAAATTGTGACCCTTTCAAATGAAATTCATTAAGCTAAAAATCGTGGCCCCAATATTTTAGAAAGCACTTCCTTTACTTCTATCTCTTTGTCCACACACTTTAGTTTTCTTGGAGTCATGACTTCCCCGCTTCTTCAACATTCACTCCTGTCCTCCATCAGAGAACTTAAAACACTGAAAAAATGCATAGTGAAAGAATGGGTAGAAGCGAATCAAAAAAGTCTTTAATTTTTTTTCTCATCTGTAAATAAATTAGAGTGCAACACAATTTTTATTATTATTTTTTGATGTTTGAAGGCTCCCAACTAGTTCTTAAATAGCAGAAAAACATGTGCTCTGATGAAAAGGCTCTGAGATTCAATTGAGAACCTTTCATCGGAAAGCATTTTAGCAGAGTTGGAATCATAATGTTTCTGCTCCACTATAATACTATTTTAAAATACATTTGAAATTTTAAATGTGTATAAATTCAGAGGTTTTAAGAAACTTCAAAAGTCATAGATATAAAGTTTAGGAAGTTGAAGGCTGTGAACTTCCCTTTTCACTTAATCCACGCTTTGTTTTGCATTCCTCACAGGTGAGCAGGCAGTGCCTAAAATAGAAACAAATACAGATAACAGTTTGTATTGTGACACTGGAAGCTCTGTCTTACTTAGAGGCACATTACTTAGAGACAATTTCTACGCTGTTTACTAGCCTAAATTTTTACATGAATAACAGGAAGTGTTTCTTGGTTTAAAACCTCCAGAATTTCATCCAAAAAAGACAATAATGATTGTATTTGTGGTCTGGGTTACAAAGGAGTTGAACAAATTGAACTTTTTTGAATTTGAACAATTTCTATTAATAGCACAAAAGTCAAAAAATACACAGTGCATTTATCCAGGATTTAACTATTTGCTTACAGACTTAGTTTGGCTACACACACATTGTGCTGGTTCGAAACTGTTATGTACCCCAGAAGAGGCCATGTTCTTTTAATCCATTCTTATGGGCACAGACCTACTGTGGGTAGGAGCTTTTGTTTAGGTTGCTTCAATCGAGATGTGACCCACCCAATTTAGGGTGAGTCTTAATCCTTTAATGGAGTCCTTTTTGAGGATTAAAGACAGGAAAAGCCCAAAGAGTTCAGGGAGAGAAACATCCAGATCACTCAGAAAGAAAAGCCCAGAGAAGCAAGCAAGGACACAAGGAAGCTGAAAGTAAGGAACCCGGAGGGAAGGACCAGCAGAAGCTGGCCATGTGTCTTCTCATCTGACAGAGGAACCCCATCTTTGAGAATGTATCATCCTGTTGATACTTTAATTGGGACATTTTCATGGCCTTAGTACTGTAAATTTGCATACTACTAAATTCTCATTGTAAAAACCAACCCAGTTCTGGCATATTGCATTCCGGCAGCTTTAACAAACCAAAACACACAAACACAGACATATTTTTTTAATTAAAAAAAAAAAAAGACCTTTCCATAATTCCTGGCTCATTATTTGCCTGATTTGTATCAATCTCCTCAGGATCTAATTCAATAACAAGGAAAATGCACTGATTAGTCATGGAATGATATTAACACTCATAGAATAGATGTCCTCAAGGTTCTTCCTTGTATTAGTTTCAGAATCTTACAAATTCTATTCAAAAAACATTAATTGACCCCTACCACTATGAAGAGTTTGCATACAAAGGATTTTTGCAAAACAGTGATGGGATGAGATGGGCGCTGTACACAGATCAATCTGACTTCAGTGGGAAGGATTATTTGGACGGTGGGAAGGATTATTTGGACGGTGGCAAGACCATGTGGCAAGACCAGGAGCTGCTACTAGAAGTCCTTGAAAGATGGATGATGAATTTCCCTCTCCTTCCTTTGTCACTTCTTTTACCCCATGGCTTTGAGAATGAAGTAAAAATTATTAGTGTGCCTATAAATTCTGCCCCCCCCAAACTGAACCTGCCCGCCTAGCCTTCTAGCTTGTGTTCTATCACTCTTCAATGGCTCCTCAAGCTCCAGCCATAGGTTCTATTTATGATTCCTTAACAAGTCAAGTTTCCCTTCTGGACACGCTATTCTTGGCCTGTAATCCCCTTCTTCACACTTACTATAATTTCTACTGGGGTCTTTTAAAATTCAAGTCAAGTGTCATCACCTACTCTGAACTGTCTTCTCTGATGATCCTTCCTTACCCCTCCCACCTCAAATTAGGTACCCTGATCTACTTTCCCTTAATTAGAAAACCAAATAGCTTGTGAATTACTGCCTCTAAGATGTGCTTGTAGTGGTCCTTCACATAGGATTAGCAACTGGTTACCAGTTACTAATGCAAGCCCATTTTCAGAAGTCTAGCATTGGATTGCTGTGGTTGGACATGGGCAAACCAAAAGGAAAAATAGAATGTAGCGTTTAAAGGGGTCTTGGACACCAACTATCTCCTTTTATACATGAAGTGAGAACAATGGGCACTGTCACAAAAATCTAGATTTCAGTCTTAGGTTCATAATTTTCCTGGAACCCAAAGTTGGTTAATTGCAAAATAAATTCCCGTAATTAAAGAGGAAAAGGAAGCAGTCAGCAAAATTCTCTCCATTGCTTACATTGCTTTTTACCCACTGTTCTTACACATGTGAGATCATGCAGGCAATTTTTCCTTAGCAAACTGACAACAAAACACAACTTTGCAAGCATGGAATAAAGTTGGTGTTGCCTGTAAATATGAAGTTAATGACTCTGTGCTAGCCCTGCTGGTGTAATGGAAAGAGTAAGGACTTGGAAACAAATGTGGCTAGAATCCCTCTTCCACCTCCTACTAAATATGTGACAGAGAGTCTCTGCCCCTTTCCAAGCCTCAAATAGCTCATCAGGAAGAGACGACATTTAAAGTTTTGTCTACCACTATGTGTTCAGGGAATATGGCTTTCCAAAGTTACATAATTAGAAAAAGAATTTGGCTATTCTAATTTTTAGTCCAATGTTATTTTCACTGTATCATACTGCTTCTCTAATAGAATCCACGATGACAAATGAGGGGTCTTTCGAGAAATGTGCCCCCACCACTAGCCCTGTAATACTGTATTAAAAAATAGCTAATATTTGAGAACTGACTGAGTATTATGAATAATCATTTTTATTCCTTACTCTCATGTAAACAGTCTGATAACCATTTTATACAGATGAGAAAACTGAAGATTAGAGTTAGGAAACTTGTCCAAGGTCATACAACTTAGTAAGTGGTAGAGCTGATTTTCATCACAGGCAGCCTAATAGCAGAGATTGAAACCTCTGTATATATATTAATGTATTACAGGCTCTAAGAAGTACTGCAGTAAAGAAACGGGTTTAAATTGTATATAACCTCCTGATATTAGAAGCAATGCCTGCTCATTAAATATTCTTTGGAGATTCACATAATGCCCTTAACACAGTAGGTATTTATTAAATATTTGTTGAGAAAAGAAATTAAGTGATTAAGTATTAGGTAATTACTGTTGAAGTTGAGTGGCAACAACTCAAAATGTGAGGGTAAAAGGGTTTTCTTTAACATCTAGATTTTATAAAACTGTTAAAATTTTATAAATGGTAAATATTCTTTAATTTAATTTTTATAATTGTCTTCATTTACAATCCCTCAATCAAAGTGATTACAAACCTGTTATGCCCTGGACCAAAACCAGCCCCACGGAGCTGATCTTCAAAGGAATGGAATTTACTCTGGCACACTCCTATGTATGATGCCTTTCCAAGGCCAAATCCCAAGATACCAGCAACTGTAAAGCAGGTTAGGAAAAACAGATAATTTAAAGGTTCAGAATCTTCTCCGTTAATGATCTTCTAGAACTTTCTTTTATACCAGTAGTAATTTTTATATTAAAAGAACCATGATCAGGGCGGGCCGCGGTGGCTCAGCGGGCAAAGTGCTTGCCTGCCATGCCGGAGGACCTCGGTTCGATTCCCGGCCCCAGCCCATGTAAAAAACAAAACAAACAAACAAAATACAATAAAACAAGAAAATGTTTAAAGATGTTTCCCTTTCTTCCTTCCTTCCTTCTCTCTGTCTTTCCTTCCCTTCCTCCCTCTCTCTAAAAAAAAAAAAAAAGAACCATGATCAGTCAATGAACAAAACTGAGAATGAAGCTCCATTGCAGAAAATATTTTGAAAAGAGTGGTAAAAATAAGAAAACAGAAATCACTAGTAGATCTAACAATCTACAATTTGCAGTTGATATCTATATATTCTGCTAATCCTTTTCCTCCTTCTTGCTTTAAAAGAGGATTGTTTAAGGTGAAGGTCCTTAACTGATAAGCTTTCATCAAAAAGTGTTGAATTAACTAAGAAATGCAAAGTGGCAATAAAGGAAGATGGGTTTTTCGGACAGTCAATACAGGAAATTTGATTAACTTGGACATTCAGATCTCCAGATGCTACAAACATCCTCTTTTTCCAGCATGAATCTATTTTTCTTTTATGTCTATGACTTACATGCAACTTTAGGCAGTGATCCGAATCTTGGATTAGCTGCTAAATAACCTAAAGGGTAATATATAAATATATTATTATTTTATTTCACAATTTACTTACATTTATAAAGTATAAAGTTACCTTTAAAATCTAAGATATAAAATTCCTTAGATTCTTAATCTAAAGAGATGACCTTAAAAAGAATTCAGTTCTTGGTTGAATTTAACAACCAAATAGCAATTCTAGGCAAGCACCAAACCCTAGTTTTAATGTATAAAAAGAGATCATGAAACAGACAACTCAGAACTTATTTAAAGACATCAAAGAAGGTGGAACTAATAACTGAGTTCAAATTAACTATTGCCCCTTCTCCATTTTTTTTTTTGCCCCTTCCCCTTTTTAAGTAATTCAACAAAGAGAGTTTAAATTTAGATTCTCAGAGTATATATACCACAATTTTTAAATGAAAATATTATGGCCTCTGGTAGGTAGAATAATGCTTTGCACCCACAAAATGTCCATGTTGTAATCCCCAGAACCTCTGAGTATGTTATATTACATGGCAATGGGAAATTGATACAGAGATGGAATTAAGGTGCTGCTCTTAAAATAAGGAGAAAAAAAAAATAAGGAGATTATCCTGGATAAACAAGGTGGAAACGATATAGTCACAAGGGTTCTTAAATGTGAAAGGCAAGACAGAGAAGAAGGTAAAAGGTGATGCATTGTGAAAGGAACTTGTCATTGTTGGCTTTGAAGATGGAGGAGGAGGCCACAAGCTAAGGAATGTAGTCAGACTCTAAAAGCTGGAAGCGGCAAGGAAACAGATTCTCCCTTAACGCCTCCAGAAAGGAAATGTAGTCCTGCTGACACCTTGACTTCAGCCCAGTGAGACCCATGTTGAAATTCTGACCTCCAGAACTGTAAGTTAATAAATCTGTGTTGTTTTAAGCCACTTAATTTGTGATTACTTGTTATAGCAGTCATAGAAAACTACCAAAGAGCCCCTGGTAAAACATTCTCACAGATGCCAAAATGGTCGATTTTTTTTTTAACTTTTATTTATTATTAACTATAACATGACAAACTTTTTTGTGTGTGTGAAAAATCATATACAAAAAGCAATAGATTTCAAAGCACATTGCAACAATTAGTTGTAGAACAGATTTCAGAATTTGGTATAGGTTATAATTCCATAGTTTGAGGATTTTACTTCAAGCTGTTCTAAGGTACTGGAGACTAAAAGAAGTATCAATATGATTCAGCACTCATACTTATTTGTTAAACCCTACCTTCTCTGTATAACTCCACCATCATCTTTGACCTTTCGCCCACTCTTTAGGGGTATTTGGGCAATGCCCATCCTAACTTTTTCATGTTGAAAGGGGCTATCAATAATATGGCATAGGGGGATGGAAGTAGTTGATATTCTGGAGAGGTTGGCCCCTCTGGAAAATGGTCGATTTTGAGGAGTGCGATATTATAAAACATAATCCTAATGGATATCCCTGACATTTTTTTTTCTGTCTCAGAAAAGGTCTGATGATAAAGGCTTGTTACTGATGAAAATATTTCTACAAAAATGTCTATCTTAAGGTCAAAAAATGAAATTACAAGAATTTATATTGGTTGAAGTGGGATTTTCCTACTTACAAGAGACATATGATCTTTGATACTCAAAAAAAAAAAAAAAAGCACTAGAACATCTTCCCTTATGTTTATTGGGTACAAATAACCCTTTAAAAGTCCTGGTATCAGTAGTATATATAAAATGGGCTTGAACAGGGTCGGGGTGTGGTTATCATTACCTGGGAACTAAGCAATGTCTGTGGATTAATTAGCCAGGTGGAGAGAAGGAGAAAAAAAGAGAACAAGGAAGGAAGAAGAAAGAACAAGGAGGCAAGAAGGAAAACTCTAAGAGGCAGGAAGAGGTTATGTGATGGGATGCAGGTGGGCTGATAGTCCTCCTGGTTTTGTTGTACAAATTGGACAGGGAGCCCCTCCTATTGCCAGGACAAGATGCAACCCTATTTGCCCCTCCTTTGAATATCCCTGTGCAGTGAACTATCAGTCCAGCCTTAGACTGAGGCCCTGGGAGACCCAGGGACTCCAATACAGAGAACAGCACTGTGTTAATTTCCAATGGCTGCTGTAACAAGTTCCCACAAACTTAGTGACTTAAAACAACATAAACTTATCTTAGAGTTCTGAGGTCAATGTCCAAAATGGGTTTCACTGGACTAAAATCAAGAGGTTAGCAAGGCTGTGTGCCTTCTGGAGACTCTAGGGGATAATCTGTTTCCCAGGGCTTTCCAGCTGCTAGAGGCCATCCACATTCTTTGGCTTGTGGCCGCGTTCTCCATCTTCAAAGTCAGCAATGTGGACTGAGCCCTTCTCATGTTGCCAGTTCTCTGGTTCTGCTTTCAAATGCACTCTCCCACTTTTTAGGACCTTTGTTGGGCTCTCCTAGATAATTCAGAATAATCTCCCTATTTTGGTCAGCTGTTTGGCAACCTTAATTCCATCTGCAACATTAAGTTCCCCTTCCCATGTAACCTGACATATTCACAGGTCCTGGGCATCAGGACACGTTAGGGGGAGCCATTATTCTGCCTACCATAGGCACACAGACTGAAAATAGACAAAAGTCTGCATAAATAAATTGCTCACAAAAATTAAATGTCAAAAAGATACCAGGAGGGTCACAGAAAACTGGGCTATGTTAAGATTAGCTATTTAACAAATATCGAATCTTACCTTGGTGGACTAGTCCTTGGGTGACAAGCATGCTTACAAGAGAAAAAGGCAGAGCTGAAAAACAAAAACTGTCCTTCAATATTGGTATTTTAAAAGTTGGCACCTCACCTAGAAAACAGGGAGATTTATTCTGAGCTTTTTTCTCTTTCTGGTCTCAGCAGTAGTTTGTATTCATTCGTTACTTTACTCATTCAACAGATAGGCCCTAAATTTTCTTTTTCTTGGATCTGCCCAAGCACTTAGCCCGTGCACAGCCTCTATCTGAACAAACCTGAACTGCATACTCCTCCGTCCCTAACCTTCCCATTTACTGAACGGCCAGTGTACAACACAGCATCTTAGTGTGTATGTACCACTTTGCTCCTGAATTTGAGAGTTTCCATTAACTGTATATTTTTGACATTTTCAATCCTACATAAAAGTTTTTTTAAAAAGTACAATAAAGTCTTGCATACTCCAAATTAATTAATTGTGAACATTTTGCCAAATTTGCTTTATCATTCTCCCTTTTTTTCTGAGCCATCTGATATTTGCAAATATCACGACTCTTCACCAATAAATACTTCGTGAGTATCTTCCAAGAACAAGAACATCCTTTCCCCACATACCACAAAATCATTGGCATACTCAAGAACTTTAACATTGATATGATAATGGTAATCATATCAATAATGCATAATCTGTTTTCAATTCTCCCCAACTGGTTCAATACTGTCCTTCAGAGCTGTGGGTTTTTGTTGTTTTTGAACCCAGAAAATCAAGGATCATGCATTAGATTTAGTTATCACATTTCTCTAATCTGCTTTAATCTAGGACAGTTCCCTGCCTTTTTTTTTTGTCTTTCATGACATTTCCCCCCACATTTTGGGTTTGTCTGTTTTCTGAAGATAATTCACATTAAACATGGGTGACGTTTAGCTACAAGCTTGGCAAAATGCAGCTTCTAGTTCTGTCAAAATGTTCAAATGACTTTTTTCAAAAGCAGAGGGCAGCGATAAACATCTGCTCCTCCTAGCAACCAAGACAAATCAAGTAGCAACGTACTTTTCCATCCATATTTTTCCATCCAACTTATTTTTGCAGGGTAGGATTTGTCTATCATGAGACAGGCAAACAGGTCACACTGGAGTGTCAATCTACAAGGGTGCAATTAAATTACATACTCATAGGTTGTCAGAAAAAGATAGGAATTTCAAGAAGCATGATGAGTGGTCATAATAATGTATAAATGAATATCAACTTCAAGACAGTTGTACTTCCAAAATAGCTGAAACTGAATGTGAATGATTTAAGAAATAAAAATGAGTATTTCAAAGTATACATTATCCCTAAATCAGCAATAGTGCAGAGCGTTGAGGCTGTATCTATAGGCTTTATCATGACATTTTCAAATGAAGAATCATGCATTTTAAATAGGAAGGGACCTTAGTGCAAAACCTGAATTGACACTCTTGTCTTATGTAAGGCAGGCCTAGAAAGACCAAGTGACTCAGCAGACGATGTAAGAGAAGTATAAATGAAATGCTATTTATCACTCATTAAACAAATACTTGTCAAGCATTTTCTATGTGTTAGGGCCTGTGCTAGGCTCTGGGATGAAGCAATCACCCTGACTTTGTTCCTAAACTCTATGGAGCTTAGAATCTAGTGGAATTTAGGAAGGTTTATGCTTTGGTAATCAAGAAATTCTAAATGACACTCCTCGTACACATTTCTGGTCACATCAAAGATAGTGTGAGGTATACACTGCTTTTTTGCAAAATGAGCTAAAGTGTTTCTTAATCAGATATTGTCTCTGCCCTAAAAAATAAAAAGGTCTCAACATGGAATTAAACTCAGCCCCCAAATATCAAAATTCAGCAGGGATTTATGCAAAGTTCCTTCTCAAAAATAAGCCACTACCACCAAACGACTATGAGATTCAGGTAGTATATTGCAGCATATATATAGTGTTAACAAAGAAAGTGGGGTGCAATTACCTCTTTTCCAGAAACTTTCTTCTTGACATTCTCGGATAATCTTTGAAATCTCTCCTCTGTGGATGTGGAGTTTTGATTTGGGGCAAAATAACAGGCTCTGTAAGGAAAGCTATGTTGTGAATTAACTGAAATCACCAGAAAAGCATCCACTTTATTTTCTCTGAAGGAGGCTTGGGAGGTCTCTGCTGTCACTGCACGTGTGCATCTTGTGCCAGCTGCCAGCACGGAGCAATTACCAGTTTCTGAGGGTATTTCCCATCTTGGAATGCTGGATCAATTTCGTCAAAGAAAGAATTCCAGGTGGAGAATCAGAGTGATTCACTGACTAGCGAACATGGAGCTGATAACTGGCCAGGCTGTATTACTGGAAGGGTCACATTCTCTCTCTTACTTCCATGCAATTCATTTTATCTAGAATGCTACTCACTTCCTTTGCCTATCTGGACTTCTTAAGACCCAGCTCAAATGTTGCCTTTTGGGTGAAAAGAGAGTTATTATTTTGGCGGCAGCACATTATTTAGACATCTAGGATAACATTCAGAGAACTGTAATACTATTTATACATTATATAATATTCAATATCAACATAGTAATTAGCACAATTATTTTATTACTATTAATATATTGATGTTATAATTAATAATTGTGTATTATTATATAGAATATAATCGAATAGAATATATTAATTATATCAAGACATTATTAAGATATAAGTAATACATAATACAGAACATAATTAATATATTCCATAATCCATATACTGTTTCTCTATTATGTATCTGTATTACAATTTATGTATGCATCTCTATGCATTTTTAGACTGTGAATTCATCAACTGATTTTTATTATTCTATATAGTTTACTTTAATCTCAACAGTATTTTATACACTCAGAAGTGGTCTGCACGTAATTTCTGGTGTAACTATTGATGTAGTTAACAATTATTTTTTATTTTTATTTTTTGGCATGGGCAGGCACTGGGAATTGAATAACAATTATTTTTACTAGTTCTGCAATATTTTTTATCATACTGATACGCAATAATCTGGACTAACCTCCCATCATTTACGATCCTGCCCCCTCTGTATGTGTGTGTGCATTCATTCACCTTAATCCACATTGCCACTCTCATTTCCTTCTGTCCATCACCACCACTCTGGCTGTTTAATGTGGATCTTTTGTTTGCAGGCATTCTTGCTAATTGTTCATTATTTTAGGTGCACACATTTTTTTATGTAGATGGCATTCTTTTCTATATCTTTTTAAAAAATATTTTCAACTCAGGTGTATGTTCTCACGATCCACCCTTGTCGCCATAATACATCTAGCCCTCTGTTTCCAACTGCTGCGTAACTCCCCAAGATGCCGCCAAGTCCCTACCACCACATGCTTCTTAAAGGTCCCTGTGAGAATGTTTTTCGTATATAAATCTAGAAGTAAAATATAGGGCACATATATTCTTAATTTGACAAAGCATTGCTAGACTGCTCTCCCCAAGGGTTGCACCAGTTTCCATTCTAACTAGCAGTGCCTGGAGGTTCCTCTATACCCTTACAGGCTACATAAGAGCTAGTTAAGCTGCATTCCAAACAGATAAGAGTCAAGACAGGATTTCACAGCACCTGGCATTACCAGTCTTCCAAATTTTCACAGTCTAATAGGCATAAAGTAATTATTTTTTCTTTGTTTTAGTTGCATTTCTCTGACAACTAATGTGTCTGAGCATCTCTTCATATTCCTTTTAACTTAGCGAGTTTTCTATCTAGTATCTCTCACTATTTAAAGTGTCCTTGATCATCACTTAAAGTTTTTGCCATTAAATAACGTTATGGAAATTCGAGAATTTCCCCAAGTATCCGAACTTAAGCTATTGTGGGTATTTCTTCAGTGAGACTGCCCTTCTCTTCCGTTGTGGATAAAATTCCTACAACCAAACTTTTTGTTCTAGTTGCCTCTCAAAAAAAAATTTATATATATATATATATATATATATATATATATATAGGTTTTTAAAATTTATTTTATTGAGATTTTTGTATCCTGGGTCAGAAATTATTATGGCAGAATCTTTAAAGCAGTCAATAACAACTTTATTAACAGCCAGAGTTATCACAGATCACTGCTGAATAGTGATATCTCTATATATGATGCATATATCAAATATGGGCCAATGGTTCTAAGTATCAGTCTCTACAATTAAGCTGGCCACACACACAACACACACAACACACACACATGAGTCTCTACAATGTAAAATATGTATTAATCATTGGACTAACAGACAGTCACATAATTACCAAATACACAATGATTCAAATGAAGTTCATTTGTTCTGTTAAAGAAGATCTGTCTATAAATTCCAACTCTCGTATATAAGTGTCAAATTATCTCTAACTGTGATAAGCAGAATAAACCATGACTAAGTATAAAGGGCAACATGGGGATTGGTTTATTCTGTTTTGGTCCAGTCAGAACTCAGAGTCCTAAAATGTATTAGAATGGACCTAACCTGACCATCCAACTAGGTAGGATCCATCAGACCATTTAATAATACAATTATCATCTAAACATGAAAAACTATGAGTGTTTTTCTATTTTATCCCAATTTTATCTGGTTAGAATATTTGATTTTTTTTAACTTTTTAAAATTGTATAGTATAACATATATACAAAACAAAGAATAAAAAAGCAATAGTTTTCAAAGCACTCCTCAACAAGTGGTTACAAGACAGATTCCAGAGTTTGTCATGGGCTACCATACAAACCTCTCATATTTTTCCTTCTAGCTTCTTCAGAATATAGAAGACTAGAGGGTTTAAATACTTTGTCACCACAATCAACTTTTTTCCCTTCTTTTCTTGTGAACAATAACATATATACAAAAAACATAAATTTCCAAGCACAGCACCACAATTAGTTGTAGAACGTATTTCAGACTTTGACATGGGTTACAATTTCACAATTTTAGGTTTTTACTTCTGGCTACTCTAAAATACTGGAGACTAAAAGAGATATCAATTTAATGATTCAGCATTCATATTAATTTGTTAAGTCCTATCTTCTATGTATATTTCCACCATCACCTTTGATCTTTCCGTACCCCTCTTTGGGGTTGTTTGGGGTATGGCAACTCTGAATTTTTGGTATTGGAAGGGTCTAGAACATTTGATCTTACACGAACCTTAGAAACAGATTTTTAAAAAAGTTTTAGATTTACAGAAAAATTAGCAATACAGAGATTTCCCTCTTTCTTCCTCCCCAAATAACTTCCCCTCTTATATTAGTGTGGTTACATTTGTGACAATTAATGAACCAGTATTGATACATTATTATTAACTAAAGTCCATACCATTCAGATTTCCTTAGTTTTTATCCAATGTCCCTTTTCTGTTCCAGGATCCCATCTACGATGCCACATGTCATGTGTCCTAGACAAGTGGTGGCTGTAACATTTTCTCAGACTTTCCTTGTTTTTGATGACCTTGACAATTTTAAGTACTAGTCAGGTATTTAGCAGGATGCCCCTCTATAAGAATTTGTCTCGTGATTAGACTGAAGTTCTGGGTTTTGGTGCAATTAAAAAAATTGTTTCTTACTATAAAAGTTGCACTGGTATTTCTTGTTTGTGAATTATTTATACATGTCATTTATCATTCATCTATTAGCGGTTTAATGTCTTTCTTACTGAGGGGCAGCTATCTGGCTTTTGAAGTTTACCTTGCTGGTTTTCTCTTCTTCTTTTTCAGACTCTTTAATTGTTCATAGTGAATGTCAACATGGATGCAGTTACCATTTCTTGGGCACTTTCTCCTGGGCCAGGCACTATCCCAAGCATACATGCATGAAGTCACATTAACAAGGTGGAGGGACAGTGAGGCACCTATGCCTCACTACAGAGGTCTACAAGCAACCCCAGCTAACCTTCCTCCTCTTTCTATGTGACGTCCCACAAAGCAATACAAGGAGGTGGTGGTCAGAGTGAGTCTGGCAATGGAAGAAGGAGATGCTCTCACTTTCTATTCACCTTAGTTCCTCAACACAACCACTACACTGAAAGTACTCCTTCTATGCTAGGTGTAATTATCTGTTCTTGCTTCTGGCTGTGGCTGCAAAAGAAGCAAGGAACTCCTCATTCCCCTACCCCCACCACACCCAGATATAAACCCACAGGGTCAGAGACACTGACCACAGACCATTTCAATTGCTATGAGTCATGCAGTCAAGATTAATGTCCCTGAATCTCCCCAGCAGGAGCACAGGTCACCCTTTTTTGTGCAGCCATAAATGTTTTAGGGCTCTCTGTTTCACACAGGCAACTCGGGTGTCCACATTCTTGTCGTGACTTGATATCATTCATCTGTTTGCCTAAACTTTGCTCCTTAAACACCACCGCTTCTACAAACTATTGTTAGCTTGAAAATTGACCCCAGTGAAGACAGAATCCATTTACCCATAACACTGCTGTCCCTTTTCTTCATTTATGTGCTCCTGAAACACATCATATTCTTTCTTGAGTTGAAAAAATGTGCCAAGTTAACACTTGGCTTTTCAGTCTGATGACTACTCCAGTACCTTAGACCCCTGCTATCCTGATTAGGAACACCTACCAGCAGAATATGTTTAGCTTGATTGAATCTTGATTAAAAAAAAAGTGGGAAAACAAAACAAAGCAAAACAGGCACGATGTCTCATTCTGTTAGATTCAACTAAGAGTTTTGCTCTACTGAAGGAAACCTTTTCAGTTATTGACAGTCTGCCTAACAGTTCATTATGCTCGATTCTAAGTAGGGAAGTGTAAAGAAAGGATTTTACAAATAAACTTTAAAAGGCATCTTTTGAAGGCAGTCAAAACACTTTCCTTCCTCATTCCATTTTCCCTGAATTCATCCAATAAGGTGCCTGACTGAAAAAAAATTATGAGGACTGGTCTAGGAGAAAGCTTTACAAAAGTCCTATGTGATATTGCTCTGAGATGGTAGACTACCAAATTAAAAATGTACCTGCTTGCTTGGTGGTGGGAAGTGGGGGCCTTTATCTTGGTTTCCATGAGTAGAAATTGAAGTCATGATGATTGTGTCCTTACTTTTCTTCTAGTTGAGTGTCCTCTGCTTACTGCTTCACCAAATGCTTAAGGAAAGTAAAAGAAAATCACTATGCTATGACTGAATGTTCATATCAACCTTAAAAACATCCTTTAGCATCAACTCCACCCATTGGAAGCATTTATTTTCATTTTGTCGTGGCTCTTATTCTGCAGTCATCTGCAAGCACAATTCCTAATGTTCCTCTCTGACTAACATACACACATTGTCCCAGAAATGGCAACAGGTCAAATTCAAAGTAGAGTGAAATGTCACTGTGTTCAGTGAAATGTTTTACCACTGATAAATTGTGTTCCTAGAATATGTTTCATTTCATTTCAAGATCATTAATTACACAAATATTTACTAAGTGCTTATTATGTGCCAGGCCAGTGGATACAAAGAAGAATAACATAAAATTACTGCCTTAAAGGAACCCACAGTCTAACTGGAAAGCAAACAAGTCAACAGTTATACAATATGAAAAGGGTTCCCCTAAAAATCCATACAGGGGGCTGAAGAAGGAGAGAGGAAGAAAAGTCTATACTGTCTGGTCAGGTCTGAAGATACCAAAGACACTCCTGAGCTTTCAGTAGGGTCAACAGAGGGTGGACAGACCACAGGGCTGGAGGACCAGTGTGGAGGAAGTGCTAATATAATAGTCTAGGCAAAGAACGATGGAGACCTGAACCAAGACCTGGTAGGAGGGACAGAGAATGTGGGTTTGTAAAGGTTGGATTTGATGCCTGTGGGGCATACAGTTGAATTATTCAGTAGGGTTTGCAGATTTGAGAATTTGGGTCTGGAATTCCAGGTTAGGGGTACGTTGGAGAGACGCATCTGGGAGTTGTCATTAAAGAGATGTCAGTGCATGGAACCTGAATAAAATGGTCTAATAAGAGCATGGGAGAATGTGAAGATGTGTGAACACGGAACCCAGGGGAACATAGGCAATTAAGAGAAGAAAAACAGGTCAAGGTAATGATTGAGAAAAAACTGCTGATACAGTGGGAGGAAGAGTTTCCTAAAGGAGCGAAATGCTGAAGGTGTCAAATGGCTCAGAGAAGTGGATCCTGGATTTGGCAAAGATGGGAATACTCCAAGTCAACCATTCCCATCACACAACACTTGGCCATCATACTCTGCAGCCCTGGACTTTACCATACCACTGGTTTCCCTGCAAAATGTGCACCAAATCATGGAAAATTCTGTTGCCTACATTAGTTACTAAACTGCCAGGCATAGGACCCAAGGGGGCCCTTACTTGTACCAAACTTTACCTTAGGGGCTTAATGTTATTTTAGAGGCAACGTGATGTCCTGTAGCAGACAGTCCTGGAGTCAGAAAGACCTGGGTTCAATTCCTGACTCTACTCCTTGTGAGCCCTGTGCTTTGAAGGGAGTCAATGTCTCTCTGACTCAACTTTCTCACCTATTCAGTGAAAGTAAGGAACACAGACAGGAGGGGCTGTTGCAGGACGGCAGATGAGGTCCGCCCCTACCCAGGGGGCAGCGCACATGGAGGGAGTGAACAGGAGGCAGCAGCGGTTAGAATGGCCCTGGGCACCTTATTTCCTGAGGAACCCCAGGATGCCTATGTACCTAAGGCCGAATTGTATTATCTTTGCTTAGCCAGGCCTTAAGCTTTCAAAAGGCTCCCACAACAACTCAGCTTTGGTGATCGCATCCCCTCGCACCCAATTAATCATCAGCCCACGGCTCAAAAGGCCTCTCGAGGGTCTTGCGCGGTTCCAAGCGCAGCAACCATCACCCACAGTCGGGTCTGGGGTTCCAGCATCTCTCCCAGGGAGGAAAGGGGGTCTAACTGGTGGGAAGTGGGAGATGCGCGGCAGGATGTGGAGGAGAAAGGTAGGTGCTCGGTTGGATGGGCAGCGGGGGGAAGGGGTGTCCCTGGGCTTTCTGAGCAGTGGGCAAGTCCGGAATCTGCCGCCCCCCCCTAGCCGGGGCCGCCAGTGCCACCCCAATCCCCCAACCCTGGACCAGTGGCACCAGGGGATCGAGCTCAGCGCCTGCCCGAGCCCAGCGGGGAGTAGTTGCAAGGGGAGGCTCAAAGCGGCCCTTCCCGACCTTCGGAAGCGCTGCCCCGCGGTACCCTCCTCCCCTGGGGTCCCGGAAGTAGAGCGGGCGGAGGAGCCCACCTCCTCCACGCCACGGCCGGGGCTGCCACCCCCCGGCGGGCGGGCGATCCGCGGGGCTCACCTGCGGGGGACGAGGGTCGCCTCCCAGGCCACCTCTGGGGAGCGCGCTCAGCAGATCTCGCCTCCCTCCGCCGCCGCCCGGACTCCTCCCGGCTTCCCTCGGCGCGCGACAGAGACCCAGTTACCCGCTGCCGGGGTTCCCGGGCCAGCTGCCCTTCTTTCCCCGCCTTCCCCTCCTTGCTTCTCTTGCTCCGCCCCTTCACCTCGCCGCTCGTCACCGAAGAAGGTTGGGGGGTGGGGGGGAGGGCTGTACTTCGAACCCAGACACTCACCGAGGTCACCCCTCATCCCCGTCTTGCAGTCCCTTTCTTTGTTGGTGCCATCGTCACCTACAGCCAAACGCTGACAGTGAAACTTGGCTCATGCTAAAACCTTCCTCCCAGCTCCCCAGCCGGGTCCTGAACACCGCGTAAATTCTCCCTCCTTAATGTCTTTCAAAAGTGTCCCTTTCCAAAAATGACAATGGAAACATCGATTTATTGAACACCCTCCCTGGGCCAGGTTTTCATATTCTTTATGTGCAATCTTTTTTTTTAATGAAAAAAAAAGGATACAACTTCATTAAAAGACTATAAAGATCTAAATAAATACAGAAGCCTAACAAGCTTATGACTAGAAAGATTCCAAACAGATCTGTCAATTCAATGCAGCCCATCAAAATCCCTACAAGGTGCCTGTATCAGTCAGCCGACAATCTCAAAAGAAGAACCGGTTATACACAAATCCCAACCTACAACATTCCTGTTAACCCTAAAGAACACCCAGGACTACAAGAAGTGTAACAAATAAGGCCTGAGTGGTTGGGAGAGTTCAAATAGAGTCAAGAGGCTACTCTGGAGGTCGCTCTTACCCAAGCTTCAGTTAGACATTGCTACCTATCATAACTTGTCAACCCCCAATCAAAACCTTTCCAGCCAATCCTAACAAATACCTAAGGCAACATACAAGATTCTACAAAGGTTCCATGCACTAGGGTAACTTTCCAGAAACCCACAACCTCCAGATGGGTCCCTGGACCAGATAAGTCCTGAAATGCAGAGGAGCCTGCCTTTCCAGAACATTCTATCTTCCTACCCCATATCGTTGACAGCCCTTCCAACATGAAGAAGTTAGAATGGCCACAGCCCACATACCTCTAAAGAGTGGGGGAAAGATCAAAGGTGATGGTGGGGTTATACAACGAAGGTAGGGTTTAATAAACGGGTATGAATTGCTGAATCATTACATTGATATTTCTTGTAGTCTCCAGTACCTTAGAGCAGCTGGAAGTAAAAACCTAAAATTGTGGAATTGTAACCAATACCAAACTCTGAAATCTGTTCTACAACTAATTATTGCAGTGTGCTTTGAAATTTATTGCTTTTTTTTGTACATATGTAATTTTTCATAAAAGCATCAATTGTGGTGTTAAAAAAAATGTTTATTCCTTCTAGCCTCCAATGTTCTAGATCAGCTAGACAGCAAAATCTGAGAGGATAGTATGGTAGCCCATGACAGACTCTGAGATCTGTCCTGTAACTACTCGTTGAAGCGTGCTTTGGAAACTATTGCTCTTTTAGTTCTTTGCTCTGTGTATATATTATACAATTAAAAAGTTTTTTTTTTCTTTAAAGAACACCCAGGGCTCTATCTGAGATCCTACAAAAGTTGCAGGCACTAAGTTTATTTTCAGAAACCTAAAACCTTCAGATGGTTTCTAGGCCAGATGAGTCCTGAAACCCAAAACATCTACCTGTTCCATCCCTCTATCCCATATTGTTGACACCCTTTTCAACATGAAAAAAGTTACTATGGGCATAACCCAAATATCCCTAAAAATTGTAAGAAGAATCAAGAAAGGAGTTATAATGAAGAAGTTAGGATTTAACAAATAAGTATGACTTCTGAATCATTATACTGATATTTCTTTTTAGTCTCCAGTGTCTTGGGGCAGCTAGAAGGAAAAACCTGAAATCGTGGAACAGTAACCCATACCGAATTCTGAAATCTGTTCTATAACTAGTTGTTACAATGAACTTTTAAATTTATTTCTTTTTTATAAATATGCTATCGTTCACAATAAAATGTTAAAAAAAGAACATTATACCATTTCACATATAGTGTAATAAACTTACAATAATATACTTTGAGTTCCTATTAGCCTTTGTGCCCCGCTGTCATACATTTTATTTCTCTCTATTGCTCTTTATATATATATTTATGTGTACACAGAATTGATACATATTTATAGGCATATAATAAACCCCATATTACATTGTTATTATTATTTTTTAACAGTCCATTCTCTTTTGAAGAGATTTAAGCAATAAAAAAAAGTTATATATTGTTCTACACAGTTTCCGTTTCTGGTGCTCTTCATTCCCTTATGTAGTTCTGGGTATTTTATATCGTTTACTCCTTCCTAAAGGACTTCTTTTAACATTTCTTGTTGTGCAGGTCAATTGATAGTCCTTTCAGCTTTGTTTGGTCTGAAAAAGTTCTTATGTTATATTCGTTTTTTTTTTTTTTTTTTTTTTTTTTTTTTTTTAAAGGAAAGACAGAGAGAAGGAAGGAAGGATAGAAGGAAGGAAGGAAGGAAGAAAGGGAAACATCTTTAAACATTTTCTTGTTTTATTGTATTTTGTTTTTCCGTTTTTTGTTACATGGGCTAGGGCCGGGAATCGAACCGAGGTCCTCCGGCATAGCAGGCAAGCACTTTGCCCGCTGAGCCACCGCGGCCCGCCCATGTTATATTCGTTTTTAAAAGATATTTTCATTTACAATTTTTTTCTTTCAGTACTGTGAAAATATTGTTCCACAGACTTTCTTACTTGACTGTTTCTGAGATAAATATATTGTCAGCCTTAATGTCGCTCCTCTGTAGGTGATACGTCTTCTTTTTCTGGCTGCTGCTTTTTGTTATTGTTAATTAGAGAATTTGTGGATTTACAGAACAATCATGCATAGAACACAGAATTCTCATATACTTCCCTCTTATTAACATCCTCCATTGGATTGGTACATTTGTTACAATTGATGAAAGTGCCTTTTTCTGACGGTACTTTTAACGAGATCTGCGATCTGTTTTTACAGCCCTTTAGGAAGGGCACTATCATCTCATTTTACAGAGGAGGCAACCGATTTTGTTCAGGGCCACAGCGGGATTTTGGGTTCAAACCCAACTCCGATTGGCACCCAAGCTTTCTCTTTCCATTGTGTGTTGTCCATCCCCTCCCCGATAGAGGGGCCATGAGGGAGCTCCTGAGTGCCTTTGCCACGTCCACCACCCACTTCAAGTCAGCTGAGCGTCTCCCATGGGATGAGCAGCTGGGTCCCAAGGAGTGTGTTCAGTTGGAAGAGAGGATGTGGCTCACCACTGAAGGTCTTCACCGTTCCTCACCTTTTCTCTGCAGGGTCCTAACTGGGTTCTGTGCCTCCACACTGTTGACCCCCTCCCTCTCCTCCTTCCTGCACCCACACTGGCCTCCTTCCTCTTCCTTGTGCACATCCAGCTCCTTCCACCTCCGGCCTGACCTGGAGCCTCCCTCTGCCTGGAATGCTCTCCTCGCTGGTCTTCTGGTTTTCTCCTGCTCACCTCATCCTTCAGGGGTTGGTTTATCCGTCTCTAACTCGGGAAGACCTTCCTTGACCTCCTCCTTAGGCTTCAGTAGACTTCCCTTCTTCTCTTTCAAGGCATCATTTAGTTTTCTTTCAAAACAATGACCACAATTTGTTGTTCTGCATTTACTGGTGCATTTGTGTGTTTAAAGCCTGTTTCCCTTGATTCAGAGTAATCTTCATGAAATACAGAACAAGGTATCTATTTTGTTTACTGTTGTGTAATCAGCCTCTTGGATATAGGAGAGGCTCAATAAATATAAGTTGAATGAATGAATGAATGAGTACGTAAATAAGCTTGGGATCAAAGATGTCTGCCAAGCTGTTCTGGGAGATTTGCATTCCCCAGTATATCTCCAGTTCACATTCCTAGATGTCATTCACCGAAATCTTTCCCCCCCAGTGTATTTTCTTTTCTTTTCACCCCCTTTGCCCGTTCAAATTAAAGGCATATAGTACTATTGCTAATTTTACACTCTGTTATCAGAAGTCATAATTACTCCTCTACCATGTTGTGACCTGAAAGGAATAGCTTTCTAATTGTTTTTGTGATGTGAAGAACAGTACTTCATTATACTGAAGTCTAATTTCTAACAAATACCCTAAGTGGTATTTGTCCTTTGGCATCTTGCTACAGTATAGCCTGTGCCCCCACCTACCTCTACTGTCCACTGGAATGTTCCAGTTAACTATCTTAAATAGCTTGAAGCTCCCATTCTAAGTGTGTGGATTATAAATTTATTGATTTACATTTATTGGGCAAATCTGATATATCTATTATGTAGTTACATGTATATAAAATTAATATTGATAACTAATATGTATCAACTACTCTGTGTCATGAAATCTCCTGGGCTCTTTTCACATTTTAGGTCTATCCCCGCACCAGTCCTATGAGGGAGGAACTGGTAACTTACTCAGATCGCACAGCCAGAAAGTGACAGAGTCAGAATTTGAACCCAGGCTCTAGAGTCAATGTGCTTCACAGCAGTGCCACACTGCTTTCCTATCACGCTGTGTTATAACTAGGCTGTCATTCACTGTCACCCCCTCTCTTGCCTGTGAGCTCTTTTAGTGCAGGGACTGATCTTGCTTAGTAATTGGTGCATTATACAAACTCACAAATGAATAAATGAATTCAGTGAGACACAGACTCAAAAATGACTATTACTATGGTCCTTTTTATTTCAAGGACCTGCTTCCTCCCACCCTCCCTCCTTCCCTACCTTTCAACAAAAGAATTTAAGGATCTTATAAACAATTCTAGAAATACATATTAGTATCCTAACTTTATTGGTAAGAAAAAGGAGGTACAGAGATGCTAAGTAACACGGTCAGGGTCACGCAGCTGAGAAATGGAGCAACTAGGATTCAAACCCTTGGCTTGGCCCCAGAGTTTCTGCTCTTCACCTCTACACTATGCTATTTCTCCAGGAGCCTCATTGGGCAGATGAGACACATGATATGTATGGGGGATAGTGAGCAATGAAGGGAGAGAGACATAGAAAAGCAGTTTGAGGGGAGGTGGGAGATAGTGCAGTGCATGTATGACTGGCTGAATAGCAGGCTGGAGTGGGGGAAAGGTGGGGGTGGAGGAAAGCCAAAATGCTGATTCCCAAAGCTAATCAGAGCCACTGAAAGCTCAGGGCTAACCCTACAACCACCTCTTCTCTGCTTGGTGAAAGGGGCTGTAGTAGGTTTCTGGTGTGGGAAAATTTCCTGGTGTGTGTGGGGGTGGGGATGGAGTCTTTGAAGTCCACCAAGCAGCCAGAGCAGCCCCCATCCGGCTGCCATGTTTTTGCCTCCATTTGCCTAGCTCTGTGAGAGGCTCTGTGAATCACATATCTGTGAGTCATTCATTTCCTCTCTGAGGAATAAATAACGTCAAATCTCACAAAAGCAGGGCATTTGGGTCTAAATGAGGCATCACATAAAGATTGAGCAGGGGTTCTGCTTTCTTTTATGAACTGGCACTGCTGTCAGGCCAGGCATGTTGCCAAGGTCTCAGCTTGAGCTTTTGGGTTGTCAGCCCAGGGTACTGGCTGCTTTTAGTTCATCTGGATTTCATGCTCAGGCTGCCAGGCTCAGCAAGAGGCAAAGCAGGCTCTGACAACCATAATTTCGGCCCAAATGGGGAAATTCAGAAATACGAAGGTAAGTATACATATATTTGGTTGTGCCTCCAGTCTTCCCTGAGACAGGCCTGTTCTTTATTTCACTCACTATTGCTGATAACGAATATTCTGAAACTAAATTTACTACTTTAATATTCTAGAAATGATTCCTTTGGCATGGAAACCCCTTTGAATGCAAAAACCAAAATGCTCCTAGGGTTGCAGAGGTAATCTGTGGTCAATCAGTGGGCTATCATGGCTTGTGACAGATGTTTTGATCTTTATCCTAACTGTATAGGATATGCAAAACTCTATGCTTTTGGTGTCTCAGTCTCTCTCTAGAGCAGCCTCCTTACTAACTGGAAGTGAAGGTGGGGAAAAAGCAATTCGATTCTCTTGTGAAAATTATTCACAACAGTGTGTGATTTGTAGTCACAGATTAAGCTCATTACAGGGCATATTTATACTTTAGATGAGAAATGAGAAGCTTGTTAGTCAAAATCTAATTGACAGAAGGCTGGAGGGAGATTGATTTATTATGTCGTTGGCTTGTTTTTAAATTTTATTCTGGCAACACACAATCTAATATTCCCCATTTTAACTACTTTCAAATATACAATTCAGTGGTGATAAATACATTCATGATGTTGTGCTGCCATCGTCACCATCCATTACCAAAATTTTCCATCACGCCAAACAGAGACTCTGAACCAATTAAGCCTGAACTCTTCATTCCCTACAACTGGCCCATCACCTGGTAACCTATTAGATGCTGACTCTATTCTTATTATGATAATTTCCTATCAGCAAGATCATATGTTATTTGTCCTTTGGGGCTTGGCTTATGCCACTCAACATGATGTCTTCAAGGTTATCACATGTATCAGAACTTCATTCTTTTTTATGGCTGAGTAATATTCCATGGTGTGTATATACCACATTTTTGTTTTTTCAACTGTTGATGGATACTTGGGCTACTACCATCTTTTGACAATTGTGGATAATGCTACTAAGAACAATGGTGTGCAAATATCTGTACAACTTCCTGCTTTTAATTCTTTTAGGTAGAAGTGAGATTGCTGGGTCATATGGTAATTCAATACCATTTGAGTGGCTGCCAAACTGTCTTTAACAGCAGCTGCACCATTTTACATTCCCACCAACAATGAGTGAGTGCTCCTATTTCTCAATATCCTCTTCAACATTTGTAATTTCCGCTTTTTTTTTAATAGTAGCCTCTCTAGTGAGTGTGAAATGGTATCTTATTATGATTCTGATTTGCATTTCCCTAATAACAAGTGATGATGAACAACTTTTCTGTGCTTATTGGCCATTTGTTTGTCTTCCTGGAGAAATGTCTATTGAAATCTTTTGCCCATTTTTAAATTCGGTTGTATGTCTTTTTTGTTGTAGAGTTGTCATATTTAAAAATTATATTCTGAATATTAAACCCTTATCAGATATGTGGCAAGAAATATTCTAAATATTTTCTCCCATTCTGTAGACTGTCTTTTTTTTTTCATTTTTTTTTATTAATTAAAAAAATTAACTAACACAACATTTAGAAATCATTCCATTCTACATATGCAATCAGTAATTCTTAATATCATCACATAGGTGTATGGTCATCATTTCTTAGTACATATGCATCGATTTAGAGAAAGAAATAGCAAGACAACAGAAAAAGAAATAAAATGATAATATAGAGAGAAAATAAAAATAAAAATAAAAAGTACAAAAATATATAAGAAAAAAAAAACTATACCTCAGATGCAGCTTCATTCAGTGTTTTAACATAATTACATTACAATTAGGTAGTATTGTGCTGACCATTTTTTTTTTTTTTAGAAATCATACCATTCTACATATGCAATCAGTAATTCTTAACATCATCACATAGATGCATGATCATCGTTTCTTAGTACATTTGCATCGGTTTAGAAGAACTAGCAATATAACCGAAAAAAATATAGAATGTTAATATAGAGAAAAAAAAATAAAAGTAATAATAGTATGAACAAAACAAAACAAAACAAAACAAAAACCTATAGCTCGGATGCAGCTTCATTCAGTGTTTTAACATGATTACTTTACAATTAGGTATTATTGTGCTGTCCATTTTTGAGTTTTTGTATCTAGTCCTATTGCACAGTCTGTATTCCATCAGCTCCAATTACCCATTATCTTACCCTGTTTCTAACTCCTGCTGAACTCTGTTACCAATGACATATTCCAAGTTTATTCTCGAGTGTCGATTCACATCATTGGGACCATACAGTATTTGTCTTTTAGTTTTTGGCTAGATTCACTCAGCATAATGTTCTCTAGGTCCATCCATGTTATTACATGCTTCATAAGTTTATCCTGCCTTAAAGCTGCATAATATTCCATTGTATATATATACCACAGTTTGTTTAGCCACTCGTCTGTTGATGGACATTTTGGCTGTTTCCATCTCTTTGCAATTGTAAATAACGCTGCTATAAACATTGGTGTGCAAATGTCCGTTTGAGTTTTTGCCCTTAATTCCTTTGAGTAGATTCCCAGCAATGGTATTGCTGGGTCGTATGGCAATTCTATATTCAGCTTTTTGAGGAACCGCCAAACTGCCTTCCACAGTGGTTGCACCATTTGACATTCCCACCAACAGTGGATAAGTGTGCCTCTTTCACCGCATCCTCTCCAGCACTTGTCATTTTCTGTTTTGTTGATAATGGCCATTCTGGTGGGTGTGAGATGATATCTCATTGTGGTTTTGATTTGCATTTCTCTAATGGCCAGGGACATTGAGCATCTCTTCATGTGCCTCTTGGCCATCCGTATTTCCTCTTCTGAGAGGTGTCTGTTCAAGTCTTTTTCCCATTTTGTAATTGGGTTGGCTGTCTTTTTGTTGTTGAGATGAACAATCTCTTTATAAATTCTGGATACTAGACCTTTATCTGATATGTCGTTTCCAAATATTGATTCCCATTGCGTAGGCTGTCTTTCTACTTTCTTGATGAAGTTCTTTGATGCACAAAAGTGTTTAATTTTGAGGAGTTCCCATTTATTTATTTCCTTCTTCAGTGCTCTTGCTTTAGGTGTAAGGTCCATAAAACTGCCTCCAATTGTAAGATTCATAAGATATCTCCCTACATTTTCCTCTAACTGTTTTATGGTCTTAGACCTAATGTTTAGATCTTTGATCCATTTTGAGTTAACTTTTGTGTAGGGTGTGAGATATGGGTCTTCTTTCATTCTTTTGCATATGGATATCCAGTTCTCTAGGCACCATTTATTGAACTCACCTGTTCTGTCCCAGGTGAGTTGGCTTGACTGCCTTATCAAAGATCAAATGTCCATAGATGAGAGGGTCTATATCTGAACACTCTATTCGATTCCATTGGTCGATATATCTATCTTTATGCCAATACCATGCTGTTTTGACCACTGTGGCTTCATAATATGCCTTAAAGTCAGGCAGTGCAAGACCTCCAGCTTCGTTTTTTTTCCTCAAGATGTTTTTAGCAATTCGGGGCACCCTGCCCTTCCAGATAAATTTGCTTATTGGTTTTTCTATTTCTGAAAAATAAGTTGTTGGGATTTTGATTGGTATTGCATTGAATGTAAATCAATTTAGGTAGGATTGACATCTTAACTATATTTAGTCTTCCAATCCATGAACACGGTATGCCCTTCCATCTATTTAGGTCTTCTGTGATTTCTTTTAGCAGTTTTTTGTAGTTTTCTTTATATAGGTTTTTTGTCTCTTTTGTTAAATTTATTCCTAGGTATTTTATTCTTTTAGTTGCAATTGTAAATGGGACTCGTTTCTTGATTTCCCCCTCTGCTTGTTCATTGCTAGTGTATAGAAATGCTACAGATTTTTGAATGTTGATCTTGTAACCTGCTACTTTGCTGTACTCATTTATTAGCTCTAGTAGTTTTGTTGTGGATTTTTCCAGGTTTTCGACGTATAGTATCATATCGTCTGCAAACAGTGATAGTTTTACTTCTTCCTTTCCAATTTTGATGCCTTGTATTTCTTTTTCTTGTCTAATTGCTCTGGCTAGAACCTCCAACACAATGTTGAATAATAGTGGTGATAGTGGACATCCTTGTCTTGTTCCTGATCTTAGGGGGAAAGTTTTCAATTTTTCCCCATTGAGGATGATATTAGCTGTGGGTTTTTCATATATTCCCTCTATCATTTTAAGGAAGTTCCCTTGTATTCCTATCCTTTGAAGTGTTTTCAACAGGAAAGGATGTTGAATCTTGTCAAATGCCTTCTCTGCATCAATTGAGATGATCATGTGATTTTTCTGCTTTGATTTGTTGATATGGTGTATTACATTAATTGATTTTCTTATGTTGAACCATCCTTGCATACCTGGGATGAATCCTACTTGGTCATGATGAATAATTCTTTTAATGTGTTGTTGGATACGATTTGCTAGAATTTTATTGAGGATTTTTGCATCTATATTCATTAGAGAGATTGGTCTGTAGTTTTCTTTTCTTGTAATATCTTTGCCTGGTTTTGGTATGAGGGTGATGTTGGCTTCATAGAATGAATTAGGTAGTTTTCCCTCCACTTCGATTTTTTTGAAGAGTTTGAGGAGAGTTGTTACTAATTCTTTCTGGAATGTTTGATAGAATTCACATGTGAAGCCGTCAGGTCCTGGACTTTTCTTTTTAGGAAGCTTTTGAATGACTGATTCAATTTCTTTATTTGTGATTGGTTTGTTGAGGTCATCTATGTCTTCTTGAGTCAAAGTTGGTTGTTCATGCCTTTCCAGGAACCTGTCCATTTCATCTAAATTGTTGTATTTATTAGCGTAAAGTTGTTCATAGTATCCTGTTATTACCTCCTTTATTTCTGTGAGGTCAGTAGTTATGTCTCCTCTTCCATTTCTGATCTTATTTATTTGCATCCTATCTCTTCTTCTTTTTGTCAGTCTTGCTAAGGGCCCATCAATCTTATTGATTTTCTCATAGAACCAACTTCTGGCCTTATTGATTTTCTCTATTGTTTTCATGTTTTCAATTTCATTTATTTCTGCTCTAATCTTTGTTATTTCTTTCCTTTTGCTTGCTTTGGGATTAGCTTGCTGTTCTTTCTCCAGTTCTTCCAAATGGATAGTTAATTCCTGAATTTTTGCCTTTTCTTCTTTTCTGATATAGGCATTTAGAGCAATAAATTTCCCTCTTAGCACTGCCTTTGCTGCGTCGCATAAGTTTTGATATGTTGTGTTTTCATTTTCATCCACCTCAAGGTATTTGCTAATTTCTCTAGCAATTTCTTCTTTGACCCACTTGTTGTTTAGGAGTGTGTTGTTGAGCCTCCACGTATTTGTGAATTTTCTGGCACTCCGCCTATTATTGATTTCCAACTTCATTCCTTTATGATCCAAGAAAGTGTTGTGTATGATTTCAATCTTTTTAAATTTGTTAAGACTTGCTTTGTGACCCAGCATATGGTCTATCTTTGAGAATGATCCATGAGCACTTGAGAAAAAGGTGTATCCTGCTATTGTGGGATGTAATGTCCTATAAATGTCTGTTAAGTCTAGCTCATTTATAGTAATATTCAGATTCTCTATTTCTTTATTGATCCTCTGTCTAGATGTTCTGTCCATTGATGAGAGTGGTGAATTGAAGTCTCCAACTATTATGGTATATGAGTCTATTTCCCTTTTCAATGTTTGCAGTGTATTCCTCACGTATTTTGAGGCATTCTGGTTCGGTGCGTAAATATTTATGATTGTTATGTCTTCTTGTTTAATTGTTCCTTTTATTAGTAGATAGTGTCCTTCTTTGTCTCTTTTAACTGTTTTACATTTGAAGTCTAATTTGTTGGATATTAGTATAGCTACTCCTGCTCTTTTCTGGTTGTTATTTGCATGAAATATCTTTTCCCAACCTTTCACTTTCAACCTATGTTTATCTTTGGGTCTAAGATGTGTTTCCTGTAGACAGCATATAGAAGGATCCTGTTTTTTAATCCATTCTGCCAATCTATGTCTTTTGATTGGGGAATTCAGTCCATTGACATTTAGTGTTATTAGTGTTTGGATAATATTTTCCTCTAACATTTTGCCTTTTGTATTATATATATCATATCTGATTATCCTTCTTTCTACACTCTTCTCCATACCTCTCTCTTCTGTCTTTTTGTATCTGACTCTAGTGCTCCCTTTAGTATTTCTTGCAGAGCTGGTCTCTTGGTCATAAATTCTCTCAGTGACTTTTTGTCTGAGAATGTTTTAATTTCTCCCTCATTTTTGAAGGATAATTTTGCTGGATATAGGAGTCTTGGTTGGCAGTTTTTCTCTTTTAGTAATTTAAATATATCATCCCACTGTCTTCTAGCTTCCATGGTTTCTGCTGAGAAATCTACACATAGTCTTATTAGGTTTCCCTTGTATGTGATGGATTGTTTTTCTCTTGCTGCTTTCAAGATCGTCTTTTTCTCTTTGACCTCTGACATTCTAACTAGTAAGTGTCTTGGAGAACGCCTATTTGGGTCTATTCTCTTTGGGGTGCGCTGCACTTCTTGGATCTGTAATTTTAGGTCTTTCATAAGAGTTGGAAATTTTCAGTGATAATTTCTTCCATTAGTTCTTCTCCTCCTTTTTCCTTCTCTTCTCCTTCTGGGACACCCACAACACGTATATTTGTGCGGTTCATATTGTCCTTGAGTTCCCTGATCCCCTGCTCAAATTTTTCCATTCTTTTCCCGATAGTTTCTGTTTCTTTTTGGAATTCAGATGTTCCATCCTCCAAATCACTAATTCTATCTTCTGTCTCTTTAAATCTATCATTGTAGGTATCCATTATTTTTTCCATCTTTGCTACTTTATCCTTCACTTCCATAAGTTCTGTGATTTGTTTTTTCGGTTTTTCTATTTCTTCTTTTTGTTCAGCCCATGTCCTCTTCATGTCCTCCCTCAATTTATCGATTTCATTTTTGAAGAGGTTTTCCATTTCTGTTCATATATTCAGCATTAGTTGTCTCAGCTCTTGTATCTTATTTGAGCTATTGGTTTGTTCTCTTGTATCTTATTTGAGCTATTGGGCCATATTCTCAATCTTTTGAACGTGGACAGTTATCTTCTGCTGCTGGCGTCTGGGCATTTATTCAGATTTCTCTGGGTGTCGGACCCAGCAAGTTTGTAAGATTTTTCTGTGAAATCTCTGGGATCTGTTGTTCTTATCTTGCCCAGTAGGTGGCGCTCGTGGCACATGTTTGTCTCAAGTGTTTGGAATGGGTCCCCCCCGGTCACCGATCTCTGCGGCCTGGGGATTTCCGATCCAATTCTCTCCGTTGGTTCAGGGACCGCGCGTGGTGGGGGTGTCAGCTGCCGCGGCTTGAGGGGACCCTGTGGCTGGTTGCCGGCCGCAGCGGGCCTGGGGAATTCCCCACCGGACCAGGAAGCCTCCCGCAGTGGGGGGCCACCGCGGCTTGGATAGCCCTCTGATCCGAGACTCGTAGCTGCGGACTCAAAGCCGAGACTTGAAGCCGCCCGCAAAAGAGGGGTGCCTGCTGCCTCGGCTTGGGAAACTTGCCTCTCCGAGACTCTCAGCCGGCCCGGGAAGGAGGGAGGGAGTAGCTCCGACTGCCGCAGCTGCCGCTGATCGGGAAATCGCGCGCCGCTCGGGGATCTCACCGCAGCCGAGTCTCGCAGTCAGACTAGCCAGTCCAGACTTTGGATAGCCCTCTGATCCGAGACTCGTAGCCGCGAACTCGAAGCCGAGACTCGAAGCCGCCTGCAAAAGAGGGGCGCCGGCCGCCTCGACTTGGGAAACTTGCCTCTCCGAGACTCTCAGCCGGCCCGGGAAGGAGGGAGGGAGTAGCTCCGACCACTGCAGCTACTGCTGCTCAGGAAATCGCGCACCGCTTGGGGGTCTCAATGCAGCCGAGTCTCGCAGTCAGACTAGCCAGTCCAGACTGGGTTATGCTGTGTGTCCATTCCCTGCTGTAGCCCCGGGAGCTGTTCTGCACTGTTTCTGTTCACCTATTAGTTGATTTGGAGTCGGAGGAACTAAGACGCATGTACCTTACTAAGCCGCCATCTTGGAACCCCCAGACTGTCTTTTTACTTTCATGATAAAGTCCTTTGATGCATAAAAGTTATTTATATATTTTTGTTGTTGTTACTCAAGCTTTTGGTGTAAAATCTAAGAAACTGTTGCCCAACAGAAGGTTCTAGAGACGCCTCCCTACATTTTCTTCTAGTAATTTCATACTTTGGTTGTTTTATTTAGGTCTTTGACCCATTTTTGTATATGGTGTGAGGTAGGAGTCTACTTTCATTCTTTTACATGTGACTATCCTGTCTCACAGCAGCATTTGTTGATGAAGCTAATCTTTTCCCATTGAATGGACTTGGCACTCTCGTCAAAAAATTGGCAATAGATATGAGGGTTTATTTCTGAACCCTCCATTCGATTTCAGAAATGTCTGTCTTTGAGCCAGTATCATGCAGTTTTGATTACTGAAGCTTTGTAATAAAGCCAGGGAATATGAGTTCTCCAACTTCGTACTTCTTTTTCAAGGTGTTTTTGGCTATTTGGGATCCCTTATGCTTCCATATACATTTGATGATTGGCTTATCTATTTCTGCAAATAAGGTTACTGGAATTTTTAAATATATTTTTATTGACAAAACAAAATGAGATGCAAATGTGAACATTCTTAACATATGAGCATTTCATATTTGGAGTACAATCAATCAGTGGTTCACAGTATCATCACATAGTTGTATATTCATCACCATGATTATTTCTTAGAACATTGCATCACTCCAGAAAAAAAAAGAAAAAGAAAAAAGAAAAAGCTCATATATACCATACCCCTTACCCATCCCTCTCATTGACCACTAGTAGTTCCATCTACCTGATATATTTTAACCTTTGTTCCCCCTATTTTTTTCTATACCCCCTTACCACTCCCTTTCATTGATCACTAGTATTTTAATCTACTCAATTTATTTTAACATTTATTCCTCCTATTGTTTATTTTTAATCCATTTGTTTTAGTCATCTGTCGATAGCATAGATAAAAGGAGCATCAGACACAAGGTTTTCACAACCACACAGCAAGCTGTTGGGATTTTGATTGGAATTGTGTTGAATCTATAAATTGCTTTTGGTAGAATTGATATTTTAACAATATTTATTTTTCCAATCCATGAACATGGAATGTCCTTCTGTTTTTCAGCAGTTTTGTTGTTTAGCCCTTTACATTCAAATACATATTTGATTCTTTTAGCTGCTGCTGTTTTGTTATCCCTAGTTATCCCTTCCCTGATTCACTTTCCTCACTTCTAGGGCTTGTTAAGGACTTTTGTTCTGAGGGGCTAAAAAGAGAGTCGGAAATAAAGCAGGAAGCTGTCATCCAGAGTACCCCTCACCCCATGTAGAATTCTGTTGTAGAAGAAAAAAGGCGGGGGTGGGACTGAAAGAGGAGGAAACGAGCAGAGCTTAGTGGGCAGATTTTGAAAGCTTGATGCGAGACTAGGAAGGGCACAGCGGTATGAAGGTCTCGGAGCAGTGGAGACCAGCTCCTCACTCTGAAAGGTCTAGACTGTGGTGGAACCAAAAGCTCTTGGTGCCCTGAGGGAGGAGGTTCTGTCAGCATTTTTTAACTTCCCAGCTTTGGGATGATCTGAGGCTGCAGCCACTGCTTTCAAGAGACCGTGTGGGTTTTGACATTGAACACCTCCGCTGTGACCAGCGACGACTAGAAGACCTTCCAGAATGTTCTGGACTGTGCCAGATGCCCAGGTCCCTCACCTGAACTGGGAGGTTATCCTCCCTCTCCCCACTCCCCAACCAAATATGGGAGATTGGATTTCCTGAGAGGATGGGGCCCCTGAACAAATGCAATTCGATTTAGAGACACAAAGGAATGTGATATTTCTTGAACCCTAGTGAAGCGAACTAAAATTCATGCCTGAAACATGTTCAGGCCTGGCAAGGTTGGGCATTCATGGTGAATGAATGAACACTGCAGGCACATTGAAATTAATCCAGTCTATTTTAATAATACTATAGAAACAGTTTTTGCTTACCTACCTTGGATACTGGTTTTCTGGCAACAAGCTAGCAGTAAGTTGAATTTATAACCCACTATTCTTACCTTATTGGCTGCTTAAGCAACTAAGATTGGCTGTTACACATTTTGAGTCTGGCTACATTGGAGACTCCAGTCAGAATTTGTATCACAAAGATGCAGTCTTCAGAGCCTCACCTATTATGATAAAGATTCTAGGACAAAACAAACAAATGGAAACAAAATCTTACTTCACATATTAACATCCATTTCACAAACTGTCTTGTATATAGAATTCCTAATCCTTGCTCAGAATGAAAGCTACTTAGGCTGTTATTTTTTCTACTCCTAATTATATGTGGTCATTCGTACAGTAATTACTCAAATGAATTAAAACTAGAGATAACCCCAAAATGTTCATTTCATCATTTGCTCCTTCATTTCATTTCCAGTCTTCTGAGAATTCTTTTGTAGGCTACTATGGCAGTATGCAGAATTCATACACTTTTAAGTATCAGAAAAGTATCTCAAAGAGAGTTAACAAATTGAGAAAATAGCAATAAATTAAATAACTTCACGGCAAAGCAATCAAGCAAGTCTCAGAAGTGAGACCTTCTAGTGGACAAGTGTCCTAGACTCACAGAAAATCAGTGTCACAAAAACAGAGACTCTTCTAGAGCAAAAGAAATTTCAGAGACCTGATCACCAGATCCAACATGTAACCAACATGTGGTCCTAGTTTAGATCCTAGTTTGAACAGGATATAGATTATTTGGGGAACAACTGGGGAAACTGGAATATGGTTTGGGTCATTTATGATATTAAAACTCATTAAAATCATTGCTACGGTGGCTCATTAGCGTAAGAATTATTCATTTTGGTTATAACAACATGACTGTAATTTACCTTAAAATACTTAGGCATAAAAAATATATTGAGTGAGCTGAAAATTAAAAAAAAGTGGAAGAACTGAGTTATGTTTCACATTATATCTTTATTGGTTGACCCAATTAATCTGAAAGCCTGCTTTGTTACAGTACATGGGTAAGGAGATAGTATATGTCTACATGGACCCTGGAGTATATTTTGCCATTTACTAACTGTGTGATCTTGGGCAAGGTACTTAGCCTCTCTGTGCCTTAGTTTTCCCAAGTAAAATAAGTGTAATATTAGGAAATCTACTACACAGAATAATTCTGACATTAAATAAGTTCATATAAAGAAGCCCATTAAAATAATTGCTAACACACAGTAATTGTTAAATAAGTGCTAACTATTATTATTGCTGCTATTGATTTTTTAATTATGGGGTATGAGCCTAGCAGGTGCTGAGTTGGCATAAACTATCACAGTCAGTGCAGCTTCTTGGGTTTTCCTGGTATGTTACTAGTAGCCATGGAAGCCTTAATATCCCAGGGACCCATTTCTGATTTTTTCCTTACGCTATACTGAGCAGTGTCCCATCCAGTGTTCGAGGGGCTGGTGAGGCCTAAAAATATTTTCTCTCATTGGTTGTCATTGGGCTTTTGGTTTAGTGGCCCATTAAAAATTCCAAGAGTTAAGTGTAATTAAATAGTACAAAATTTAAGGTTCTGCTAGGCCTGGAATCTACTGACAAGAAGATTTAACTTCTTTATTAGGAATACTGGAGGCAGAATTGATCTTTACCTTAAAAATTTAGCCAACACCTATGTATAAATGAATTTTTTTCTGCTGTCCTTTTATTTCTTTTTCTGAATTGATGCAAATGTTCTAAGAAATGATCATGATGATGAATATGCAACTATGTGATGATATTGTGAATTAATGATTATATATACAGAACAGAATGATCATATGTTACGAGTGTTTGTGTTTGTTTGTTGTTATATGTTTTTAAAAAATTTAAAAGCTAAAAAGAAAAAAAAATTTAGTCAACACAGGATAAGCTGCCTGTATAAACATGTCCCTAAAGCAAATCAGACATATGGCCAATTTAGGACTATCTTTTTGACACCAACGAAACTGAAAAAGGGTAAATACGATTTTGTAACTACATTCAGATTTTTAGTTGAGAAATAGTTTGATTAATACTCTAAATGGCTTTATTTTTTTTAATGCCCCATCGTCATTTTCCAATTTTGGATCTCTAATACAGCTTTAATTTTTTTCCTATTCGTTTCTCCTCCTTAACAGAGAATGCTGATCTTACGAAGCTGTGAGGACTTTGGCGGGTTACTATAGCCCATTTCTCTTAGATTGATTCCAGAGGCAACAGAAATCCGCAAGATTAAATGGGTGTGTATCAGAGAAAATCCTAAATGGTTAAAGTGTACAGTCATTACAAAATATGAATATCATTCATCTGACAAGGTTGTACTACCAAAGTGACAGTTTTGGAGATCAGAACATTAATTGTTATAAGGCTCCCACATAAAAGCAAGTAATTTCATAAAAGCAAAACATTATTTAAAAATATATAAATAATAAAAATAGCTGATATTAGAGGCTATGTGCAAAGCACTGTGCTAAGGGCTTTACATGAAACATGCCATTTAATTCTCATGAAAACACTACCTGAGGCTCTTCTTGTGCCTGTATTTTCCTTGAAGGAACTGACAGGTTAAATCACTGGCTCAAGAGCACATGGCAGCTACAGTGATTAGGGCACGAATGAAATTTAAAACCAATGATTAATTTTTATCCAACCAACATTTATTCAACACTTAATAGGCATCAGGTTTAGTACTAGGCACTGGGGATAATAAAGGTGAAAAAAACATCAAAACATCTGCCTGTAAATATTGTGAAATACAGACACGCAGTTGAGCCTAGCAGTTAGAACTGATATTGAGGTCTTTCATGATAAACAGCATTCTTCCTGCTTGTTTAGAACTTTTGCACTATAGACTGATTTGTTTTTCCTGAGGGAAAAATATCCCCAAACTGATCCTAAGTCCCTGAAGAGTGGAAGTCTGTACTATAAAGCTGGACTCTTCCAGAATGTAGTTTCAGCTACTTTGAAGTAGCTACTTCCTTAAACAAATAAAACACACACACACACACACACACACACACATGCTCCTTTATATCTTTTTCAAAGCATCATCCATTCTAGGCAAACTTTATAAACATGGGGCAATACCTTTCACAATTCAGGATTGCCAGGTTAGCTGGACTTTGGTTTTCTTCTGTTATAGATAATTGGTGTCAATGATTTCTGTCCATTCCAATAAAATCTGAGGGCACCATAGTCATTTCCACAGTGCAATGACCTGAATTTGCTGGTGGAAGCTGTAGTTGGTTAGGTAAAGCTTTCACTTCCTTAGCAACCAAACCACCCCTGTGCTGCCGTACATACCACTCTCCGCAATGGCCTGACCTACTTTGGGAGCCAGTGGTAAACAGACAGAAGCGCCGGGCTCTGCACGCATCACAGCCACATCACATCCAACCCGTAATTCACAGTTCAAGTTTGCTACTAGTTAAGGCAAGTAGTTCGCCTTCTTAAGGTAAGTATTTCTCAAGGAATTTTTTTCCCTCACCCTTTCTCTGTAGACAGTTTCTGGACCGGCCTAAACTTTCCATAATTTAGAATTTAGCACTAACTTTTCCTAATTGAAAAGCATTGGCATAAGCAAATAAATTGGATAAACCTGGATATGTAGAATAAAAATTGTTACTATTATACTACATGTATTTATAATGATTCATAAATTCCTTACTTTAATTTTTAAACACGATGATTTTTGATCTTTATATTTGTGCCGTTTTATAGCTTCAATGCATGCAAATGATGTTATAGGAAGGGCAAGAATCTTGAAATAAGGTTTCCTTCTGAGAATTTCTGAAGACAAGACTCATTTCCTTTACCATTCATTAGCATTCAGAAAAAGAGGCAGTGTCTCATAATAATGCCGGTTTAAAAAAAAAACAATTTAACATATATATTATTAGGATTTTGGAATTTATCTTCATATCAAAACTATTTAATTCTCTTGAATTAGCTAACTATAGCATCATGGAATTAGATTGATGCAGAATTTTAACATGACGTATCAATTCCCAAAAGGCGCAATAATAGTTAATGAGGACTTCATTGTACATCACTTAGAGAAAGTATTGCTGTCTTCTCCTTGGCTGTGAAATAGACAGGTATGTTATATTTATGTTTTTTATTACTGACAATTTGATACGTTGAAAATTAGGCCAATGGATAGACGAAGGCTTTGGACGCAGAATAAAGAGGAGAGGTCCAGTTCCCGCTCTGAGTGACCTGCCTACATTTCTGTTACAGGACAAAATAGTCAACCCTGCTGGGCCTCAGTCTTGTTCTCTGTAAAAAAGAGAACAAGACTGGTAGAAGATCAGCTGATCTTTGAGGTTTCACTTCTAGCAGCAAAATTCTGTGCTTTAAATTCAGTTTTGTCTCTGGTAACTAAGAAGCAAAATAGTAGCTAAGAAGCAAAATGGTAGCTGTAAGAGGCTACGTATAGAATTCTGTAACATCGAACTCCTAAGACAAAAATGTAATTGAAGTGCCTCCAGGACTAGTCCAATTGCTTCCTGGGCAGTGTTGTTGCAAGTGTAATGCTTTCCCCCATGCTTAATGTTTCTTTCCTTTTATAAGGATGCATATCTGAAGCACTCCTTGCATTTCCCTGTCTTTTCTTTCACTCTTACCTTGTGGAGATGCAATGATACATCTTGACTGGAAGAATAAAAGAAGAAACTGGGTAGTGTAGCCAGAGGTTCCCTCTCGAGGTCCGCATGGGAGCTGGTGAGGCTGGAGAGGACCTCTGCCCAGCTCTGCTTCACCACGCTGTGGTTTTATGTGGTTGGGTCCCCACATGGAGGTCTTTAGGCATCTATCTCTGGGAATCTGTCTAGTTCTGGAGTTTAATGCCAGGAAGTCCACTCACCTCTAAAAATCTGAGCCACATTCTGCAGTATCAATTTTATTATTAGTAAATATGATATTTTTTATTTTCACATCTTATTTTTTTTATATCAATTTCTCAGGTTTGATTCAGAACTTGGATAGGGAATAGAAGTGCTATTTGGGGAATTCTTTGAGTCCCAATGAGCAGCCCTAGATTGAATTAATAAATGGTTTTGGCCATGAACTTTCCATTTCCAGATTGCCTCTGGAAAGGCTTTGAGAGCGTCATTACAAATTCCAGCATTCAGAACTTCAGAAGTCATTATCTTAGCTAACAATTACAAGTCTGCATGGCATTCACAGATTATACAATGGAAGCCAAATACTTAAATGAATGTACCTTAGATCTATCACAGTCACTTTAGTACAGAGCTGAATCAAGAATTGAAGGAAGAAGTTCTTAATACATGAATCCAGATATCGGCTGAAATTAGAATAACCAATGCATCCTTATCTGGACTCCTCTAGGTGCTAAAGGATATAGTAGTGAACTGAATGGAAAAAATCCATACCCTCAAGGAGCTTCTCTAGTGGGAGGAGACATACAAAAACCAAAATAAATAAGTATGATAATGTAGTGTAATGTTTAAGAGCACAGTGTTTGGAGCCTGGGATCAAAGCCTGGCTCCATCATTTACAACCTGTGTGACCTTTGGAATGTGACTTAACAACTTGTATCTTTTTTTTTTTTTTTTTAGTTTTTCAATTTTTTTTTATTTATTTATTTTTAAAATTTTTTTATTAATCAAAAAAAAGAAAAGAAATTAACACAACATTAAGAAATCATTCCATTCTACAAATGCACTCAGTAATTCTTAGTATCATCACATAGATGTATGATCATCATTTCTTAGTACATTTGCATCGATTTAGGAAAAGAACTAGCAAAACAGCAGAAAAAGATATAGAATGTTAATATAGAGAAGAGAATTAAAATAATAATACTAATAATATATATATATAAAAAGGAAAAAGAAAAAAACAAAAACAAAAGATACAAACACACAAACACACAAACAAACAAAAAACCATATTTCAGGTGCAGCTTCATTCAGTGTTCCAACCTAGTTACATTACACTTAGGTATTATTGTGCTGTCCATTTTTGAGTTTTTGTATCTAGTCCTGTTGCACAGTCTGTATCCCTTCAGCTCCAATTACCCATTATCTTACCCTGTTTCTAACTCCTGCTGGTCTCTGTTACCAATGACATATTCCAAGTCTATTCTCGAATGTCAGTTCACATCAGTGGGACCATACAGTATTTGTCCTTTAGCTTTTGGCTAGACTCACTCAGCATAATGTTCTCTAGGTCCATCCATGTTATTACATGCTTCAAAAGTTTATTCTGTCTTAAAGCTGCATAATAGTCCATCGTATGTATATACCACAGTTTGGTTAGCCACTCGTCTGTTGATGGACATTTTGGCTGTTTCCATCTCTTTGCAATTGTAGATAATGCTGCTATAAACACTGGTGTGCAAATGTCCGTCTGTGTCTTTGCCCTTAAGTTCCTTGAGTAGATACCTAGCAGTGGTATTGCTGGGTCGTAATCCATTCTGCCATTCTATGTCTTTTGATTGGGAAATTCAGTCCATTAACTTTTAGTATTATTACTGTTTGGATAATATTTTCCTCTACCATTTTGGCTTTTGTATTATATATATCATATCTGATTTTCCTTCTTTCTACACTTTACTCCATACCTCTCTCTTCTGTCTTTTCGTATCTGACTCTAGTGCTCCCTTTAGTATTTCTTGCAGAGCTGGTCTCTTGGTCACAAATTCTCTCAGTGACTTTTTGTCTATAAATGTTTTAATTTCTCCTTCATTTTTGAAGGACAATTTTGCTGGATGTAGGAGTCTTGATTGGCAGTTTTTCTCTTTTAGTAATTTAAATATATCATCCCACTGTCTTCTAGCTTCCATGGTTTCTGCTGAGAAATCTACACATAGTCTTATTGGGTTTCCCTTGTATGTGATGGATTGTTTTTCTCTTGCTGCTTTCAAGATCCTCTCTTTCTCTTTGACCTCTGACATTCTAACTAGTAAGTGTCTTGGAGAACGCCTATTTGGGTCTATTCTCTTTGGGGTGCGCTGCACTTCTTGGATCTGCAAATTTAGGTCTTTCATAAGAGTTGGGAAATTTTCAGTGATAATTTCTTCCATTAATTTTTCTCCTCCTTTTCCCTTCTCTTCTCCTTCTGGGACACCCACAACACGTATATTTGTGCGCTTCATATTGTCATTCAGTTCCCTGATCCCCTGCTCAAGTTTTTCCATTCTTTTCCCTATAGTTTCTGTTTCTTTTTGGAATTCAGATGTTCCATCCTCCAGTTCACTAATTGTAGCTTCTGTCTCTTTAGATCTACCATTGTAGGTATCCATTGTTTTTTCCATTTTTTCTTCTTTGTCCTTCACTCCCATAAGTTCTGTGATTTGTTTTTTCAGATTTTCTATTTCTTCTTTTTGTTCAGCCCATGTCTTCTTCATGTCCTCCCTCAATTTATTGATTTGGTTTTTGAAGAGTTTTTCCATTTCTGTTCGTATATTCAGCATTAGTTGTCTCAGCTCCTGTATCTCATTTGAACTATTGGTTTGTTCCTTTGACTGGGCCATATCTTCAATTTTCCGAGCGTCATCCATTATTTTCTGCTGGTGTCTGGGCATTTGATCAGATTTCCCTGGGTGTGGGACCCAGCTGGTTGAAAGCTTTTTCTGTGAAATCTCTGGGCTCTGTTTTTCTTTTCCTGCCCAGTAGGTGGCGCTCGTGGCACTCGTCTGTCTGCACGGCAGTCGGCCCGGGAAACCGTGCGTGGAGGCGGGGGTCGCTGGCCGCCGCGGCTTGGGAGAGTGCCGGTCCTAATTGCCCAGCTGGCCCGAAACGCCAAGCGTGACGGGAGGGCCCCGCTATCCAACGTTCCCAGTCAGACCGGGGAGCCACGTGCGTGGAGGGGACCCCAGTCGCCAGCCGCCCCGGCCGGGAAAACGCGCGCCCCTCGGGTATCTCACCGCAGCAGATTCTCCCTGCCCGTTCAGCTGTTCCAGAATGGGGTACGCTGTCTTTTTGGTCTCTGTCGTGACTCCGGGAGCTGTTTGTATTGTTTCTGTTTCTTTAGTTGCTTTTCTGGAGGAGGAACTAAGACCCGCGCGTCTTACTAAGCCGCCATCTTCTCCGGAAGTCACCAACTTGTATCTTAGCTTCCTTATCAGTGAAATGATATTAATAGAACTTTTGTAGGTCTGTTATGAGGAAGAAATGAGCTAATGTTTATAGAAGGCTTAGAGCAGTGCCTGGCACTCAGTAAGTACTAAATAAGTGCTTGCTTTTGTTAAGTGGTGATAAAACAAGAAATGGAGAAATGGAATGTTGGGTAGATTTGTAATTTTAAATTGGGGTAAGAAAAGAAGGCAGCATTTGAATAAAGACCTGCAGGAGTGAGGGAGTCCACCACTCAGACTCCTGGGGGAGAAGTATGCCAGGTAGAAAGAGTGGTCAGTACGAAGGCCCTGAGGCTGATGCTTGCCTGTGATTCCAGGAACTGCAGGTGGGCAAGGTGACTGGTGAGGGGAGTGCAATAGAAAGAGGCTGTAGCCTAGGTCAGCGATTGAAGTGCCCACCATTTACTGAGGGCATGCTCTCAAGAAAAAGGGCAAGAAGAAAGGGGAAAGCTGAATAGAGTAGGAGAAAGAGCTATGCAAGGATGTGGCCTCAGTTGGAATCCAGCTACATCCTAGCCCAAGGGGAGCCCTGAAGCACGACTGTACGGGAAGTGGCTCCCCAAAGACAAGCAGGCCGGACTTTTGTACCCTCATAGCAGTTAGGTATTGGCAGCGGGATACTGGGTGAGGTAGCTCCCCTCAGCAAAGGGGGCAGCTGTAAGTGGATCACAGCAGTGAGGGGTGGGACACCAGCCTGGGGAAGGGATCTGGGCAGGCCATATACCCTGCGGGTATGAGCTCACTGTAAATAAGATCTTCTGAAAATGTCATATTTAGTTAAATTGTGGCCAACTGAAGCAGAGTGGGTTTTTATCTGTATTACTAAAGGCTTTATAAAGAGCACCCAGAAGTCAAAGGAAAGAAAGGAGAACAGGAAGAGGCAGAGCTACAAGCCAAGGAACCCCAAAGATTACCAGCAGCCAGCACCAGTGAGTCCATCTGGCTAGATTCCAGGAGCAGACGCTCAGCCATTAGGAGACTGCAGTCTTTTTTTCATTTCTCTACTTTGGTTCCAAAAAATATGAGAGAAAAACAGTGAGGCAGCTTGGTGTCACTATAAACTCCTGGCCTCTGAGTTTTGTTAGGTCCTTGATACAAAATCATCCCATAGCTCCCTTATCACCTCCTGCTTCCCTATTTCTCAGCACCTATTCTGAACATTACTGTTCTTTTCAAGCCCCTCCTTCAACATCTCCTTCCAGCCTTAGCAATGACCCTGAAGGACAGGACTCACTGGAGAGCCCAGGGGAGTTACAGCCCCTGAGCCTGGACAATGATATGGGGGTCCAGCCTTGGCTGGGAGAACATTGGAGGGGAATCCCTGTAGGTTCATGGGGAGCATGGACTGATGAGAGAGACATTCCTCTGGAGGAAGGCAGCTCTTACCTGAAGAGGCCTTTACTCCAAATGGGGCAGCAGGTGCAAATACCACCCCAGGAAACCTGGAGACAGGATGCAGGCATCAGCCTGAGCCAACTTTCTATGCTCATGGGCTTTTCTGGGGGAACAGAAGCCTGTGGCTGGTATGAGAGCCATTATTGTGGGACTCTGTTTTCAAATTGACCCAGGAACCTTGTGGGAGAAATTCATGGCGCTATGGACACCGTGATTTCACATCTATAGCCTCCAATACTGTGAGAGAGTAAATTTCTGTTGTTTTAAGCCTTTTAATTTGTATTATTTTCTTATGGCAGCTCTAGAAAATGAATACACAGAGCTCCCCCTGAATCCAGTGGTCTCGGGTAGTGTGGAGAGCAAGGCCTGAACTGCTCATTGGTGTAATCCAGGGGGGCTAATTTTGTTTACTTTTTATTTTGAAATTATTTTGAACTTGCAGGACAGTTGCAAAAATAATACAAATCCCATACAGAGAACTCCAACATACCCCCACACTTCCTTAATGCCAATATTCACCAGTTTAATGTTGTCACCTGTGCTTTATCATTTCTCTGTCTGTCTATCATCTTCTGAACATATGCGAGCAGGTTGTCCACATCACATATCTTGAACACATAATATTTCCATGTACATTCCCCACAAACAAGGATATTCACTTATACAATGATCTCAAGTACAATTATCAAGTTCAGGATACTGATATTTAATATTTTTAATGGCTTATAAAGCTTACATTCTATATTCCAATTTTTATGTTCCAATAATATCCTCTCTAATTCTAGGCTCCATATTTTCTGATAAGAAATTGGCAGTTAATCTTGTTGAGGCTCCCTTGTTTGTAACATGTTGTTTCTCGCATGTGGCTTTCAGAATTCTCTCCTTTTTACCTTTGGCATTTGACAGTTTGATTATAAGATGGTACAGTGTGGATCTATTTAGGTTTATTCTGTTTGGAATTCATTGAGCATCTTGGATGTGTATATTCATGTCTTTTGTTAAATTTGGGAAGTTTTCAGCCATTATTTCTTTGACTATTCTCTCTTTCCTTTCCTTCTGGGAATCCCAAAGTGCATATATTGGTACCCTTGATGGTGACTCAGAGGTTCCTCAGACTCTGTTCACTTTTCTTCACTCTTTCCTTTTTCTCCTCCTAAAAGACTGGATAATTTCAGTTGTCTTATCTTCAAGTTCTCTGATTCTTTGTTCAGCCAGCTCCAATATGCTGTTGGACCCCTGTAGGGAATTTATCATTTCTGTTACTGTGGTCTTCAGCTTTGTTTGGCTCCTTTTCATAATTTATATCTCTTTATTGATATTCTCTTTGTGTTAATCTATCCTTTCCCTAATTTATATTAGTTCGTTGTTCATGTTTTCCTTTAGCTCTTTGAGTCTATCTAGGATATTCTTTATTTTGGAGCATTGCAGATCTGATCCTCCTCCTTGATTGTTTTCTAATGCTTTAATCTTTTCCTTTGCCTGGTCCTTCACTTTCTGGTTCTTTGTATGTCTTGTAATCTTTTTTCGAAGCCTGGCTATTTTGATATTTTTGTGTATTATTGTTGAGATTTAGACTTGAGGCCTCTATTTTTAAGCTTGCATCCAGCTAGTATTATGACACTAATTTCTCTGAATTCCAGGAGTTAACAGCAACCAAAAAAAAAAAAAAAAAATGAAGAAGAAGGAATTAAAAAAACCCACCTTTGCCAATGAGTTTGGCACTTTGCTGATTGACCTGCATGAGTGTTTTTGGGTTTACCCATACAATGAGTTTGGAGAATAGGCCCAGGACAAAGCCTAGGGGCCTCCTTGGTCTTTTTTGTGCATGCCTCTTATCTTGGGATTGCATATATGGCCCTAGGAATTCCCCTGTTTACGTGGATATTGATGTGCCCTCTTCTCTAGGAAACAGTTTCCTCACAGTCAGCATGACTTGACTGTTCTCCCACAGTGTTCTTTAGGGAAGCTTGATGAGATGTACATAGTAATTTCATGCTTCTCTGAATTCTTCTTCTACTACTTTTTCTTTGTAGGTAAACAACATTTACTTAAAAAAAATTGTTTTTGAATAGGTAATACCCTAATTTGGTTCAAAACCCAAAGCTACACACAAAGCTCTGCATTGAGAAGTCTGTTTCCATCTCTGTTCCTGCCCACCATATTCTGGCCATCCTCCCCATCACCCTCCCCACCCCCATAGATAACTACCTGTATTAGTTCCCTGTATCCTTTCAATATTCTTGATGAACACACTAGCAAATGCAAATAATATGCAGTCATTTTCCTCCTTATCTTGTATAAAAGCTACCATACTTATGGTGGCTTAGACTATGTACCCCAGAAAAACACGTTTTCAACATTAATCTATTCCTGTGGGTATGATCCCATTGTACACAGGCCCTTTTGGTGAGGCTACTTCAGTTAAGGTGTGGCCCAAATGAATCAGATGGGTCTTAATATTACTCCTGGAGTGCTTTATGAGCAGAATGAGATTCAGACACATAGGGAAAAAGCCATGGAAAGAACTCAGAAGTCAATGGAACCCAGAGAAGCCAGGAAAGTCCATGTGACCAAAATAAAGCCAAACAAACAACAAAACAAAACAACAACCGAGGATCAAGGATCCATAGTGGTCCAGAATGCAGCAGTCTTCTGGGAGAAAGCATTACTTTGATGATGCCTTGATTTTGACTTTTCCTGGCCTGAAAAACCATGAGCCAAAAAATTCCTGTTGTTTAAGCCAACCCTTGTGTGGTATTTGTGTTAGCAGCCAAGAAACTGAAAAACATGCTATCAAAGCTGCTCTATATCTTTCTTCTTTTCTTTACTTTTTTATTTTATTTTATTTTTTTACATATTCCAGGATCTTTCCACATCAGTACATAGAGAGCTTCTTCATTTTTCCATAGCTGTATTATATTCCATTGTTTGGGTGTACCACAGTTTATTTAACCAGTCTCTCACAGATGGATGCTAGGTTTCTTTCCATGTTTTTGCTTTCACTGCCATGGATGCATTTGTACACATGAATTTTTCACATGTGTAGGTATGTACAAGTTCACACAAATTGGTAAGTGGCGAGGCCAAAATTCTTGGAAATGGCATTACTGAGACAAACAGTAAGTACATTTATAATTTTGATAGTAATTACAGAGTTTCCTCACAAGTTAGTAAGAATTTCATGTTTATTTCTAGGGAAGCTGAGCCCTGCAGCAGGCAAAGGCAATGAAGAAGGGATACTGGGGGCACCTTGCTGCCGCATGTCCCAGTAATTCAGCTCTGGCTCCAAACCTGCATATTTCACACCAAAGCAGCAGTCCTGAAAGCAGACAGCCCACATTTTTAGAAGGCAGCATGGCAATCATCGATTGTAACTGGAGCTGGAGCCTTGGATGTCTTACACTCTACCCTGGAAGGCCACCGAAGTATTTCTTCCAGACACATTGTACTTGTTCCTTGGAAAAGCTGTGATTATTTTTACAGTGTTGACTTAGCTAAGGTGAAACTGTACTTCCCAGATATCCAGATACAGGAATTCTCTATGTTCAGAGTTAGGGTTGCCTCAGGAGAAATGTGTGTGCTATTTGAGAGGCAGAAAGGAAGCAGTGGCTCCTACACTTTGAAGGCTATCATAGGTAGAGGCAGTTAGGAAGAGATGCAGAGGTGTCAACACCTTCCATTTTGCTCTTGCCTTTTCCCACTCAGTGTACAGTTTTTCTTCCCAACTGATGGCACTACTAGCCAACAGTGTCCCCCAGTCCACCCTCAGATGCTTTGCTGTGAAGTCACAGAAGTGGAAGCCATGAAGCGCTGTCCCCTTACTGCTTCTGCTGCAGCAATTGGCTGCTTTTAGTTTCCAGCAAGCTCTGACTTGTTCACTTGCACCAGGGCAGATTCATAGCTTTCTTTAACTTTTTCTGATTCCAGAACTATATGACAATGAATTTGTGTTATTTTAAGCACTAAGGTCATGATTTTTAAAATTTTTCTTTCCTAACTCTTCCCAAAATTATGTAAGTTCTGATTCCATAATAAATAACGTCTCCTCATACTCATCGTGTCCTTGCTTCCATGATTTAACTCTCCTGGTACAGGAATTTGGGTAAATATAATTCTCTTCATTGTTTTACATATCCAGGCACATTTTATTATTCCTTATAGGTTGCCACACCAGGCACTTTCCTGGCTGACTGCTGCTGAATACAACTTGGTAGAGGGGATACACAAAAGAATTCTTTTTTGGCAAACTATCACTCCTTATATCTTTCAGAGAACTGAAAAACCTCTCAAATCTGCAGGGCTAGACCTGCCCCCCCCCCCCCCCCCCCAGTTTCTTCTCCTTGTACTTGGCTAGAGTCTTTCTCTCTCGTTACAAAGCATTATGTTGAAGGGAGTTTCGCAGGATTTAATTTGATCATGAAATTGCTGTGCTTACTCATTCATAATCTCATGGTATAATGAAAAGTGTGTTGGCTTGAGATTAGGGTATCTGGTTTCAGGTATTAATTTTGCCAAGAACTCTCTGAGAGACTAGAGGAAAACCATTTAGACTCTCTTAGTCTCAGTTTCTCTTGTTTTGTAATAGCAATACTATAAGAATAGATTATGTGTTATTTTAGTTTGCTAAAGCTGATGAAATGCAATATACCAGAAATGATTGGCTTCTACAATGGGGATTTATTAACTCACAAGTTTACAGTTGTGAGGCCATGAAAAATGTCCAAATTAAGGCATCAACAGAATGATAACCTTCTCCCCAAAGATTAGCTACCAGCGACCTTCAGCTCCTCTGTCCCATGGCCAGGTGCATGGTGATATCTGCTGTTCTCTCCCTTCCCTCCTAGGTTTCCTTGCTTCCAGTTTCTAGCTTCAGTGGCTTCCTCCCTGAGCTTCTGTGTGTGCCCTTGTCTCTCAGCTTCTCTGGGGGGTTTTTCATGTCTTTTCTCCTCTTGTAAAGGACTCCAGTAAGAGAATTAAGACCCACTTAGGGCATGAATCGACTGAAATAACATAATCACAAATTCCCACCACAACAGGTCTACACCCACAGGAGTGGATTAGCTTTAAGAATATAACTTTTAGGGGTCCATAAAGCCTCCAAACAATCACATGTGTCTTCTGCCACATACCTGAATTCATGGCTCTTATAAAAGCCCTTGAAACTTGCATTTCACTTATTTATTTTAGAGTTTCTACAAAGTATAGCATGTGTATACAAGAAGCATTGCAATATTAAATACATGGATTGATGCTGGTACCCTCACTCCATCCAGATGTCACATGGTCTTATCTTCTGGATGTCTGGCACCTGGAGGCATACTGGGGAAAGAAAGGGCATTCCAGAACACAAAGGGGTTGATGCTGGTGTCCTCACTCTTTTGTTTGCTTTCAGTGAAGTGAGACATATCATAGTTTGTGTATGCCAAGTTGTAGTATCATAACTATTTTTAGGTAATATTCTTTAATTTTTCTTAAATTAACCCTCATAAATTGGACACATGACTTAAACACAAATTTTCTGACAAGAAACCATGGATTGAAGTTAAAACAATAGCACGAATACAAACAAATAAACAACAAAAATGAAAGCACATGCAGTTCTAGTACAATCTCTTTGCTATCCACATTAAAAGGTAAAAATAATGATCAGCTCTGATGAGAAGTCTGAAAAAAAAGTGAAAATTATCATGAAGATGGGTGCAATTTGGATTTACATCACCATCATTAATGAGGTGCCTCAACTTCAGGGCGTATTGTGCCTTGAAATAGTAACCAAAGTAGTCTGAAGCCATCAGTAAGCAAGAAATTCTAAAATATTATTTATTTCATCTTTGTATCATCTTTTTATTTTCTATTTTTATGCATTTATTATAATGCCCTTAACAGTTGGTAAGTATATATATTTGTACCAAGACTGACATGTCCAGACATTCATCTGATTTATGAAAAAATGTCATGGGAGGTGGTCCAAGTTGAAGTCTGTACTTCAATACTGTAAGACGTTTATCAGTCTACCTTTTGTGACCTATGTCATAATTACATGGCTTAGGAAAAGGGATTGTACTCCAGCAGTTCAGATACGTGTTTTCCTTTCAATTGTCAGGAATAACTCATTGAATTTTTCAGAACCTCTAGGAAAAAATGGAAATATATTTTGTATTCTTTAATTAATTGTTTTCTCTCTTGCTTTCACCTTGTTCAACATCTGAATAAATCAACATTGTTAATTTGTTCATTTTTTGGTGCAAAGGGAGTCTGAAAATTTTTTTTGGATTCAGAAAAGAATTTTGTTCAGTTATTGAAATATGTACATTATTTATTTTAAGTCTACTTTATAAATCTAAAGTTACTTTCATTCAGCAACAACAAAAAACTTGGTCTGCTCGTAAATTGATTACTTACATATACTATTTTTTGTGCTATTATACTTTATACAGAAAATAGTCACATTTAATACTTTGTTATTTTCAAATTTTGCAGAATATAGACAGGAGACAGAAAATAAACAAGGTTTATTAGTTAGGATATGCTAAGTTGTGCCTCAATAACAGACAATCCCCTAGATTTCAGTGACTCGTCACAAAAATTTATTTTTACACCACATTACATGCCTAAAACAGCTGGCAAGTAGAGTATGTCCAGTCTCAGGGCCTGTGGTAGGCAGAGTTATGTCCTCCCCTTCAAATATGTCCATGTCCTAAGCCCCAGAACCTGTGATTATGCTACTTAAAGTACAAAAGGCGTCTGTATAGCTGTGATTAAGTTAAGGCTCTTGAGAGAAGGAGGCAATGTTGGATTATCCAGGTGAACCCAGTGTAATCATAAAGGTCCTCATAAGAGGGAAGCAAGAAGGTCAAAGGAAGTCAATAGTAGGAGATGTGATGACAGAAGCAAGAGGTTGGAGTGATGTGAAGAAGGGACAAAGAGCTAGAAGCTGAAATTGACAAGGAAACGTAATCTCCTCTCAGAGCCTCCAGAAGGAACCAGCCCTACTGAACCTCAACTTTATCCCAGTCAACCTGATTGGCATCCAGGACTGTAAGATAATAAATTTGTGCTGTTCTAAGCCACTACCTTTGTAGTAACTTCCAACAGCAATAGGACGCTAATACAGGGACTTGCGCTCCATCTTGACAAATGTTTTCATGACGCCCAGGGAAGGAAAAGGGAAAGTGGTGAATTGTGTGCCTGCTCTTGAACTTTTGGTCAGGAAGTAGCACATACTGTTTATGCTTACATTTCACTGGTCAAAGCAAGCCCTGTGGCTGCTTTTTTTTTTTTTTTTATTGTATAGTATCGCATATAGACAAAGCAAAGAAATAAAAAAGCAATAGTTTTCAAAGCACTCTTCAACAAGTAGTTACAGGACAGATCCCAGAGTTTGTCATGGGCTCAGATTTTTCTTCTAGCTGCTCCAGAATATAGGAGGCTAGAGGGCTTAAATACTTTTTTATGATCACAATCGACTTTTTTTTCCTTCTACTTTTGTGCCAGGTCTGGATTCATCTCTGGGGGCCATCTCCCAAGACACCAGGGAGACTTTCACCCTTGGATGTCCTGTGTGACTGCATCTTGACTTCAAAGGGGGTGGGGAGTGCAAGCCTATCATGTGTGTGAATGGAATGGAGAGCTGGAGTCTAGGTGAGTTGCTCTGGTGTTTAATGTACAGCAAGAACAGAGTGGAAGGAGCAGGATTTAGGAAGGAAAAGTGTGACTCAGCTCAGGAAAGCCCAGTGCCATGGTCAGGTTCATGTATCAACTTGGCCAGGTGGTGGTACCCATTTGTCTGGTTGGGCAAGTGCTGGCCTGTTACTATGAGGACATTTCATAGAATTAAATCCTGATCACATCGGTTGCAACCACAACTGATTCCATTTCTAATCAGCCAAGGGGAGTATTTTCTGCAATGAGTGACGTTTAATGTAATCAATGGAAGGCTTTTAAGGAGGATTCAGAAGAGACAGTCTCTCTTCCTGCTTCGACCGGCACGCCTCTCCTGTGGAGTTCATCTAGACCTTCCATCGGAGTCGTCAGCTTCACAGCCTGCCCTACGGATTTTGGACTCTACATTCCCACGGTTACGTGAGACACTTTTATAAATTTTATATTTACAGATATTTCTTGTAGATTCTGTTTCTCTAGAGGACCCTAACTAATATACCCAGTAATTGACTTAATGCACAAATCAGATAACGAATCTGTTAAAAATTTCTCATAAGTAGATCTGGGGTAGGCAGGGGTGAATGAGGTAGTGCTGCCAAGACTTCACCTGAATCCCCAAGCTAGGAAGATTCCACCTATCCTGGGCTCCGTGGAACTAGAAGAAACTGCCATGCCCAGGCCTGGGGTCCATCTGGGGGGCCAAGGGACAGAACAAGTGGAAGATAGATCCTGAGAGTCAGGTCCAGTGAACTCAACCCACTTTGGACTGGGCTGCAGTTCCCGGGATCCCTTGGAAGATGGTTTCTGGCTGGTTTTGGTGAGTGGGAGACAATGGGAGAATTGACTGGTGGGATAAGCCAGGATATTTCTCCTTTTCTTTCTCCTCTCAGTGGAGACAGGGACTATGTATATTCTTCTTCTCTCTCTTTTTTTTTTTTAATACTGTGTGGTGGGGGGTCACATTTCATTCTTTTTCCACGTGATTATCCCATTATTGCAGCACCATTTAAAAATTTTTTTGGGGGGGTGGGGAGAAATGCACGGGCCGGGAATTGAACCCAGGTCTCCTGCATAGGAGGCAAGAATTCTACCACTGAACTACCCTTGCACCCCCATTATAAATCTTCTTGTCTTCCACTTCTGCTGGGTCAGTCTGGTTTGAATTCTAGCATCTGCCAGATCATCCCGGGCCTTGAACTTCAGGAACTCCACCTCTTTAGACCCTCCAGCCTAGCAGTAGGAATAACTTTATGCTCGTGCTATTCTGTGAGTTGCTTCAGTGCCTCCCGGTTGTCTTTTCAGCGTCTTCTGTCATCTGTATAATCATTTCCTGCATTAAAATTTCAGTTGGTTTCGGGTTTCCTAGTTGAACCTGACTGAAACACTGAGTAAGCCAGAATCTAAAAATACATGGGGCATCCCACGGCCCACAAGGGCAGCTCTGGGTAGATAATATATTTGAGGTTATGAGCAGTAGGTGGGCTGGGACTCTAGTAAAAACTACACAGGTTAGCAGGATTCAAGGCAGAGTGGATAGAAATATGGGGTTGCCAGATAAAATACAGTTACATAGTTACATCCTATGCAAATTTGAACTGGATAATTTTGTGTTGTGTGGGGACTGTCTTGTGCATTGTAGAATGTTTAGCAAGATTTGGAACATACTTATACTAAGAGGTTACTTGCTGTTTATGTGAAATCCAAATTAAACTAGGTATCTTGAATTTTTATTTGCTAAATCTGGTCATATTAATAGAAAATGAGCTCATATTGAGCATTGGTTTCAGTGCTAGACTGTGTAGGAATAAACCCGGGCGGGGAGGCAAAGTCAGTTTTTGAAAAAAACTGGGCTCTGGAATCAGACCTTGATTGACGTTTTTGTTACAGGCTACAGTTATTGATTGTGACTAAGGCAATTGTGAAATATGGACTAGCCCAAGCAGAAAGATTGTGGGATTGAAGGCTCAAAAAAATGTCTATGCCTATGTGTCAGTATGAGTTATAGAAATTTACCTAAAATAATGACCCAAATCCAATAATTGCTAGAGAAATATTCTCAATTAATGTAGATTGTGAACTAGCATGTGCTTTTGAGGATGACAGTAGAAAACAAGAGTCTCCTGCAAACCCATGTTCAAACTTTGTGATCTGTCTAAATCAGTGGCTCTCAATTGGGGTGATTTTGCCCTCCCAGGGAGATTGAGTCATACCTGGAGATAATTTTGGTTGTCACAATCAGGCAGAAGTGCTGCTGGCATTTAGTGGGTACAGGCCAGAGATGCCGCTAAACATTCTGCAAAGCATAGGACAGCGCCCCCTGCCACCAACAATGACATGGTCCAAAATGTCAAAAGCTCTGCTGTTGTGAAACCCTGGTGCAAACACACTGGAAAGTTAGCATACATTCTGTAAAAGTTTATCCAAAACGTGCCATTCTAGTGTGAGCCCAGATACTAAGGAGAGGGCAAAGGAAAGGGCTGACATCCCATGAGAACAGATTCCAAATTGACATGGAAGCAACTGGCACCTCATTGGTCCCTGGTTTGTCATTCCACAGCTGGCATTTGGCCACCTGTGCAGATAGACAGTAAATCGTATCTGTGTGCGGAGCGTGCTCGGCAGCACCGCCCCTATGTGTATTTAACCAGGATCCCCAAATGTTTTAATCAGAATATGGTACCACTGTTTCCTCAGGGTGATTTCTTCCTTCATGATTCAAGAGATGGATATGTGGGCGGCAATATGGTTGAAGTACATGGAGTCCATTGAGGGAAATTGTGAACCAAAGTGGGCCAAGGAAATACTAGAGATGTGGCTGAAAACCAAGGGAATTCTCAGTTTCTTGGAAAGGTAGCCTAGAGTGTTTATCAAAGCTGTCAGTTCCATGGGACAGAAAACCAATCCAACTGGCTTAAAAGCAAATGGAAGCATAACGTATCTGAATGTGGTTAAAAGGAGAAATTTTAGGTTGCATATATGTTACTAGAATAAAAAAACTAAATAAAAATACTGTACGACAGAGTGAACTCAATTACAAATGGACTATTCTCAATAGTATAATTATAAAAATGTTCTTAAAAAAAAGCAAAAGAGGGTGTATTGGCACGTATAATTGAGACTATGCTGTGGTGTTTCGGGTTACTAAAGCTGCTGAAACGCAACATACCAAAAATGGAATGGCTTTTTAAAAAGAAATTTATTATGTTAAAAATTTACAGTTCTAAGGCTTTAAAAATGTCTGAATTATGTCATCAAGATAAAGACACTTTGACTCATGAAAGGGCCAATGACGTTCGGGGCTTCTCTGTCAACTGGGAAGGCACACGGTGGCATCTGCTAGTTTTCTCTCCTGGCTGCTCATTTCAAAATGGCTTCCCTGGGGCCATTTTCTGCCTGCATCTCTAAAAGTTTCTCTGTGTGTCAGCTTTGAAGCTTTTCTCTCTTAAAGGACTCCAATAAGTGATCCTCCTTGAATGAGTGGAAACGCATCTCCATAGAAACAACTTAATCAAAAGATCTCGCTCAGCAATATTGAACCAGGATTAAAGAATATGGCTTTTCTGCAGTATACAACAGTTTCAAACCAGCACACCTGGCATAGTGCATAGGCTTGGAGGAGGTGCTGCCTGCACCAGGGCCCACATGCCCCAGGGACTGGGTGCTCTCTACCCATCTCTCAGCTCAGGCTTCATTTTGCAAGCAAACTTTCTCCACATGGTCAGGGTTGGGATGACGGCTGCTGGCAGCCTAAATGTCAAATCCCTCCTACTTATCTGAGTTGCAACCCTAATTTCTCTAAGCCCCAGCTTCCTTATCTGTAAAGTAGGCCAGTAGCCCTACCTCTGAGGAATTCTGGTCTGCTAGGATTCATTGATTAAATGAGATAATCGATGTACAGTGCCTGTCCACAGTACATTCTCCAAAATGCTTCTTTTCCCCCCTCCTCCTCCAAGGAGTTTTGCCTGCTTTTAGCAAACCCTAAAGATTGTGGATTTCTCTATGTTTGTCAATATATAGTTGCACATGTAGGAAATTTTTTTAAACTTTTTTTATTGTATAGTATAACATATATACAAAGCAAAGAAATAAAAAAGCAATAGTTTTCAAAGCACTCTTCGACAAGTAGTTACAGGACAGAACCCAGAGTTTGTCATGGGCTCCCATACCATCCTCTCATATTTTTCCTTCTAGCTGCTCCAGAATATAGGAGGCTAGAGGGCTTAAATACTTTTTTTATCATTACAATTGACTTTTTTTGGTGTAGGAACATTTTTGAACATTGAAAAGAGACCTGGCTAATGCATTTTTAATTTTCTAGTAAATTATACTTTAAAATATAAGACATACACATTTCAATTTGGTAAGTAAACTAATTATAATTCTCCCTTTTCTTTTCTGCAAATAACTATTTCAAACATATGGTACACATATACATCTAGTGTGTATTTATCTTGCACATCTATCAAATTCGCTTTTTCTGTTTCCAGACAGAATGACTTTTACATCTAAAACGATACTATAAGTAAATATTGCCGTATTTCCATTTACCTCATCCCACCCTCCAAGGGCCAAATTCTATTTTCACTCTGATGTTTCAAAATATCTATAAATTTCCCTTCTCTGGTGGTTGACCTTCCAGTGAGATGTGAATGTTTTGCCAAATATAAACTTGCAGAAAGGTCTGTCAGTACACTGTCCCAGGTGAAGAGTAAAGAACCTGTAGCTTTGTTAGAGCAGTGCTATTTGAATAAATATTCTGAGGAAAAACACTTTGTGAACTGACCGTGTTTGTAAAAATTTCTTAGCAATAATAGTTTCTCTGAGCACAAGCAAGAATGGAGATGTGTACTTCAGAATAAATGGATAATGTTCCCTAGCAACCTGGAATTTTAAACATTTTTAAAAAGATTGTTGTGAGGAGTAAATGAGTATTTATTTCTCTCTAAGGGGAGAAATGCAAACATCATTTAATAGAGCATCTGCTTGTGAGGTGTGAGGCATAAGAGCTCTTCATTTTCTACTGCAGCTGAATAAAATCTGGGTCTGCATTGTTGATTAGCCCAGTCAAAATGAAATGTACAATTAAATTATGCCTTGACAAATGTTATTTACCTAAGGAAGGCCTTAATTCTTTTGTTGACTTTTTTTTTTTGTTTTGATCAGCTTACGTATAAAGACTGTACTGTATTTACGCAACTATTTTGAATTTATGGAATTTATTTCTCCTCTTATTTTATCACCCTGCTTCAAAAATTGCCCCAATGATCATTTGTGTAATAACTGGAATAAAATGACATCAATTTGAATCTAACTGATGTTTCTTTTTTTCCAGATTTTTTTTATTTTAACCTTTGTTCCTCCTATTATTTATTTTTTATCCATATTTTTTACCCATCTGTCCACAACATAGATTAAAGGAGCATTAGACACAAGGTTTTCTGATCACATAGTCACATTGTAAAACCTGTATAATTGGCATGTCTTAAAAGTACCACCCAAGAGTTTGTTCATATGAAACTTAACCTCACAAAGGATAGGTCAAGCCTACTTAAAATTAGGCTTAAGAGTCACCCCGAAGAGAACTTCTTTTGTTGCTCAGATGTGGCCTCTCTCTCCAGCCAACACAACAAGCAAACTCACCACCCTCCCCCTGTCTAGGTGGGACATGACTCCCAGGGGTGTGTATCTTCCTGGCAATGTGGGACAGAAATCCTAGAATGAGCTGAGACCCAGCATCAAGGGATTGAAAAAACCTTCTTGACCAAAAGGGGGAAGACTGAAATGAGACAAAATAGAGTGTCAAAGGCTGAGAGATTCCAAACAGAGTTGAGAGGTTATCCTGGAGGTTGTTCTTGTGCATTAAAAGATATCACCTTTTTAGTTAAGGCATAACAGAGAGGCTGGAAGGAATTGCCTGAAAATGTAGAGCTATGTTCCAGTAGCCATGTTTCTTGATGTTGATTGAATAATGATATAGCTTTCACAATGTGACTGTGTGATTGTGAAAACCTTGTGTCTGATGTTCCTTTTATCCACCTTGTCAACAGACGAGTAGAACATATGGATTAAAAATAAATAATAGGGGGAACAAATGTTAAAATAAATTTAGTAGATTGAAATGCTAGTGATCAATGAAAGGGAGGGGTAAGGGGTGTGTTATGTATGAATTTTTTTCTGTTTTCTTTTTCTGAATAGATGCAAATGTTCCAAAAAATGATCATGATGATGAATATGCAACTATGTGATAATACTGTGAATTACTGATTATATATGTAGAATGGATTGATCAAAAGTTAAGAATCTTTGCATTTGGTGTTTTTTGGTATTTAAAAAAATAAAATAAAATAAATTAAAAAAAAGTACCACTCAAGAAGAAAGAAAATATACAAAGAAATGCATATAATTAGCTTAATTATTGATTTAACTGTCTAAGAGTCAATGGATGAAATTAATTCAGAGGGATTATCTAGAATTCTTTGTTGCCTTTCTTTCAACTGAAGTTGATTACTACTTCTCCTAAGGAAGACTTCCTTTCTTTCAGAGCCAAAGGCTGTTGTAAGGATTAAATGAGATAAAGTGAGTAAAGTACTGGCTTATAGTAGGTGTTCAGTAAATGTTGCTCCTCTTTTCAGTCCCTGTGATAATTGCTTATCATCCCTGATGACTTAGAAGAACTAGTGGTTCTTACATTTCAGAGCACATCAGAGTCACCCTGGAACTGGGGAAATAAATAATCACTCCTTGTCCAGTCTTTTGGGTTATGCGATTTATGGCTCTCTTATGAGCAGCAGACCTCAATGTACCTGGAAAGGAGTATTTTGAGCAGAGATCATGGATCAAGTATTGTACAATCTCACATGATTATTTTAGTGTCTCAGTAGCATGAGAGGTTTAAAGAGATAACTTTTGAAGGGATTGTTTCTTTTTTATAGCTTTGTGCCTAGCTGACTTTTGTGATTATAAAATTATCCCATTTTTCAATTATAGGGATAGAATTGAAAATGCCCGCTCATTTGTTTTAGCATTGTATCGTATGACCCCTGGATGGAAGACCATCATACCGGATTTCCAGTGACGCTTTTGAAGTTGAATTCCTAAAATTGAATGAGAAGCTTAAAATTAAGTATAACGAGTGTGCATTTCTTTTTCAATTGTCTGAATTGATCTATTCTACCTAAAAATCAAATTATTAGTGTCAGAAATTAGTCTTTCTGAGGCTGCCCTTTAGTTATTTCTAGTGATCCCTGGGATGTACCTCACTTGCCCTCCTGCCTGGTGCTCCTGCTGTGGTCTCTGCAGCTGACCTTCATGGGATTGTTCTCTGTTGGGTGAGGTGGTTCTTTACTGCTAACTGATGCTATTACTGCCATAGAGTGTTGGTGAAGGGGGCATTGCTTACTGCTCCTGCCTCTTAACTCCTTATACCTATAAGTTTTAAGGGGGATAGTTTCCAGAGGATTCGAGAATAATGAAAGGGATGTACAGAAAAGCAAAGAAAGACTAGGCCAATTCTCAGGGTCCCTAACAAGGCCAAGCCCTTGCTCAGCCCCAGCTCTTCCTTCACCAGTACACTTTCTGTTGGAGTTGAATGCTTCGGGGTTCATGCCACCTGCCCCCCAACCACAGAAGGATAAAGGAGTTTCTTCCTCACTCCTGTCTTTGGTATACTTGCCTTACATGATCTATTGCCTGAATGATTGAGAGTTGGAAATGTTTATTTCCTGTAGGTGAAACTACACAGGAAGAAGTGGTCTGGCTCTGTGGCCCCAAGAAGATAATCATACAATGGCCAGATGTGAATCATTTACCAAAATATGGGTTATTCAGTCTCAGATAAAACCATGTGTGAGATATCGAGAACCCAATCCAAGGTGAATTGCTCCAAGCTCAATTCAGACAATTCTGTCTTTTCATTAAGGCTTCAAGGGATGGGGGTCTAGTCTTTGCTGAAGTAATCTCATTATACAGGGAAACAGTCTTCAGTTAAAATATTTTTCACAGTGTGCATATAAAAGTGAAAGGCACTCCATGGATCTCTCTGCTACGGAGCTGATATGGAAGCATCCTCTCCTTCCTCACCCATTCACAGGCATGCCTCCCAAACTGCAAACTTGGATAGGCAAGGAGGCTCAGTGAGGCAATCTCTAGGGTTTGAAGAAAGGCAGAGAATGGGCTTGAAGAGCAAATGGCGAATAGTCTTCACAGTGCCTTAGGTGAGATTCTTTTTTATTATGAAAAATAACATATATACAAAAAAAAGCAATATATTTCAAACCATACCACAACAATTAGTTATAGAACAGATCTCAGAGTTTGGGTTAGAGTTCCATAATTTTAGGACTTTTCCTTCTGGCTGCTCCAAGACACTGGAGACTAAAAGAAGTATCAATATGGTTCGTAGTCATACTCATTTGTTAAATCCTGTCTTCTCTGTTATAACTGTTCCTTCTCCTTTGATCTTTCTCCCAATCTTTAGGGGTATTTGCTATATTCCCATTCTAACTTTTTCATGTTGGAAGGGTTGTCAATAACATAGCATAGGGGGATGATGTACTTGATGTTCTGGAGGGGCTGGGCCCTCCAGGGTTCAGGACTTATTTTTCCTAGGACCCATCTGGAGGTTGTAGGTTTCTGGAAAGTAATCATAGCACATGGAAACTTTGTAGAATCTTAGATAAAGCCCTAAGTGTTCTTTAGGGCTGGCAGGAATTGTTTTGATTGGGATTTGGCAAGCCGTGATAAATGGCAATATCTAGCTGAAGCTTGTGTAAGAGTAGCCTCCAGAGCAACCTCTCAACTCTTTGAACTCTCTCAGCCACTGATACCTTATTTGTTACAATTCTTTTCCCCCTTCTGGCCAGGAAGGCATTGTCGATCCCCCAGTGCCAGAGCTAGACTCATCCCTTGCAGTCATATGCCACGTTGCCAAGGAGACTTTCACCCCTGGATGACATGTCCCATGTAAGTGGGAGGGTAATGATTTTACTTGCAGAGTTGGGCTTAGAGAGAGAAAGATGCCACATTTGAGCAACAAAATAAGTCCTCTGGAAGTAACTCTTAGGCATAACTATAGGTAGACTTAACTTCTCTACTTCATAAATAAGCTTCACAAGAGTGAGCCTCGAGATTAAGGGCTTGGTCTATTGACTTGGAAATCCCTAATGTTTGAGACAGTGTTAGGAGTTTCCCCGGAGGTAAAGTTAAATAGTTCCATATATTTTCTCCCGTCTCTTAGATGAGATTCTGATTTTGAGGAGATTCTGCTTCTTATCTGGAAACTCTATAACTTCATACTTCAACCAAGGCATTAAATTTTCTTTCCTAACTGTCACCTGATGTGCTTTTTTACTCCCTGAGAGGGACCGAAATAGAGAAGTAGAGGGACTTCTGGAGCTAAGAAATCAGAAATCACACACACACTGCGATGGTTTGATTGCATGAGGCAGTAGATACTTAAACCTATCCTGCTTAGATCCCTTGGGGGAAGATTGGCAACTGGGAAAAAGGTCTTGGAAGTCTGAATAGCTGTGATTTTTAATCCATGAAGCTAGTTTTGGCGTGGCACAATGGAAAAAGTAGGATCATTTTTCTCAGAAGAAACCATCACTTGAGACTAAAGGAAGAAAGGTTTATTTGGTATGGAACTGAAATTTTCTGTAGTACATAATGTAACTCAACCTATCTGTATAGCTCATTTGAACAATTGAAACACAGGGAGAACAAAATAAGAAAGAGGTCCTTTAATCCTGTACAGATTATTGTAATGGCTGGATACATCCTAGAGTATATTAAGCAGATAATCAAAAAGTATTGACAAAGTCCCTTGAGGGATGGGAGAAAGAATATGGAACTATTAAACCTTATCATCAGGGAATCCCTTGATACTGTATCAAATTTTAGCGACACCTAAATCAATAGGCCATGCCCTTGATCATGAGGTTTACTCTTGTGAAGTTTATGTAGGTAGCGGAGAAGCTTAGACTACCTATAGGTATGTCTAAGAATTACTTCTGGAAGACCCCTTTTGGTGCTCAGATGTGGCCTCACTCTCTCCAAGCCCAACTCTGCAAATGAAATCATTGCCTCCCCCACTACATGGGACATAACTTCCAGGGGTGAAAGTCTCCCTGGCGATGAGGAAGATGATTCCCAGGGATGTCTGGCCCTGCAACTGTGGGATCAACAATTCCATCCTGACCAATGGAGGAAAAGATGTATAACTAATAAAGTATCAGTGGCAGAGAGAGTTCAAATAGAGTCAAGAGGCTACTTTGGAGGTTGCTCTTACGCAAGCTTCAATTAGACATTGCTACCTATCATAACCTGCTAACCCCCAACCAGGACCATTCCAGCTAATCCTAAAGAACACCTAGGGCAATATATAAGATTCCACAAGAGTTCCATGCACTAAAGTAACTTTCCAGATGCTTACAACCTCCAGAAGGGTCCTTGTACCATATAAGTCCTGAAACCTAGAGGGCCCAGCCTCTCCAGAACCTCAGATAGTTCATCTCCCTACCCCATATTATTGACAGATCTTCCAAAATGAAAAAGTTAGAATGGCCATAGGCCAAACACCCCTAAAGAGAGAGTGGAGTTATACAGTGAAGATAGGATTTAGCAAATAAATATGATTGCTGAATCATTAAAGTGATATCTCTCTTATTCTCCAGTATCTTAGAGCAGCTAGAAATAAAAACCTAAAATTGTGAAATTGTAAACTCATGTCAAACTCTAGAATATGTTCTACAACTAATAGTGGTGCTGTGCTTTAAAATTATCACTTTTTTAAGATATGTTATTTTTCACTAAAAAAGAAGGAAAAAAGTCAGTCGTGATGATAAAAAAAATTTAAGCCTTCTAGTTACCTATATTCTGGAGTAGCTAGAAGGAAAAATCTGAGAGGATCATGTGGTAGCCCATGCCAAACTCTGGGATCTGTCCTGTAACTTCTTGTTGAAGAGTGCTTTGAAAACTATTGCTTTTTTTTATTTCTTTGCTTTGCATATATGCTATACTATACAATAAAAAAGTTAAAAAAAAAAAAAAGAAGAAAACCATCAGGCCAAGATTGTCTCTAATATTTGAGGCACCCGTGTCAAAATCAATTGGCCATAGATATATGAGTTTATTTCTGTATTCTGTATTCCATTCCATTGGTCTATATGTCTGTCTTCATGCCGGTACCATACTGCTTTGATTACTGTAGCCCTATAGTAAGTTCTGAGATTAGGAAGTGAGTCCTCCAGCTTTGTTCTTTTTCCAAACAGTTTTAGCTAATGAGAGACCCTTCAATTCCATATGATATTAAAGATCAACTTTTCCTTTTCTGCAAAAAAGTTTGCTGAAAGTTTTAGAGGGATTGCATTGAATCTGTAGATAGCTTTGTGTAGTATTGACATCTTAAAGATGTTGTCTTCCAATCCGTGAACATGAGATGGCTTTTTCATTTACTTAGGTCTCCTTTAAATTCTTTTAGCAATATTTTGTAGTTTTCAGTGGGCAAGTTACAGCTATTGCTAAGTATTTTATTCTTTTATATGATATTGTCAATGGAATAGTTTTCTCAATTACCTTTTCAGATTGTTAATTGCTGGTATATAGAAACACAACTGATTTGTGTGTTGAACTTTGCTGAATTGTTTTATTAACTTAGTAACTTTATTATAGATTCCCTGGGATGTTCTATATATAATATCTTGTCATTTGTGAATAGAAATAGTTTTATTCTTCCTTTCAAAGTTGGATGCCTTTTATTTCCTTTTCCTGCCTAATTGTGCTGGCTACAAGTTCCAGTACAATATTGAACAGCAGTGGCAAAACTGGGTGTCCTTGTATTGTTCCCAATTTTAGGGCAACACTCTCAATTTTTCATTGTTGAGCATTATGTTAGCTGTGGATTTTTTATAATTGCTAAAATGGGAACTTTTGAAAAACTTTTAGTTCCTTTCTAAGAATGACATTTCCTTGATTATTTGTCTCCTTTAAAACAGGAGCCTTTCAACAGTCAGAACAGAGCTCCAGAAACTTGCCAGACAGCTCTCAGTTGGCTGCCCACTCAGGGCAGAGCTTTCAGATCTCTATTTTCAAAGCCTCACTAGGCATCAGAATCCCCTGGATAACTTCTTCAAAATGGAGATTTCTGGGCTTTCCCCAAAACCCTAACCATCCCTTCAAAACTATCTTTCATGACTGTAGCTGGTAAAGCATATGTTATGGTCCATATCCCAGCATTACTTGTTGTGGTCCAGTCAGTCAGCTCTGCCCAGATATGAGGAAATTAACAGCCATGCAAAATCAACAGTGACATCTGTTCACTCTGAAAGAGCCCTATTAGCAATGCAAACGTGAAATTGCCTGCAGTCAGGATGAACACAACACATTGCTGACAGTGTTATGTTAACTAAAATAATCATTTCTCTGTCCCTTCTTCAATTAGAGGGCAGGCTACCTGCAGGGCTCTGCTTTCCCTAGCCATGAGTAACGCTTGTAGGCTCAGGGCTGCCCACACCCAGCCGGTTGGAGAGACCGAGCAGAATTAAGGTAAGAAGCTTCTGCTTAAAAATGATTTGTCATTTTTTGCTGACTAATGCTGCCTTCACTCTGCCTTTTAACTTATGGACCCCCTCTTAAACCAATACCTCTTTCTATCCTTGTTTCTGTCCAAGTTTACTTCCTTATTTAAAAAGAACACACAAATTTACTGCTTACCTCTAGAAGGGTCAATGGTTCCTCCTCTCCTCCCCTGAGTGGCCAATCAAAAGGCCAACATGAGAGATTGCGGCTTTGAAAACTCAATGTTTTGGATCAATGGTCATAAGAGACATTGGCTACCTTACTCATTCTATGATGCTAACATCACCCTAATACCAAAGCCAGACAAAGAAAATTACAGACCAATCTCTATGATGAATATAGATGCAAAAATCCTCAACAAAATATTCCCAAATTGAATCCAGCAGCACATTAAAAGAATTATACATCATAATCTAGTGGGATTTATTCCAGATAGGCAGGGCTGGTTCAACACAAGAAAATCAGTTACTGTAATGCACCACATCAATAAATCAAAGCAGAAAAACCGCACAATCATTTTGATTGATGCAGAAAAGGCATTTGACAAAATTCAACATCCTTTCTTGATGAAAACACTTCAAAGGATAGGAATAGAAGAGAACTTCCTTAACCTGATAAAGGGAATATATGAAAAACCCACAGCTAACATCATAATCAATGGGGAAAGACTGAAGGCTTTCCCTCTAAGATCAGGAACAAGACAAGGATGTCCACTATTGCCGTTGTTACTCAACACGGTGCTGGAAGTTGTAGCTACAGCAGTTAGACGAGAAATAGAAATACAAGGCATCAACATTGGAAAGGAAGAAATAAAACTTTTACAGTTTGCAGATGACATACTAAATGTAGAAAATCTCCCCCCAAAAATGTACAGTAAAGCTACTAGGACTAATCAATGAGTACAGCAAAGGGGCAGGGCACAAGAGCAATACCCCAAAGTCAGCAGTGTTTCTATACACTTGTAATAAACAATCTGAGGAGAAATCAAGAAAAAATTCCATTTATAATAGGAATCAAAAGAATCAAACAGTTAGGAAAAAATTTAACCAAGGGCATAAAAGACCTATACACAGAAAATTGTAAGAAATTCCTCAAAGAAATCAAAGAAGACCTAGATAAATGGAAGGATACACTGTGTTCATAGACTGGAAAACTAAATATAGTTAACATGTCATTTCTACCCAATTCATTTATAGATTCAGTTCAGTACCAATTAAAATCCCAACAACTTACTTTTCAGAAATAGAAAAACCAATAACCAAATTCATTTGGAAGAGCAGGGTGCCCCGAATAACTAAAAGTATCTTGAGAAAGGAATGAAGTGAGAGATCTCACACTACCTGACTTTGAAGTATATCACAAAGGTACAGTGGTCAAAGCAGCATGGTACTGGCATAAAGATGCCAGTACTGACCAGAGAAATTGAATTGAGTGTTCAGAAATAGACCCTCTCATGTGCAGAGACACGAATGGACATTTATACACTGATGTTTATAGTAGCATTATTCACAATTGCCAAGAGATGGAAACAGCCCAAAAGTCCATCAATGGATAAGTGGATGAACAAACTGTGGCATTTATATGTGATGAAATATTACACAGCCATAAGACAGAATAAAGCCACGGCACATGCAACATGTGGATGAACCTTGAGGACGTTATGTTGAGTGAAATTAGCCAGAATCAAAAGTACAGGTACTATCCTCACTAACATGAAATAACATTAATGAGCAAACTTTGAGCATTAAAGTTGACAACACAGGTTATCAGGAGATAGAAAGAGGGTAAGATTGGGAATTTAATGCTGAAGAAGTACAGAACTTTCAACAGAATTGATCTAAAGATCCAGAAATGGGTAGCAGCATACTATCTGATGGTAGCACAATATTGTAAGTATACTGAAAAAAGCTGAGTGTAATTATGGGTGATAGAGGAAGGCTAGGGGCATGTATGACACCAGAAGAAAGATGGAAAATAAAGACTGGGACTGTATACTTTAGTGAAGCCTAGAGTGGACAACGATGGTATTAAATGCATAGATGTAAGAATGTTTTTACTTGAGGGGGAACAAATGAATGACAATATTGCAGGGTGTTCAAAACTATATGATGATACAGCAGATCGTTGACTGTATATTTTGGATGATTATGCAGTATGTGAATATATCTCAATAAAATTTCATTAAAAAAAATGGAAACATTGGTCTCTAGCAGAGTTTCCCAAGGTATGCTGTTCATTCCTCTGGGGCCCTGAGATCCCCTTCAAAGGAAATATTTCATTGTCAAATAGCTTCGGGAAACCTCACATACCAACTTCCTGCCCAGCTCTTTGGGGATTCACAGTTCATTAGATAGCATATATTAAAGCTTCTGATGGCACATACATTAAGAAAGCTTTCTTAACTTTGTTAATTCAGCATTTTCTAAATGGAGCACTTTGGGCGAGAAACTCTCTTTGTCTCTGAAGCCTTGATAACATCCCTGGGAGCTAGAGTTCTCCAGCATACTCAAAAAATGCTTTTTTTGGGGGGTGGGGGGTGGGGGAAATTTTTGTACTTTAGATGCAGAGGACCGAATGAACCATATTCCTCAGCTCATGCTGTATAATTGCTACTACTTCATGTGAAACCCCCTCCTATTCAGTTATTCATTTATTCAGGGCAGACTTAATTCATTAGGCACAATAAGCACAGTGCCACTAATGGAAATTTCTAATTTCTTTTAAATCAGAAGAAAAAATGAACTTTTAGGTTAAAGACAACATTTTTTTAAATTAATTTTTTAAAAAATATAACAACAAACAAACACAAACATTCTTAAATTATGATCATTCTGTTCTACATATATAATCAGTGTCATGGTCAGGTTCATGTGTCAACTTGGCCAAATCATGGTACCTGTTTGTTTGGTTGGGCAAGTGCTGGCCTGTCTGTTGCAATGAGGACATTTCATAGAATTAGATCATGATCATGTCAGCTGCATCCACAGCTGATTCCATATGTAATCAGCCAAAGGGGAGTGTCTTCTGCAATGAGTGATGCTTAATCTAATCAATGGAAGCCTTTTAAGGAGGATTCAGAAGAGACAGGCTCTCTTCCTGCTTCAGCTGGCGAGCCTCTCCTGTGGAGTTCGTCCAGACCCTCCATCGGAATCATTGGCTTCACAGCCTGTCCTGTGGATTTTGGGCTCTGCATTCCCATGGTCATGTGAGACACTTTTATACATTTTATATTTGTGAGTGTTCCCTGTTGATTCTGTTTCTCTAGAGAACCCTAACTAATACAATCAGTAATTCACAATATCATCACATAGTTGCATATTCATCATCATGATCATTTCTTAGAACATTTGCATCAATTCAGAAAAAGAAATAAAAAGACAACAGAAAAAAATTCATACATACCATACCTCTTATCCCTCCCTTTCATTGATCACTAGCATTTTAATCTAAATTTATTTTAACATTTGTTCCCCCTATTATTTATTTTTATTCCATATGTTCTATTCGTCTGTTGATAAGGTAAATAAAAGGAGACCGGACACATGGTTTTCACAATCACACAGACACATTGTGAAAGCTATATCATCATACAATCATCTTCAAGAAACATGGCTACTGGAACACAGCTCTACATTTTCAGGCAGTTCCCTCCAGCCTCTCCATTACATCTTGACTAACAAGGTGATATCTATTTAATGCATAAGAATTACCTCCAGGATAACCTCTCGACTCTGTTTGGAATCTCTCAGTCATTGACACTTTATTTTGTCTCATTTCGCTCTTCCCCCTTTTGGTCGAGAAGATTTTCTCACTCCCTTGATGCCGAGTCCCAGCTCATTCTAGGATTTCTGTCCCGTGTTGCCAGGAAGTTCCACACCCCTGGGAGCCATGTCCCACGTAGAGAGGGGGAGGGCAGTGAGTTTGCTTGTTGTGTTGGCTGGGGAGAGAGGCCACATCTGAGCAACAGAAGAGGTTCTCTTGGGGTAAAGACAACATTTTAATATGTGACGTTAATATAGTCATCCTCATACCAACATAGTCGTAAAATATGGTTTATTTTCTTTTTGGGAGAAAGGACCCTTGAAGATAAAAGGGCCGTTGGCCCACAGAGATCAGAATGTGTCCCTGCATTTGTTTATTCCCTTCTCTTCTGTATTCCACTGCCATCATTCTCAATTAGCAATCCTTTTAATGTGTGTATTTATTCCTATTTAAATACAATGTGCCTGTTTTTGAAATGTATATAATGTGGATATGTTTAATGCGTTTTTCATTGAAGTGGTATTATATTTTATATTGTTCTGTTTCCTATTTTTTTCACTAAGCACCATGTTTTTTTTTTTGAAGTACAATTTCTCTTTATTCATAGGCAACGTGATGATACATGTAGAAAATTTGGTAGAATTTATGAGTCAATAGGACAAATAAGTGAGTGTAGCAATGTTTTGGAATCCTAGTACAATATAAAAATTTAATTTCTGTATGCTAGTCATGAACAATTGGAAATTGAAAATTTAAAATACCATTTACAACAGCAATGAAACACTTAGGAATAATGCTGGCAAAGACAGAACTGTACACCCAAACCACAAAACACTGCCCAGAAAAATTAAACAAGCTCTAATTAAGTGGAGAGGTATAAAATTTCATGGAATGGAAAACTCAATATTGCTAAGATGTCCATCATTTCCAAATTATCTACAGATTCAACATAAGCCCAATGAAAAAATCCCAACAGTCCTTTTGGGGTATAAATTGACAATGTGATTATAAATTTTATATGGAAATGCAAAGGACCTAAAAAAAGCCAACATGATTTTGTAGAAGAAAAAGAGGACTTACACGACTTGATTTTAAGACTCACTGTAAAGCAACAGTAATCAAAATAGTGCGAAACTGGCATGAGGTTAGACATTTAGATCAATGGAACAGAACTGAGAATTTAGAAATGAATCCATATATATATATAGAAGTTAACTGATTTTTGGCAAAGGCATTCAGGCAATGCAATGGGGGAAAAGATTGTCTTTTCAACAAAAGGTGCTGAAACGTGGATTTGCTGTGGAATGACACACTTCTTACCCAGGAGTCTATTTATGCCCCTGATGGACAGCCTCCTTTCAGAAACTTCAAGGAATGCTAAATACAGGAAACCCTCCCCCCCTTTTTTTAATTTTAGGACACTGTGAGGGGAAAGGACAGTTTTGAAATTCCTTTTCAAGAAAAAAGGTCTATGCTTTGCCATGAGGCCATATTCAGCTGCTATTTAAAGTTAATATCTTGAACCTAAAGAATGCTGACTTTTCCTAAATTTCCAGAGTTAGGCAGTATTCTACACTTAGAGACTACTATTATTTTTATAAAAAGTAATCTATTCAAATTGCTTCATAGATTTCAAGTCTTTCAAACATCAAGACAACTTCAGCAGTTGGTACAAGTTATATTTTATTTTGATTGAATACATGATTTGGAACAGCTTCTGTACTTTTCTTTGTAAATAAAATAAAATAAAATAAAATTATTTTGGATTTTTCAAAAAAAGGGTGCTGAAACACCTTTTGTTCATATACATATGAATAAAAATGACCCTTGTTTCTTATATCATTTGCGAAAATTAGCTTGAAATGAATCATGTACCTAAATGTAAGAGCTTTTAGTTTTTGAAAGAGTGCTGTTAAGAAAATGAAAAAGAGCCTCTTGTTTTTAAGATGCATGCAATGAGCAGTGGCCCATAAACGATGTCCAATTCGTTGTTTCTCGCTACTGCAAAATGCTCTTTGCTGTGCTCACATCATATCTCATCTACTCCCTCTCCAAGGGCTGTACAATGAGGACCCCATCTCTCTCCCGCCGTTGTGCAGCAGTGACCCTGACTGTGTGTCCCCTCACGCACCTGCGTGGGGAATGGTCCCAGCAGATATGTTCAGCTGTGGAATTTCTGAGTCGCAGGATATTTGCTTATTTAATTTGGATAAGTAATGTCAAAAGGCATTCCAGGGGAAATGCTGATTTTATATTTTTCCTTTTTTTGGATGTGTATGCTAGTCATATCAAGGTTTGTTGACAGTCATGTTAGCTTCAGAAAATAAATTGGATTGTTCTGTTCTTTTTTTTATATTCTGGAACAATTTATATCATATTAGAATTCATTGCTTCTTGAAATTGTGAGAATATGGGTGGTATGACTGCTTTGTGCCTAAACCCATTTAAAGAGGCAATTCTCTAAAAATGTTTTTTAATTTCTTCCTCTGCTATTGGTTCTAATAAATTTTAATAGTTCTCAATCTGATTTTGGTTCTTGAGCAGGAATAACTAGGTTATGAGACAGAAAGATGTGTATTTCTGTTATTTATGACTTTGTACTTTTACTGTAATAGCTAAGGGGGTTGCTGTATACAGAGTGGAAGCTTAATAACATGGTTGTTGAGATACATGGAGGAGCATTCCATTCTCTGCATTTCACATAAGTTTGCCCTAGTCAATGAATGGAAGTCTTTTATATATATATACACAATCACACATTTTGCTATTAAATGGTAGTGATGTCATGCATTTTTTGGTGTTTGTCTTTATTTGAATCTAAATTCAGAAGGATTTTTTTTTCATCCCATCTCCGAGAGGCAAGGCTGGCAAATTACTACTTCTAAATCATGTGATGCTTCTGGAGTCTGAATCATTCTGAGTATCCGGAGAAAAATTTTGTTCCTTCCTTAATAATAGACATTCCAAAATTGCATTTGTATCTCAAAATTGCCCTTTCCTGAATCATGCGTGAGTGTGTATCTCATTCTTCACTAATCACTGCAGTTAAAATTAGTATGTTTCCAAAAAGGAAGCTATCTATAAAAATGATTTAAGTGTTTTTCATTTTTCAAATTCATTTGCCAAGTAACATTATCAGATATTTTCCAATTTAATTAAACTCACTGGACCTACTTTAGAACTTACAGAATTATGTAGATGGAATCTCATGTGTCTCCTCAAGGATTTTTAATTGGGTCCATCAAGAATTCACCCCCCTCTCCCTACTGATAAAAGATATCATTCATTTTGTTGGCTATTAAGAGAATAAGATTTACTCTTCGTATATTAGTATTATAACTCATTTTGCTGTTATATAAAGGAAAAAATATGACAGTTGAATACTAGGATCCAAAATGATTCAGAGGCCAGAGTTTCTTCCTTTCCCTGACGTTTTCTAAAAGTAACCTGAAATCCTAGATATTTAAGGAAAATTTCCACAAGAATATCCTGATATGAAAACCACTTTGGGATTTTCATACCCCTAATGATAATGAAGGAAATTAGGATTTCATATCTCTATTTCTGGGGAGAAAAAATAAAGTCCATTTCACAATCTCAATTTGTTTGTATCCCAGTGTCTTTTGGTACTTGCTGGACTTTAGTGCTTTAATCTATTTTATTGACCAAATAAATTTGCTCAGGGAGACTGTAATAAACCATTACAACCCCCCCCCAAACAATCTCTGCTCTCCTGAAGTTTACATTCTAATCGAACAAATAGATGAGAAACAAGCAAGCAAACAAGCAGCATTGGAGACTTCTAATTCCCTGTGGTAGCAGCATAGGGAATGGCATGTGACACAGGGGCAAAGTAGTAGCAGTGACACTAATTAGGAGGCTATTAACAGGAAACAAGACAGAGAAGTGGTGGCTTGGATTAGGGTGATAGCAGTGGAGATGGAGAGAATAGATTTGGGGTATAATCTGAGATAGAACCACGGAATTCAAGCAAAGATGATGTATTCGTCTTAGGTCTGGCTTTCTGGAAGAGTCTGAGATGGAGAGTTAGGTGAAAATGATTTGTTGTAAAGGATTGAGGTAAGCAGAGGTGGCCAAATGGAGGGGGAAGTTAAACTTTACTTTAACGGAGACCTCAGATGATCTTAGAGGAAGGTCTGAAGTTAGGATGACCCTTCAGATATGTCCCACACTCAGGTGGTGGGGGTCGGCTTTGTTCCCGCTCATGGACCACACTGGACATGGACTTCTCCTGGAGAGAGGACATGTCCTTGGGTGAGGCAGCTCCCTTCTTTGAAGAGCAGTTCCTAGGAGGGACTCAACTAAGGGTTGTCAGCAGTCAACACTTTCATTGGCTGGGAAATGAATACTTATGTCCTACCAGGGGACTCTGGACAGTGTGTCAAAACACGCTCTAGAGTATACAGAACCGTCACTTGCATAAGAAGTGGATATAATGCTGGTTTTTAGCCCAGGCTGATGAAATGCTAAGCTGGGGGTTCTAAACTTTAATGAGCTTTAGAATGTGACTATGTGGTTGTGAAAACCTTGTGTCCAATGCTCCTTTTATCTACCTTATCAACAGATGAGTAAAACATATGGAATAAAAATAAATAATAGGGGAACAAAGGTTAAAATAAATTTAGTAGATTGAAATGCTAGTGATCAATGAAAGGGAGGGGTAAGAGCCATAGTATGCATGAATTTTTTTCTGTTGTCTTTTTATTTCTTTTTCTGAATTGATGTAAATGTTCTAAGAAATGATCATGATGATGAATATGCGGCTGTGATGATATTGTGAATTATTGATTATATGTGTAGAACGGAATGTGCATATGTTAAGAATGTTTTTGTTTGTTTGTTATATTTTTTAAAAAATTAATAAAACAACTAAAAAAATGATTATGGTGAAGAATACAAAACTATGTCATGATATTGTGAGCCATTGATTGTATACATGTATGGACTGTATGTTTGTGAAGATTTGTCAATAAAAAATTTTAAAAAAAAGAAACACCTGAGAAGTTTTCATAATGTGCAGATCCTAGATCCAGTTCCCCAGAGATGGACACAGAGGTCATTGTTGTGACCAAAGAATCTTCATTTTTAATGAACAACTTAGCTTGTTTTGACACATAAATCTACAAATAACACTGTGAGGAAAAAAAATGTTGTGGTGTGGATTTTATGGATTTCAGAATATTCAAAATTCTAAGAAGATCCCCCAAATTTCCCTCCCCTGGTGGTGTACATATGTACGTGGCAAAGAATGTAGGCAGCCTCTAGGAACTGAGAGCAGCCCTGGTTGACAGACAGCAAGGAAACAGGGCCGTTAGTCATAATGCCACAAGGAACTGAATTCTGTTAACAAGAATGAGCATGGAAGTGAATTTTCCCTCACAATCTCCAGAAGAGAGCTGAGTCTTAATTTCAGCCTTGTGATAACCTGAGCAGATAGCTCAGCCATTCCGCACCAGATTTCTTAACTAAAGAATTGTGGGCAAACGAATGGATGTTGTCTTAACTAAATTTGTGCTCATTTGCTGTGCAGCGATAGAACCATTGCATTAGGCATTTAATGTCATCCTGGAGGCAGAAGAGAGAAGAAATAAAGAGGTTTGGTTTTGCCTCCAGTTGGTCTAGGTGAGAGCCTGGCAGGGCAAGTACCCTTTCTTCAAGTTCTCGTTGGTAAAATGGAGATATTTCCACCTTAAACATAGGTTATGAAGAATTAAATCATCATTACAGTGTGAGATTCAGGATTCTTCTAAATAGAATATGTAGGTCCTGAATGAAAAAGTTATTGTACACCTTGAAGATATACAGGAAATATTTGCCCTGATGTTGAAACAGAAGATAGAGTACCAAGTTACCCACAGCTGCTTTCCTGCCAAGGACCAATAGACCATGGTACCCCACTGACCACAGATTCGATGTATACCCTGAGCCTGGGACTCTTCCTTCCACCCTGTCGGGTAGGGTCAAGACCTTGTTACTTGAGGGGGAAGGGTCAATGGGGAATAATGTCTATTGCTTCAGTCAGGGTCCAGCCAGAAAAATAGAAACCACACTGGTTGTTGCAACAGAGGGAATTTCATATGAGGGGATAGACATTGGAGGCTGAAGGAGCAAAGAGGGATCACTGGTGTAATGAGAGATAATAACTACAAGGCAAAGCTACCATTCCCTGGCATTGAGGGAACAAAAGAAAAGGTTGGGATTATCAGCATCTAGAAATTCAGAGGATGGGTCTCTCGGAGCTGGGATGCAGATCTCTGAGGAGGGAACACTCTCTAGGTGGTACTGATAACACAGAGGTGCTGATAACACTGAATACTCTCTAGGCGACTGATTCTGGGACTGTCAATAAAATCTGGAGTCTGAAACAACTGGAGCACATGGCCACTATGAGACAATGCTGGAAGGAGCAAGTCCTTGCTCTCTCCTCCAGCCTTCCTGTATTTCTAGGATTCACTATTGGCAGAACCCAAAACGGAAGTGTTTAAGTTTTCCTGGGCCACTCAAGCAAATACCACACAATGAGCTTGTTTAAACAATGGGAATTTATTAGCTCATAGTTTTGAGGCTTATGCTTTCTTCTCAAAGCTGGTATTCTAAGGCTGACTGCCAGTAATCCTTTGTCCTTGACTTCTCTGTCATATGCAATGCACATGGCAGTCTCTCTGGAATGGATGTTGCCTTCTCTTCTGGGCTCCATTGAATTTCAGCTTATTGCTTTCTGTGGCTTTCTCTCTCTCTCTCTCTGTTTGAATTTCATTCTGCTTATAAAGGACTCCAGTAATAGGATTAGGTCCCACCTGCTTGAGGTGGGTCACACTTTAACTGAAGTAACCTCATCAATACGTCCTACTTACAATAAATTCATACCCCCAGGAGTGGATTAAGTTTAAGAACATGTTTTCTAGGGGAGCATACAGCTCCAAACCATCATAGGGAGCAAGCAGGCACAAGAAAAGTATTGTCTGTGGTGTCCAGCCATAGCTGCACAAAACAGCTTATCATAGGGTGGATTTGGAACTGGAGACAATCAATATCTTAATAACCAGTATATGTGGTTTCACACCAGGCCAGGGAACTTCAAACTCATTTGAAGGTTTCTAAGACAGTGGCTGAGGGGGGAGGGGCTGTTTTGTTATCAACTCCACTCCTCTCTTGCATTAAATTCCAAAATCCAAGGGGTCATCTGAAAGGGACCACTATCTCTCATAAGTGAAACACTGGGATGATGATCGAGGGATGGGTGGTGGGGATAGAGAGGAACTGTTAGTTCTATATTCATATGTATGATCTCTGGCAGACCTGGGCTGATGGACTAAGCTCTTGCTTCTCCAACAAGCGTTCTTGTATTCTGGAGGGACACAGAAGGGTGCCAGGATGTATGTGAAATATAGGACAGCAGGGGGCATCTTCTTGGAATGTTAATTGTACTGGAAAGTTTTTTTGGGAAATATTTTCATATTCAAAAGATGTATTATGGAATTTGGTCCAAAATTTACTTTTAAAGATCAAATATGAGATGTCAAAGCAAATGTGTGTTTGCCGTGGGCCACTACAACTGTCCTCTATCCATCTGTCAGAGTCCTTGAAAAAAGTTTGGAAAGCATCCTTGGTGTCACATCTGTCAGCTGAGTTTTTTTTAATGATCAAGGACGAGTCTTTTTGTCTTGAAAAGATTATTAGTGTTTTTGTTTGTATTTGAAATTAATAACAATGCATTATAGTTTCAAATATTTAAACTACATTCTAATATAGCTAGTTTTATAATTAGTTACATTAGTTTTCTTAAACCATTGTGTTCCATTTAGAAATCTTGTTAGACTTTTTATAAACCTAATAAAACAAGAATGATCATCATCAATTGTTTCAGATTGACGTTAGATTAATTCAACTTGATTTTTTTTTTTTACATGGGCAGGCACCGGAAATCGAACCTGGGTCCTCTGGCATCGCAGGCAAGCATTCCTGCCTGCTGAGCCACCATGGCCCGCCCAGATTAATTCAACTTGAACAGATTATATTCTCCAAAACATTGTTCTCACTTACAAATGTGACTAAATCCCCTTCAACATTTTAAACTGCATTTGTCCATATAATATATTTAGTTTCCCAATAGCTTCAAATGCCTGAGGAGGCAAATTTATGACCTAACAAGTGAAACTTTTTTAAGTACTTAGATGACTCATACATTCAGTAAATTAAACCTGTAAATACAGTTACCCTTTTGTTTTCCTAAATATTTAATACTAGTTAACTATTTGTTCAAGTTTTCTTATAGTTTTCAAAATTACACAGTCAAGGACTTCCGGAGAAGATGGCGGCTTAGTAAGATGCGCGGGTCTTAGTTCCTCCTCCAGAACAGCTATTAGGGGAGTAGAAACGATACAGAACAGCTCCCGGAGCCACAACAGAGATCAATAAGACAGCGTACCCCATTCTGGAACGGCTGACTGGCTGGGAGAACCCGCTCTGGTGAGATCGCCGAGGGGCGCGGGCTTCCCCGTGCCAGGGCAGCAGGCGGCTGGAGTCCTTCCCTTACTCCTTCCCGGGCCGGCTGGGAGAATTGGACAGGCGGTCCCCTCAAGCCGCAGCAGCTGGCGCCGCCCCCACGCGTGCCCCCCCGGACCAGCTGGGAGAATTGGATCGGAGATCCCCAGGCCATGGAGAACAGTGACCGGGGTCCCTTCCAAACACGTGGCTTCCCAGTCTGGCTGGGAACGGTGCACTCCCCTGGGCTGCAGCGGCTGGTGCCCTCCCGCCATGCTTGGCGCCCCGGGCCGGCTAGGAGATTCAGACGGGTGCTCTCCTGGGCTGTGGCAGCCGGCGACCCTCCCCGCGTTCAGATCCCCGGGCCGGCTAGGAGATTCGGATTGGCACTCTTCCAAGCCGCTTCGGCTGGTGAACCTCCCCCACGGCGAGAGTTTTCCAAAGTTAAAGGACCCACAGCACCTTTTACTGGTGGGACCCACAGACAAACAAGTGCCACGAGCGCCACCTATTGGGCAGGATAAGAAAAACAGAACCCAGAGATTTCACAGAAAAATCTTTCAACCTGTTGGGTCCAACACCCAGGGAAATCTGACTAAATGCCCAGAAGCCAGCAGAAGATAACAGATCACGCTCAGAAAATTGAAAATATGGCCCAGTCAAAGGAACAAACCAATAGTTCAAATGAGATACAGGAGTTGAGAAAACTAATGCTGAATATACGAACAGAAATGGAAAACCTCTTCAAAAACGAAATGGATAAATTGAGGGAGGACATGAAGAAGACATGGGCTGAACAAAGAAGAAATAGAAAAACTGAAAAAACAAATCACAGAACTTATGGAAGTGAAGGACAAAGTAGAAAAGATGGAAAAAACAATGGATACCTACAATGATAGATTTAAAGAGAAAGAAGATAGAATTAGTGATTTGGAGGACAGAACATCTGAATTCCAAAAAGAAACAGAAATTATAGGGAAAAGAATGGAAAAATTTGAACAGGGGATCAGGGAACTGAAGGACAATATGAAGCGCACAAATATATGTGTTGTGGGTGTCCCAGAAGGAGAAGAGAAGGGAAAAGGAGGAGAAAAACTAATGGAAGAAATTATCACTGAAAATTTCCCAACTCTTATGAAAGACCTAACATTACAGATCCAAGAAGGGCAGCACACCCCAAAGAGATTAGACCCAAATAGGCGTTCTCCAAGACACTTACTAGTTAGAATGTCAGAGGTCAAAGAGAAAGAGAGGATCTTGAAAGCAGCAAGAGAAAAACAATCCATCACATACAAGGGAAACCCAATAAGACTATGTGTAGATTTCTCAACAGAAACCATGGAAGCTAGAAGACAGTGGGATGATATATTTAAATTACTAAAAGAGAAAAACTGCCAACCAAGACTTCTATATCCAGCAAAACTGTCCTTCAAAAATGAGGGAGAAATTAAAACATTTATAGACAAAAAGTCACTGAGAGAATTTGTGACCAAGAGACCAGCTCTGCAAGAAATACTAAAGGGAGCACTAGAGTCAGATACGAAAAGACAGAAGAGAGAGGTATGGAGTAAAGTGTAGAAAGAAGGAAAATCAGATATGATGTACATAATACAAAAGGCAAAATGGTAGAGGAAAATATTATCCAAACAGTAATAATGCTAAATGTTAATTTAGTGTTATTAAATTGATTAATAACACTAATCAATTTAGTTATTAATTTGATTGGGGACTGAATTCCCCAATCAAAAGACATAGACTGGTAGAATGGATTAAAAAACAGAATCCTTCTATATGCTGTCTACAGGAAACACATCTTAGACCCAAAGATAAACATAGGTTGAAAGTGAAAGGTTGGGAAAAGATGTTTCATGCAAATGACAACCAGAAAAGAGCAGGAGTAGCTATACTAATATCCAACAAATTAGACTTCAAATGTAAAACAGTTAAAAGAGACAAAGAAGGACACTATGTGTTAATAAAAGGAACAACTCAACAAGAAGACATAACAATCATAAATATTTATGCACCGAACCGGAATGCCCCTAAATACATGAGGAATACACTGCAAACACTGAAAAGGGAAATAGACACATATACCATAATAGTTGGAGACTTCAATTCACCACTCTCATCAATGGACAGAACATCTAGACAGAGGATCAATAAAGAAATGGAGAATCTGAATATTACTATAATTGAGCTAGACTTAACAGACATTTATAGAACATTACATCCCACAACAGCAGGATACACCTTTTTCTCAAGTGTTCATGGATCATTCTCAAAGATAGACCATATGCTGGGTCACAAAGCAAGTCTTAACAAATTTAAAAAGATTGAAATCATACACAACACTTTCTCGGACCATAAAGGAATGAAGTTGGAAATCAATAATAGGCGGAGTGCCAGAAAATTCACAAATACGTGGAGGCTCAACAACACACTCTTAAACAACGAGTGGGTCAAAGAAGAAATTGCAAGTGAAATTAGTAAATACCTCGAGGTGAATGAAAATGAAAACACAACATATCAAAACTTATGGGACGCAGCAAAGGCAGTGCTAAGAGGGAAATTTATTGCCCTAAATGCCTATATCAGAAAAGAAGAAAAGGCAAAAATTCAGGAATTAACTGTCCACTTGGAAGAACTGGAGAAAGAACAGCAAACGAATCCCAAAGCAAGCAAAAGAAAAGAAATAACAAAGAGTAGAGCACAAATAAATGAAATTGAAAACATGAAAACAATAGAGAAAATCAATAAGGCCAGAAGTTGGTTCTATGAGAAAATCAATAAGATTGATGGGCCCTTAGCAAGATTGACAAAAAGAAGAAGAGAGAGGATGCAAATAAATAAGATCATAAATGGAAGAGGAGACATAACTACTGACCTCACAGAAATAAAGGAGGTAATAACAGGATACTATGAACAACTTTACGCTAATAAATACAACAATTGAGATGAAATGGACAGGTTCCTGGAAAGGCATGAACAACCAACTTTGACTCAAGAAGAAATAGATGACCTCAACAAACCAATCACAAGTAAAGAAATTGAATCAGTCATTCAAAAGCTTCCTAAAAAGAAAAGTCCAGGACCAGACAGCTTCACATGTGAATTCTATCAAACATTCCAGAAAGAATTAGTACCAACTCTCCTCAAACTCTTCAAAAAAATCGAAGTGGAGGGAAAAATACCTAATTCATTCTATGAAGCCAACATCACCCTCATACCAAAACCAGGCAAAGATATTACAAGAAAAGAAAACTGCAGACCAATCTCTCTAATGAATATAGATGCAAAAATCCTCAATAAAATTCTAGCAAATCGAATCCAACAGCACATTAAAAGAATTATACATCATGACCAAGTAGGATTCATCCCAGGTATGCAAGGATGGTTCAACATAAGAAAATCAATTAATGTAATACACCATATCAACAAATCAAAGCAGAAAAATCACATGATCATCTCAACTGATGCAGAGAAGGCATTTGACAAGATTCAACATCCTTTCCTGTTGAAAACACTACGAAAGATAGAAATACAAGGGAACTTCCTTAAAATGATAGAGGGAATATATGAAAAACCCACAGCTAATATCATCCTCAATGGGGAAAAATTGAAAACTTTCCCCCTAAGATCAGGAACAAGACAAGGATGTCCACTATCACCACTATTATTCAACATTGTGTTGGAGGTTCTAGCCAGAGCAATTAGACAAGAAAAAGAAATACAAGGCATCAAAATTGGAAAGGAAGAAGTAAAACTATCACTGTTTGCAGACGATATGATACTATACGTCGAAAACCCGGAAAAATCCACAACAAAACTACTAGAGCTAATAAATGAGTACAGCAAAGTAGCAGGTTACAAGATCAACATTCAAAAATCTGTAGCATTTCTATACACTAGCAATGAACAAGCTGAGGGGGAAATCAAGAAACGAATCCCATTTACAATTGCAACTAAAAGAATAAAATACCTAGGAATAAATTTAACTAAAGAGACAAAAAACCTATACAAAGAAAACTACAAGAAACTGTTAAAAGAAATCACAGAAGACCTAAATAGATGGAAGGGCATACCATGTTCATGGATTGGAAGACTAAATATAGTTAAGATGTCAATCCTACCTAAATTGATTTACAGATTCAATGCAATACCAATCAAAATCCCAACAACTTATTTTTCAGAAATAGAAAAACCAATAAGCAAATTTATCTGGAAGGGCAGGGTGCCCCGAATTGCTAAAAACATCTTGAGGAAAAAAAACGAAGCTGGAGGTCTCGCGCTGCCTGACTTTAAGGCGTATTATGAAGCCACAGTGGTCAAAACAGCATGGTATTGGCATAAAGATAGATATATTGACCAATGGAATTGAATAGAGTGTTCAGATATAGACCCTCTTATCTATGGACATTTTGTCTTTGATAAGGCAGTCAAGCCAACTCACCTGGGACAGAACAGTCTCTTCAATAAATGGTGCCTAGAGAACTGGATATCCACATGCAAAAGAATGAAAGAAGACCCGTATCTCACACCCTATACAAAAGTTAACTCAAAATGGATCAAAGATCTAAACATTAGGTCTAAGACCATAAAACAGTTAGAGGAAAATGTAGGGAGATATCTTATGAAACTTACAATTGGAGGTGGTTTTATGGACCTTAAACCTAAAGCAAGAGCACTGAAGAAGGAAATAAATAAATGGGAGCTCCTCAAAATTAAACACTTTTGTGCATCAAAGAACTTCATCAAGAAAGTAGAAAGACAGCCTACACAATGGGAGACAATATTTGGAAATGACATATCAGATAAAGGTCTAGTATCCAGAATTTATAAAGAGATTGTCCAACTCAACAACAAAAAGACAGCCAACCCAATTACAAAATTAGAAAAAGACTTGAATAGACACCTCTCAGAAGAGGAAATACAAATGGCCAAAAGGCACATGAAGAGATGCTCAATGTCCCTGGCCATTAGAGAAATGCAAATCAAAACCACAATGAGATATCATCTCACACCCACCAGAATGGCCATTATCAACAAAACAGAAAATGACAAGTGCTGGAGAGGATGCGGTGAAAGAGGCACACTTATCCACTGTTGGTGGGAATGTCAAATGGTGCAACCACTGTGGAAGGCAGTTTGGCGGTTCCTCAAAAAGCTGAATATAGAATTGCCATACGACCCAGCAATACCATTGCTAGGTATCTACTCAAAGGACTTAAGGGCAAAGACACAAGCGGACATTTGCACACCAATGTTTATAGCAGCATTATTTACAATTGCAAAGAGATGGAAACAGCCAAAATGTCCATCAACAGACGAGTGGCTAAACAAACTGTGGTATATACATACGATGGAATATTATGCAGCTTTAAGACAGGATAAACTTATGAAGCATGTAATAACATGGATGAACCTAGAGAATATTATGCTGAGTGAGTCCTGCCAAAAACGAAAGGACAAATACTGTATGGTCCCACTGATGTGAACCGACATTTGAGAATAAACTTGGAATATGTCATTCATAACAGAGTCCAGCAGGAGTTAGAAACAGGGTAAGATACGGGTAATTGGAGCTGAAGGGATACAGACTGTGCATCAGGACTAGATACAAAAACTCAAAAATGGACAGCACAATAACACCTAATTATAAAGTAATCATGTTAAAACACTGAATGAAGCTGCATCTGAGCTATAGGTTTGTTTTTTTTTTTTTTTTGTCTGTCTGTTTGTTTGTCTTTTTTTTTTTGAAAAAAAAATTACACATTCAAAAACTAATGATACATCTCAAACTGAAGTCAGGAAGGAAATCCATCAGATTTTCCAATCTGGTAGGGGTCACATTTCATTCTTTCTTTGATGTGACTATCCCGTTATCGCAGCACCATATGTTGAATTTTTTTTTTCCTTTTTGGGGGGAAGTACATGGGCCAGGAATTGAATCCAGGTCTCCTGCATGGCATGCTTTATTCTTTTAATCATCATATTAAATAACATCTACGAGCTTCCAATTGAATACAAAATTGATTCCTAAAGCTGCTATACAGCTATTAGTTCTATGGCTTTGATTTGCTGCTTCATCACTATTTAATCCTAATCTTTTCTGGAATTGAAAAGGCATTTGTCCAATTACAGGGAGAAATTTTACCATCTTGGGTAAGTCCAGATTATGGGGTTAACCATTTCTGACCATGGCACTCTCTGGATTTGGGCCGGGACACAGAGCATGTGGGCTCCATGTCCCCTGTGCCAGAGATGATCACTGGGGCCCTTTTTATAACATTTGAGAAGATGGAGTTGTGCAAGCCCCTTCTGGATGAGATTTAACCAATTTGTTTGCTGACTAATTCAATTCCATATTGTTTTCATTTCCTTTTCTTGTCCAACAGTTTAACGCCACCTCCTGTTGGTTTCTGTTCACAGTTTTAAGGCGTTTTAATTTCTTATGTTCCTGCTCTTTCAGCAAAGTATGATAACTCTTGCAAATAGTGGTATAGCAGATGTAAGTATATATGGGTACATCTCTTCCTCTCGACTCAACCACAACTACAAAAAAATAGACGCTTATTGAATACATAAGCCAATGCATCTGCTGAAGGAGCAAAGAGATTCATGAATCAGCATCCCTCTCCCACTATCACTTCCCTCCCTGTCATTGGAGATGTAAAATTTGGGCTAAGTAGACAAGGGCCAAAAAAGAATATGGGACTGTGGCTCTTAAAAATGTCTCTTGACATATCCTAGAAGGGGTTAAGAGCCTGGGGTATGGTTTCAAATAGGTGTGGATTTGAACTTTGCCTCCACAACTTAAGAGAAGTGTGACCACAGAAAAGTTATCCAATTTTCCTGATGCTATTTTCTCAGCTGTAAAGCACCCAACCCACGAGATTATTGTTAGAATCATTGAGGATAATGCCCATAAAGCACACAGCATTGTGCCTGCACATGGTACCCCATAATTGCCAATTTATTGATTCATTTGTATACTCCATGTGCTCAGCGTGTTTTATCCTGCACCTTTTACAGGGCCTGGCACCCGGGCTTGTGGCATGAATGAGTCTCTGTACCCATGATGATATTTGGGCCACTCTTACACCAGCTACTAGAGCTGTGGATGGTGGATGCTCCTTGTACTTGAAGGACTTCCTTCAGGCCATGTGTGGCTGCTCTGTGATTGTTTCACATCAATGTGTGTTTCTACTATTGTATATTAGGGTAAAGCTGCAGTCCTGTATGAGAGGAGTGATGGTGTACCTGAAGGGTGAAGGAATTCATTGTGTTATCAACTAGGCAAAAAGCCTCTCTCCCAAAACTGGGTGAGAGAAGTGTCGGTGGGTCAAAGAGAGGGGATGCTTCTTTACCTTGGACTTAACCACGGAGATGTTAAGATGATCGGGGGAGAGATTGAGGTCTTTATCCAACACCCTCCTGTGGGGACGTGTTGGGAGCCAAGAAACAAGAGGTCCAGGCAATGGCCCTTTGGAGCCAGTGTGTAGCTATCTTGAATGGCAAATAGATTAACATGGAGCTGGGACTCAGAGAGGAGGTGGTCACTCAGGATTAAGAATTCTTATAAGCTACTAGTGTTTCTTACCTTCAGCACTATTGACTTTTGGACCAGATAATTTTTGGTTGCAGGGGGCTATTGTGGGCATTGTTGAATGGTTAGCAGCATCTGAACTGTAGTTTTGAAGCAAGCGGGAATTGAAGATGCCAGTAGCACCTCCCCAGGTAGGCAATCAAAAATTGCCAAATGTCCTCTAAGGGGACCCTGGCTGAGAACGGCTGAACTAGACAGGTACTTATGTTTTCTGTATTTACTTCCATTGTGTGCTCCTTGGGCATTTCTAAGGTCTATTTGAAAATTCTATCCTGTCTCAACTACGCTAAGGGAGTAAGGAAATGCTTCTTATAAATGCATAAGTCAGACTTATAAAGGGGAAGAAGTCAGACCTTTAGACGCTACTGGGGTTGACAGTGGCAGAAGGAATCAAAGTGAATGAAACCTAAGGGAAAATGAAACGCAGCAGTTTCCCACCTGGAGATTGTCTACAGAGTTCAACATTGTAAGAAGTGGTAGTGCTTTTACTTGTTCTTCCCATGGGTTTCTGGATTTTTTCCCCCCACTCTAAAGAAAAGCTGCACATTTAAGAAGTTCTGAATAAATACCATGCCAATTCTTTTGAGGCTTAATTAGAGCTGAGTTTTATAGTTTTTAATTGGGAAGAGCAAGTATAAGGGATAAAAGTTTAACCTGATTGAAGCCCGAAAAATAAAATTTTTCAATGTCTTTATGGCCTTTCCAGTTATAACAGGAATCAAGAACAACAATGTAGTTTCCTGGTGGCCAATCATCTAGAAATGTCCTTCCCTTGTTTTCATGGGTACCATGGTTTACTCACAAAGGACACTCCGTCTTGGCCTCTGTCACGTAGAGTACTAGCTGTAACTTGTTGGCACAGATAAGATTTATAGATCTTTCAATTCCCCACACTTTGCTTTCCATATTCAGCCTGGCCTTGAACTGCATCCAGATGAAGCAATACAGTGGGGGGTGGCCTGGAAAGCATGGGCAGTATGTCAGAATACTTTCCTGGACAAAAGAAAACTCAACCAATGATTGTTCCCGGAACAAGGAACTTGCATTTTTTAAAACTAGAGATATAATGGGTTAGGTAGGTTGTTGCTAGGGCACAGTTTGCATCCTAAGTTAAGAAATATTTTTAAATGGTTCAAGAGATTATGCTAGACATTGGACAGGTGAAGGGGGATGACTGGCCAGACAATTCCCTTTTGGGAATTGACTCATTTTATAAGGGAGTGAAGTCAGGCATGATTCTAACTATTATGCACTTGTAGATGGTGAAAGACTGTGGGTAGGAAGGGGAAGGAGAGACTATTTCTGGTCCAGAAGGATGTGGGGCAGCCTCATGGTGGTGAAGCAATTTGGGCTGAGCCCTGAAGCATATGTAGGATTTTGGCAGCTGTATGAGGAAGGAAATTGTAGCCTGTAGGGATGGAATTGTGTGAGGAAAGGAATCAATATAGGAAGGAGTAGGGCAAGATCTGGAGTTTAAGATGTTAAAGGGAGTAGTGGAAGATAAAATTGGAAACACATGTAGGTGGTCAATAAATAAGTATCTGTTGGATGTATAGTTATGCCTTAGAGTTACTTCAGGACGACCTCTTTTTTTTTGCTCAAAAGCGGCTTCTTTTCCTCTAAGCCCAACTCTGCAAGTAAAACCATTACCCACCACCTATGTGGGACATGAGATCCAGGGGTGAAATTCTCCCGGGCAATGTGGGATACGACTCCAAGGGATGAACCTGGCCCTGGCACCATGGGATAGGCAATTCTTTCCTGACCAAAAGGGGAGAAAAATTTGTAACAAACAAGATATCACTTGCTGAGAGAGCACAAATAGAGTCTAGAGGCTGCTCTTATGCAAGCTTCAGCTAACCCACATTATTGACGGCCGTTTCCAACATGAAAAAGTCAGAAAGGGCACAGCCCAAATACCCCTAAAGTTTGGGAGAAAGATCAAAGGAAAAAGTGGAGTTGTAACAGAGAAGATAGGATTTAACAAATGAGTGTGACTGCTGAATCATTACATGGGTATTTCTTTTAGCCTCTAGTGTCTCGGAGCAGCTAGAAGGAAAAACCTAAAATTGTGGAGCTTTAACCCATACCAAACTCTTGAATCTGTTCTATAATTAATTATTGCAGTGTGCTTTGAAATGTATTGCTTTTTTGTATATATGTTGTTTTTCACGATAAAAAATAAAACAAACAAACAAGCAAAAACAAACAGAAAATCCAGAGGGAACCAATATCTATATTAATAATAAAAGATGAAAGCTAATAACAACAGAAAAAAGATCTGTTGGATGAGTAATGAAGGATGATTTGTCTTCCTATTATAGAGGATTTGTATGCCAAGTTAAGAAGGTTGGATTTTCTGCTATAAGCAATGAGGGGCAGGGGACATGGAAAATTTTCCATCAGGAGAGAAACGTTAGATCTGTGTTTTAGGAAGATTAGCATGGATCCCAGGAGAGTTGATAAAACATTGTTAAGTGCACCATTGGAGGTACAGGTGATGATTTTAGGGGGCTGTGCAGGGCTGATACTCAGGGAGCCAGGATCAACAGAGCCCTGCTGCTTATTCATTGTGACCTAGCCATTCTGTGTTGTTAAATATCTCAAATATAATCCCTGGACACATGGAAAAATTTTAAATCAGTTTTAATAATTATACTCACATGTGAACTTTAAAACTACTGTATAGTATGAAATTTTCTTTTAAAAATACATTTTTTTAAGAAGAAAACATGAGCTGACTTAAGGAAAAAAATTGATTAATAGAATAGGTGGATGAGCAAAAATCACGAACATGGTACATGTTTTAGCTTGCTAAAACTGCCAGAATGAAACACACCAGAGAGGGATCAGCTTTTAACAAGATGATTTATTTAGTTACAAATTTATAGTTCTTCCGAGGAAAGGCAGCTGGCTTTCATCTGACTTTCTCTGTCACATGGGAAGGCACATGGTGGACGTCTGCTGGGCTTCCCTCCCGGCTTCTGGGTTAAAATGGTTTTCCCCGGGGTGATTCCTTTCTGCATCAACGTCTGGGCTGAGCTGTGAATACTGAGATGGGATATGCTGAGATGCTAAGCTGTCTTCTGACCTCTCTCTTTTAAGCCTCCAGCTAATTAAATTAACCATCACTCACTGCAGAAGGCACTCCTCTTAGCCAACTGCAGATGTAACCAGCTATAGATGAATTTCACGTACTGATGATTTAAGTCCACAGCAACAGAACAATGGGGCATCATCACCTGGCCGAGGTGACACCTGAACCTAACTACCACAGTATGTGAGGGATTGAAGTTTGGGAAACATTGGACCAGAAGGACAAGAGATTAGAAGAAGGTGAGTGGTTCATAGTCATTTAACTCTATTCCATTCTGTCAATTAGCCCAAGACCTGTTCTGTCCTGTAGTATAACAGGATTGCAGTACTCAGCTCACCCAATATGTACAGTTTTAGTCTTTTTTATTTTGCTGGTGCACGAAAAGCTCTGTTCCAGTTAAAGGGCTTTTAGGCATCCGGGAGGAAAGTGGAGAAAATCTGTGAGGACTGGAGAATCCTACGATATCAGGTGAGGCCTTTTTTTGCTGTGGAAAGGATGTTATGATCCTTGTAAGAGTGCATAAAGTAGAGGCAGCTAAAGGAATGATCTTTTAGTCCCTCCACTCCAGGGCTAACTGCTTACTTGGGAACTATGCTAACCCAGTTATGGCTGGAGGTCATACATGCCCGTGTATACATAGACATACAGGAAGTCCATAACTGTGGTTGCCTCTGGGGCAGGGAAACCAAGGGACAGGCATGGGAGAGAGGGTTACTTTTCCCTCGATACCCATTTGTTACCCTTAAATTCTTTACCATTTAGAAAAATTTAAAGTAAAATACCACAGATTCATTTGTAAAACTTGCAATTCTACTTCTGTTAATATTCTGAGCAGTCTTCTAGTCTTTTCTTTGCGACACATACCTGTGTTTGATAAATTTGGGAGTATGCTTTGTAAACTGTTTTGTATCTGTTCCTTTATGATCATTTCATGACCATTTTCCCATGTTATTCTATATATACCCAAACATCTTTCCATTTGAAGAGATGTAGCATAATTTAATAATTCACAATATTGGAATGATTACATCCAAAGTTTTGGATTGTAATAAAGGTGTCAGTAATGAAGGTGCCTTTTCATTACTAGAGGCATTTCTGTGGTGTGTCATCTCCTGTATTATTTATTTAACTCTTGCATTAGTTACCATTTGACATGTGAATGAACGTTCATTATTTAATTAGAACATAAACTCCTTGAGAAGAGAAATTATACCTATACAAATGTTTGTTTTCCTTAAAAGCATATAAACATATTTGCTTTTTAAAAAAACATATGAACAAATCTCTCAATAAACTTTAAGGATGTTTCTCAAGTAAAAAGAAAAACAGCTTCCCTAATTTTTTTTTTTTATTTATTTTTTATTTTTTTTATTTTTTTTTATTAATTAAAAAAAGAATTAACAAAACAATTAGAAATCATTCCAATCTACATGTACAATCAGTAATTCTTAATAACATCACATAGTTGCATATTCATCATTTCTTAGTACATTTGCATCAATTTAGAAAAAGAAATAAAAAGACAACAGAATAAGAATTAAAACAATAATAGAAAGAAAAAAAAACAAAAAAAACAAAAACAAAAAACCTATACCTCACATGCAGCTTCATTCAGTGTTTTAATATAATTGCATTACAATTGGGTAGTATTGTGCTGTCCATTTCTGAGTTTTTATATCCAGTCCCGTTGTACAGTCTGTATCCCTTCATCTCCAATTATCCCTTCTCTTTTTTTTTTTTTAATTAACGGAAAAAAAAGAAATTAACCCAACATTTAGAGATCATACCATTCTACACATGGAATCATTAATTCTTAACATCATCACATAGATGCATGATCATCATTTCTTAGTACATTTGCATTGGTTTAGAAGAACTAGCAACATAACCGAAAAAGATATAGAATGTTAATATAGAGAAAAAAATAAAAGTAATAATAGTAAAATCAAAACAAAACAAAACAAAACAAAACAAAAACCTATAGCTCAGATGCAGCTTCATTCAGTGTTTTAACATGATTACTTTACAATTAGGTATTATTGTGCTGTCCATTTTTGAGTTTTTGTATCTAGTCCTGTTGCACAGTCTGTATCCCTTCAGCTTCAATTACCCATTGTCTTACCCTGTTTCTAACTCCTGCTGAACTCTGTTACCAATGACATATTTCAAGTTTATTCTCGAATGTCCGTTCACATCAGTGGGACCATACAGTATTTGTCCTTTAGTTTTTGGCTGGATTCACTCAGCATAATATTCTCTAGGTCCATCCATGTTATTACATGGTTCATAAGTTTATCTTGTCTTAAAGCTGAATCCATTCTGCCATTCTATGTCTTTTGATTGGGAAATTCAGTCCATTAACTTTTAGTGTTATTACTGTTTGGATAATATTTTCCTCTACCATTTTGGCTTTTGTATTATATATATCATATCTGATTTTCCTTCTTTCTACACTTTACTCCATACCTCTCTCTTCTGTCTTTTCGTATCTGACTCTAGTGCTCCCTTTAGTATTTCTTGCAGAGCTGGTCTCTTGGTCACAAATTCTCTCAGTGACTTTTTGTCTATAAATGTTTTAATTTCTCCTTCATTTTTGAAGGACAATTTTGCTGGATATAGGAGTCTTGGTTGGCAGTTTTTCTCTTTTAGTGATTTAAATATATCATCCCACTGTCTTCTAGCTTCCATGGTTTCTGCTGAGAAATCTACACATAGTCTTATTGGGTTTCCCTTGTATGTGACAGATTGTTTTTCTCTTGCTGCTTTCAAGATCCTCTCTTTCTCTTTGACCTCTGACATTCTAACTAGTAAATGTCTTGGAGAACGCCTATTTGGGTCTATTCTCTTTGGGGTGTGCTGCACTTCTTGGATCTGTATATTTAGGTCTTTCATAAGAGTTGGGAAATTTTCAGTGATAATTTCTTCCATTAGTTTTTCTCCTCCTTTTCCCTTCTCTTCTCCTTCTGGGACACCCACAACACGTATATTTGTGCGCTTCATATTGTCATTCAGTTCCCTGATTCCCTGCTCAAGTTTTTCCATTCTTTTCCCTATAGTTTCTGTTTCTTTTTGGAATTCAGTTGTTCCATCCTCCAGTTCACTAATTGTAGCTTCTGTCTCTTTAGATCTACCATTGTAGGTATCCACTGTTTTTTCCATTTTTTCTTCTTTGTCCTTCACTCCCACAAGTTCTGTGATTTGTTTTTTCAGATTTTCTATTTCTTCTTTTTGTTCAGCCCATATCTTCTTCATGTCCTCCCTCAATTTATTGATTTGGTTTTTGAAGAGTTTTTCCATTTCTGTTCGTATATTCAGCATTAGTTGTCTCAGCTCCTGTATCTCATTTGAACTATTGGTTTGTTCCTTTGATTGGGCCATATCTTCAATTTTCCGAGCGTCATCCATTATTTTCTGCTGGTGTCTGGGCATTTGATCAGATCTCCCTGGGTGTGGGACCCAGCTGGTTGAAAGGTTTTTCTGTGGAATCTCTGGGCTCTGTTTTTCTTTTCCTGCCCAGTAGGTGGCGCTCGTGGCGGTCGTTTTTCTGCGGGGCAGTCGGCCCGGGAAACCGCGCGTGGAGGCGGGGGTCGCTGGCCGTGGCTTGGGGGAGTGCCGGTCCAAATTGCCCAGCTGGCCCGAGACGCCAAGCGTGACGGGAGGGCCCCGCTATCCAATGTTCCCAGTCAGACCGGGGAGCCACGTGCGTGGAGGGGACCCCAGACGCCAGCCACCCCAGCCGGGAAAACGTGCACCCCTCGGGTATCTCACAGCAGTGGATTCTCCCTACCCGTTCAGCCGTTCCAGAATGGGGTACGCTGTCTTTTTTGGTCTCTGTCGTGACTCCGGGAGCTGTTTTGTATTGTTTCTGTTTCTTTAGTTGCTTTTCTGGAGGAGGAACTAAGACCCGCGCGTATTACTAAGCCGCCATCTTCTCCGGAAGTCAGCTTCCCTAATTTTTAATGGAAATACTAGCATAACAATTGATTAAATAATTTCTGATGTTTTGGGGTTTCATAAAGGGAAGGAAGCCCCAAGGGGCTTGGTGGGTTGGAGAGATCTCATTCCACCTTTCTATTACAGTTCTTATAGTCAGGAATAATTTTTTTAAATCATTAAAAAAACAACTTTATTAGGATATGATTTACATACTATAAATTCACCTTTCAGAAGTGTACAATTTTTAAAAACTTTTTAATTGTATTAAAAAATATATGACACAAAATTTCCCATTTTCACCACTCTCATGTGTCCAATTATGTTATATATGAATTACATCATATAACATTATTGTATCACAATATCACAATATTGTGTCAACACTGCCATCCATTACTAAAACTTTTTCATCACCTCAAAAAGAAACTCAAGCAATTCCTACCCATTACCACTGGCCCCCTACCCCACTGGCCCTGCTCCTGTAACTTGGAATCCACTGTCTTTGTGTGTTTGCTTATTCTAGGTGTTTCTTATAAGTGAAACCATACAAGATTTGTCCTTTTGTGTCTTATTTCACTCAACATAACGTCTTCAAGTTCCATCCATGTTGTAGCATGCATCAGAACGTCGTTCTTTTTTTTATAGCTGAATACTATTCCATTGTATGGATATACCACATTTAGTTCATCCATTCATCTGTTGATGGACACTTGTGTTCCTTCCACCTTCTGGCTACTGTGAATAACACTGCTATAAACATTTGTGCACAGATAACTGAGTCCCTGTTTCCAATTCTTTGGGTCTGACATATACAATTTTAAAGTGGTTTTAGTATATTCACCCAACAGTATAATTATCAACACTATTTAGTTTTAGAAGATCATCATCACCCCAAAAAGGGATCCTATATCTGTTAGCAGTCACTCTCATTCCTTATCCCCGGCAACTTCTGATCTTCTTTCTTGTCTCTGGATTTGTCTATTCTGGAAATTTCATATAAATGTAATTATACAATATGTGGCATTTTGTGAATGGCTTCTTTCACTTTGCAATAATGTTTTAAAGGTCCATCCTTGAAAACATGCTACATGTTGTAGCATGTATCTGGAAAGTTTGTGTGTGTGTTTTTAAATACCTGCCTTTTTATTTTCAAAGCAACTTCTAATTAGTTCCTGAGAGGTATAACAACGAGGCATTTACCCCAAAAGGTGGCTGTCCTCCAGTCTGGCTCCTCCACTTTCTTTCTTTCCCTCCTCTTCCCTCCCCTCCCCTCCCCTCCCCTCCCTTCCCTTTCCCCTACTCTCCCCTCCTTCTAATACTGGGAATTATTAAATTATGTTACATTCCTTTAAATGGAAAGATGTTTTGACAAGTGAGCAGATGTTTAGGCAATAGGGAAAATGAGTATGGTCTATTATTTCAAGGAGTTTCACAGCAAGGAAAAGAGAGCTTGGATAACTTGAGGGGAGTATAGAGTAGAAAGAAATCCCCTTTCGATACCATGGGACGTTTTACGGCTGGTGGCTCTTGGTCGGTGACTGCAGGAGGAACATAAATGAGGCGGAGTTCTCTGTCTTCCAGTCTTGGGCCATGCAGCTTTCCTACCATGGAGGGGAAAGTCAAATTTAATAGTAGCAACCCTTTTAAATCACTGTTAAAAGAACAAAACATTGCAATAATGTCATTCTCAGGTTATGTCCTACTGAGTGTTTCAGAATAACCTTCTCTTTGGAAAGGATAAAAATAAGACTGGACTTGCAGCAAAGGACAGGATAGGATGTGACTTTTGAGCCCGGTTGCCTCGGTTCAAAGCCCAGCTCCGCCACTTGCTGTGTGAATTTTAGGTAAGTCCTTTAATCTCTTTGGCCCAATTTCTGCGCTTGAAAACAGTAGTATTAGTGCTGCCTCATGGAGCTGCTGTAAGCATCGAGTTAATAAAATAAAATGAAAAGCTTAGAACAATATCTGACACTTGGCAAGTCCCATGTAGGTATAAGTTACTATTAACAAAAACCAAGAACCTGGAAAAGACTTGGGGTTTAACTGACCATGATTTTCCCGCCGGACACAGGCCCACTTTGCTGTTCATGTAATCATCAGACTTTGTATGTCATCAACATGAAACTCTTTTAGTTTTGAGTGTAACAAACCCAGCAAATTAACATTTGCTTTGAAAATGAGAAGGGGTTGTTCTCAGGTGGAAAAACACTGAGCTCTCTGCCTGGATAATAAGGAGGAAACAACCCCTTGGGCAGTACTGGTTTGGGTGCAGTAAAACTCTGAAGCATGGTGTTTCTAAAGTGAAAACCGAATAATTTTAATATTGGTTAGGATCTATGTGCTATTAAATGTAAGACTCCTTTGGTATTTTTTGACTGTACTGGGTAGCTATATTTAAACTTCGTATCTTTCTCAAAACATTCTTCCTCTAAAGTATGCCAAAGCACAGTGAAACATCTAGTACCAGACAGCATGCAAAAATAACCTTTTATCTTGCTGTTATTTTTGATGCAACCACGACTATTATTTGGAATTGCTTTGCCTCGCTGCCCCCTACTGGTCAAGGGTTGATGCAACGAAAGTTCCCAGGATCAGGAAGCCACCCAAAGGCTGTAAAAAGAGGCCCTGATTTCTTCCTATTAAGAAAATACATTGCCATTTTAACTCACATCCAAGGGCAGATCCAGGTTTTGTGGGTCCTGAAGCTTATTCAATTCTGGGGACCTTTTAAGATGACAGTGTAAAAAATTACAAATGCAAAATTAGGAATGAAAGAATATCTATTTTAGAATGAGAAAATTCTAAATTCTAAATTTAGAATGAGAAATTTTAATTAAAAAGCTGATAAATACCACAAGCACCACACAATCCTCCCAAAATTTAAAAATTATTAATTACTTAACGTATAACACCCTTTCCCCTACATTAAAAAAATATTCTGATTGCCTCAATAAAATTGATTTTTATGATATTTTCTATAGTGAGAATAAAAAGAATTTGAATTTTTTGTATTGTGGTTCATCACAATTTGTTTGTTATTGTTAATAGTTGAGAAGACTTTTCCTCAGCTTCACAATTCATTGGGAATGTCGTGTAAACTTTGAGGACTGTGATCAAATTTGGGGAATTCTAGCATTTACATATCAGGTGTAAGATTTCAGGAAATTTTCTAGTTTTTTTGTACAGTATCTAGTCTTGAATACTGTTTGAACTGACAGCATTTATTAACCAGTTTGTCTCCATGTCTTCTTTGTAGTGGCATACTATGGGTCCTATATTATCTTTATGGATAAAAATATTTTATGACAATGTAGCAAGAAATTTATGTATTTTTCTTGTGTCTTCACAATTTCACTCCTCTTCCTGGGATTATCACAGCCATCCAAGAACCTACTCATTACTTCTATCTGAAATTCCTCTTCCTCTCGATGAATTACTGCTTTCGGTACCTTCTAAATTTTTTTTTTTGTCATAATTTGTTTCTCAATGTCAGACTAATTTCTGTGGATTTCATTCTTCATTGTATCCACTTGTGCTTTATAGTCTATCAATTTCTTTCTATTTTCTTTCAGTCCTCTGAAAATTTTGTCAAGATGTCTGTCGTTTCTTACTTGTTTTACTGAAACTTTCCAAAACAGGCTTTCAAATTGCAACCAAAATGGCACATTCTCCATTCATTCCCCCTTAGCAGGATTCCCAGAATGCCTTGGCCATGCTCATGTCCCCGACCCGAGGGGAAATGTGACAGGTGGGAACTTGGAGCAGAAAGAAACAGCTGTCTGAACCAATCGAAATTAAAATAGCTTGCTTTTGAAAATTTTAGAAATACACTGACCGAGTGAGTCCATGGCTGGAGACCCGCCTAGTGGTCATTAGCTTCTTGGGAAATCTGCCGCATCTCACTGTATTTCCTTCCTGTTCCCCAGGAGGGACCAGGGTTTGGGGTTAATTTTACATTATGTATTGATTTTATTCTGCTTTTCCATTCCATGCAGAAAAACTGGTTTAATTTAAATCAAGTGGATGGAAAGTCAGAATTGGGGGGCAATGTGTGTGTGTGTTTGTGTATGTGTGTCTATCACTTTAAAATTTGAACTGGAATATTTTAAATATATTTCGACAATAGACCGGTTTAATTTTGCCCCTTCAACAACTTGACCTTGGTTATGTCACTTACTTATCTGTAAAATGAGATGACTGGGGTATCTGTCTGACTAAATAACTAGATGATTTCTAAGATCCCTTTCCACTCTAAAATCTCTATAACTTGATGTACATGTAGGAACACAAACTAGGCTGTTCCCAAGAAAAGGGAAAATCATACCTTTTAAAAAATGAACTTGCAATAATTATTTGTAATTAGTATAATAATCTTTACCTATACTAATGGGGTGAACATTCTGATTCTCATAAATGGGCTAAATGTTTGCTTTCACCATAGTCTCATTTATGACTCTATTATTAATTAGCCTAGAACCTCACATTCTTTTGTTAAAAATTGTATGTAATTTGCTTACGCCCCATTCCATGGTCATTGTCATGATTTAATGTTGTCAAATTAACATTGTAGGCATATACATATATGCATATACAACGAGGCAGGGTATCATTGTGTCATCAGGTTTACCTTCTTATTGTGAAAATCTGCCACCTTCTCAGAAAATGCTCCTTTAAAAAGAATTTAAATAAAAGATAAAGTTGTTTTGCTGTGATGTGCTTTGTGGTTCCAATTTTCACGATCTCTTAGAAAAGGTTGATGCCAACTGTCCAGCCAGTTTCCAGGTTTCCAGATCTATGAAAGCAGGTGTTGGGGCCCCAGCCCATTTTCTCCGAAGTGGCAGGGGCTCTTTATGCAAATTTATTGGATCCCTCCGCAGTGATCTGCTTTGCCACTCAGCGACCTCTATTAGGAGCAATGCCCGGAATCCTTCCCATACACCCTTCACTTTCCTCTCCCCTCGAAAGCCTCCTGCACAAGTCTCAACTGAGAGGGACTAATCAAATGATTCCTTGTGAATAAGAAAGTATGCGGCAGCCTCCATCTCCAGAGGACCAGCTGGGATAACCAAGCGCCTTCCCTCAAAATCCTCTTGTTTGCAGTCGGCCCTGCTAAGTACCCCATCATGAAGACATTTCAGCAGACGTATAGTTAGTGGCATCGCATCCGGGGCAAGCCTTTTGACCGCTAGGGACGTTTATTAGGGTAACTTATCTGGCCTTTTCTGCTCTCTTCGTCCAGTGTCCTCCAGGAGGTACTGGTGGTTTGGGAAGGAGGAACATTTATAGCTCAATTCCCTCCCTTTTCCTCTGAGGGATCAGCCTGCAAAGGTCACGTGCTCTGTTCTACTCTTGGCCACATAATGGAAGGTCTGCCTGGGAGGGGTAGGGCGAGACCTGCAGCTTTTCAGGGCTGTCTGTGGCTGGCTCAATTCTTGGGATCTGTTATTAGGAAATCCATCATTATGGCATATCTAAGCCACATGCGCCCATCCAGCTTTTAAAAGTGATTAAGCTAATTAAAAAAAAATCTTCACCTGCTTGACTCCTTTGGCTCTCTTAGTTGATTCAGAACTTTGGTGGGGAAGGATGCTATTTATTGATTTTCTACAACCTCAACACTATGTGCCAGGCACAGAGAGCTAATTTAAATGAGACACAATTCCTTCCCCGGGTGAGTGGAACACCTAGCTACTAGGAAGTTGTAAAATCACAGACGTGCAATAGTATACACACCAAAAACTTGGTAATCAAAACTCCTTACCCTTTTATTTACCTCGCACAAGGTATTCCTTCCTCTGACTATTCAAGGATTTTACGTAAAATGAAGCCAGTGATGTAGGTAAGTTCTCAGTTTTGTGTGTGTGTGTGTGTGTGTGTGTGTGTGTGTGTGTGTGTGTGTGTGTATTGGAATGGGAGAGAATAAACAGAGAAGTTTTGGAAGGGAAGGAGGAGGCAGATTAGAAATACTTCAAGGCAGACTCTTATGTTGCACAGGTTTTAACTTGCTCGGAAGCAGTGGCTTCCGTGATCACATCTGCCTGGTCCTGTCGTTTAATCCACTCAGTCAGCAAACTTCATGAGCACGTGCTAAGTGGCAGGTAGAATTCAAATGCTTTGTCCTTGGTTTCATTGTCCCTTCATTGGACAGTGGGCTAGTATGCTTTGTAAAATCTTCTGCTTTAGGCCGACACATTATTCCTTGAATCCCCAATACAAGCCTGCTTTTTGTAACTTTATCCCTTTCTGGTTGTTCCTCTGCTCACCTAGAATGACTTTGTAATCTCCATCTTTCCAGGCCTCTCTCCCTTGATCACCTTAGCAGGTATGAGCTTTTGCCCTATGTAAGAAAACCTTTCCCTTGCTATTTCTGAATCTGTGCTGTGTCCCTAACGAGCTGCCCGTTCTCTTCTCCGGCTCTCTCTAGTGGAACATGCCAAAGCTCCACCCCGGGAGAATGACTTTTCATAGTTGTGTCATGGCAGGCATTTAATATAAAATAAGTTCACAGACATAGGAGCCATCTCTTGCACTTCTCAAAAGACACATGAATGGATATCTATTTGATTTGCTTGTTCAAATGTCTTGTTTCAGCTGAGATTATATACTCTTGGAGGAATCTGTATTTGATAGGAATATATATATATCTATATATCTCCTGAGATGCTGACTTGCCAACTGATGTTCAATTAATGGCAGAAGAGAATGAACAAGTTCCTCCCCCAAATTTTAGGAGACCTATGTCAAAGGAGTCTACTGTGAGCCCAAAATGCTTTATCCTAAAACTTCCTATGCATTTTACTTTCTTCTCTGCAGTATACCCATTAGGTTTTTTTTTTTTTTTTTTAACTTTTTAAAAAATTGAATATATGTGAAATATAGCATATATTCAAAAAAGCAATACATTTCCAAGTATATTTTAACAAGTAGTTGTAGAACATATTTTAAAGTTTGGCATGGGCTACAGTTCAATGTTTTTTCTTTTTTTCTTCTAGCTGCTCCAGGACATTGAAGACCAAAAGGAATATCAATATAACGATTCAGCAGTCATGCTCATTTATTAAATCCTATCTTCTCTGGTATATGCCTCTTCTTTTTTTTGTGAAAAATAACATATGCAAAAAAGCAATTTCAAAGTACATTGCAATGATTAGTTGTAGAACAGATTTGAGTTTGGTATGGGTTATAACTACACAGCTTTAGGTTTTTGCTTCTAGCTGTTCTAAGGTACAGGAGACTAAAAGGAATATCAGTATAATGATTCAGCAATCATACTCATTGGCTAAACCCTACCTTCTCTGTTTAACTCCACCATCACCTTCAATCTTTCTTCCACTCTTTAGGGATATTTGGGCTATGCCCATCATGTTGGAAGGGGCTGTTGATAATATGCAATTGTGGGATAGAACTAGTTGAAGTTCTGAAGAGGCTAGCCCCTCTTCACTTCAGGTCATATCTGATCCAGGGACCCATCTGAGGATTGTAAGTTTCTGGAAAGTTATCCTAGTACATGGAACCTTTGTAGAATCTTATATAATGCCCAAGGTATTCTTTAGGATCGTTAGGAATGGTTTTGATTGGGGTTTGGCAAGTTATGGTGGGTAGCAATATCTAACTGAAGCGTGCATAACAGTGACTTCTAGAGTGGCCTTTCAACTCTATTTGAACTCTCTCAGTCACTGATACCTTATTTGTTACACTTCTTTTCCCCTTTTGGTCAAGATGGCATCCAGGTTCATCCCTGGGAGTCATCTCCCATGGTACCAGGGAGACTTTCAGCCCAGGATGTCATGTCCCACATAGCAGGGGAGGGAAATGGTTTCACTTGCAGAACTGGGTTTAGAGAGAGAGAGAGAGGCCACATCTGAGCAACAAAAGAGGTCCTCAAGACGTGACTCTTAAGCATACCTACAGGTAGGCTAAGCTTCTCTCTGCTATATACATAAGTTTCACAAGAGCAAGCCTCAAGATCAAGGGCTTGGCCTATTGATTTGGGTGTCCCTCATATTCAACACAGTATCTCGGTTTTTCCCCCAGTGGTAACATTTAATAGTTCCATATTTTTTCTTCCATCCCTCAAGGAACTCTGCCAATACTTTGTGATTATAATTATCTGCTTAATATACTCTGGGGTGTATCCAGGCATTACATCAAGCTATACAGGATTAAGGGCTCTCATTGTTATTCTGGGCTCCCTGTGCCTGGATTGTTCAAATGAGTTATCCAGACAGGTTGAGTTAGATTATGTGCTACAGAAAATTTAGGTTCTGGACAAAATAAACCTTTCTTCCTTTGATCTCATTTTAGTTTTAACATGAAAAATAATGTAAGAAACACCACGCTCCAGATTTATCACTTACAAATGTCCTGAATTAAAAATAAGTCCATGGATGTATATTTATATAATGGAGTACTATACTACAATGAGGATGAATGGTCCAAACTCCACACAAGCTTTCAATGAATTTCACATACATAATATAGCATGAACAAAGCCAGGCGTAAAAAGTGCATGATACGGAATTCCATGTATATAAAGCAGAAAGATAGACTAATCTATAAAAATAAAAAATAAAAAATAAAAAATAATGGAAGTTACTGGGTAATTGTGGCTCAGTGGCAGAGTTCTCACTTGCCATGCTGGAGACCCGGGTTTGGTTCCCAGTGCCTGCCCATGTAAAAGAAAAAATATAAGTTACTGAGGTGCTCCTAGAAGATGTGTAATACTGAATCACTGGACTGGCACACTCTCTGATACACTGCTGCCTACCCCTGTGCATACCAATTGAGAAGCATGGTTAATAGATGCTCAATAAATATGTATTGAATGAATAAATGAGTAAAAAATTTGTTTATACTAATAAAATTCTCGTATCCAGGTAACTGGTAACTCCTTCCAGAAATTTATATATTGGGTCACAGTCTTCCAAGGAAGCTGACTTGCAGCATGCTCTAAGTCACGTTTAATCTATATTTCTTTGAAGTCAGACCAGTTAGTGCAGTGATGCAATAATTTCTCAGTTCCATGATTAGCTTTATATTACAAGTAAGAAAATGGAGGTTTAGGAAGGCAAATGGGCATCACAATTCACCATGTGCAAACAGACCATAACAGCCATGTCTCAGTGCCTTCAGGCAGACGTCCTCCTTGAGGACCCCAGAGCGCCCAGCTCCTGTGTCCGTTATAGTACTTATCATGCTGGGTTGTGAGTATCTGAGTATTTCAGGTTCCATCGCTGTACCATGAGCTTCTACATGCTGGGACTGTGTCATGAACATCCCTGTGCCCTCAGGATGATGACGGCATCTCAAACAGAGATGATTTCCAGGAAATGTTAGGAGAATGAATATGCAAAAAATGTATATTTCATTTAACTGCTGGTTAAATGGATGCATTTTTAAAAATGTAGTTTCTGGTCATTTGAGGTATATCTTCCAAGTAAACTTAAAAAAAAAAAAACTATGCTAAGATGGTGCTCTTGATTATAAGACTGCAAGAAAAAAAAAAAAGACCAATCCAAACCTAATGTTCATGCTAGGGCATGAACTCAGCATTTCTCAAGCCTGATATAGCCTGTTGTTACTGTTATTTAAAATGTTTACTCAAACAGACCATCTTTACTTTGGAGGTGCCAAAATGGTTGGTTCCCTTTCATCACTTTGAGAAACCTTGTGTGCTGGTTTTGTTATTGGCCTCTGAGAATAGGCACATCCAACTCTCCTGTTGCAGGAATACACCTTGCCTTGTCTGCTGCGAGAATGATATTAACTGTCTTGAACAGCACTCTTACAGAGTTTAAACCAACTCCAGGAAGATATAACTGCTAGCTATTTTATAGGTATAGGTATCAATTTCACAATATAATAATATAGCATTTAAGAACAACTTTATAGAGATATGTCATATAACAAAATTCATCTAGTTGAGGTGTATGGTTCAATGGCTTTCATATATTCATAGAGTTGTGCAACCATCACCACACTCAATTTTGGAACATTTTTATTATACCAAAAAGAAACCCTTTGGCCATTATCCTCAACTCTTCCACATTCTTCTCCAGTCCTAGACAATCACTAATCTAATCTCTGTCTCTATACATTTGCCTATTCTGTATATTTCATATAAATGGAATCATATACTTTGATTTTTTTGTTGTGGTTGTTTTTTTTAATATTCTTTTTACTTATTTATTTATATTTTTAAACTTTTCTTATTGTACAGTATAACGTATATACAAAGCAAAGAAATAAAAAAGCAATAGTTTTCAAAGCACTCTTCAAAAAGTGGTTATAGGATAGATCCCAAAGTTTGTCATGGGCTACTTTATGGTCATTTTTGACTGGATTTTTCATTTAACAATGTTTTCAAGGTTCATCCATGTTGCAGTGTTTATCAGTATTTTATTTCTTTTTATTGCTGAATAATATTCCATTGTATATTGTATGAATACATCACATTTTATTCATCAGTTAATAGACATGGCTATTGTGAATAATGCTGCTATGAACAAAAAATATACAAATTTCTGCATGGATGCATGTTTTAATTTCTCTTGAGTATATACCCATGAGCAAAATTGCTGGGTCATACCATAACTCAATGTTTAGCCTTTTGAGTAATTACCAGACTGTTTTACAAAGTAGCTACCCTATTTTACATTCCCACCAGTGGTGTAAGAGGATTCCAGTTTCTCCACATCCTCTTCAACACTTCTTATGATGTGTCTTTTTGATTATAGCCTTCCTAGTGGGTAGGAAGTGTTACTGTGTTTTGATTTGTATTTTGCTGATGGCTAATGGTTTGTGTATCTTTTTATGTGCTTATTGGCCATTTGTATATCTCCCTTGAACAATGTCTATTCGTATCCTTTGCTAATTCTTTACTTGGGTTGTTTGTCTTTTTGTTATTCTAAGTATTCTTTCTATGTTCTAAGGATACTAGACCCTTATCAAATGTATGACTTGCAAAATTTCTCTCCTCTTCTTTGGGCTGTCTTTTCACCTTTTTTTTGATGGTGTCCTTTGAAGTACAAAAGCTTTTAATTTTGATGAAATCTATTTTATTTTTTCTTTTGTTGCTTGCATATCATGATTCAGTGGGCTGGAGGCCCCAGCGGGATTGAGGGATTGTTGGAGTTGGGGTACAACCTCCTGGAACGATAGGAGCTGATTGTCGGAGGATAATAGATACGCAACTGAGTTCATAGAGCTCTTGCAATTATTGATAATGACTAAGTCTAAAGTACGATAATGGGAGTGACTAGCCGAACTAATGAAGATAAAATTATTGGAGAAAAAAAGTTTGGAAGTTGTGAGACAGGTTGTTAGAACCATCCTCTAACTGTATATTTAAATCCCTAAGAATTAAGGCAGGAGTGGTGGTGACAGTGTGGCAGAAGCTAAAATTGTGAGAGAATAAAGCAGCAATTACTTTGAGGAGGGTACTGAAGAAGCAGTGTTCTCAAGGCAGAATCACATTTCTGTTGAGCAAGAAGAAAAGGGAACACTCAGAGGGGAGGTTGTGGAAACAGAGAAATTATCTTGATAATGGACCTTGGTTTCCATAGGACACTGTGTGTGGGGGTTGGGGATGGGGGGTAGGGGGTGGATTGGAGAAAGAGAGAGAGAGTACATAAAGAGCCATTTGGGGGTGAGAGTGCAGGGGATAAGGTGACCTTCGAGTATGGGTGACTTAAGCAAATGAGGACCAAGAGCACATGAAATTAGTCCTGGAGGCCTCAAGGCAAATATTGGGGGTGAGGCTGTGAGAGTTGCATGTAGGGAAGGGTAGATGTCTAATATCTGTAGATAGAATTGGAATGATTGAGGGAGGCTAATGTTGTTTGGTGTTTGAAGGACTCTTCTTGACCGGGTATGAGGGGTGTAGGTAGCCTTATGGTGAAGGAGAATGGGGAGGAGAAGAGGTTCTATGCATATGGGTCCACCTACTTGCTCTCTTCTGGCCTCCATAGCCATGTGGTTCCTGGATGCCCAGCAGACATTCACTGCTGGCTCTTTAGTGACAGACTCAAAACCCATTCCTTTGGCCCAGTTGGGTGTCGGTGAGCCCTCCCTTGCCAACCCCTATGCCCATGCCCTATACTTTCACTATTCAGGCATATTTTTATCTACAGATAATGACATGTCTGATGCTCTTCTTTTTTCCAAAGTCATCCTAACCTTTTCATTCCAATTCTATTCTCACAAAACAACCCTGTGAATAATTTTTGAGCCATTGAGTCATCATTAATTCCTCCCTTTCCCTTGCTCCACATACCTGATTATTACTCTTATTGATTCATCTTTTGTAATGACTTCTCAGAAAGTTTCTCCTATTATACTATACTTTAGTTTAGAATCTTACCAGCACAATCTGGCTAACTCTGTAGCTGGTTTCTCAGCCACTAGTTTCTGTTTCCTACACAGTCTATACTTCCAACTATTTTAAGAGCAATCTGTCAAAAATAAATCTAAAAAAAGAAGACTCAGTGTTCTTGGCAGTTGCCAATAATCAAAGAAAAATTCTTGGCCCTTCAAGGAAGTAAAGGACAGATATTGATATGATTTATGATACAATAAAATGGTTATGGTAAAAGCAACAAATTACAAAGCAAATTTAACTCTGTTCCTTCCTAATTTCAAACTCTTCAGTGGTTTCTTATTACTCTCAACAATGTTTTCCCACCATGGCATCAAGGCACATTTGTGTGTCATCGTTAGTGGCAAAGAATATTGTAAATAATTTGTAGCAATAACATTAAAATACTGCTTTTCATTAATTGTTCCCATAAAAAAGTAAATTAGAATTAAGCCAAGATTGTTATAAAAATAATGTCATTCTTACTTGTATCTTTGCATGCATTCATGAGTGCAAAAGACAGGGATGGAATTACATTTATTGAGTAAGAAATTGCATATAACCTCAGTTTAAAGTGAGCAGTAGTTCTCAATTTATCATTTAGAGTTATGATCATTGTAAACACTAGAAATGTCTCTGAATTGTGATTTTATAGTTAGTTCTGTTTTCTTTTGAGTGATTGAACATGGTATTATATTTTAAATATCAGTGTCCAGGTTTCATTGTTAATATGTAGAAATATAACTGATATTTGTGTTTACTGTGTGTTCTAGTTTGTTAGCTGCCGGAATGCAATATACAGAAACAGAACAGCTTTTAAAAAGAGGGAATTTATCAAGTTTCTAGTTTACAGTTCTCAGGCATGAAAATGTCCCGATTAAAGCAAGTCTATAAAAATGTCCAAATTAGAGCACCAAGAAGAGGTTAGGCCAATGAAGTTTAGTGTTTCTCTTTCAACTGGAAAGGCACATGGCAAACATGCCGATATCTGCTAGCTTTCTCTCCAGGCTTCCTGGTTCATTAAGCTCCCTTGGGGACATATTCCTTTTTCATCTCCAAAGGTCTCTGGCTGAGTGGACTCTCTGCTTCTCAGGGCTCTAAAAAGGGACTCTCCCCAAAATGCTTCTTCTTATAATGGATTCCACTAAACTAATCAAGACCCACCTGGAATGGGAGAAGTCGCAACTCCATGGAAGCCAGCTAATCAAAAGTTACCATCCACAATTGGGTGAGTCACATCTCCATGGGAACAATCAAAAAACTTCCAGCCAGTAGTATTGAATGAGGATGAAAGGATGACTTTTCTGGGATCCACCACAGATTCAAACCGGCATACCATGTATCCTAGGACCTTGTTGAATTCACTTATTAGTTCTAGGAAGGTGTCTCAGTTTGCCAAGATTGCTATGACAAATACTGCACAATGGGTTGTCTTAATAACAGGAATTTCTTGTTCCACAGTTGGGAGGCCATAAGTGCAAAATAAAGGCATCAGCAAAACCATGCTCTCTTCCAGAAGTCTGTAGCATTCTGGTACTTGTTTGCTGCAAATCTTGGGGTTACTTGGCTTACAGATCTGCTTCCCTTCTCATGGTGATCTCTCTCTCCTTGTATCTGCTATCCCAGTTTCCACTGACTTCTGGCTTCTTCCTGTGGCTTTCACTTTTTAAGGCCTCCAGTAATATGGATTAAGGCCCATACTGACTCAGTTTGGCCATACCTCAATAGGATCTTATGAGATTCTAGTCACAAATGAGTCTATTGATAATACTTCTTCAAAAGGTTCTATTTACAAATAAGTAAACACTCACAGAAACATGGATTAAGATTAAGAACATGTCTTGACACAGAGGGTTATCCTGTTTTTCTTAGCCTTGGGATTTGCTACATAAGGTAATGACATCATCATCCCAACAGGGACTTCTTTTTTGATCTGATTTATCTTTATTTCCTTTCTTGCCTTATTGCACAGGCTAGAACTTTCAGTAATAAATTGACTGTAAGTGATGGCAAAGGACATACTTGCCTTTTCCCCAATCTTAGGAGGAAAGCATTCAGTTTTTCGTCATTAAGTATAATGTTAGCTGTAGCTTTTTGTAGCTGCTCTTCATTAAGTTGAAAAGTTGTCCTATATTCCCATTTTCCTTGATTTTTATCATAAATGGGTATTGAATTCTGTCAAATCCTTGTTTTGTATTTATTGATATGATCATATGATTCTTTTTTCTTCTTTAATCTGTTCATATGGTGTATTGCCTTTTCAAATATTGAACCAGTCTTACAGCCTTTTCAAATATTGAACCAGTCTTACACCCTAGAACAAACCCCACTTGGTCATGGTGTATAATTCTCTTTTTTTCTTTTTTTTGGGGGGAGGGGTGCGTGGTACAGGAATTGAACCCAGGTCTCCTGCATGAAAGGTGAGCATTCTACCACTGAACTACCCATGCACCCTATAATTATTTTTGTATATTCCTATCTACATTTGGTAATATTTTGTTAAGGATATTTGCATATATATTAATGAGGGATATTGGTATTTAGTTTTCTTTTTCCAATTGACATTGTCTGATTCTGATATAAATGTAATACTAGTTTGAGAAAATGAATGGGAAATTCCCCTTCCTGTTTTATCTTCTAGAGGAGACTTATAGATTGGTGTTAATTTGCTTTTAAACATTTGTTGGAATTCTCCATTGAAAGCGTCTGAGTCTGGAGATTTTTTTTTCTTTTTTTGCATGGGCAGGCGCTGGGAATAGAACCTGGGTCTCTTGTGTAGCAGGCGAGAACTCTGCCACTGAACCACCATTGCCTGTCCTGAGTCTGGAGACTTTAAATTCAATTATTTTAAAATTCAATTCCCTTGATATTTTTAGGACTATTCAAATTATCTATTTTATATCGAGTTTGGTGGCATTGTTTGAGAGATTGGTCCATTTAATTGAAGTTGTCAAATTTATAGTGTAGAGGTGTTCATAGTACACCCTTATTTTGATATCTGTAGGGTTTGCAGTGATATCCCTAGTTTCATTCTTGATATTTGATGATTTATATCTTCTCTCTCTGTTTTTGTCAATCTTTCTAAAGGTTTTCAATTTTAGTGATCTTTCTGAAGAACCAACTTTTTGCTTCATTGATTTTTCTCTATTATTTTTCTGTTTTTTAAAATTCCATTGCTATCTGCTCAGACCTTTATTATTTCCTTCCTTCTACCTGCTTTTTTTTTCTGCTATTCTTTTCCTAGAATCTTGAGGTGAGAGTATAGAATACTAAGTTGAGAGTTTTCTTCTTTTCTAATGTGTGCATATACTCCTATAAGTTTTCCATCAGCACTGCTTTAACTGTGTAACTGTGTTCTAGTTTGCTAGCTGCTGGAATGCAATATACCAGGAATGGTATGACTTTTTAAAAGGGGAGTTAATAAGTTGCTAGTTTACAGTTCTAAGGCTGAGAAAATATCCCAATTAAAGCAAGTTTATAGAAATGTCCAATCCAAGGCATCCAGGGAAAGACACCTTGAATCAAAAACCCAATGAAGTTCAGGGTTTCTCTCTCAAGTGAGACGGCACATGGCGAACATGGTCAGGGTTTCTCTCTCATCGGGAAGGGTACAAGGTGAAAGTGGTGTCATCTACTAGCTTTCTCTCCTGGCTTCCTGTTTCATGACGCTCCCCAGGAGGCATATTCTTTCATCATCTCCAAATGTGACTGGTGGACTCTGCTTCTTGTGGACATTATTCTTCTCTCTCAGAATCTCCAGTCTTTCTTTCTTGTTGTTCTCTTTAATAGGATTCCGGTAAAGTAATTAAGACCCACCTAGGATGGGTGGAGACATGTCTCCACCTAATCCTGTTTCACAAACACTCTTGATTGGGTCACATCTCCAGGAAGATGATCTAATTAAAGTTTCAAACATACAGTACTGAATTAGGATTAGAAGAAACTGTTGCTCCCAAAAGGTTGATTAGGATTAAAACATGGCTTTTCTAGGGTACATAAACCTTTTCAAACTAGCACATTCTACCCTCTGGACCTTAAAAAAGACATGTTTTCCCCATATACAAAATACATTCATTCCATAACAATATCAGAGATCCTTAAACCATTTCAATTAGAATACAAATGCAATACAAGGTTAAAACCATACAGAGTCAGTTACATTCATGGTTTGTTCTAAAGCAAAGTTCTCGTCTGGCTTTGGACCTGTGAAAACTCAAAACAAGTTATTTGATGCCAACTTACAAAGGAGGAACAGTCTTAGGATACATATACCCACTTGCAAAGGCAGGAAGGAACACAGGGGTCACCGGACCCAAACAGTTTAAAAAACCCACAGGGCAAAGTCCATTAGATTTCAAAGTCTGAGAGTCATTTAACTTCAGGGCTTTAGAAAGCAGCAGTCCCACCCTTTCCAAGGGCTTATGCAGAAGCCTGACTCTTTCCAAACGCAACCTTGTGGGATATTGGGGAGACCACCTTTTTCTCGGCTCCACCCTCTCCAAGGATCGGGGCTGCACCTGTGCTCTCTGCCATCTCCGGGGCACACACTCAACCCCTCCATGTGGTGGAAGCCAGGGTTTCCCCAAGCCCCAAGGAATATGCTTCACCCTCTCCAAGGCCTGAGGCGGCATGACTCTTCCACTGCCATGAGGTGGAAGTCCCGTCCTCTGCCTTTGGGGCAAACTCACCCTCTCCATGGGCTTGAGTGGGTCTGTTTCCCTGGCCTGAGGTTTCTTGACTTTAGACCTCAGCCTCCATGGCTTTGCCTCTGAAGTTATTTTTCCTCCATTGAGTCCCTTCTCTGTCCCTCTCAGTCCTAACCTGGCAGTGGTTCTCTTTATACAGATCCTGCAATACTCTTGTTGTCTTTCTAGGCAGTAGCCTCAGATCATGCCCATTAGACATAAGGGGTTTCCACAAATCCTACCTGGATAACTCCATGTCCAATCCTGGCTTTTTCTGAAATGGCTGACTGGTTCCACATTTGGCCAAATCCTCACATGGGGCACTATTCTCTGAGGGGTCCATTCCGGGAAGCCCAGAGTTTTCCAGAACATCAATTTCTGGTTTCTTTGTACCCAAGAGTTCAGCTCTCAGCGTATCTCTTTCCTTTCACATTTCACTATAAGCTGTGAGCAGAAACCAGGCTGCACCTTCCACATTTAATTTGGAAATCTCTTCTGCTAAATATCCAAGTTCATGGCTTTTAAAATCTGCCTTCCAGCCAAAGCCACTAGTCAACTTTGCCAGAGTCTCTGACATTTTAAAACAAGGGTGACCTTCCTTTCAGTTTGCAATAACACTTGGCTCATCTCTGTCTAGAGCTTCGTCACAGGTATCTTTAGAGTCCACATTTCTACCAACAGTCTATTTAAAGCATTCTAGGCCTTCTCTATCAAGTTCCTCTCAACTCCTCCAAAATCTTCCCCTTATCCATTTAAAAAGCCATTCCAGCATGTTTGGTATTTGCAAACTGCAGCAGCACCCCACTCCTGGTACCAAAATCTGTTCTAGTTTGCTAGCAGCTGGACTGCAATATACCAGAAATGGAATGGCTTTTAAAAAGGGGAATTTAATAAGTTGCTAGTTTACAGTTCTAAGGCCAAGAAAATGTCCCAATTAAAACAAGTCTATAGAAATGTCCAGTCTAAGGCATCCGGGAAAGATACCTTGGTTTAAGAAGGCCGATGAAGTTCAGGGTTTCTCTCTCAGTTGGAAGGGCACATGGTGAACACAGTGTCATCTGCCAGCTTCCTCTCCAGCTTCCAGGGAGGCATTTTCTTTCTTCATCACCAAAAGTCACTGGTTTATGGACTTTCTGCTTCGGGGTGCTATAGCATTCTCTGCTCTCTCAGATACTCAAGCTTTCTCCAAAATGTTTCCTCTTTTATATGATTCCAGTAAAGCAATCAAGACTCACCTAGAGTGGGTGGGAGTGGAGACACATCTCCACCTAATCCAGTTTAACAACCACTCTTGACCGAATCACATCTCCAGGGAGATAATCTAATTGAAGTTTCAAACACACAGTACTGAATAGGGATTAGAGAAATGGCTGCCTTTACAAAATGGGATTAGGATTAAAACATGGCTTTTCTAGGGTATATACATCATTTCAAACCAGCACAAACTGTGCCCCACAAGTTCTGATGTGTTGTTTTTAGTTTCATTCAGTTTGATGTATGTTTTTATTTCTCTTGAGACTGCATCTTTCATCCATGGATTATTTAAGAGTGTGTTTTAAGATTTTCCTGTTATCTTTGTATTATCAATTTCCAGTTGGGTTCTATGTGGTTGGAGAACTTATTCCATATGATTTCAATTCTGTTAAATTTATTGTTTAAATCAATTTTAAGCTGACTTAAAAGTCCAGGATGTGGTCTATTTTGGTATATATTCTAAGAGCACTTGAAAAAAATATATATATTAATTGTCAAGAGAAGGACTGGTGTTTTTTTTTAATATTACTCAGTTTTTATCAAGAAGGAGGCAAATAAATGTAGAGGAAGAAGCCCTTGTGAACTGCACCTACATTTCTATGGTGCAAATGTAACCATTTCTGTTAGAAACAGTACATAACTACTAGTATTGAATTAAAGGCAAAATTATGAAGAATGAAACTAAATAACATTATTCATATTAGCTACAAGTTAGAACGCTGTAAAATTTTACCTTTCTTTTTTTTCACATGGGCAGGCTCCAGGAACTGAACCCAGGTCTGCCGCACAGCAGGTGAGAATTGTGCCACTGAGCCACCAGTGCACTGCCCTACCTTTCATTTTGACACTAAATGATAAGGTTTTTTAAAAAATACTTGTTCTATAATAGTACTTACATTGTTACTTTATTTATATTTTTGGTGATAGAGTGATCTGGAAAAAATATCAAGATTTCTTAAAAAATCATTTTAAAAACTAAATGTTATAGCAGATGCAAAGATATTTCCCTCACCATCCAAATTTTCATATTATAAATTGGATACAATATGATTCACTAAGTAAGAAATTTGATTAGCATTTCATGGGCTGATACTGTTACAATGTAATTGATTGTAATGAGAACTAAAAACAATGGGAAATTCGCTTTCTGCATAATGAAAAAGTTCTGTTGCCAATATAAGACACTACTTTGTTTGAATGTGAATTAGTTAGGACTATCTTGCTTTTGAGTGGCAGAGATCTAGATTAAATGTTTGGGCAAAGAGGAGGATTTATTGATAAAAGGATCTATGGAAGTGTTGAACAATCCAGTTGAACCACAGGATTTGAACAGATGCAGCTGAACCTTAGAAACAGATAAAATAAGGGGCTTGAATGCATCCAAGACTGTTCTCTCATCTCTACTCTTCTTATCATATAAGATACATTCTCTCTCAAAGTAGACTACTTTCCTCCACATGGTGGGAGACACACAACATCTCACCTGCTTACACTGCACTGCTTCTACCACCAAGAAATCAAAGAATTATTCTGAAACCTTAAACCATTCACATGGACAATGTTCACCAGAAAGACAGCCAGGACAAACTTCAAAAGTCATGACTGATTTGTGGAGTACATTTTCTTCTGGGGAATATGGTGATATGCCTTAAAATTAGTATAACCTTTAAAACAGAAGTTGTGGGTAGTGACAGCCAACATCTAGGTTAAAAATTAAAGACATAAAAATAATAAAATTGAAGAGGCATGGTTATGTCACTGCATATGCTTAAAATCTAATAATAGTAATGCTACAGATATAGAAATATAATGAAGTCTATGGATGATATAATGAAAATAAGGTTTAAAACAAGGATAAAATAAGGAAGAATGTTAATATAATCATGGGACTAAGTTCTGGCCAATGGGACATAAGTTGAAGTGTGTGCAACTTTTAGAAAATGTCCTTAAAAAGTGGTTCCATTTTCTCCTCCCTTTTTCATCTTCCTGCTGGCTTTAATGAGGATTGAAGCACGGAGCTAAAGCAGCTATCTCAGATCATGAAGTGGAAACCACATGTTGAGGTTGGTGAGCAACGAGATAGAAAGAACTCGGGTTCTTGATGACTGTGTATTCAGCACCAGATCTGGAATACTTATGCCAACATTTATGTGAGAGAGATAAAACTTAAGTCTTGTTCAAGTCACTGTTATTTTGGAATATCTACTGGTTTTGTAGAGCATTAGGTGGTTGTTCTGTCAAAGTGGTGCTTTTGACCCTCAGTAAATCATGAGAGTCAACAGATTGTATAAAGATATAACTTTTACATTCTGAATGTGTGATTGTGAAAACCTTGTGTCTGATGTTCCTTTTATCCAGGGTATGGATAGATAAGTAAAAATTATGGATAATAAATAAATAAATAAATAAATAATAGGGGGTAAGAAGTAAAATAAATTGGGTAAATGGAAATACTAGTGGAAATGAGAGGGAGGGGGTAAGGGGTATAGGATGTATGAGCTTTTTCTTTTTTCTTTATCTTTCTTGAGTGATACAAATGTTCTAAAAATCATCATGGTGATGAATACACAACTATGTGAAGATATTGTGAACCATTGATTGTACACCATGTATGGACTGTATGTGTGTGATGATTTGTCAATAAAAATATTTTAAAAAGGTATTATTATGCTAATATTTTCTGAATCTCATTGGATTGTACTAACACACAGGGTAGGGTAAAGACATTTGCAGACAAGCAAATCATCAAAAAACTTATTTCCTTTTCACTCTTTCTTAAGAAGCTCCTGGAGTAACCAATCAAAAGGAAGACATGAGATCCTGGATAAAAGGAAGATTTATACAGAAAAGAAGTAAGAGAGATTTCTCAAATGATGCTGAAGAAAAACTCTAGGACACTAGAGCTCTAGAATCACCTGTACAGATTGCAGCAGATCTAGAAAAGATGTCTCCAGGAAAACTAGAGGACTGATAGAAGTCCACCTGTGTTTGCCTACTATGAGATTTTATGGCTCTAGAGATAGTTTAGGAATGAATTTGTGATCATCACAATTTTAATACAAAAAACACATTACTGATTTAGCAAAACATTATGAAGCAACTGAAACAACTGTATTAGAATGGGGAGAGAACTCTCTCTCTGTGTGTGTGTGTGTGTGTAAGGGGAGGCAGTGTAAGAAATTTAAACCCCCACATCCAAAATAAAAATCAATAGTGTCTAATTTTTTAAAAAATCAAGAAATATCATCATGGAAGTAAATATCAAACAAACACAAAAAGAAACCAACAGTTGAGGATCTGCAAGCGGTTGCCTCTAAGGAATGGAAATCAACGGTGGGGATGAACATGGCATGGTGCCCACTCTGATCTTTTTGTTTCTTACACTGTTTACCACAAAGGAACTATATCACTGTTATTTTCTCTGAGCCAATCATTTGATATACATAATCAAATCCTCACAACTCTGCAAAAGTTTTATAGATGAGGAAAATGAATTTCAGAGAGGTTAAGTAAATTGCCCAATTTCACTGGAAGGCTAGAGTCAAGATTTGAATGCAGGAGAGATTGATCCAACAACCGTGCTACTTCCATCACCCTTCCCTGCCACTCTCAGTGTAGAAAAGACAGCAGCTTCCATTCATCCAGTAACTGTTATGTGCCAGGAATTGGACTAAGTGCTTTACATACTCTAGCAGACACTCATCATTTGTTTTGGCCTATATTTAAGGATATACAGGCCTGAGATGCTACACACATGCTTCCCTAACTTTCTTTGCAGCAAGAGAACATGGTCTAATCTCTATTGGCCAAATTTTGACTCAGGAATTAGTGATGCCAGAGGGAAGATGGAAGCACTCCTTTAAGCAAACATAGAAGTGCACTATTCACATCTCCCTACAAGAGAACTGGCTGTGAGGAGTACAATTAGTGAGAGCCTTTTAGAAATTGCTGCAGAATTCATCCCATGTCTCTCCTCCACCTGGGCAACTCCAGTCAATGAATGAACACGTAGGGGTACTGGAGTCAGGCCATTCTTCCCCAATGCAGGATACTCTAGGAAGTTCCCTTCATCCTAGCCAAAACTTTTGCAGATATCATTGCAGTCTGAGGCTCTTCCTACCCAATCCTCCTTCCTTCTCTTTCTGCTTTCACAGGTGTCAGACCTGCATCACAGTCTGACTGCTCCTGCTGCCTCCTCCTTTGTCTTTCACAGGCATCCCTCCCTGCCACCTTCCCCCAATAAATCTCTTCCACTTCTAATTCCGTCTTGACTTCTGCTTCCTGAGGGACCTAAACCCTCATCTCTGGAAGTGATGGCAAAAACAGTAGTTGAAAAGGCAAGTTCTGAGAGCAGTGGTGGCTTTAGTGTTGGTAGTAGGGGCACCGACTTCCTAGCACAGAAATGGCAGTTGAGGAAACTATGGCATCTAGAGCTCAACACAGTTGGACTGTTTCTCTCCAGACCAGTTTTGCAGCATGGTTTTGACTATTGGTCCCAGATGTTTAGCCTGGAGCTAGTCAACAGTTGAGCTGGGATTGAACACAGGTTTTCTTTTTTTTTTTTTTGCCAAGGCCCCATTCTTAATAGGTGCATTTTTTTGTGTGTGTGTTTCCCTGTTTTTCCAGTTGAAATCTGACAGAGGACACTGGAAGTTGGTAAGACTGGATTCCACCTGTATGGACTTCCCTAGATGGTGTTTATTGAACAAATGTTCATCTGGAGCAACATGACAATTACTAGAAGAGAAATTAGATGTGAATAAAGCTCACATTTTGTAAACTTATTTATTTCCCTTTCTCTCTTTCCTGTACCTACAGGGGCACAGGATGAATGCTTTATGACATTCCTTTAACTTTTATACTTTTTAAACTTCTGGGGAACAAACTGTATGTGTGTGTGTTGGTTAGGGAAATGCTAGTGTGGTAAGGAATAAACCCCAACATTTTTGTGGTTTAACACAATAAGAGACCAGTTCAAGGTCAGTGTTCCCAGTCAGTGGCTAGCTTTCCACCATGTGGTGATTCCAGAACCTGGGATCCTTTCATCTTGTGGCCCAGCCTTCCCCTAGGGGCTCGTGATCACAAGCAAAAGAGAAAAGAGGAGGGGAAGGGCACCCATTCTTTAACCTCTTTGGCTAGTAGTGACACACACATTTCTGGTTACATTCCACTGGTGAGAAACAATTTTACAGAAGACCTCATGAAAATGACAGAGATGCTGAGAAATGTTAGTCCGTGGCTTGCAGCACCTTTCCAGAAACAACTCTATTCTCTGGCAGGTGTAGGATAAGCACAAAGTTTTGGTATATAGTCAACCTCTGCCATAGGGAGCCTCCACTTTCCCTCCAGTCAAGGAAAGAAACTTAATACGTCTAACATGTATGGAGCAAAATGCAGTCCCCCATTTCTTTACAGTTAAGAACTGAAGTCTGTAGATCTCAAGCAAAACCAAGTACCCTGAAGGTTCTGGATAAAACAGAACCAAGGGCCATCAGCTCCCTGGAGTTCATTACTTCTTTTATTCTGTTGGAGATATGTAAATGCTCTCTTTGGAATGAACTGTATGGCAAAAAAAAAAGGGGAGGGTTTTTCATGTTTTCTAGATAGCAAACATGTTTTTTTGAGTATTAACATAAGCAAAGCAATCTAAATGTCCATCAAAAGGGGACTAGTTAAATAAGTTATATATAACCATACCATGGAATAATATACATCCATTAAAAATCACATTGCAGAGGTCATTTATTAACATGAGAAAACATTCTTGATGTGTTAGGCAAAAACAGCTCATCAAAGATAATGAATAACCATTAATAGATTACTAATAAAAATTTAAAGGACTAAACAGAACTATACATTCTTATAAAAAGAGAACTGCAATAGATTGTTTCATTGTTTAAAACACTTGCTGCTCCTCTTGTGTAGACTTGGCCCCATTGAGACCCACCTTGGCCACTGTATTTGCTAATTGTGAGTGGAAATCATGGGGTCTTCCTTGAGATTCACAGATAGATGCTGGTCCTTCAGCCTGAGTCCCAGATTTATGAGGATGGAGCACAGCTGCAGCCCACACATGATGGACATGTGCTGTGAGTTAGAAATAGACTTTGTCCTCGTAAAACACAAACCTAGCTTATCCTAAAATGGGACTGATGTCTTTTAAAAAAATGAATGAACCTAATTGACAACTTGAAGTAGCATGAAGTGTTTTCTCCTTATTTCAGCTCTTCAGAGAAAAATATTTCTTCTTTTAGCTAGAAGACCAAAATATCCTCATTATACCAAAAAAATGTTATCTCTTAGTAGAGATTCTTGCTTTCTGATAAAAAGAAAAATAGTCTCAATATGTTTCAAATGAACTTTATGTGTTCATGCTCTAAGAAATAGGAAGGAAAAAAGAAGCAGAGGGCAGTGTTAAAATAGACAATTCATTCCTATGTAAAATAAGCAAGCAAATGGCAACTTGAGGTCAAAGAGACGTCAAATGAAACAAAATGAATTAAGACCATGGCCTTCAAAGTTAAATTGAAATGAGACAGATCATAAATATAAAAATTAAGGTAGCAGAATATTTTTAATTTCATATTTACATATTTCAACTGCAAATATGAAAGTTGAAGTAATCCATCCATATAATGGATGCATTAACAGAGCAGGTCAAACGTGAATTACTGTAATGATGCTTGTGGTAGTTAGGTTCAGGTGTCACCTTGGCCAGGTGAAGGTGCCTAGTCCTGTTGCTGTGGACATGAGTCAATGGCATGTGAAGCTCATCTGTCACTGATTACATCTGCATGGGCTGGGGGGGTGGGTGCCTGCTGCAATGAATGATGTTTGATTTAATTGGCTGGATGCTTAAATGAGAGAGCTCAGCGCAGCTCAGCATATCTCCTCTAAGTACTCGCAGCTCAGGACAGGCCTCTGGAGATGAAGAAAGGAATCACCCTGGGGAAAGCTGTTGGAACCCAGACGCCTGGACAAAAGGCCAGCAGAAATCGCCCAGTGCCTTCCTGTGTAAGAGAGAACCTCATATGAAAGTTAGTTGCCTTTCCTCTGAAAAACTACACATTTTTAATTAAATAAATCCCCTTTTATTAAGAGCCAATCCATCTCTGATGTGTTGCATTTTGGCAGCTTTGGCAGACTAGAACAATGCTGTTATCTTCAGTTATACAACTCATATCCTGCATGCTATGAGTGAAAATGATATAGAAACTGTACCTAATTAAAAAGCAACAAAATTCAATGGAGGGCAAGGTAGTTCAAAGTTCATATCAGCATTATATTTGAGGCATGATATTTGGGAATGAAATTAAAAGCAACTTCAAAATGAACTTGCTATAGGAACAATAATTCTAACTACACAGGAAAAGATCAAGAATCATAATAAACTTACTATGGGCCACAGTGTGCTGCAGAGGGATAAAAACAAGTCAGAAAAATTATCACGAACAAAATGGAAGCATTATTTTCCCTTTGTAGAAGAGTAATAAAAAAAAAATCCTCAGATGAAATTCCCCGGCATACTGAATGCCATTCTCGTCTCTGTCTTTCGAAAAAGTTCAGAATGAGTTCCAGAAAGCTGAGAGGAAGCAATTAAAATGATCTCAAGATGGAAATGCTATTGATATAATTGCCAAACTTGTGCTGAACACTAACCATGTGCTTAGCACAGGCCACCATTATGGTGTAAACAAATAGTAATACAGGTTACCATTTACTGAACATGCAGGTGTTGGGCACCATGCTTTATTTAAAGCTCAAAACAGTCATATATGTATATAAAGTAAGTTTCTGTAGCAGAGATGACCAGCAACTTACCAAGACCTCATTTCTTTCCTTCTTGGGAAATACAGCTAAAGCACATTTTCCAGACTCACTTCCAGTAAGGTTTGATCAAAATGTTAAAAAGAAAAAAATAGTTACTAAGACCAAAAACAGAGCTCAGAGTGGCGAAAACACACTGATTCCTTAGTAGAAGTAAAGTCTTTCCTAGCATTTAGCTTTGAAAGGGAACAAACATTAACAAAGCACTTGCTATGCGCACATAACATTGAATTAGACTTCTCATATGGACTCAAAGAAAATAAACATATATGAGCAAAAAGGAAGGAAAATGAAGGGTCTGATGTTTTTAGTCACTGAAGTCCTTCACAAGTTGAAGACTGCCTCATAGTAAATGACTGGAACCCAAGGCAAACATTTTTGCAAAATATACTTAGGATGAGTCGCATTTTAAAAACACTTTATTGAGATAATTCACATACCATAAATTTTGCCCAAAGTGTACAAAATGTTTTCTAGTATATTCACAGGGTTATGCAACCATCACCATAATCAATTTAAGAACATTTTCATCTCCCTACTAAAAGAAACTCTGTACACATTAATACTCTCTCTCCCTCTGCTACTGCCCCAGCCTTAAGCAACAATTAATCTATTCTCAACTGCTATGAATTTGCCTTTCTGGACATCTCATATGAATGAAACCAGTAATATATAATATCTTTTGTGACTGGCTTTTTTTACTTAACACAATGTTTTCAAGGTTCATCTATGTTGTAGTATGTAACAAATATTTTCATTGCTGAAAAATATTTGTGTATGGATATCCCACATTTTGTTTATTCATTCATCCATTGATGGACATACGGGTTGTTCTACATTTTGGGATATTGTGGATAATGCTGCTAGGAACAGAGGTGCACACATTTTGTATGTTCTCATTTTTCTTGGTTATTTATATACCTAGGGGTAGAATTGCTGGGTCACATGGTAACTCTATGTTTAATAGCTTAAGGAACTACCAAAGTGGTTTTCCAAAGTGGCTGCCCATTTTACATTCCCAATGTGTGAGAGTTTCAATTTTTCCACATCCTTGTCAACACTTGTTATTATCTGTCTTTTTGATGATAGCTATCCTAGTGGGTATTAAGTGGTATCTCATTGTGGTTTTGATTTTTATTTCACTAATAACTGGTGATGTTCAGTATCTTTTCCTGTGTTTTTGGCCATTTTTATACCTTCTTTGGAGAAATGTCTATTCAAATCCTATGCCGTATATAATTGGGTTACCTTTTTATTACTAAGTTGAAAGATTTTTAATGTATTCTTGGTACCAGTTCCTTAGATATACGACTTACAAATATTTCCCTCATTCTATGGGTTGTCTTTTCATTTTCTTGATGGGGAGCCCTTGAAGTGAAAAGTTTTAAATTTTGATGAAATCTAATTTATCTATTATATCTTTCGTTGCTTGTGCTTTTTGTGCAGTATCTAATAATCCATTGTCTAAAACAAAGCCATGAAGTTTTACTCCTATGTTTTCTTCCAAGAGTTGTATAGTTTTAACTCTTACATTTAGATCTTCTGTCCATTTTGAGTTAATTTTTGTATATGATTTAAGGTAGGGATCCAACCCCTACTTTATGTATGTTGATATTCAGTTGTCCCAGAACCATTTCTTGAAAAGACTATTTTGTCCATGCATATAATTGTCTTGGCAGCCTTGTCAAAAATCAACTGACTGTAAATGAAAGGGTTTATTTCTGTCAATTCTGTTTCACTGATCTATCCTTATGACAACTAGTACTAGTAAGTAATTAAGTGATTTGGGAGTCCTTCCTCAAAACTGCTACAGAATTATAGTCATCATTACTTTCAAGTGATATTAATGCTTTTAAGAGACTCCACCATTGTTTAATTCCAGAGCTAACTTTCCACAGTGATAAATGATCTCTACTAAAAAGTAAAGCGAATTAAAATATATTGCTCTAAGATTAAAAAATGTCATATATCCTGATATTTGAGGAGAAATAACTTGCCGAGCTCACTCGCTACTATTAATTAAAACGTCTCCCACCTTCTCCTTAAAGATGGGTACTCTCTAATATTCATGGAACTGAAAGGGCAGTTTCCATTCGCATCAGTTGTTTTCTCTCCCCCGACCAGAGAAAATCCTGCCTTCTCTACAATTTTTGGCTAGCCTTCCAGAACGCAATTTATGTGCTTTCAAAGCTGAGAAGGCCTAGCGTGGTCAGGGAAGACTCGCCCGAAACCGCAGGTGTCTGGAGAGCTGGCTTGGCCTGGGCACAGCGCCCTGCGAAAGGCGCCCAAAGCTGTGAGTTGCGGGAAGCTCCAGGTTCGATATTATCGCCTTTCTCCCTCAGCTCAAGGTGCCCCATTAGCGTCTCCAGTCCTTCCCCGCCACCTTCTGCCCACAACGCACCCCACCGGCCTCGTTTCAAAGAGGGCACCGGTGGCCCATCTGTCGGAATCGCACTTGTTTCCACCCTCCTGGCGCTGGTAACGCTCCGTCCCCGGGGCTGCTCGGCACGCGGCCCGGGCCACAACGTTCTTGCCCGACGGCAGGGTCCAAGGTCCCCAAGTCCCCACGTCCCGACGCACGTCCCTGCCATCTGCAGTAGCCCCGGGGAGAAGGCAGGTGCTGGACTCCGCAGAAGCAGCCGAGTGAATGCGCGCGGGGACGAGGGGCGCCCGCGGCGGAGTAGCGCACCCAGGCGGCGCCCGGGCGGCGCGGGGTGCACCGGGTGTGGTGCGAAGGGGGCGGATGGGCTGCTGGCCGCACCCAACCTGGGCTTGGCACGCAAGCCGGCTGGCGGCGGTCTGCGCGTGGGGACGTGGGGTCCCGACGAGAGGAGGACCAGGCTGCGGCCGGCGGGCGCGATTCCCACGCAGGGAGCTTCAGGCAGGTGCCGCGGGATTGACCCGCGCTGCCTCCCCGGAGCGCGCCCCTCCACGCCCCGGCGATGCCCTTCCTGTGGAGAGAAATCCTCCTGGAGACCCTCCTGGGTAAGCCGAGGCCCACCCCTGCCGAGGTCCGGGTTCCCGCGCCCCCGGGTTCTGCCTGGCGCCGCGGCGCTCGCCCGGCTTGGCTGTGCTCCGAGAGGAAGTAAAGCGCCCCCTGAGCTCAGAATGGAGATGCTTATCGTCCCCTGGGAACTTCTGTTAACGAGAGGGGAAAAAAAAGGAAAGATCTAGATTTAAGTTCCGAAGCCCAGGATTCGGCGAGGCGCCCGCGGGAGTGGAGGCCTCCTCAGCTCCCTTGCGGTTCTGGGATTGCGCCCGAGGGGCGCGGACCCTCCACTTGCGGGCCTTGAATCCGCGCAGCAGGTATCGCCCCGGAATGCCCCTACCCATGACCTATAAGTTTGACAGTAAGTTTCAGTACTGAACTTTAACTTTCGGAACTTAACAGCGGCTGTTTTCCTCGGGGACCGTAGGTGAGCACGGGCGGGGGCAGGAGTGACCTGGGCGGCGGCTGCACGCTTCAACATTTGATGAGAAGCATCGGACTCAAGTTCCTTTTGCTTACTTAGCAGCTTTGCAAAAAGTTCCAAAGATAATTATTAGTGTAATCCTGTCGGAGAGGTAATATTAAAGTCATAGTTTCAAACGAATGTTTGAGAACTCGCTAGAGCCGCGCGGTTCATTTGTGAAATAAGCATCACTCTGGCTTGGGAGGACGCCTTCCTGAGAACTTGATTCTCTTGGAACTGGGCACTTTCTCTTTTTTCTGACTCAGTAGCTCATGGGTGGGACGGTGTAAAGCGACTAATCGAATGAGTACCTGTGATGTCAGGTATTTCATGTGCGTGATCTCCTTTAATCCTAACAGCTCTGGGAGGTGGTTAAAAGGCTTATTTTAGTGACTAAGAAAGAGAGGCTGGGAAAAGTCACTTGGGAGAAAGTTCACCATCACAGTGGTCAGATTCAGGCTGTGTTTGGAGCTAGACTCCCTGGATTTAAATCCATTCTGCCCCTTGCTGCTTGTGTGGCTTAGGCGGTTACCTGCCTTTCTGAGTCACGGGGTTTTTATTTTGTTATTTGCATTTCTAAGTAGTATCGGCCTCATGGGGGTGTGAGAACAAAGAGAAAATTCCTGTTAAATATTTAGCTCAGTGCACATGATGTGTGTCTGTTCATATTAATTATCATTACTGCACAAGATTTCATGATCAGTAATTAGTGGAGGTGAAACTGACTTCAAATCTGAATATTCCTGAATGCTGCACTACCTTTTTCCTGGTTGGATTTTACTGTCTATTCACAAGAAAAAGATTGTTGCCTAAGCAGAGTGGCTTTGGATGGAGTCTGGGTTAGGAGACGGGAGACCTGCTGTTTGTTGCTCTTTTTTATTTTCATGATTTATCTCATCAGATAGGGGTCAATTTATATAAGGAATGATTTTTAAATAAAGACCTTTTTGTTTAATTTATCCAAACATTTCATGTTCATGAAGCCATTTATTTCAAAGCAAATCTAGTTTTTAAAAAATATGATGATATTTACAAGATATTTGTTGAGAAAAACTCCCTGGGATCAAGATAGTTGCTCTGTAGTTGACAAAGCTCCTTTCACACACACATTTGTTTTGTTGAATGCTAACCATTACCCTTTGAGGTAGGCTGGTACTTACTAGTCCCGGTAGGAAACCAAACTAATCTGCCCTGGTCCAGATGAAGAGGCTGGTCCTGGACAAGGTAAAAGGAACAAACAAGGGCTGTCGAGGGACTTGGAGTAGCAGGAAGCCATTCTCAACCTGGACCTGAGAGGGAAAGGATCATGTTACTGGAACCCAGTTAAGGCAGGAGCTGGGAAGGAGAGTAGCCACGCAAGCAGTTGCAGCGGAGGGGCACGGCTAATGTGTGAAATCAGGTGGAAGTTACAATCTTTCTCTTTTAAAATTTGTTTATAGGTTATGTTTCTTGGTCTCTCTACTGTGGCCTGGGTCCAATGATCTATTATTTTCCTCTGCAAACATTAGAACTCACCGGACTTGAAGGTTTGGGTGTAGCTGTTCTTTCTCCAGTACTCCTAACAATTACTCCTTTCTGGAAATTGGCCAACAAGAAGTGGATGCTAACTCTGCTGCGGATAATTACTGTTGGTAAGAGAAGTGTTTCTTTAAGATTTTTTTAAAAGTTAAACATCAAGTGAAACTATGTAAACTGTTCCTTGACAGCTAAATGCTTGAATAATACAAAATTTCTCCTCCCTTTCCCTTACCTCAGAAGAGCTTTAGTAAAATTGGAAGATTAGGTCGAGAGTCAACATATTTTACATTTCTAACTTTCAGCCAGATTGAAAAGCCTAAAATTGTTGAAAAAAGAAGAGGGAAGATACCTTGGTGAACTGGTCAATTCTTGAGCATATTTTGTTCTTCTTTTAAAAAATTCGTCATGGTAACATATTTATATCATAATATTTGCCTTTTTAACCATTTTTAAGTATGCAATTCAGTCGTATTCATTACATTTACAATATTGTGCTACCATCACTACCATCTATTAACAAAATGCTTTCATCCCCTAAACAGAAACTCTATATCCATTAAGCATTTACTCTCGATTTCTCCTTCCCTTCATACCCAGTACCTCTAAACTACTTTTTATCTCTATGAATTTGCTTATCCTAGATATATCATGTAAGTGGAATCATGCAATATTTGTCCATTTGTGTCTGGCTTCTTTCACTAGCATGGTGTTTTCAAGGTTCATTCATGGTGTAGCACATTTCAGATCTACATTCCTTTTTATGGCTGCCTAATATTCCATTATATATATAATAATGTTATAATAAATGTTATATATATATATTACATTTTGCTTATCCATTTATCTGTTGATGAACACTTTTGTTGTTCTTCCCTTTTGGCTATTGTGAATAATGCAGCTGTGAATCTTGGTGTACAATTATCTGCTTAAGTCCTTGGTCTCAATAGTTTGGGTTATTGTATTGGTTTGCTCAAACTGCTGGAATGCAATATACCAGAAATGGAATGGCTCTTAAATAGAAAATTTATTCAGTTGCATGTTTACAGTTCTAAGGCTATAAAAATATCTAAACTAAGGCATCCAGAAAAAGATACCTGATTCAGGAAAGCCTGATTTCTGTCACATGCGAAGGCATGTGGCTCCTGTCTGCTGGTCCTTGTTCTTGGTTTTGTTGTTTTCAGCTTCTGATACCAGTGGTTTCTTCTCTAAGCATCTGTGGTCCTTCGCTTAGCTCTTCTGGGACACAACTCTGGGTTCTGGCTTGCTCAGCATCTCATGGGAAGGCATATGGTGACGTCTCTCTCTCTGTCAGCACCCCAAGCATCTCCAGATTCTGTGTCTTTGTCAGCCATGTTACTTCTGAGGTTTCTTCAAAATGTTTTCCATTTAAAGGAACCCAGTAAACTAATCAAGACTTACCTTGAATGGACAGAGTCACATCTCCATCTATATTACTTTGGAATCTGCCAGAATATAATATGCCAGAAATAGAATGGCTTTTAAAAGGGGATTTTAATAAGTTACAAGCTTACAAGCTTATCTAAGTCTGTGATAATGTCCAAACTAAGGCATATAGGATAAAGATGCCTTAATTCAAGAAAGGCTGATGCATCTGGAGCACCTCTGTCAGCTGTGAAGGCATGCTGGTCCCTTGCTCCTGAGCTCTGTTGCTTTCAGCCTCTCTTTCTGTGGGGGTTTCTTGCTTTGCTTCTCTGAGGCTGGCTTTCATCTCTTGACTTCCTTTGGCTCTCTCCAGGTTCTGGTTTGCTTAACATCTCATGTCAACGTCTGCTGGGCTCCAACCATCTCCAAACATCTGTGTCTCTGTTCTCTAAGCATTGGCATCTGTGTCAACTCTACTCTGAAGTTTCTGTCAGCTCTGTCGTTTCTGAGTCTCTCCAAAATGTTTCCTCTTTTAACAGATTCTAGTAAACTAATCAAGGCCCACTTGGAATGGGTAGAGTCATATTTCCAACTAATCGAAGGTCACACCCACAACCGGGTGTGCCACAACGCCGTAGAGATAACCTAATAAAAATTTATGCCCTATAGCATTGAATTAGCATTAAAACATGACTCTTCTGGGGTACATAATATTTTCATACTGGCACACCATCTAATCCAAAGGTCACATCTGTTATTGGGTGTGTCATATCTCCTATGGAAACACTCCTATCAAAAGATCATACCCACACCTGGGTGAGTCACAGCTCCATGGGAACAATCCAGTCAAAGCTTCTGCCCTAAACAATAGGTCTGCCTCAAAAAGATTGGATTAGGAAAGAAAACATGACTTTTCTGGGGTACATGACGATTTCAAAGCAGCATAGCTATATACCTAGAAGTGGAATTGCCGGGTCACGTGATAACTCGTGTTTAACTTTGGAGAAACCTCAAAACCACTATCCTAAGGCAGCTGTGCTCTTTCGCATTCCCACCAGCAATATATGGGGGTTCCGGTTTCTCCACAGCCTTGCCATACTTGTTATTTTCTGTTTCTTTTTTTTCTTTTTCTTAGTTTTTTATTAACAGCCATTCTTGTGAGTATGAAGTGGTATCTCATTTTTGGTTTTGGTATTTAGTTCCCTAGTTGTTAATGACGTTAAGCAGCTTTTCCTGAGCTTATTGGCCATTTGTATATCTGTGGAAAAATGTCTACTCAAGTCTCTTGGCCTTTTTAAAATTGGGTCATATGTCTTTTTGTTGTTGTAGGATTTCTTTACATATTCTGGATATTAAAGCTGTCTCAGGTATATGTTTGGGAACTATTTTCTCCCATTCTGTAGGTTGTCTTTCAGTTTCTTGATAATATCCTTTGATGTACAAAAGTTTTTAATTTTAATGAAGTCCAGTTTATTTGTTTTTTCTTTTGTTGCTTATGCTTTTGGTTTTATATCTAAGAATGCATTATCAAATCCAAAGCTGAAGATTTCATCCTGTGTTTTCTTCTAAGAGCTTTCTGTGGTTTTACCCATTATATTTAGGTCCTTGATCTATTTTGAGATAAATTTTGTATATAATGGGGTAGGGCTCCAACTTCATTCTATTGCATGTGAAAATCCTGTTTTCCCAGCATCATTTGTTAAAGAGTATTTTCTTTCCACATTGAATGGACTTGGCACCTTTGTCAAAAATCAATTGACTATAGATGTGTGAATTTATTTCTGGACTTGCAATTCTATTGCCTTGGTCTATATGTTGATTTTATGCCAGTTCATTTTTTCTTTTAACTGTGATACAAGACTCAAAAGCCATTAAAAAATTTCAAATAATGCTGCATAAAAATACACAAATTCTGCATGGCAAACACAACAAAGCATCAACTAGTAAAAGTACTTGCAGCTTTTATTCAAAGAGCTAATTTCCTAGTATGTATAGAGTCTCTACAAATCATTATTTAAAAAGGCCGATTAAAAAAATACAAATTACATACATGCATACATATATAGTTTTTTTAATACCAGAATTGCAAAACAACAACAACAACAGTGTTTGATAATACCATATCGTGGGAGTGGGGAAACAAGCACTCTTTGCATTACTGGTGAGAATCTAAATTGTCACAACCTCTATAGAGAGTAATTTAGCAGTATTTATCAGAATTACAAATGTGTATACCCTTTAACCTTGCAGTTCCACTTCTGGGAATATATACTACAGATGTTCTCACATATATGTAAAATGCTAAAAATGCAAGGTTATTTAATCCTTGCTGTAATATGTATGTATAGTAACAAGTTTGGAAATAACCTAAATGTCATCAATAAGGGATAAATAGGTTAAGAAAATTATGATTATAAAACTTGGAATACTGTAGGATACTATGTAGCTATAAAATAGAATAGAACATTATGTAATGAGATGGAATGTTCTTCAAAATATATTATTAAGTGAAGCAAGGAAGTACTGAACAAGGTGTACAGAATGCTAATGTTTGTGTAAAAAAGATTGGATGAAAATATATTTAGTATTTGATTGAACATACATTAAATATCTCTCAAAGAATTTTAAAAAATGATAACATTAGTTGCTTTCAGGGTGGAGAACATATTTAGAGATGGATATAGAAGGGGGACTTTGCACTATGTACCTTTTGTAGTTTTGAATATTTTAATATATTACATTGCCAAAAATGATAAAATATTTTTAAATGTACACTTACTATTAGAAAGACTTGAGATTTAAAAAAAATATTAATAAATATTTGGAGAAGTAGTGGTAGTATAAAAGTAAGAAGGTAAGGTCATGGAGAAAAGGTTTAACAAACAAATCCACCAAACTCCTAACTGACTGAAAACTGGCCATCTTGCCCTCCTGCTATGACTCATTTGGTTTCTCTACCAAGTTTTCCAAATGGCCTTTGCTTGTGAGCCATGCCTTACATTTCTTTTGCCTGGAAATGGTCTCTTTGACTTTTTCTAGTTAGGGTGAGAGGAATAACTATGAAATTGCCTTCCCTTTTTCTGTTCTTAAAGAAAGTAGAATATGATTAGTGCAGTGAATTCTGTGATTACCCTCAACCATTAGAGCTCTTGGTTTTGAAAGACTTTGGACTCAGAGAGACAACAGTAAAGATCACTGGGCAATACCCCCTTTACTAAGATGGTGTCCATAAGAATTGTAAGATATGCCAAATGGTCACAAAATTTTCTGCTCCAGAAATAATAGAAATGAAGCTTTCTATCCTGAACTGAGTATATAGTCATTGAGTTCAGCTGCTATCCGCTTACAGCATCCTAATGAGAATTACTGTGACCTGTGATGCAGGATTCATTTTCTCATTGTTGCCTGACTGGTTTTTATGGGAATGATCACATTGGTGGCTCTGCTTTATCAGCTTTGCTCAGTGCTCCCTGTGTCGGCCTTACCTCTTCTGTGCAGAGCCGCAGGCTGAGCGCTTGCTGAGGTGGTTTTTCATTAGTCGAGTCCAGTTCTTGCCCAGTAACTTCTGGTGGCAATATGGGATGTGATATTGACCAAGTTTGGGGTGCTTATGGCGTTTGATTGGGACTCTTCTGTTGTTCCCCTCTCACCTCTTTCCTCCATGTAAACCTGTCACCTTGAATAAAAGAAGAATTGTATTTGGCAAGACGAAGTAAGTGGAAAAAGTGACTCAGAGTTGAGGATGAAGAGCCCAGTATCTGCCAAATATTCTTCCAAGTAACCATAGAGCTTTGTTGGTACTAAACAGAGGCTGATGCAATCCCTTCAGATGCTTCTTGAGGATATTAAACAGCTTTATTTTAAAGAGCCTAAGATTCTTACAGATCTACAGAGAAGGTCTGAGTGTTACTGTGCTGTCTTGCCTCTGGCACTTCAGATAGTTTAGGTTAATTACATAGTAATAAACTAGTAATGGAACTAGTTCGTTCTGCTATCAATTTAAGTTATTTTTTACCTTGAAGATTTTGACCCACTAGGTTAGCTATAATAAAAAAAGGCATACTAAAGCAAGTATTGGTGAGAATGTGGAAATGGAACCATCATGCATTGCTGGTGAGACTGTAGAATGGTGTAGGCAATTTAGGGTTGAAAACAGTTGGGAGTTCCTCAAAACATTAAATATAGAGTTACCGTATGAGCTAGCAAGTCCACTCCTAAGTATATACCCAAGAGAAGTGAAAACATATATTCACGGAAAAACATACACATGACTGTTCATAACAGTATTAGTCATAATAGCAAAAAAAATGGATAAGCAAAATGTGGTACATCCATATAATATTATTATCCAACCGTAAAAGGAATGAAGTACCGATCCATGCTATGACACAGATAAACCTTGAAAACATTATGCTAGTAAAAGAAGCCAGACACAAAATGCCAGAAATTATATGATTCCATTTATATGCAATGCCCAGAATAGGTAAGTCTAGAGAAAGAGAAAGAAGATTAGTGATTGTTAGGGACTAGGGAAGAAGGGGAAATGGAGAGTGAATGCTAATGAGTGTGGAGTTTCTTTTTTGGGTGATGAGAAGTCTGGAATTAGATCATGGTGATAGTTGCATAAATTTGTGAATGTACTAACAACCACCAAATTTTGTGACATGTGAGTTATGCCTCCATAAAAACAAAATTAAATGTTGATTTTATTTTTCCAGAGTAGAAGATGGTATTAGACACAGTAGTTCTCAAGTGCACACATTCAAGGACAAGAGTCACCAGTGCATGATTGTCAGAAATGCTTAGCTCTCCTTACATTTGTTTGTAGGCAGCATAGCCTCCTTCCATGCTCCAAGTGCCAAACTTCGACTTGTGGTCCTTGCACTAGGTGTGTCTTCCTCATTGATGGTGCAAACTGTGACGTGGTGGTCGGGAAGTGGTTTGCAGAGGTATGATCTTGTATTTTTTACACCTATAGACAAACAAGCATGGCTAGTCACCGAAGGGAAACTTGGGCATTAGGAGTTCCAACTTACATTTCAAGCTCCATTATTTAACTTCCATATGCCTCATAGAAGTCTTTTTCTACCCCCCCCCTTAAACAAAACTAGGATGTGAATACTTGCCTTCTATCTCAACCATGTTTTGAGAATTAAAGAATTACAACAAATTTCTTATGTAAGGCCTATTGAAACTGTAAGTCAGAAACATTACAGCAAATGGACAAGACTATTTCTCACACTTACTCTAAGAAACTCTATGAAATGTCTTTAAAAATACTTTTACCCTTACAGGTACCTCAGAATCTGGGGATTCATTCTAGGACATATTCTTCTAGTGGTTCTCCGCATATGGTATACTTCACTAAACCCAGTCTGGAGTGATCAGATATCCAACAGAGTGATACTGACATTAAGTATCATAGCCACACTTGATCGCATTTCCACAGGTAAGCATATGCCCAATTTATTTACAGGTTTCTTCCTCTTGTATAGTTTACTCTTCCTGTCGGAAAGAAGGACTTATATAGATAGTTCTCTCTTTTTTTGTACTATATCTATATAAAGATGATCTATGAAGGTAGTTTTTTTTTTTTTTGTACTATATCTCCATTTCAATTTTTGTCCACTCTGAAATAGTAACTGGCATAGCTGGTGGGCGATTGTCTGAGCAGAAGTCACCTTTTCCTTGCCCATACTGATGAAGAGATGAAATGAAAGAATCCATCTTTGGCTTTATAACACTGTGGCATTAGAAGAGTAGAACCAGGCCTCATAATCCCAGCTTGCTTTCAGTTCTGTCTTCTTCCTCCTTCTCTCTGGATTGTGATTTCTAGGATGGAATCCTTCCGTCTCCCAACTTCCATGCCACTCCAGTACATATACAACACTGTGAAATGTTATTTGTGAGCTTGGGTTGTGGGAACTACTTAGTTATTTTCCAGAGATCTAAAGATAATTAAGCTCCAAATCTAAAGCTTGAGAAGAAAGAAAGTCTTGTGAATTCGCTTCACCTTTCAAATCACCTGGAGTTGATTCTGATATATATGCATATCTGACTTTGATATTTGTACCATACACTAACTTGAGACTTTTCTGAAAAGAAGGAAAAAGAGTAACTGGGTTCTAATTGACTTGCTCCTGTTTTTTTTGTGTAACCTTCAGTCTATTTCAAACTTCAAAACTGTTCTTTTGTAAAGTCAAGGAGAAATCTCACAAATTAATGGAAATTTAGAGGGTGCTGGCTTACAATGAATGAACTACTTATACAAATCTCTTCTGTCCCCAGTTTTGGCATGAAATAGAGTTAGTGAGCATAGGGAGAAATTTTGCAAATTAGTTTGTATTTTGGTTTGCTAATGCTGCCAGAATGCAATAGACTAGAAATAGATTGGCTTTTTTTTTTTTAATTTTTTTATTAATCAAAAAAAAGAAAAGAAATTAACACAGCATTTAGAAATCATTCCATTCTACACATGCACTCAGTAATTCTTAGTATCATCACATAGATGTATGATCATCATTTCTTAGTACATTTGCATCGATTTAGGAAAAGAACTAGCAAAACAGTAGAAAAAGATATAGAATGTTAATATAGAGAAGAGAATTAAAATAATAATACTAATAAAATATATATATATATAAAAAGGAAAAAGAAAAAAACAAAAACAAAAGATACAAACACACAAACAAACAAACAAAAAACCATATTTCAGGTGCAGCTTCATTCAGTGTTCCAACCTAGTTACATTACACTTAGGTATTATTGTGCTGTCCATTTTTGAGTTTTTGTATCTAGTCCTGTTGCACAGTCTGTATCCCTTCAGCTCCAATTACCCATTATCTTACCCTGTTTCTAACTCCTGCTGGTCTCTGTTACCAATGATATATTCCAAGCTGATTCTCGAATGTTGGTTCACATCAGTGGGACCATACAGTATTTGTCCTTTAGTTTTGGGCGAGACTCACTCAGCATATTGTTCTCTAGGTCCATCCATGTTATTACATGCTTCATAAGTTTAGTCTGTCTTAAAGCTGCATAATATTCCATCGTAGGTATACGCCACAGTTTGTTTAGCCACTCGTCTGTTGATGGACATTTTGGCTGTTTCCATCTCTTTGCAATTGTAGATAATGCTGCTATAACACTGGTGTGCAAATGTCCGTCTGTGTCTTTGCCCTTAAGTCCTTTGAGTAGATACCTAGCAGTGGTATTGCTGGGTTGTAGTCCATTCTGCCATTCTATGTCTTTTGATTGGGAAATTCAGTCCATTAACTTTTAGTGTTATTACTGTTTGGATAATATTTTCCTCTACCATTTTGGCTTTTGTATTATATATATCATATCTGATTTTCCTTCTTTCTACACTTTACTCCATACCTCTCTCTTCTGTCTTTTCGTATCTGACTCTAGTGCTCCCTTTAGTATTTCTTGCAGAGCTGGTCTCTTGGTCACAAATTCTCTCAGTGACTTTTTGTCTATAAATGTTTTAATTTCTCCTTCATTTTTGAAGGACAGTTTTGCTGGATATAGGAGTCTTGGTTGGCAGTTTTTCTCTTTTAGTAATTTAAATATATCATCCCACTGTCTTCTAGCTTCCATGGTTTCTGCTGAGAAATCTACACATAGTCTTATTGGGTTTCCCTTGTATGTGACAGATTGTTTTTCTCTTGCTGCTTTCAAGATCCTCTCTTTCTCTTTGACCTCTGACATTCTAACTAGTAAATGTCTTGGAGAACGCCTATTTGGGTCTATTCTCTTTGGGGTGTGCTGCACTTCTTGGATCTGTAAATTTAGGTCTTTCATAAGAGTTGGGAAATTTTCAGTGATAATTTCTTCCATTACTTTTTCTCCTCCTTTTCCCTTCTCTTCTCCTTCTGGGACACCCACAACACGTATATTTGTGCGCTTCATATTGTCATTCAGTTCCCTGATCCCCTGCTCAAGTTTTTCCATTCTTTTCCCTATAGTTTCTGTTTCTTTTTGGACTTCAGATGTTCCATCCTCCAGTTCACTAATTGTAGCTTCTGTCTCTTTAGATCTACCATTGTTGGTATCCATTGTTTTTTCCATTTTTTCTTCTTTGTCCTTCACTCCCATAAGTTCTGTGATTTGTTTTTTCAGATTTTCTATTTCTTCTTTATGTTCAGCCCATATCTTCTTCATGTCCTCCCTCAATTTATTGATTTGGTTTTTGAAGAGTTTTACCATTTCTGTTCGTATATTCAGCATTAGTTGTCTCAGCTCCTGTATCTCATTTGAACTATTGGTTTGTTCCTTTGACTGGGCCATATCTTCAATTTTCTGAGCGTCATCCATTATTTTCTGCTGGTGTCTGGGCATTTGAACAGATTTCCCTGGATGTGGGACCCCGCTGGTTGACAGGTTTTTCTGTGAAATCTCTGGGCTCTGTTTTTCTTTTCCTGCCCAGTAGGTGGCGCTCGTGGTGCTCGTCTGTCTGCGGGTCCCACCAGTAAAAGATGCTGTGGTTCCTTTAACTTGCCAATCCGAATCTCGCAGTCGGCCCGGGAAACTGCGCGTGGAGGGGGGGGTTGCTGGCCGCCGCGGCTTGGGGGAGTGCCGGTCCAAATTGCCCAGCTGGCCCGAGACGCCAAGCGTGATGGGAGGGCCCCGCTATCCAACGTTCCCAGTCAGACCGGGGAGCCACGTGCGTGGAGGGGACCCCAGTCGCCAGCTGCCCCGACCGGGAAAACGCGCGCCCCTCGGGTATCTCACCGCAGCAGATTCTCCCTGCCCGTTCAGCCGTTCCAGAATGGGGTACGCTGTCTTTTTGGTCTCTGTCGTGACTCCGGGAGCTGTTTCGTATTGTTTCTGTTTCTTTAGTTGTTTTTCTGGAGGAGGAACTAAGACCCGCGTGTCTTACTAAGCCGCCATCTTCTCCGCAGATTGGCTTTTATAAAGGGGATTTATTAAGTTAAAGTTACAATTCTAAGGCCATGAAAATGTCCAAATTAAGGCATCAACAAGAGGAATACCTTCTTTCAAGAAAGACCAATCCCATCCAGGGTTTCTCTGCAGAAGAAGAGAAGGCCCATGGCTCCTGAGTTTTGTTGCTTTCAACTCCTGCTTCCAGTGGCCTCTTCTCAGAGCTTCTGTTTGTCTCCAGGCATCTCCAGAAGTCTGTGTCTAGGCATCTGCTCTCTGTGTTAGCTCTTTTAATGACTCCAGTAAACTAATTAAGACCCACCTTGAATGGGTGGGGTCATATCTGCATTTAATCAGAAGGTCACATCCACAGTTGGGTAGATCACATCTCCAGGGAAACAACCTAATCCAAAGATTCCACCATACAATAGGTCTGCACCCACAAAATTTGATTAAGATTAAAAGAACATGGCTTTTCTGGGATACATATCGCCACTGGATATGGATACTCAAATGCTGATAAGAGACCAGGTTCTGGGTGAGAGTTTTTTGACACCTTAGCAGAGTCTTGTGTAATTAAAATAAATAATTATGTTGCCTGGTTGTCCCTAAATATGCTGGATGCAGTTATAAACAAAAGAGATGTCCTCAAGGCTTCAAATTCCCAACTTAAGCATTGCATGAAGGACATGAAAATTTCTAGGTGTGTCCTAAAAGAAAATCTTCTTTGGTGTAGCTGCAGACTTGAGATTTCTGAAAAACAGACCAAATCTCATTGTTCAAGTGGCTGAATTACAACAGACACCGAATTCCCAGCCTTGCAGGGTGTCTGCTGTTAAAGTGAAGACATTGATTGGGAAGAAATTGGATCCTGAAAATTGGAATGGGGGCATATAAGTTGATGATGGCAGTGGGGACATTGAAACCCAAGTTTCTACTGAGTCTTTGCCAGATAATCCTATAATGGTCTGTCCTGAAGAACTAGCTTTCTGATCTCCAGTCTGCTCTGAGGAACCAGTCTCCTGACTTCCAGTCTGTTTGAAGATGAACCTGGCTTCAAACCTCCACCTGAAGAGATGAACTCCACTGTGCTTGATAAACCTGTAGTCACCTTCCCTGAGGAAATAGCCCTCATTCCTCTGTCTGAAGAGATTAATCTTGTTTCACCAGATGAAACTGCAGTGGAATGCTCTGTATATTTGGCATATGAGACACTTCTAATTCTTCTTGTGACCTATTCCCATCACTCCTCCCGGCCTTCTAACAAGTCTGAAGTCCAAACATGCCCCAAAAGGTGAGGTACAAAGTGCCACCCACAAGGAGGTATGCTCCACTCCAAAAATTTTCCAGTTCATATAGGTAGAAATCAGGGGAATATGTTTGTGAGTGAATATTAAGAGTAGGAGATAATAGTGGAATGAACGTAAAGTTGGATCAGGCTGAATTTATTGATATGGACCCACTAAGCAGAGATTCTGGATTCAGTGTTATAGTTCAAGGGGTTAGAAAGGGCTCTAACAATTTGTTTGAGTGGTTGGCTGGAGCATGGACCAAAAGGTGGCCTACATTGTCTGAGGTTGAAATGCCAGAAATATCCTGGTATCATGTATATGAAAGGATCTAAAGGCTCAGAGAGATTGGAACTTTAGAGTGGATTTATTATGTAAGACCTACTCACGTAGACAGGAATGTCCAGACAACATAGCTTTCACCAGGACTGTGAAACTAACTCCATCATCCCTGAAGAGCTATGTAGTTGCTCTTCTCTGTAGATCAGATATTACTATGGGAACTCTTTTGCTGAACGTGGATCCTGAAACACACTGGGAATGATCAGATCCCACGTTAACAGAAGCCAAGTGGCCATACTTAATTTTCAAAGACAAGGTGGACATGGCTACTGTAATGAACAGCAGAGTCAAAGCAGTAATCAAAATAGTCCAACTTACAGAGAAGTATGGCCTTGGCAAGTAGATCATGAGATACTTAGAGCTAAAATAGATGGGCAGTCAACTATATTCTTTGTTGATCTATACAAGCAGAGGAGTTCCAGGTCAAGTGAGCAAAGGTGTAACTTGAATTACAAAAAATATCATGGCCTCAATCAATTCCCAAACTTGAGACAGTTGACAGACCTGGAGTCCCCTGAGTGAAGGGAAAACTGAATCCTGTTGGGGAAGGATGGTGCTATAGTCCCCCAAATTTATACTATTATCTTCTTCCCAGCCTTCCCCAAAGGGATCTATGGCCTTTTACAAGGGTAACTGTGCTTGGGGAAAAGGAAACAATCAGACATTTAGGCAATTATTAAACACTGGCTGGGAAGTAACATTCATTCCAGGAGCCGCAAAACATCACTATGGTCCACCAGGCAGAGTAGGGGCTTCTAAAAATCAGGTGATCAATGGAGTTTTAGCTTAGGTCCATCTCACATAATACTGGATTCCTGGAGGGATTGCAGAGATTAGTGCCATCATCAAGGATTTGAAGGAAGTAGGAGTGGTGATTCCCACCATATTCAACTCTCCTATTAAGCCTTTGCAGAAAAGAAATGGCTCTTGGAGGATGACAATGGACTATCATTAACTTAATCAGGTGATGACTCCAAAATTGCAACTCCTGTTCCAGATGTACCATTATTGCTTGAGCAAATAAACAAATCCTCTGGTACCTGATATGTTGCTGTTGGTCTGGAAAATGCTTTTTATCTCAATTTCTCTAATAATAACCACCAGAAACAGTTTGCTATCAGCTGGCAAGGCCAACAATATATCTTCTCTGTCCTACCTCAGGGGTATATCAACTTTCCAGCCCTATGTCATGATCTGGTCTGCACGGACCTAGATCATCTCACTCACAAGACATTGTACTGGTCCCCAAATATTGATTATATCATGTTTATTGGACCTAGTGAACAAGAAGTAGCAACTACTCTAGACTTATTGGTAAGGCATTTGTGTGTTAGAGGGTAAGAGGTGAAATCAACAAAAATTCCTTCCACCTCAGTGAAATTTCTAGTTGTTCAGTGGTATGAGGAATTTCAAGATATCTCTTCTAATGTGAAGGATGAGTGGTTGCATCTAGCCCCTCCTACAACCAAAAAAGGGGCACAATGCCTAGTTGGCCTCTTTGGATTTTGGAGACAGCATCTTCCTCTTTTGGGTGTACTACGGTGGTCCATTTACCGAGTGACTGAAAGAGTTGCTAATTTTGAGTAGGGACCTAAACGAAATGAGATTCTGCAACAGATCCAGGCTGCCATGCAAGCTCCTCCACTGCTTGCACCATATGATTCAGCAGATCCAGTGGTGCTGATGTGTCAGTGGCAAATAGAGATGCTGTCTGGAGCCTTTGACAAACCCCTTTCAGAGCACCACAGTATAGACCTTAGGATTTTGGAGCAAAGCCTTGCCAACCTCTACAGATAACTACTCTCCTTTTGAGAAATAGCTTTGGCCTTTACAGGGCCTTAGTATAGACCAAATGCTTAATCATCATGGGCCACTAAGTTACTATGAGACCTGAGTTGCCTGTCATGAGCTGGGTGTTGTCTGACCCACCAAGTCGGCTATGCACAACAGCACTCCATCATAAAATGGCAGTGGTATATTTAAGATAGGGCCAGAGCAAGTTCTGAAGGCACAAGTAAATTACATGAAGAAGTGACCCAAATGCCCATGACCCCATTACCTTCTCATGCCACATTACCTTCTCTTTCTCAACCTACAACTATCGCTGCTTGAGGAGCTCCTTACAATCAGTTGACTGAGGAAGAGATAACTTGGGTCTGGTTTACAATTGGCTCTACATGATATATAGGTACCCCCCTCCCCACCCCAAAGCAGAAAACTGCAGCACTACAGCCTTTTCTAGAACATCCCTGAAGGACAGTGGTGAAAGGAAATCTTCTCAGAGGGTGAAACTTTGAGTTGTACACCTGGTTGGTCATTTTGCTTGAAAGGAGAAATGGCCAGAGGTGCATTTGTATATTGAATCATGGGCTGTGGCCACTAGTTTGGCTGGATGATCAGGGACTTGGGAGGAACATGATTGTAAAATTGGTGAAAATAGGTCTTGGGGAGAGGTGTATGGATAGATCTTTCTGAGCAGGCAAAAAACATGAAGATATTTGTGTCCCATGTGAATACTCACATGAATACTGAAGGTTGACTTCAGTAGAGGAAGGTTTTAATAATCACATGGATAAAATGACCATTCTGTGGATGTAAGTCATCATCTTTCCCCAGCCACTCCTGTCATTGCCTGATGAGCTCATGAACAAAGTGGCCATGGTGATGGAGGTCATGCATGGGCTCATCACCATGGAATTCCACTCACCAAGCTGTGCTGGCTACAGCCACTGCTGAGTACCCAGCCTGCCAGCTGCAGAGACCCATACTCAGTCCCCAGCATGGTACCATATTCTGGGGGATCAGCTTGCTACTTGGTGGTAGGTTGATTACATTGGACCACTTCTGTCATGGAAGGGGAAGTATTTTGTTCTAACTGGAATAGATACATACTCCGGATATGGGTTTGCCTTGCCTGCACACAATGCTTCTGCCAACACTACCATCCTTGGCCTTACAGAATACCTTACCACCATCATGGTAGTCCACACAACATTGCTTCTGATCAAGGAATCCACTTCACAGCAACTTAAGTGTAAGAATGGGCATATGCTCGTGGAATTCACTGGTCTTAAGATATTCTTCATAATCTTGAAATGTTTGAATTGATGGAACAATGGAATGGCTGTTGGAAGACTTAATTACAGTGCCAGCTAGGTGGCAGTAACTTTCAGGCTGGAGTAACATTCCCTAGGAGGCTGTGTATTCTCTAAGCCAGCATCTACTTCATGGTGCTGTTTCTCTCATTCATGGGTCCAGGAATCAAGAGGTGTAAATGGAAGTGGCATCACTCACTAGTTTCCCTAATGATCCACTAGAAAAAATTTTGCTTCCCTGTCCCTGCAACCTTAAGCTCTGCTAGCCTACAGGTTCCAAAATAAAGGAGGAGTGCTCCCAACAAGAGACAAAACAATGATTCCGTTGAACTGGAAATTAAGACTGCCACCCAGGCCTCAAGAGGCCATGTCTCTGAATCAACAGGCAAAGAAGGAAGTTGCTGTTCAGGCTGGCGTGATTGATGCTGATTATCAAGGAGAAATAAGGCTGCAACTACATAATGGAGATAAAGAAATGTTTTCCTGGAGTACAGGTGCTCCCTTAAGGCATCTCTTAGTACTACCGTGCTCTGTGATTAAAGTCAGTGGAAAACTGCAGCAACCCAATCTAGACAGGACTGCAACGGCCCAGAAACTTCAGGCGTGAAGGTTTGGGTCACCACATCAGGCAAAGAATCATGATCAGCAGAGGTGCTCTCTGAAGGTAACAGGAATATGTAAGAGGTAATGTAAGAAGGTGGTTATAAATACGACCTACAAACACATGACCAGTTACAGAAATGAGGACTGTAATGGTTATGAATAGTTTTTCCTTGTTTTCTTATGAGTATGTTTGTGTATATACATAAAATGAATATCTTTTTTCTTCCCTATCTTATCCCCTTAGCATATGACATAAGTTGTTTTAGCTTCATGTTGTGGTATTTAAGTTATAAGTTATATAAGTTTAAGACTGATTATTATTCAAGGACTTGTTCTTTGTCTTGGGAAGAGTTCGTGTGTTTCTGATTATGTGCAGGACAGTTGATTATTGTTAGGTAAAAATATGACTACTATAAATTTTATTTGGAAATTAAGTATGGTTCAAAGAAATGTGACTGCCTGCCAAGTAGACAAGAGGTAGACCTTGGTGGTTAAATTTATATGTGAATTTGGCCAGGTTATGTTGTACAATTGTTTGATCAAGCAAGCCCTGGAATGAGTGATACTGCAAGTGTATTTCGTGGACTTAGATCATCATTAAGTTGATGGTGTCTGTAGCTGATTACATCTACAATCAACTGAGGAGATTGTCTTCATACAATCAGTTGAATTATTAAAAGTAGAAGTGATGATTTCAGCAGTCAAAAGGGAGAATTTCCATCTCTATTTCAGCCAGGCAGCTTCTCTTGGGAATTTATCAAAACTTTCATCAGAATTCCCAGCTTGTGGCCTGACTTCCTGAATTGGGACTTACCATCCCCAAAGTCACATGAGACAATTTTTATACATGTCACATAGTATTAACATTTTATGTATATCTCCTGTCAGTTCTATTGCCCTAGAGAACTTGGTCTAATACACTGCTGTACTAGGAATATTGCCCTCAAGTTGAATTATATTTGTTTCCTTAATATGCCGTTTAAATTTCCTGCCTGTACTTTTTACCCAGACTGGTAATTTCACGTGGGGTCAGTAACCTTGTGCATTTTCACTTGTCAAATTCCAAAATGGCTTGTTCTCTCTTAACTATTTCTGATTTAGTCTGCCCCAAATAATCACTCTCACTGAATAGGTCTCAGAACATTTGCTTCACATAGAATTTGCATGTTTCATCCCCCTTACCATACTAAGCTCCTTGAGGCCAGGTGTCATTTCTCACTGGGTAAAATTCTGTTAAACTAAATACGTAGGGTAAATTTTCATGTAACTGACTGTTCTTATTTTTTTTTATTGTAGATGGTGACTGCAGTAAAGCGGAGGGAAAGAAGACTGGGGAGGCAGTTAATGGAGTGGTCTCTGGACCTAACTGGTTGTTGACAGGGGCTGCCTTTGGTAGCCTTCTGTTCCTCACTCACTGGATTTTTGGAGAAGTCTCTCTTGTCTCCAGATGGGCCGTGAGTGGGCATCCACATCCAGGGCCAGATCCTAACCCGTTTGGGTAAGTTTGGATTTGGAAACAATCAAGAAAAAGGCAGTTGTTGCTGGTGGAAGGAATCCCTCCCTTGTTGAGCAGCTATGTCTGTGATAGCCAGATATTTCGTTTTCTACACTTTCTAGGTGGCAGATACATTGCATGAAATTATTGTGTACTCTGAACACAAAGGGGCCAGAATGGTATTTGCCTCTGTGGTGAAAGATTGCTGGAAAATGGACCATATCTAGAGGTAGAGGACTGAGAACTGTTCACAGCTGAGTAAGGCACATAGAACAGCATTCTCAGTGGCAGGGATGGCATGGCATTCCCTAGCCATTTCCTCTGCCCACCTCCACCTTACAGGTATGGCCATTTGGTAGGAAAAGTCCAGAGTGCTCTAATGAGAGGGTCCGGATGGGTTGCTTGGACACATATCTATCTCCTCTTTGCAAAGGAGAGGTGCTTCAGAGGGCCTTAGATTCCCATGGTACCTTGGGACTTGCTCCAATCGTGATACCCACTAGGCATTAGCACTGTTAAGTCTACGTGTTAGTCATGTGCGTGGTTTCCACGGATCCTCTCTCTGCTCTTCCTTATACTTATCTCTTGTGGCCAGGTTTAGCCCTTCATGTAAAAGCATGGAGGATCCCTTAAAAGATCTTCCACGTATATCTTTTTACTCCTGCATTTCTGAAGTCCGCACATTTGGAGTCATGCACCTGCCTGCTGGATCTTTCCCCAGCAGGCACCTGAACGTATCCCACAGGTTTCTCACACTCAGCATTTCTATGTCCTGATTCAGTATTTTCCAGTCCCCCAAACATGTTCTTCTCCATTCTCTGGTCTGCTGTATCTACCTATGCCATCACCAAAGCCAGAAAGCAAGAGTCATCCTGGCATTTCTACGTCATTCTCATTTTCCCCAGCTAATTTGGCACCAAGTCCAGTTGGTTTTATTACTTTTCTGAAATCCATACTTTCCTCTCTATTCCTGACCATTTCTGCTTTAGTAGAGGCTTCCTCATTTTCCACCCAGGCAATTGCAGTTGTCTCTTAGTGGTTTCTCTTCAGTGTGGTCTCTACTTACTGCTCCAGAATGGCTCCTTAAAGTCCAAATCTGACGCCATCACTCTCTTGCTTAAAACCTTTCAGCAATTTTTCTACCCCATAGAAGGAGATATGAGGCAGGATCTGCTCCCCCCCCCCCCGCCCCCACTTACCTTTCCAAATGTTCCCTACCTTGTCCCTATGCCTCAATTGGTCTGAACTCACTTGTAGTTCCTGCAGGTGTTAGGCTGTTCCAGTCCTCCACCTGAAGGCACATGCTGGTCCCTCTGCCTGGGATGCCCTCTCTCCTTGATGTCTTGGCAAGCTCATATCCACCCTTTAAGATACACGTCAAGCATCTCCTGTGTGAAATCTGCTCTGTATCCCAGGGGCCACATGCTATCATGAATCTCTCTTTGTTTTATATCCCTTATTACTTTTCTCTCTCATAGTTATTTTTATTTCCCATCATTTCTACATACTAAACTCTTTGACAGCAGAGAATGGGAAAAAGGACCTAATATTTATTACTTTCTCTGTGTCAGGCACTGATCTAGGAACTTTTGAAATGTTATCTCATTCAGAATATGGACCTTTTTTATCCTGGCTGCTCTGGCACAGTTGGAGGGGGGGAAGAAAAAGAAGAAGGGAACAAAGGGAGGGAGGAGAAGGGAACACTTTGTTTCCAAATTTCTCCATTAAACCAAACATAAGTTGTGTGGAAGAGTAAAAGGAGAACTGAAGCAAGAACTCAAGGCTGGATTCAGGGTTGGCAACTCACCATTCAACCTTGAGCCAATCGTATTACCTCACTAGCCTTGTTTTTCTCACCTATAAAATGAAGGTTTTCTTTTCAGACATTTTATGTTTGTGTATTGGAAGATATTGAAGGTGGAGATGAGGCTCATGAGACCAGCATTTCCCAAATTGTGTTCTATGGGACGCTAGTTTCTAAGATGTTAATAGGAGCTCTGAAAAGAAAAAAGGCTTCTACGCTTCTACATCAAATAGTTTGGGAAATTCTGGGTTTCATATTCCTTTCTTTGAAATTCACAAGGTGAATTAGTATATTAGAGACTCTTGGAAGTCATAAACCCAACATTTCCCAAACTTATTTGAATGTGGAGAACTTTTTTAGTTGTAGAACAGATTTCAGAGTTTTGATATGGGTTACAATTCTACAATTTTAAGTATGTCCTTTTAGCTGCTCTAAAACACTGGAGATTAAAAGAAATATAAATATAATGATTCAGCAGTCATACTCATGTGTTAAACCCTATCTTCTTTGTATATCTTGAATGTGGACTTTTTAAAAAAGTCCCTGTTAACATCTCATAAAATTGGTGTTGCTGTGAATTCTGTTTGGGATACGTTGCATTAGACCATCATTGCCCAACACCATCGTAGTAGATGTTGCTAGATTCCACAGAAAGGAATAGTTCATGGGTAAATTTCCATGGGAGAAAGGTGAGGGAAGAGGCAGAGTGTGCTGAAGGGACCTTGGCAAACCAAAGGAGCAGTGCAGGCCATGGGTCCTGGGTGGATGAAGGAGGACACACTGTCTTAGTCCCAGGTTACTGCTTCCCATTTATCTAACCTGGCACTCCTGATTAGAAGTGTCCTCCTCAGTATCCTCCTCTGCAAAATGGGAATAGTCATGGCTCTTGCCTTTATGCATACATAAAATTCTTAGAACAGTCCCTGGTACTAGAAGTGCTATATGTTTTAGTTTAATTTATGTTATAGCCACTTAATTGAGTATGATATTGGAGCTATGATTGCTGCTGGATAGGTTTAATTAAATTCTTTCCTCATTCTACAAGTTTTGTTTTTTTTTTTTTTTACCAAAATAGCAGAAGAATGAAATTATTTGGAGTTGTTTTAGAAAACATGCAACTATCAATTATTTATCAAACTAACACGATTCCAAGGGAGACAGAGATTTTAGATAAAAGCAATACTGAGTGGAGAAAAGAAACAAAAAGGCAAAGTAAATAGAAACTATTCCCAGTGACTTTTTTCTTCTGCCTTTTGGCAGGATCATTTAAAATGGCACATGGCCAATATTGAGTGTAACTTTATAGTCTGAGAAAATGCAATTACGGTGTTTATACTGACCATGAAAATTGCAGTAGTCATTTTTCTGAAGTCAGAGTTTTTATTTCTTCGATGTCCTGAATATATATAGGTTCAGTTCCCAATGGACTCTCATTATCTCATTTTACATTAATAAAATCTCTTAGATATACCTAAAGTAAGAGGTATCTTTCTGTTTTATATTTGGAATGATGAAATGTTAAATCATATCAAATGTCTTATAGCGTGTCCTTTTTTGACAGCGGGGCAGTTCTGCTGAGCTTGGCAAGTGGATTAATGCTTTCTGCTTGTTCATGGTTTCCTGCTGTCATTTTCATCTGGTGGGTTATAGGTATGTTGAATTCCCTTGCAGATATGCCAGTCATTCAGCTTGGTTATCCAATTTACTCATACGCATGTGCAACTAGACTGGAAGTAGAGGACCAAGGCAGCCATACAAATGCATGCAGTTTCTAAGTGGGCTGCTCAACCAATCATAGCAACTATAATCCAGCTGTCACCAAGGTCTCTGGTGATCCCTGGCTCCAGGTTCCTGCTTCCTCCTCCTTCTCCCTATGGCTGTCCCATCCTGCTTCGATATACTGCTATAATTTCCTCCTCAAAATGACTTATACAAAGCACTTGTATAAATAGGAGATTTTACTGAATGTTTGAGATGATGAATGATTATACATCACCATATTGCTAGACTCCTTCCATTCTCCAAATTTTTTTTGCTTGTTTGTTTTTTCTGGAATGCTTCTTTTGGGATTCTGTAATGAGGCTCAATTCTCCTTTCTCTCTTTTTTTTTTGGTGGGGTAGGGGTGCGGTACAGGGGTTGGGAATCAAACCAGGGTCTCTCACATGACAGGAGAGAATGTTACCACTCCCTATGCCTCCTCCTTCTCTTTTTTGGGGGGGTGGGGGGTGGGGGACAATGGGTGCATGGTCTGGGAATCAAACCTGGGTCTTCCACATTGCAGACACGAATTCTACCACTGAGCTTTCATTGCACTGCCCCCTCTTCTCTTTTGCACATAAGTTTAGATCCCCATCTCTCTATCCTGCTTTGGGGTCTGTTCTAGTTTGCTAGCTGCTGGAATACAATATACCAGAAATGGAATGGCTTTTAAAAAGGGGAATTTAGTAAGTTGCTAGTTTACAGTTCTCAGGCCAAGAAAATGTCTCAATTGAAACAAATCTATAGAAATATCCAATCTAAGGCATGCAGGGAAAGATACTTTGGTTCAAGAAGGCTGATGAAGTTCATGGTTTCTCTCTCAAGTGGAAGGACACGTGGCGAACACGGTCAGTGTTTCTCTCTCATCTGGAAAGGCACATGGTGAACATGGTCAGGGTTCCTCTCTCATCTGGAAGAGCATGTGGTTAACATGGTGTCATCTGTTAGCTTCTTTTCTAGGGTTCCTGTTTCATGAAGCTCCCTGGGAGGCATTTTCCTTCTTCATCTCCAAAGGTCACTGGCTGGTGGACTCTGCTTCTTGTGGCTATGTCGTTCTGCTCTGCTCTCTCTGAATCTCTCTCATTCTCCAAAATGTTTCCTCTTTTATAGGGCTTCAGAAACTAATCAAGACCCACCCAGATGGGTGGAGACATGTCGTCACTTAATCCAGTTTAACAACCACTCTTGATTGGGTTTCATCTCCAGGGAGATGATCTAATTACAGATTCAAACATACAATATTGAATAGGGATTATTCTGCCTTTACGAAATGGAATTTTGATTAAAACATGGCTTTTCTAGGGGACATACATCCTTTCAAACCGGCACAGTGTTCATGTTTGTTTATTCAAAGATTTGGACCATCACCTTCCAGTCATATCTTTTAGGATCACAGAAATATGGATAAAGGCTATCATACTTCCCTTTTTCCCTCTCCCACCAATTGCTGTAAGCTTGAGGGAGAAATGCACTTATTATCCTGTAGCCTGTTTCCCTTCCCCTTAAAATCAGGCAGAACTGATTATAGTCAGTTTTGGTATTAAATGAAAAATCCCCTAGTATGTTACTGAGTACATAGTTATAATGAGCATAGATGTCTCTATTCATATTAATTAAGCAGGCAATTCAGAATATGGCACTGGGTATCATGTGTAGGTTTGGGGACTGTACATCAGTAGTAGAAAATGTGAGAATGAATAACACAAGGAAATTTCCACACACTATAAGCACCATCACACTTGCGTAGTAATGTTGTGTATAATCAAATAGGCTGTTAAATTAAGCGAGGTTGACTAGGTCCTCATCTGCCTGCAGTTGTGTGAGCAGACTGTGGCTTGTATATTTTCTGGGAGACTGAGCTGTTCCATGTGGGGTCTGTGGAAGTTTGTATGTATATAGGAATAACCTTTCTCCTCTTTACAAAACATCTATCTCATGAGCTTCCTCAAAAAAAAAGGACAAGGTAACTTTGTTAATGCTGAGTTTGCAATGAGCATTTCTGACTACATAATCTGTAGACTATTTGGAAAAAGAAACTGAAACACATTGAATGTATGTTCAGCATTTATATCAAGCCTTCTTTCACAGAATATAGGCAAAATGCTTATTGAGCAATTAATTAGCATGCTTTTTCTTTTTGTGTGTGTGCATAGTTTGGGAATTGAACTGGGTCTCCTGCATGAAAGGCGGGCATCTAACAACTGGACTACCCATGCACCTGGCAAAAACATCAGCTTTAAAGATCCTTGGGGTGGGCAGATTTGCCTTCCCATAGGCTATTGGCAGTGGGGAGGAAAGCAAGGCCCTAATGCATCAGCCTTATCTCCCTTTCTGATCACCTGCTCCCCTGAAATACATCAGAGCTCACACTTATTTGGAGATGGTGCCACTTTTTCACTGTGATTCATCTTTGGAAACCACATCATAAAGCAGAATAGAAGATGAATCATATTTTCCCTGTTGTAGAGTTAAAGCCTGCATTCCCAAGTGGGGACTCAGCATGAAATTAATGATGGCAGTGACCAATAGAATTTCCTAAAAGCAAAAATACAAGAGCTTTAAATCTTGATAGCAACTAAATTTGTACTAAGTTTTGAGAGGCATAAATGTATTAAACACATTAACTAGGACCCCACTATACTATCCCATCTGCATACAATTTTATTATATGAAAATTTGATCTATTGAAAACTAATGTCAGCTCCATTGCCGTTCATTCTGCCTGATGCCTTAGATGATGTAAAGATTTGGGAGAGATGATTTGGAAGAACTCAGTGTGAGACAAAACACAGTTAAGATATACAGTTAAGTGAAAAAGGCGAAATGGCTAACTGTGTATTGTATGCTGCAAGGAGGGAGGGAAATGTACACACATAAATATTTCTTTGTATGCATAGGGTGTTTCTGAAAGGAAGCAGAAGAAAATGCTACTATTAATTGCCTTAACCAAGGGAAACCAGTGGGTGATAAGGGTCAGAGAGACCCTTGTGTATCTTTTGAATTCTGTATTTTGAATTTGGAACCTATTTTAAAATAGAATTTTAATAGATTTAAAATATATTACCTTTTTCAAAATAGAACTTAAATTAAAAATAAGAACAATAACAGTCAAGGTAAATTTAAACAGATGCTTTCTTTCCTTACAGTTAATTCTGTGTAATAAAACAGAGGCAACAAAATCATCCTAATATCTTTAGATTAGACTATCAAATTAGGACTCATTCTTTTTTAAAACAGTCACTGTAAGCTAGTCAACAGGAAAAATTCTGTCTGTAATAATCAAATAGATGCAATGTGATACTATGTGCATCACAATTTTTTTTAAAGAGATAATTTTGGCAAAGTTTAAAAGAGACTTTTGGTAAGGTTTCTGAGGAAGTGTAGACAAAGCAATTGGCCATAAATAATACTACTTTAAAATTCTTATACCATATGTTATTTTCACAAAAAAGAAGAAAAAAGTCTATTGTGATGATAAAAAATATTTATTCCTTCTAGCCTTCAATGTTCTGGAGCAGCTAGAAGGAAAAATCTGTGATGATGGTATGGTAGTCCATGACAGACTCTGGGATTTGTCCTGTATCTGCTTGTTAAAGAGTGCTTTGAAAACCATTGCTTTTTACTTTCATTGCTTTGTATGTATGTTATATTACACAATAAAAGTTTAAAAAATCCTATACTTCTTGATGCAATAGTTGTACTTCTAGGAATCTGTTTAAGGAAATAATCAGAGATATGGTAAAAGATTTGTTTGACAGAAAAATGTTTATTACAGTATTGTTGTAAAAGCTTAACATTGGAAGCTTCATAAATGGCCAGCAAATGGTCATTTGGCATATCCAATGTAATATCATATATACATTAAAATAATGTTTTAGAAAAAAATAAAAAAACTGTTTTGATATAATATCATATAAAAGTCAGAATATAATCTTTTATATGTGGTATGATTCCATTTATGTAAAAACACTTCTATATGTACATAGAAAAAGACTTAGGGAAAATACATAGAGATATGGCTGTGGTTATCTCAGTCTCAGGTGATTCTTAATTGCTTCTTTTATACTTCTGTATTTTTCAAATTTTTACAGTGAATTAGCCTTCAATTTGTTTTATTTCAAAATGAAAAAAAAATGTGTTATTAAAATAATCGTTGTAGGATCAAAGTATTTGAAGGTCTCGGTACAGAATTGAATTCCATGGTTGTAGAGGACCCTGGAGTCTGTTCTCATGCTCATCTGAGGGGTGTGCTTTTGAAGTGGGGAGGACTAGATAACTGAGTTGTCCCTGTGATGGTGCAGGTGGAACTTACCGATGGCTATGAGCCGGGGGTGTCATGGAGCTGGCTTTCTGCGCCCTACTCCTCCTGGTTTGGAGGTCTTGCCCCGGAGCAGAGAGGAGTCTTCTGTAGCACCCTTGAATGGGTGGGTTGGAATTACACAACATTGACTGAAATGTGTAGAAGATGCCATATTGTTTATGGAAAGGTGATAGGTTGATGGCTTCAGACTAGGCTGCTGCAGTACCCTGAAGTACCGTCTCAAAACTGACTTCATAGGAATTAGGAGAGGTGTTACATCGCTTTAGTGTTAGTCAACAAACTAACAAACATTTACTAAGTACCTCATAAGGACAGGCAATTGCACAGATCCCAACACCGATCAGGCTGCTGAATAACAAACAAAATGACTGCAGACTTGCCGAGGCAGTGTGTCTTCAAATACCACATCAGCCACATCTTCTTACGGGACAGCGTGGTTGGGAAATCCAGTTTACATATTATAGGATAAGGGGCAGCATTTAAATGGAGGGAAATTCCTTTAGAAAGTTCCTTAACAAAAATGCCTGCAAACTACCCTGATTTTAAAATGTTTTTCTAAAGTCTTGGATCTGGGTAGTTAAATTTATTGGACATGTTTTTGATCATTACAGATTTCTGTTTTGTTGTGGGTCTTAACACAAGTAGTCTAAAATTAGTTACCCCTTTTCTCCCTCTTCCCCCCGAAATACTATCCGACTCAGACTTACTAGACTGGCATTCCGCCTCTATATGTGCTGTTAACTACCTGTGCGGCCTCCAGCAAGACTTCAGTTTTCTCATCTGTCAAGAGCTTGGCCTAGTTTGCTTCTCAAGTCCCTTCTAGGGCTTTCTAAATGGCTATACATTGATCATCCTATAAACTTATTATGCTTTTTTCTTCTATTTTTTTTTTTTTAAGTGGAAACAACTATTACCACTTTCTTGTCTGATTTTTTTTTTCTTTTTCACAAACAGGTCTGGCTTCTGCTGTGGGTCTCCTTTACCTGCCCACATGGGCCGCTGCTCTTTGCGGCTGTGTGCTCGCCGTCTTCACAACATCTCTGTTGCCTCAGATGTCCAGACACCTTATTAGCTCAGGGACAAACCCTGGGAAAACCATGACCATTGCCATGTTATTTTATCTTCTAGAAATATTTTTCTGTGCATGGTGCACAGCTTTTAAGTTTGTCCCCGGAGGTGTCTACACTAGAGAAAGATCTGATATGCTTCTGGGTGAGTACATTAGAAATGTCTGGATTAAAGTGACTACCCAAAAATATACCTCAGAACTGACCAAAATTTAATACCTTACGTGACTGGTGGAAATAAATAGAATGGTCGTGCCTTTCTTAGGAAAATAGATTTTCGTGATTAAAAAAATTTTAAGAATGTCCAAATGATTACTTAAAAACAAAATTCTTAATCACCAATGAGTTTCGATAACATTTATTATTGCCAAGGCCTTGTTTAGTGAATTAGTTGTGAAAAATTCTAATCCATAATGTATAAGAAAAGTCAAGAAAAGGTATGATCAGGATGCTCATGATGCTACTTCAGTAGTAGGCTTATAATTATATGTAAAGATTGTAATTTTTGGTTCTCCTGAATTTTATCTATGATTTTTATTTCTCATATTTTTACTGATAAAATATATTTTGCATATATATATCGTAGTGTAAATGGTAAATTCCTTAATCATAGAAGAAATATATTTTCTATTTTAGTGGTAATGAACTTATGTATCACATTTAAAATTTCACGAACTTAGCTTAGCTTAATGTTTTAAAAATTATTTTCTGGAAGTAATAAAAGAATTGACATACACCAAGCCCACACAATGTCGTCTATGTTTTAGTTTAAGTAAAATATAACACATGTTTTCAGAATAACTTCTTTGATAAATGAAGAGACAAAACATGCTTATAAGGGGATCCACTTCTTGTTTGTTTGCACATTGATTTTTTCCATTTGCCTATTTACTCATTAACAACCTACTATATGGGGTGCACAGGTGGTTCAGTGGTAGAATGCTCGCCTTTTACATGGGACACCCAGATGTAATTCCCGAACCATGCCCCCTACCCCCCCCCCCCAAAAAAAAACCCCAAAAAACAAAAAGCAACCTACTATGTGCGAGGCAACAATTCCAGGTGCTGGAGGTTCAAAATACATACTGTCCCTACCCACCTGGAGCTTTAGCCTAATGTGGGAAACACCATACATAAAACTGTACAACTACTTATAACATTTCAATTGGGGTTAGTGCTGGAAAGGAGAAGTATAGGCTACTTCTTGTGTCCTTGGAAGAATGCAGCTACTCTGCACATTGTCATGTAAACATTTATGCCCCACGTGGTAGACAGCGGTCAGGAGTGGCTGAATTGGAAGATACATGTTTAAATTACATGAAATATTTTATAAGCAACTTTTGAGGATTTTATAGCTCTTTTATTACCCAAGCTCTCATCTAATTAGAGAAATACATTGCTGCATTTCCTCTGGAATGATCTTGCCCTTGCGAACTTTGTATTTCTTCTGGTTTCTTTCAGGTGTGTATACTCTGTCCTACTCTATCTTCCTGTCCACTGCCCTGCTTTTTTTCTCATTCCAGCTTGCTTAGGGGTCTGCCATGTGGAGAATACCGATGAAAGTAAGAGTCCATAAATATTCCATTATATGCATAAGTTTGTTCTTCAGAACTTATAAATGATGAGCTTTTTTTTAGTTCCTTTTCACTGATTATGAGGTTGCAGAAACAGTGCTTCGTTACAGCTGTACACAACTGAGAATTTGTGGAGTAAGCATTGCCGTTACACTGGTATGGCACACGCACAGACCTCTTAAGTTGAGAAGATTGAGTGCCTAGGCCAGTTCAGAGTTCTCCTTTTTCTTGTGTTCTGTCTTCCCCTGCCCAATCAACATTCATTTCTTCCACAGTCATTGGTTTACACTATCAGCAACCTAACAGCTAGGAAATTAGAAGAAATCCTTCATCAGGAAAAGGCTGGTTTAGGGCATGATAACTAGAACCCTTGTTGATATCTTATGATCACCCTACCTATCAAAATTACTACTGGAGTACCGTCTTAGGGACTGAGATAAATTATCTTAATTGAATTTTCAAGTTATATTTATTTAAGTGAAAACTCAGCTCCTGGAATTTACCTTTTGAAGGATTTTTAGATGAAATATCTTTCATTCCTTTGTCAGTCATTGACATTTCAGCAGGCAGAAAATCAGTAAGGATATAGCTGAACTCAACCTTAATCAATTGGATCTGTTGGCATTTACGGAAGACTTTCACAATTGAGGAATACACCTTCCCCAAGAGAGACCACATCCTGGGCCGTAAAACATACTTCAGCAAATTTAAAAGAATAGGAAGCATACAGACCCAGTGGAATCAAACTAGAAATCAATAACAGAAAGATATATGGGAGAAACCCAAAATATTTGGAGACAACACATTTCTAAATAATACATGGGTCAAAGAAGAAGTTTCAAGAATATGTTCTCTGTCTTTCTTTCACTTTCTCTCTTTTCTTTCTTTCTTTTATAACAGGGACAATCATGCTACTTATTGGACTGAATATACTCATTGGTCCTAAGAAAAGCCTTGACTCACTTCTTCAAACAAAAAATAGTCCTAAAGTGCTTTTCCAAAAGAGTGAAAAATACATAAAACTTTGTAAGTATGGTTTTGCTTTCTTTTTTAAAAAAGGCTTTTATTGTATAAATTGTTAAACATATGGAAGAACTGTAATAAACCTTAATGTACCATTCACTCAGCTTCAACAATTTGTCAACATTTGACCTGTGTCCTTTGTTTTTTTTTGACCTGTGTTCTTAAAAGCTACCTTCCCTACTATTTTTTTTGCAGAAGTATAATAAAGCAAGCTCCTGATATCATATAATTTCACCTACAAATACTTCGCTTTTAGTTTTTTTCGTTTCTAACATAGATAAGATGATATAACAGATGAATTTTCCAAAATGCTTTTATTCTAATATTTGGAATTATTTATTCCACCTCCACTTTTCTTTTTGTGTGTATCGAAATGGTTAATGTTAGGGTTGCAGATGTACTAGAAGCTCAAATATGAAATCAATTTTTTTATTCAAGGTCTAATTTATTTCAAATGTACTGGATTAAATTAAAAATATTTATTAAATGTCTACAGTACGAAAATAATGTATTGGATAGTTGTTAATGTAGGATTCAAAGGAATGTAAAAATGGCCCCTACCCTCAAGGTGTTGAATAAAGCAGACAAATATTATGGTGTAAAAAGATAGAAAACAGTTTTAAAAGCTAAATCAATGTTCAGTGTTTTTCTAAAATGTGCAAAACAATAAGACCATTGTATAAAGAGTTCATACATATTCATTATAATTTGAAGCTATTATACTTAAATTTAGGAGAAAATGAGTTTGTTTGTTATTTTGTATTCTTATGGTTCAGATATAACTTGAAAGCAGGGTCTGGTAGTTTTTGTTTGTTTTTAATCCTTGCAATCTTTGTCTTTTAATTTGAGTGTTCCAAATATTTTTATTGTGATTACTGATATATTGCAGTTTTAGTTTTATCATCTTACCATGCTTTTTCTTTTTCTACTTTCTCTAGATATCTTTTCTTCTTTATTCCTCTTGCTTTTGTATTGCTAGGTTTTCTTTTCTTTTCTTTTTCTTATCCCTCTCCTCCATACTCCTTGATAAACTCTAAAAGTTATACTTTCAGTTTCTGTTCTTTTAGTAGTTAGTTATTTTTCTCTCAGCATACTGAAGATATTATTCCCCTGTCCCTGGCTTCTGCTTCTGCTTTTGAGAAGTCAACTGTCAATGTAATTATTGCTGTTTTCAAAATAATGTGCCTTTTCTCTTTGATTGCTCTTAAGATTTTTCTCTTTGTTTTAGTGCTCTGAAGTTTCACTATGATATATCTGGTTGTAGATTTTTTTCCCCATCTTATGTGGGAATCTTTGGGCTTCTTGAATCTGAAGAGTGATGTCTTTTATCAATTCTGGAAAATTTTCATCCATTATTTCTTCAAATATTTCCTCTTACCCTTCCTTTTTCTTCTCTTCTTTTGGACTCCAATTAGATACATGTTAGAGCTTCTTACTCTGTTCCCCATGTCTCTTAACCATTTTCATATTTTCTACTTTTTTTTTCACACTGTACCCTGTGTAATTTTCTTGGATCTGTCTTTCAGTTCACTAATTCAGCTTTGTGTAATCTGTTTATCTTTTCCATTGAGTTTCTAATTTTAATTATTGTAGTTATTGCATTTTTAATTTCTAGAAGTCTTTTATTTCCTTAAAATTTTTCCTGATAATTTATTATAGTCTCAAGTTCCTTAGACATGTTTTTGAATACCTTCTTTTATTTTTTAAAACATTTTTAACATATTTTAAATTCTGTTTCTTAAAGTTTCAACATCTGAAGTCTTGGGGACTTGATTCTGTAAGAGCTTTTCCCTGCTGGTTCCTGTTCAGTGTTTCTGCTCTTATGTATTTTATGATTTTATTTTTTTTTACTTTAAGCTTATGTCCTTGGAATATTTTACATATGGGTTAGCCATGTAAGTCACACATGAAAATTAACCTAAGGGCTGCACATTTTGCCTTTGCAAGAATTAGATATCTTCCCTATTGGTGAAAAGATTCAATACAATCATAAACGTGAGTTTTTCAAAATATTAAGCTTAAATCTTTTAAACAATTATTTCTTCTTTCTGTTTAGTTTTGTGGCTGCTTGTTGGTGTGGGATTGTTGGGACTAGGACTACGGTATAAAACCTATGAGAGAAAATTGGGCAAAGGGGTAAGTAATTAAACATTTTGAAATAGTATTTTATATGATATTTGTATATGTGCATGCACAGATGCACATACTTTGCCATTCTAATTCTACTCTAGACCTGGACTTGATAGCTTCAGGGTCCTGGATTTCATCTTCTGAAACTTCAGATCACAGGCTAATATAGTTTTATGAAGTTGCATTTTGGGGACAGCATAGATCCATATATTAGAGGCTAACTGCTTGTCATTTTGCTACCTGAAGTAATTTTTGTCCTTTATGATTTAATAAACTTAAATGATGCAATAAGAAACTATTTTATAATGCAGTTCTCTGTATGCCTTTGCAGTTGCCGAAGACAACAATGTGGAATCCTTTAAGAAAAATCTTACAGACAATTCTTGATTTTGCAGTTTATGAGTAGTTTGTGTATTAATGCGTTGTGAAAGTTTTCTTGTCTCCTCCTTTCCCCTCTTGCCACCTACAATTTTAATTTTCTCTTTCTCTTCTAGAAGGGTGGGCAGGAGCAATGCAAGTCTATCTTCCTTGACAAAAAGTTTGATGCATTTCAAAGTGAGGCTAGAGTTACAGTTTCGGCTAACATAGAGGATATCTAACGTCATCCAGGGGTTCTTTTTCAAAAGGAATCATTTGATTTGTGTTCTATCATTCATTTTTTTTCATTCATTCATCTGATAAATGTTTATTGAATGTCTCTTATGTGTCTGGTGCCAGAGATTCAGAGGTATACAAATTGGATAAGATGCCTGCCTGTGTAGAGTTTATATTCTAGTAGGAGTGAAAGACAGTATTCAGATAAGCAAATAAATAAAGCCTACAACTTTAGACAGGGCTTCTTTGAAGGAAATAGGATTATGCAGCAGGGAGTAACTGGGTCTGGGTGGTTAGAGAATGCTGCAGCTTGTGAGCCAGGGGAAAATGGTGGAAATGAAGTTGGAGAGGCTGGTGGGGGGCACATCACAAAGGGCCTGGTAGGACACAAGAAGGAGTTCTGGTTTTATTTTATTTGCAATGGAAGCCATTGGATTATTTTAAGTAGAGAGTGAAGAAACCAGGTATCATTTTAGCTGCTCTGTGAAGAATGAATCATAGAGGGGAAAGAGTGAAGCAAGGGGTTAAGTTTTGAGGCCTTTTCAGTTGTTCAGGATGGAGAAAATGGTGGTTTGGATGGGTATGGTGGCATTGGAGTTGGAAAGAAGTGGACAGACCCAGAATGTATTTTGAAAGTAGAGTTGATAGGATTTGCTGTTGGAGCACATGCTGGGGATGAGAAGAAGAAGGAATCAAGGATGACTTCTAGGTTTCTGGCTTAAGCAACTGGATGGAGGAGACTGGTGGTATTTACTGGCATGGGAAAAATGAAGAAATAGTAGAGTTTGAAGTGATGAAGTTAATTAATTATAGAAGTGTAGTTATGTGAATTATCGAAGTGTAGTTATGTGAAAACGAATAGCTTAATGAGGACAGCCATACCTCTTGAAATCTGTTGACAAGTCCATTCCCTTTTTATAACCATCACAGAACTGAATTATCCCTCTTATATACAGGTGAAATGTCCAGCTCATTGATGGTAGAACACGCACATTGAGCTGTTGTGAAGTTGGTATAAAAGTTGTTTATGCAAAGTTGGTATAACTTATCCTTCTCCCAAACTGAACTTGTGTGGTCCAGTTTGAGTTGTTTTTTCCACATGTGGTGATTGGCTTGCTCTAATCTGGCCATGATCTTTCAAAGGATTCCTGTTGTAGTTCATTGGGTATTCATTTAAGATGGATGGTTAATACTGGACAGTGCATTTTCTGACTAAGCTCATGGATCCAAAAGAGGAGCTCTCAAAAGCTCCTGAAGCTTGCCTTGCCTGTATAGTAGAGGTGTAACACCATTCTTGATTAGGTTAGAATTGTCGGTGCTTTACAAATATGTTAAAGGTTTCTGTGTATCCCTTTGTGATGTCATTCTTCTCTTGTGCAAGAGTAACCACTATCCTGAGTATGGTGTTTATCATTTCCATGCATTTCTTTTTCTATGATTTTTCACTAATTTTTTTTGATAGAAAAGTTGTAGGTTTACAGAAATATCATACATAAAATACATAAAACACAGAGCTCCCCTATACCTCCCTATTATTAACACCTTGCATTTGTGTGGTACCTTTGTTTTAATTCACGAAAATACCTCTCTAATTGTATATTAATTATGGTCCATCATTTACTAATTGTATATTAATTATGGTCCATCATTTACAGCAGAGTCCACTGTGTTGTATAGTGCTATGTTTTTTTTTAATTCTTATTCTAGTAACATATATATGACCTAAAATTTCACATTTTACCCACATTCACATAAATAATTCAGGCCTGTTAATTAATTCACAGTATGGTGCTACTATCATTACCATCTATTACTACAACTTACAATTGACCTAAGTAGAAATTCTGAACAATTTAAGCATTAACTTCCCATTCCCTACCCCAATACAGCCCATGGTAACTTATATTCTAGATTTTGGCTCTGAATTTGTTTATTCTTATTTCTTCATATCAGTCAGATCATACGATATTTGCCATTTTGTGTCTAGCTTTATTTCATTCAACATGATGTCTTTGAGATTCATCCATGGTGTTGCATGAATCAGAACTTCATTCCTTTTTTTTTTTAGTTGTAAGTGAAAAATTTTAAGCAGTTTTATTGAGGTATATTCATACTTCATACAATCCACCCAAAGTGTACAGCAAAAAGTATCACAGAGTTGTGCATTTATCATCACAATCAATTTTAGGAAATTTTCATAACTTGCAAAAAGAAAACCCTTACCCTGTGTACCTCCCTCTTGTTTACACTTAGCATCTGTGTGATACCCTTGTTACAACTGATGAAAGGTAACATTACTGTTAACTGTAGTCCATGGTTTGCATTGGGTGAATTTTTTCCCCATATGCCACCTTTTTTATTAGCACCTTGTAATAGTGATGTACATTTGTTAAGTGCATGAAAGAACATTCTTATATCTGTACTATTAACCACAGTGATTTTCCACAACAGGGCTGATTGTGTGATAGTCCCATGTGTCATCCTCTAGCATTCCTTCTAATGGTATGCACAACCCTAAACACCCCTCTCAGCCACATCACGCACCATTCAGCACTGTTAGTTATACTCACAGTAATGTGTTACCATCACATCTATCCATTTCCAAACATTTACAATCAATCTAATTAGAAATTCTGCAGAAATTAAGCATTAGCTTCTCATTCTCTATCTTCCTTCTGTCTTCTGGTAACCTATATTCTAGATTCTAACTCTATGAGTTTGCTTGTTGTAATTAGTTCATATTGGTGAGATCATACAGTTTTTGTCAATTTATGCCTGGCTTATTTCACTCAACATAATTTCCTCAAGGGTCATCCATACTGTCGCATGTATCAGGACTTTGTTCCTTTACAGGACTAAATAATATTCCATTGTATATATATATATCATATCTTGTTTATCCATTCATCACTCGAGGGGCATTTGGCTTGCTCCCTACTTTTGGCAATTTTGAATAATATCACTCTGAACATTGATGCGTCCCTGTGTTTGAGTCCCTGATTTCAGTTCTTATGAGCCTATACCTAGACATGGGATTGCCAGGTCATATGGTGTTTCTATATTTAGCTTGCCAAATTATCTTCCATTGTGGCTGCACTATTTTACATTTCTCCCGGCAATGAATGAGTGTTCTCTTTCTCCATATCTTTTAAACTTAATTTTTTTTTAATAGTAGCCATTCTAGTGGGTGTGAAAGGGCATCTCATTGTAGTTTTGATTTGAGTTTTCATAATAGCTAATGATGTTGAGCATCCGTTCACATAATTTTTAGCTGTTTTCCTCTTTGGAGAAATGTTTATTTTAATCTTTTGTCCATTTTTAAATTGTGTTGTTTGCCTTTTTATTGTTGAGTTGTAGGATTACTTATATATTCTGGATAGTAAACCCTTATCAGAAATGTGGTTTCCAAATATTTTCTCCCATTAAGTTGTCTTTCTACTTTCATAATAAAGTCCTTTGATGAGCAAAAGTTTTAAATTTTGATCAGGTCCCATTTATTTAATTTTTCTGTTGTAGCTTGTGCTTTGAGTGTAAAGTCTAAGAAACCATTGCTTAACACAAAATCCTGGACATGCTTCTTTATGTTTCCTTCTAGGAGTTTTATAGTCCTAGTTCTTATATGTAGGTATTTGATTCATTCTGAGTTAATTTTTGCATGTGGTGTGAGGTAGCTGTCCTCCTTCATTCTTTTGCATATGGATATCCAGTTGTCCCAGCACCTTTTGTTAAAGAGATTATTCTTTCCTAATTGAGTGGAGTTGGCAGCCTTGCTGAAAATCAGTTGGACATGGATGTGAGGGTCTATTTCCAAACTATCAACTTGATTCCATTGGTCTGTATATCTATCCTTGTGTCAGTACCATGCTGGTTTTTTAAATGCAATTTTATTGAAAGATTTTCACATCCCATATAATCATTCATAGTGTACAATTAGCAGTTCACAGTATCATCATTTAGTTGTGTGTTCATCACTGCAATCAATTTTTAAAATTTTCATTACTCCAAAAGTAAAAAAAGAATAAAAATAAGAATAAAAATTAAAATAACCCCCTTAACCCCCCCATTAACTATTTATTTTTTGTCTTTATTTTCTTACTGTTCATACACTGGATAAGGGGAATGCCAGTCACAAGGTTTTCACCATGACACATTCACACTGTAAAAGCTATGTAGTTATATATAGCTGATTATAGCTGATTATCTTCAAGAATCAAAGTTACTGGAGTACAGGGCAACAATTTCAGATATTTCCTTCTAGCTATTCTAATACACTAAAAACTAAAAAGGAATATCTATATAATGCATAAGAATAGCCTCCAGAATGACCTCTAGACTCTATTTGAAATCTCTCAGCCACTGAAACTTTATTTTGTTTCATTTCTTTTCCCCCTTTTGGTCAAGAAGGTTTTCTCAGTCCCATGATGACAGGGCCAGGCTCACTACCAGGAGCCGAGTACTATGCTGTTTTGACTACTACTGCTTTGTAATAAGTTTTAGAGTCAGGAAGTGTGTGCCCTCTAACTTTGTTCTTTTTCAAAATGGTTTTGGCTATTTGGAGCCCCTTACTCTTCCATAAAAAATTTTTTTTATTGAGAAATCTTCATACATACACATTCTATACATGGTGTAAAATCAATGGCTCACAATATCATTACATAGTTGTGCATTCATCACCATGATAATTTTCCATATAAATTCGATGATTGGCTTTTCTATTTTTGCAAAGAAGGCTGTTGGAATTTTGATTGGGATTATGGTGAATCTGTAAATCATTTTGGGTAGAACTGACATCCTGAAAATATATAATCTTCTAATCCATGAGCATGGAATGTCCTTCCATTTATTAGAGCTTCCTTGATTTCTTTTAGCAAAAGTTATGTGGTTTTCTATGTATATGTCCTTTACCACCTTGGTTAAATATATTCCTAGCTATTTAATTCTTTTAGTTCTACTGTAAATGGAATTTTTTTTTCTTGATTCCCTCCTCAAATTGCTCATTACTGGTGCATGGAAATACTGCAAATTTTTGCATATTGATCTTGTACCAGGCTACTTTGCTTAATTCATATATTAGGTTTAGTAGCTTTGCTGTAGATTTGTTGAAACTTTCTATATGTAGGCTCATGTCATTGCAAATAATAAAAGTTTTGCTTCTTTCTTTCCAATTGGGTGCCTTTTATCTTTTTTTCTTGCCTAAATGTTCTGGCTAGAACTTCAGGTTCTAGGCTGAATAACAGTGGTTACAGTAGGCATTCCTTGTCTTGTTCCAGATCTTAGAGGGAAAGCTTTCAGTTTGTCACCATTGAGTATATTAGCAGTAGGTTTTTCATACATGTTCTTTATCATGTTGAGGAAGTTTCCTTCTATTCCTAATTTACTAAGGAAATTTTGTCAAATGCCTTTTGTTTTGCGTCAATAGAGAAGGTCATGTGTTCTTTTCCTTCGTTTTGTTAATGTGGTGTATGATGTTATTTTCTTATGTTGAACTACGCTTCCATATCTGAGATAAGTCCCATTTGATCATGTTTTATAATTCTTTTAATGTGCTGTTGAGCTTGATTTGCTAGTATTTTGTTGAGGAGTTTTACATCTATATTCATAAGAAAAACTGATCTAAATTTTTTTTCTTGTGATGTCTTTATTATCTGGCTTTGGTATTAGGATGATGTTGGCTCATAGAATGGGTTAGATAGTGTGCCTGCCTATTCAGTTTTTTGGAAAAGTTCAAGCAGGATTGGTATTAATTCTCCTTGGAATATTTGATAGTATTCCCCTATGAAGCCATCTTGGTCATGAGCTCTTTTGTTTGGGGTGGTTTTTGATGACTGATTGAATCTCTTTACTTGTAATTGGCCTGTTGAGATATTCTGTTTCTTCTAGAATCAGTGTGGGTTATTTGTGTGTTTCTAGGAATTTTTCCTTTCTTCTGGGTTATCTGATTTGTTGGCATACAGTTGTTCATAAATACTTTTATAATCCTTTTTGTTTCTGTGGGATCAGAAATAATGTCCACCCTCTCATTTTTTATTTAATTGCAAATTCTCTCTTTTTTCTTTGTTGATCTAGGTAAGGGTTGTCAATTTTATTAATCTTTTAAAGAAGCAAGTTTTGGTTTTATTAATACTCTCTGTTGTTTTTTTATGTCTGTAATTCATTTCTCTCTGCTTTAATCTTTCTTTCTTTCTTTTTGCTTGCTTTGGTTTAATTTGCTTTTCTTTTTCTAGTTCCTCCAGGTGTGCAGTCAGGTTTTTTATTTAAATGCTTTCATCTTTTTCAATGTAAGCATTTAGGGCTATAAATTTCCCTCTCAGCACTGCCTTCATTGCATCCCATAAGTTTTGATGTGTTGTGTTCTCATTTTCCTTTTTCTCAACATATTTATTGATTCCCTTTGTAATTTCTTCTTTGATCCATTGATTCTTTAGTAGTGTGTTATTTAACTTCCATATATTTGTTGATTTTCCAGTTGTCCCTTTTATTGATTTCTAGCTTAATTCCACTGTGTCAGAGAAGAGGCTTTATATAATTTCAATCTTTTAAAATTTATTGAGACTTCTTTTGTGAACCAACATTTGGTCTGTCCTGAAGAATAATCCATGAGCATTTGAGAAGAATGTATATTCTCTTGTTTTGGGGTACAATAGTCTGTATATGTCTGTTAGGTCTAGTTCATTTATCATATTATTCAATTTCGCAGTTTCTTTATTGATCTTCTATGTAGATGTTCTGTATGTTGATGAAAGTGATGTATTGAAGTCTCCAGTTGTTTTTGTCTTATTTCTTCCTTCAGTTTTGCCAGCATTGCCTCATGTATTTTGGGATGCCATGGTTAGGTATATAAATATTTATGCTTGTTATTTATTCTTGGTGGATTGACCTTTTTATTAATACATAGTGTTTCTTGTCTATTGTAACAGCTTTTGACTTAATATCTACCTTGTCCTATATTAATAGAGCTACCTCAGCTCTTTTTAGAATACAATTTGCATGGATTATCTTTTTTCATCTTTTCACTTTCAACTTATTTTTTCCTTTGGGTCTAAGGTGAGTTTCTTGTAAACAACATATAGTTGGACCATGCTTTTTAATCTATTCTGACAATCTGTACCTTTTCATTGGGGAGTTAAATCCATTAACATTCAGTGTTATTACTGTAAAGGCAGTACTTCAGCTATTTTATCCTGTGATTTTTATGTACCTTTTTCTCTTTTTTTCTTTGTTGCAGCCTACTTTTCTATAGTTGATCTTTTGTGATGTATATGATTCATCTCTTTCTCATTTCTGTTTCTGTATATATTTAAAACACTCTCTTCATGGTAACCCTGGGGTTTGTATTATACAACCTATGACTGTAACCTACTAATTTGAAAAGATACCAACTTAGCTTCAATAGTACGCATGTTCTCTGTTCCCCTATTGCTCCGTTCCCCCTATTTATGTTATTTTTGTCTCCCATCACTTCTTTATACTTTCTGCGTCCATTATCAGGAAGTATAACTTTTTCTTGTACAATTGTATTCTGATTCTTATAGGAATTAAAGAGTAGATTATACATGGAGGATACAGTATTAATGCGTTTTGCATTTACCCTTTTAGTTACTTTTACTGAAGATCTTCACTTCCTCCCACTACTCCAAGATACTATCTTGGCTGTTCCTTTCAACTTGAAGAACTTCCTTTAGCAGTTTTTGTGGAGTAAATCTTTTGTTGATGGGCTCTCTCAGTTTCTGTTTATCTGTGAATATTTTGAACTCTCATTTTTTTTTTTCTTAACATGCGCAGGCGCTGGGAAACAAACCCGGGTCTCTGGCGAGAACTCTGCCACTGAGCCACTGTGGCCCGCCCTCTCTTTCAGTTTTGAAGGACAGTTTGGCCAGATAAGGAATTTTTGACTGGCAGTTTTTCTCTTTCAGTACCTTAAATATATCATCCCACTGCCTTCTCGCCTCCATGGTTTTTTATGAGAAATCAGGACTAAGTCTTTGAGGACTTCTTGATTATGATGAATTGCTTTTCTCTTGCTGCCTTCAGAATTCTCTCATTATCTTTGGCATGGACATTCTCATTAGTATGTGTCTTAGAGTAGATCTATTAAGATTTATACTGTTTGAAGTGCATTGTGCTTCTTGGACATGTGCATATAAGTTTTTCATAAAAGCTTGGAAATATTGTTTCCTCCAATATTGTTTCTACCCCTTTTCTTCTTCTGGGACATCCATGATGTATATATTTGTGTGCTTCATGCTGTCACTCAGGTCCCTGAGACACTGCTCAAGTTTTCCTATTCTTTTCTCTATCTGTTCTTCAGACTGTTTGATTTTGATTGTTCTGTCTTCTAGTTTGCTGATTCTCTCTTCTGCCTGTTCATATCTGCTCTTGTACGCCTCTAGTGTATTTTTAATCTCCATTATTCTGCCTTTAATACAATAAGCTTTTGAATTCTCCTTTCTGCTTATACATTTTCTTCTTAATATCCTTTAGCTCTATAGCCACCATTACTGTACTTTTATCCATACTTTCCTTCATCTCTTTGAATTGATTTAGGAGATTTGTTTGAAATTTTTTTGAGTAGTTGTTCCAAATTATGTGTTTCTTCTGAAGTTTTAATTTGTTCCCCCGACTGAGCCATATCTTCCTGTGTCTTATTATAGCTTGTAATTGTTTGCTGATGTCTGGGCATCTGATTATTGTGATGTATTAACTCTGAAGGTCAGTTTGTGTTAAAGCTCTTCTCTGAAGCTTGGTCCAACTTATTCTGGACATGTAGAATAGATTTAACTGTTCAGATTTTCTCAGCTCTTCTGCACTTGATTCTTGCCCTGGATATGCAGTAAAGTTTTTAAAAGTGTCCTTTTGTATGCAATTGTTTCACCTACAGGAGAAAGCTTCCTTTCCTCTGTTTCTTCTTTGGAAATCTTGATGTGTTCTGTTTGTTTTTTGCTCAGAATATTCCTCCAGCTCCCATGATTTGTTTAAATTCTCTCCTTCACTTAGTGTCCTCTTTTTGTTACACTTCGCAGTTCTGGGACCTGTCCTGTCACACTGCAGTTCAGTCCCCACCCCCTCTTTTTTTTTTTTTTTTTAACCCCTGTGGGGTTTTTCTGCCTCTGTTTTCTTCCCCATAAATGTATCTCACTGTGGGGTGCCAGATGGCATCCGTTCAGAAAGGTCTATTTTGTTTATAGGTGGTCCAGCAAGTAGAGCCTGATTGAATGTGTGCCCTCTTGCCAGCAGTTCTGCTGCAGTCTGCTTTTTTTCCTGGGGACACTTTTGTTTGTGGTACTCTTCAAGCACTTGTGTTCCTCCCTGGTACTCTGCTGACATGGGTCCCTGGACTTGGATATGAGTAGGGTTTGTTGTTGTGAATGGCTTTATGGTTTGTATCAGCAGCAGGAGGAACCAAGGTTATGCTGTTTCTATGCGACTCCCAAGCTGCATGGGACCCAGTGAGGGGGAAGATTTGGGCTGGTGGGCTTGGGATGTAAATCTCCTACCTGAATTGGGTTGGCTTTTCTTTCTTTTCCTTTGATTCAGCATTTGTAGAGTCCTTCTCAAGTTGTATACAAAGATCCAAGCAAGTGGGATTTCTCCTTTTTCAGTTGATCTGAGGAGAGACTTTAACCTGGGGATGTCCTACGTTGCCATGTTGATGACATCACGTCCATATATTTCTTTATGTTGCTACTATATATGATGTAGCCACAGACAATATTGTATTTATCCATGCTTTTACACTTTATATAAATGATGTCTTACCTAGATATTTTGCAACTTACTTTTTTACTTAAATAATCTGTGTGAGATTCATCCATGTTGGGACATATAGCCCTAATTCATTTTTTAGGTCTGTTGGCATTCCAATATATATATATATATATAACCATTTATTAATTTTCCTATTGATGAACTGCCAGGTTTTTATTTTTTGCTGTTGTAGAGCATTCTTATTATAACTACTCAGTTTCCAAACATTCCTCTATTCCAACCTTAAGTTAAAAGTTCAAAGGAGATTTATTATGCAAATACCACATAGCAAATATCTCCTTGTCTTTATGAATTAAGTGTGAATGAATGTCTGAGGATATCCTTTTGCTGATACTTGGTAAATATGAATTTTGGTAGAGAGGTGGAGAAAATGGGTCACCACACTGCCATTGTTCACAATCATCCTAAATTACCACTGAAACAATTCCTCAGGCACCAGTCAAAGAGGTCTCTGCCGCCATCTGGCCTTTCAGGTTTGGATACGACAATGAAGGATGGTGTAATTTAGAGAGATCAGCTCAACTGCTCAATCAAACAGGTAAGCCTTACTAGAATTAGTTTTTAAGAAACTAGTTCTTGAGAAACAGCTGTCATCACTTTTATTTTGAGTAAGATCATAAGTCCTTGGAGGACAGCTTGCTGGGTCATACACTAATTTCCTCTTAAAAAGGCTTTTCTTTCCTGGGCAACTGCAGGCGGACTAAGCTTTTATAAGCACATCTGTCTTTGAGAGCAATTCACTTGACTCTAAACAAAGCCTCATCCTGGATAGACGCAGGGATTCTTGTCAGGCTGTTGTTATTAGAGGTGCCCCCTGTTGGTGGCCCTTGTAATTGGGGACCTACTGTTGGGACCCTAGAAAATTCTTGGATTAAAAAGGCAGAATGTGCCAGAGTGATGCTCATTAGTGAAGCAAATTGATTCCATGCCCTGTGGTGCTCATCGTTGAATGACGTATGAAGCATCCTTTAAAATACGTGGGGGTTTGGTTCTTAGATCCACTACATGGCGTGTAGGTCAAGGAAAGTAAAGGATAAACTGCTCTTGTTATTCCTATTGATACGCTTTTCTCCTGAGAAATTTCTGACTGTATGATTGTAATGCAAATAATTTTTCTTTGGCCCTTAGTCATTATTTATTCCCAATTACATGCCTTCGAGGCATATCTGGTCAGGGTCTGAAAAAAACCATTAAGTTAATTTCTTCTGTATGGATACCATGGGGTGTTTGCCCTGGGATAAAATGCTATTGTGAACTGTAATGTTTCAGGACATAAAAATGGGTATTTGAGAAAAGCATTAAGATTATTTGAAATTTTGTGTATTTAAGAAGGATGTTAAGAATATTTGAAAATTTAGAAAATTCATATTTTAACCTTTCCTGTATTTCCTCAAGATGTTTCATATTTTACTTTCTAAACATGGGAAAATTCCTTTATAGCTCATATTTGAACCACTTCACTTTAGTCACTCATTAGGAATTGCTTTTTTTTTTTTTAATTTATGAGTAAAGGTTAATGGATTAAGGTCAAGTATAGTTTCTTTTAAATACAACTTTATTGAAGTATATTCACACACCATAAATCTCCATTCAAATTATATAATCAGTGGATCACAGTACCATAACACAGCTGTGCATTCATCACCACAGTACATTTTAGAACATTTTCATTATCCAAAAAATCAAAATAAATTGAAATAAAAAAGAAAACTCAAAACATCCCTGACCCTTTATTCCACCCTCACCTCCATTACTGGCCTTTGGTATTGGTGTGGTACTGTGGATAGTACTGTGGACTGTTGTCCCTAGTCTGCAATAGGTACATTTTTTCCATATACTACTTTGTTATTGACACCTTGTAATAGGTTGTACAATTGTTCTAGATCAAGACAGAACTTTTTGACATTTGTACTGTTAATCACGATCGTTCACCACAAGATCCGCTGTGCTATACAGTCCCATGTTTTAGTCTCGAGCTTGCCTCCTGATAACATAAATAACTCTAAACTTCCTCTTTCGACCACATTCACACACAATTCATCACTTGTTAATTTTAAGTATAAAGTTTTGACAAACTTTTTTTTTCCAATGCTCTAACCACTATGTGCATTTTTTTTTTTTTATTGAACAGGTGCAGATTTCATAACAATTTTGGAGAGTGATGCTTCTAAGCCCTATATAGGGAACAATGACTTAACTATGTGGCTAGGGGAGAAGTTGGGTTTCTATACCGACTTCGGTCCGAGCACAAGGGATCACACGTGGGGGTGAGTATACACTGGGAATTCATCCTCAATGTAGCCCTGACGGACTAGACAGCCCAGGCTTGGAGTGGAAAGTTAAGAGTATCTTACCCTCCTCATGTAAGATGTCTCATATTCTTGGGGAACTAGGACATGCTGAAGAATAGATATTGATGAGGACTCACACAGGGCTGACAGCCCAGCATCCCTCCCATTTGGCGGTGCTGAAAACAATTCCCAGCAGAATTGGTTTGGCTCCTTTGGCACTCTCTTCTTTGTAACTCCAGAGTCAGTTAGAACTGTTCAGTACACCACTGAGCTTAGAGCCCAAAGCTGTGGTTCTCGGCAGTGGATAGTCAATGGGAGTTCTGAAAAATAACTGATGCTTGAACCACGTGCCAGATTTACTAGGTCAGAGACTGTTGAGTGGGAAGGCTGAGTAGAAATATTTTTAAAGGCTCCATTGATGTCTCTGGTTAAGAGCTCCTGAATGAAGAACAACAAGGCATTTGCGAATGGCAATGCCTACTTAAAGGAAAGCACTTTGCAGAAGAATAGGTGTAAGTATAGCTACAGCAAAGTTCTTATAGGATGTGCTATGCTTTTGCTAAAGAACGTTCTAGGCAAGGTATAATTGGAGTCCTTTGCCAGCTTCTCCAAAGAAGTGCTTATGTTTTCAGTTTAAAGTGAAATCCGGGGGATCCTTTTATTGAATTTGGAATTATGTTTTGTAGCTCAGCCAATACCTTTGAACAGGACTATGTGGACTTGATGTAGATTTTCCTTATTAAAAATGCAAGGTATATTAACCCCTTTGAAACGAATTGAAATTCATTTTCAAATGTGCCATCAGGAAAATTACTTTCTCAAATGAAAGGTTTATTTATTTATTTATTTTTATTTTTAATTTTTTTTGCATGGGCAGGCACCAGGAATTGAACCCGGGTCTCTGGCATGGCAGGCGAGAACTCTGCCTGTTGAGCCATCGTGGCCCACCCTAAAGGTTTATTTTTTAATGAAATAAGTTTAAGAACAACCCCAATAGGACGGGTTGGTACCAACTCAAAATGGCTATGTCTTTTGAAGGCTGCCGGCATATCTAGCACATGGAGCCCTGAAAGTCTATTGTGTAGGCCATGCCTTGCTGCTGGGTTCTCTCTGAACCTTTTTTTAAAACCTTTTATTAGAGAAGTTGTGGGTTTACAGTCTGGGTTTTATTGGAAAAGTTGTGGATTTATAGCACAAAATACAGGATTCCCTTACATCACCCCACGGCCAACATCTTGCACTGGTGTGGAACATTTATTATAGCTGGTGATAGCAATTTTTTTTAGCTATATATGTATTTAAACTTTTTTATTGTATAGTAAAACATATATACAAAGCAAAGAAATAAAAAAGCAATAGTTTTCAAAGTACTCTTCAAAAAGTGGCTGCAGGATAGATCCCAGAGTTTGTCATGGGCTACCATATGATCCTCTCATATTTTTCCTTCTAGCTGCTCCAGAATATAGGAGGCTAGAGGGCTTCAATACTTTTTTTTTTATCATCACAATTGACTTTTTTTCCTTCCCTTTTTTGTGAACAATAACATATATACACAAAAGCTACAAATTTCCAAACACAGCACCACAATTAGTTGTAGAACATATTTCAGACTTTGACATGGGTTACAAATTTTAGGTTTTTACTTCTAGCTGCTCTAAAACACTGGAGACTAAAAGAGATACAAATTTAATGATTCAGCATTCATATCCATTTGTTAAGTCCTATCTTCTATGTATAATTCCACCATCACCTTTGATCTTTTCATACTTCTCATTGGGGTTGTTTGGGCTATGGCAATGCTAAATGTTTGATATTGGAAGGGTCTGTCACTAATATGGAGTAGGGAGATAGAACTATCTGATCGAACCTTTCTTTTGACTGTGTCTCTGCATGAAGTATGCCAGGAAGATGAAAAGAAATTGCCGATTAATTCACTTTTCTTTTTTTGTATCTTCAAGTAAAGTTCGTTAAAAGAGGAAATTGAAACCAATAATATATATTTTAAATTGGGTGCTGTTATGGCATTTTTTAACTTGTTAGGTGTATATAGCAGAGTTCAGCATCATTCCAGCCTTTCAGGGTTTCACTGTCTAGCAATGCAAACAGACACTCGGAGTACACAGCGAGCTATGAGAGATAGAACAGAGGTACAGGTCTTTATGGGAGCACAGAGAAGGGACCGCCTCAAGCTAAGCGGGGCTTACAGTCAGCTTCATAACATGGAGAGCTCAGGCTGGCTCTTAAAAGGTAAGGTGTTTTTCAAGCACAAAAGAAGGGATGAGATGACTATTTTTCATTCACAGAACCAGAAGTAGCTCAGTGTGAATGAACTGGGTAGGTTTAGTAAAATGGCAAACATGAGAGGTTGGAAGGTCCTAAATCTCCAAGGACTTTTTGAGAGAATAACTAAGTTCCTTAGAACGCTAGCAAAGGCATGAAGTAACAATTCACAAAATTAGAGATTAAAAACTTTCCAATAAATATATATTTAAATGTTCAATGTCACTAAAAATTAATGAACTATGTATGAAAAGTTCTAAGGAGCTTAGTTATTCTCTCTATAAAATTCCTGAAGGATTTTGATTTGGCAGTAGGGAGGGAGAAAGGAGGAAGCTGAGATTGCAGATGAAGTGCAGCTATTTTCAGTGTTCCCAGCTAGAAATGAAGAAGGTCTGATGCAGGCACAGGGAAGGAGAGGAGTGGAGAGGTCTGAGGGCTACTTACGGGGTAGTTGAGGGGAGATTCAAGGGTGGCTGCCATGTTTTTGGCTTTGAGAGGTTGATGGAATGGTGGTGCTCTTCCCTGAGATTGGGAGAATAGAATATTTTGGGGGGAAGAGGCTTGATTTTGAAAATGTTGATTTTGAATTGACAGTAAGATCTCTGGACTTGGCTATCCTTTAAGTATTTCCCCCCTGAATTCTCAGGCATTGGCTAAGAGCTACCAGGATACAGTGGGAGAGCTGGGAGTTGGGGAAGCATGGGTAGCCTGTCCCCAAAAGAGGCGAAAGTCAGAGGATGGGAAAATGGCAAAGGCATAGAAAGGGTGTGGGACTGACATCCTGCATGCATATGTGACACGCATATTCTACCATTTATTTGTTTTCCTGTTGTTGGATATTTCCAATTTTGCACTATTATAGACCAGCAGGGAGCATGTCTGACTTCTGTCCTGTTCTTATGGAGCTTATATTTTAGTGTGGTGAGGTAGGAAATAAACATCACACAACGGAATAAAGAAAGTAATTGGATATAGTTGAAGAGGGCCATGTGGAAAAGAAAACAAGGTGCTGAGAGAGAGTGGCTCGGTGGGTAGTGGCGACGGGGGCGGGAGGGGGGCTCCTGCTCCGGCTCAGGTGTTCAGGAAGGGCTGTCTGAAGGCCACGTGATGCGACAGCCCGGAGCCAAGGGATCCGCAGAGTGTCAAGCGTGGTGCATAGGATGGAGGGGGACTGGTTAGAATTAGGTCACGGGCAGACACCTGATCAGAGAGGGCCTGCTAGTCCGACTTAAGACTCTGGGTCTGCGTTGGTGTGATGGGAGGCGGGATGCTGGGTCTGCGTCGGTGTGATGGCAGGCGGGGCTCTGGGTCTGCATTGGTGTGATGGGAGGCAGGGCTCTGGGTCTGTGTCGGTGTGATGGGAGGCGGGGCTCTGGGTCTGCGTCGGTGTGATGGGAGGCGGGACTCTGGGTCTGCGTCAGTGTGATGGGAGGCGGGATGCTGGGTCTGGGCCGGTGTGATGGGAGGTAGGGCTCTGGGTCTGCATCGGTGTGATGGGAGGCGGGCTGCTGGATCTGTGTCGGTGTGATGGGAGGCGGGATGCTGGGTCTGGGCCGGTGTGATGGGAGGCGGGGCTCTGGGTCTGAGCCGGTGTGATGGGAGGCAGGACTCTGGGTCTAAGCCAGTGTGATGGGAGGCCATGGGAGGATTCTAAGCAGGGCAGCGCTCTGAGTTACAGTCTAGAGAGATTGTTCTGGCTGTTCTGAGGGGAAGAGGGGGAGCAGGGAGGCAGGTCCAGTAGCACAGATGAGAGATGATATTGGGAACAATGAGGTTGGAGAGAAGATGGCAAATTCAGGAAATATTTTGAAATAGGGTTGAAAACTTATTGATGATGGTTTAGTTGTCTGGGGTGAGGGAAGTGAAGAATCAGGGACAGAGTCTAGGTTTTTTTTTTTTTTTTCTTAAAAAAATTTTTTTTAACTTTTTCCATTAATTAAAAAAAATTAACAAAGAAAACATTAAGATATCATTCCATTCCACATACACAACCAGCAACTCTCAACATCATCACACAGTTGCATACCCACCACCTCCCAGAACATCCGCCTCAATCCAGAAACAGAAACAAAAAGAAAACAGAAAAAGAAAGAAAACGACAACAAAGAAAAAAAAAAGACACACACACCACACCCCTCACCCCTCGCCCCCATCCACCACCAGCATCTCAAACTAAATTCACCTTAACATTTGTTCCCCCCATTATCCATCTTCACTCCACATGTTCCACTCCTCTGCCGATACAGTAGCCAAAAGGAGCATCAGACCCAAGGCCTCCACATTCACAGAGTCCCACTGCGAAAGCCACACCATTGTTCAACCATCACCAAGAAACATGGCCACTGGAACACAGCTCCACATCCTCAGGCAGCTCCCTCCAGCCTCTCCGCCACATCCTGAACAACAAGGTGACATCCACTCAATGCACAAAAATAACCTTCAGGATAACCTCTCAACTCCACCCGGAATCTCTCAGCCATTGACACTTAGTCTCATTTCACTCTTCCCCCTTTGGTCGAGAAGGTTCTCTCAATCCCTCGATGTTAATTCTCATCTCATTCTAGGGTTTTTCTCAGTCCCTCGATGCTGAGTCTCAGCTCATTCCAGGACCTCTGTCATACGTTGCCAGGAAGGTCCACACCCCTGGGAGTCATGTCCCATGCAGAGAGGGGGAGGGTGGTAAGACTGCTCGTCGTGTTGGCTGAAGAGAGAGGCCACATCTGAGCAACAAAAGAGGCTCTCCTGGGGGTGACCCCTAGGCCCAAATTTTAAGTAGGCTTGACCTATCCCTGGTGGGGCCAAGCCTCATATGAACAAACCCCAAGACTGGGGGCCCAGCCCATAGCCCTGGCTGTCCACACTGCCTGTGAGAACATCAAGAACTCAACTTGGGGAAGTTGAACCTCTCCCCACTCTCACCACTCCCCGAAGGGGACCCACAAACACTCTTCCAGTCACTGATCAAATCACCCTGGGATTCATCAGGGCATCACCCCAGACAAGCCAACAAAACCTCATTCAATGCACTCACGACATTCAATCAAACTATCTACATGAGCTCTACTAGGAAATGCTCTAGTCAAAATACAAATTCTGTAACAAACAAACATTCCTTGCTTCAGTCTCACTCACAAGGTGACACTTTAAAGCACCAATCATCATCCATTCTCAGCACCCTGCAATAACGACACTCCTCCGCTCCCTCACGCAAAAACATTTTCAAAATCTGTACATTGTACATTTCACTACTATCACACACTCTAGGCATTCCCAGATTACACCATCTCAATCTTTGCCATCCATCCTTCCTCCTGACTTCATCCATGTCCCCAGCCCTCCTCCCTCTACCATTCCCACACACAGCCTCACCCAGTGTTCCAACATAACTACATTACAGTTAGGTAGCACTGCGCCATCCATCTCCGAGGTTTTATATTCAGTCCCGTTGCACAATCTGCATCCCCCCAGCTCCAACCACCCAATATCTCACCCTATTTCTATCTCCTGATGGTCTCCGCCACCAAGGAAATATTCCAAGTTTATTCACCAATGTCAGTTCACATCAGTGAGACCACACAGTATCTGTCCCTCTGTTTCTGGCTAATCACACTGAGCACAATGTCCCCAAGGTCCATTCATGTTGCCACATACTTCATAACCTTATTCTGTCTTGCAGCTGAATAACACTCCATCTCATGTAAATGTCACAGATTGTTTAGTCAGCTCTCTGTTGATGGACATCTTGGCTGCCTCCATCTCCTGGCAATTGTTAATAATGCTGCTATAAATATTGGTGTGCAAATGTCCACCTGTGTCCTTGGCCTCGTGTCCTTTGAGTAGTGACAACATATAGATGGGTCCTATTTTTTAATCCATTCTGCCAGACTATGTCTTTTGATTGGAGAGTTTAATCCATTAACATTCAGTGTTATTACTGCATGGGTAGTACTTTCTTCTACTATTTTGCCTTCTGGATTTTATATGTCATATCTAATTTTCCTTCTTTTTACCTTTACTCTAGGTCTTCCTTTCTACACTCTTCTTCACACCTCTCTCTTCTGTCTTCGTATCTGTCTCTAATGCTCCCTTTAGTATTTCTTGCAGAGCTGGTCTCTTGGTCACAAATTCTCTCAGTGATTTTTTGTCTGAAAATGTTTTAATTTCTCCCTCATTTTTGAAGGACAGTTTTGCTTGATATAGAAGCCTTGGTTGGCAGTTTTTCTCTTTTAATAATTTAAATATATTATCCCACTGTCTTCTTGCCTCCATGGTTTCTGCTGAGAGATGTTCAATAACACAGTCTTATTGGGCTCCCCTTGTATGTGATGGATTGCTTTTCTCTTGCTGCTTTCAAGATCCTCTCTTTCTCTTTGACTTCTGACATGCTGATTATTAAATGTCTTGGAGTGTGTCTATTTGGATCTATTCTCTTTGGGGTACACTGCACTTCTTGGATCTGTAATTTTAAGTCTTTCATAAGAGTTGGGAAATTTTCAGTGATAATTTCTTCCATTAGTTTTTCTCCTCCTTTTCCCTTCTCTTCTCCTTCTGGGACACCCACAACACGTATATTCATGAGCTTCATATTGTCTTTCAATTCCCTGAGTCCCTGCTCATATTTTTCCATTTTTTTCCCTATAGTTTCTGTTTCTTGTCAGATTTCAGATGTTCCAACCTCCAGTTTTGAAATCCTATGTTCTGTCTCTCGAAATCTACCATTGTAGGTTTCCATTGTTTTTTTCATCTCTTCTACTGTGTCTTTCATTCCCATAAGTTCTGTGATTTGTTTTTTCAGACTTTCAGTTTCTTCTTTTTGTTCTTTCCTTGCCTTCTTTAATCCTCCCTCAATTCAGTGATTTGGTTTTTGATGAGGTTTTCCATGTCTGTTCATACATTCTGAATTAATTGTTTCAGCTCCTGTATGTCATTTGAATTGTTGGTTTGTTCCTTTGACTGGGCCATATCTTCAATTTTCCTAGTGTGATTTGTTATTTTTTGCTGGCGTCTAGGATTTAATTACCTTAATTAGTTTATTCTGGAGATTGTTTTCACTTCTTTTATCTAGGGTTTTCTTGCTGGATGAATTTGTTGTCTATCTGTTCTTTGACATTCCGTTCAGCTTTATCTGGACCTTTAGCTTAAGTTTTGTTTAACAGAGGAGAATTTTTCAGTTCTTGTTTTCTTGTTTCTTGCCCTGCTTGTGTGGTGCCTTCCCCCCTACACACACTTAGGAGGGTCTACTTAGATATTATATACCCCAGTCAGATTTTCCCAGACCAAACTGGCCTCCTATCAGGAGGAAAGAGTCACCTGCGTCGGTTTTCCCTGAGGGTGAGACCCAGCAGGTTGAAAGACTTTCCTGTGAAGTCTCTGGATTCTGTTTTTCTTATCCTGCCCTGTGTGTGGTGCTTGTCTGCCTGTAGGTCCCACCAGTGTAAGATGATGCAGTACCTTTAACTTTGGTGGACTCTCCCTGCTGGGGGTGTGGTGGAGACAGAGGAGAGGTTGTAGGCTGGTTTTAATGGCTTCAAATTACCAAATTGAAGCCCTGGTGTCTGAATTCCTTGAAGGAGGGATTCCACCTTGGTGGGGCTTCACCCCTCCCCTGGCGAACGCACAGGCTCCAGACAAGCCCCCAAAAGAGCTCACTTCTGCCTATGCCTGGGGCAGTTGCAGCCTGAAAAGTCCTGCTGCTGTATCCAGAGGCAGTCAAGCCTTTGTAGATACACATCCACAAAAACCTCTGTTTCCTTTTTTTTCCCCCCTTTTTCTGTCAGTCCTGCCCACTTGGCACCGGGGCACAAATGAGCAACCTCTGCTTTGATCAGGTTCACCTGAGCTGGGGGCCTATTTTTAGTAGTCAGAACTTGTTACTTAGTTCCACAATTGGCATTTGATTGTGCCTAGTCCCTGCTGCTGGTAAAGTCCTTTCCTTTCCCCTCTGGGAAGCGGCCTGTGGGGGAGGGGTGCTGGCTGCCGCAGCTTTGGGAACTCACGGTTTGGGGGGGTGCTCGCAGCTGGTCCAGCTGGTCCAGACTGGGGTACGCTGTGTGTCTGGTCACTGACGTGGCCCCAGAGCTGTTCTGTACTGTTTCTGGTTATTTAATAGTTGTTCTGGAGGACAAACTAAAACACGCACGTTGTTAAGCCACCATCTTGACCCTGGAGTCTAGGTTTTTGACCTCAATAACTGATAGTAGATGATGCTTTTTACGGGACTGGAACAACCAGAAAAGCGTCAATTTTGTGCAGAGTTTGAGATGGCCCTGGATGGTCAGGCACCGTCACGTAACAGATGCGTGTAGCCTGGAGGGCCATGCCGGGACAGACTGGGGCTGTTAATTCGTGTATCATCGCTGCAGAGAATGTTCTGCTTGGACTCCATGAGGGCACCAGGGGAATAGTTCATATAGCTGGAGAAGAGAAGCCAGTTGCGGCTGAGCTTTTCTCATCCTTTTCATACATAGTTCTTTAATTTTTAGTGACATTGAACATTTAAATATATATTTATTGGAAAGTTTTTAATCTCTAATTTTGTGAATTGTTACTTCATTCCTTTGCTAGCGTTCTAGTTTGCCAGCTGCCGGAATGCAATATACCAGGAACGGAATGGCTTTTAACAAGGGGAATTTAATGAGTTGCTAGTTTACAGTTCTAAGGCTGAGAGAATGTCCCAATTAAAACAAGTCTATAGAAATGTTCAATTTAAGGAATCTGGGGAAAGATACCGTGGTTCAAGAAGGCCAACAATGTTCAACGTTTCTCTCTCAGCTGGAAGGGCACGTGGTGAACATGGCGGCGTCCCCTGGCTTTCACGTGTCTCTACCAAAAAGGGGCTCTCTCCAAAATGTTTCCTCTTTTAAAGGATTCCAGCAAGCAACTTCACCTTCAGTGGGTGGAGACACACCTCCATGGGAATCATCTAATCAAAAGCTACCACCCACAATTGGGTGGGTCACATCTTCATGGAAACAATCAAAATGCTCCCACCCAGCAATATTGAATGAGGATCAAAGGGCATGACTTTTCTGGGGTCCACCACAGTTTCAGACCAGCACAGCTAGTGAGATTGTAAAGCTCTGTATGTTTTGATTAATATTAGAATTATTTATGAAAATATGTTGCCAGAGTAACCATGCAAATAAAACGGATTTTGTGTATTACTAATGCTGCTCTTTGGGAGTCTCCATAGGACTTATTAAAACAAGAAACCCTAAGTTAAACCATGGACTGTAGTTGCGAATATGATTATAAAAATGTGCACCCATCAGTGGTAACAAATGTACCACACTGTGCGAGGTGTTAATAATAGGGTGGTATATGGGAATCCTGTATTTTATGCATGATTGTTTTGTAAATGCACAACTTCTCTAATAATAAAAAAGAGTTGATAGCTGTTGTTTAGCAAGACATGCTAAATAGCAGAGATACAATGAACTGACAAGCAGTTGTAGCTCATCTCTGTCACATTATTTCTCTTAATGCCCCTTGGATGCTTGTAACGTGACACATTCTTGTAGCACATCATTGTAGTAAGACACAACTTAGTCTTGCTGCGTGTTATGTGCGGCCAACAATGATGCACGTTTCTTTTCCTTCCAATACAGGATTATGGTTTTGTCAAGATACCCGATAGTGAAGTCGGAGCATCACCTTCTTCCGTCGCCAGAGGGCGAGATTGCACCAGCCATTACGCTGACTGTTAACGTCACAGACAAACTGGTGGATTTTGTTGTGACACACTTTGGGAATCATGAGTGGGTTTCTTTAGTCTGTCTGATATTACACAAATGTCAAGAAATATTAACACAGGACATTGATTTGCTTTCTTTTCCTTAAGTATTTCCCCCCCATGTTGCTGGTTTTAAAAATCAAGCATAAACATTTAAAAAATAGAAAGAAAAAAAACCAGGCAGAGAAATATTCTGAGATGCATGTGCTCTTTAGCTATGGCATAGGACAGAAATGATGGCCACCGTAGCCAGCAATTACTGGGCATATTCTCTGTGTAGGTGCTGTGCTAAGTGCAGTATTGTGTTTAATCTTCATTCTGTACAAGGTAAGCACTGTTCTAACACCATTTTATCAATAAACTAATCTGAGAGAGGATAGATAACTGGCCTAACCAAGATCATGAACTAGGAAGTAGGTGCCCCCAACTTTAGAACCTGCACATTTTTTTTTTTTAACTAGAGAGTAAACCAAACTACAGAAAAATGAAAATCCTTTTCCGCCAGGATTAGTACTACAATTAGAAGTTACTGTTGGGATTTGAGGGTACCAAACACCATTCCTTTTTTCTGTCATGTTTTCAGAATCAGCTTATACGTAGACAAAGGTGTCTGGCAGATGGAAATCAAAATATCACTTTTAATACTAATAAGCCTATTTGCAAGACATGACTTAATTATGCTCTTATAGGCATGCAAATGCATTCTCCAACAGTGCATACAACTGACACCGTTCTCCAGAATAGCTGACCTACCCAGCATGGGCTGAGCTGCCCTGTCAGGTTTTCTCTTTGGTAGAGAGAGCAGGTCAGAAAACACCCTGTCTGCAAACTGGCAAGTTTCAAGGGGAACAAGAAGGAAGGATTTGAGAAAAGCATGCTCAGCTAATTCTTCCAAACTTATTAAAAAGTCCTCCCCCAAAGTAAAGGGTAGGGAAGGAGGCCAGCATAGTTTTCTAAGGAAACTCCTATACAAGAAGGCTCGGGAATGGGGAATGAGTTTATTCCCCAAAGAATAACAGTCAATGAGTTAGTATTGAGTGATTCATGAATATTGCCAACAATATATTAAAAGCAAAGATAAAAATTTATAAATAATGCTTTACCATTCCAAACCATAATGATTTAGAACAATGATGCAAAGTGCTATAGAAGTGTAGTAAAATAAACATGCTTATTCTGTCCCCATTAGTTATACAGGAGACCTCAGAGCTTTAAAGTTACATGTAAAACATTAGAAAAACATTATTGTACCGCACATAAAATACCAACATGTCTACTATCCTTATTTTCCTGGTTACCTCACTTCTTCTCACTAGACATGGATCTGTGAAAGCATATTTGAATGTTTTCTGCTTATGTCAGAGCATAAATAATGTAAGCAATCCATCCAAATATAATGAACACGAACCATTCATTATTCAGTCTTCTGCTTGACTCCTTAGAAATAAGAAGGGTGTTTGTAGGATGGATGGTATAGAGGACCCATTTCTCTTTAAAAGGCTGTTTAAAGAAATACTTTCTGTTTCTCCCAGTAATTTTCATACACAAAATACAGGCATTCAGAAAATCCCTCCACTTCCACCTTAATTGCACTGAGTTGGCTTTATCTCTTTAAAAATAGATACTTTAGTGTCTAAAGGTTGCAAAACCTCACCTAGAATTTTACCTAAGAAACAATTGAATCTACTTTTTCTGTGCTCCCTTTAACCTTTCAACCTCCTGTCCAATGTAAAGAATAAATGTTAAGTCAAAAGGGAAAAGAAACTTAAAAAGACATCCTAAGAATATGCTTGGAAAAGAGGAGGGAAGGATTGCCTTATTTAACTTTCTGTTGACCACATATTTAAGCCCCTTGATTAACACTGTATCCTTTACTTGCAATTTAATTTAATAATAACAAAATCAACCATAGCAGTAATAGTGGTTGAAACTTCTTAAAGATCTATAACTCCAGGGAGGGAAGAAGTATATTTTAATGGGTAAGAGCCTGGGTTGTAGACTCAGACAATCTGGTTTGAATTCTAATTCTGTTACTAGGTGTGCAACATTCGTAGACTTATTTTACTTCCTTGAGCCTCAGTGGCAATAATCTTCCATACTTCATAGGGTAAGATAACATACGCAAAGTACATGAATACAGTAAGCTCTCCATTAGGACTGGCCATTATTATGAAATCAAATCAGACATCACTAAATACCAGGCAGCTTTAAAAATAATTTATTCACTGAGCATGAATTGAGCATCTGCTGCATACTGAGCACAGTGCTAAATGTAATCTCTGTCCTTAAGGAGCCACCATTCTTGTGTCACTGCCCAGAAGGACTGTTGGTGGGCACTGCTGTATGGAACTCAACAAGGTTATCCCGTAACAAAACCAAAACTAGAACACATAAAGGACCTTGAATAATTTGTGAAGCCATTGTTGCATATTTTTGTTTGCCTTTGTATTCTATAATACTAGATTCAAAACTCAATAGCAGATACAAAACTTCTCACTGCAAATAAATAGAGGTTTCGTTTTCTGGGGATTATGGCATACAAATGTAAAATCACATTAGTAATGAATTACAAAATGCTCATGCATTTTTTATCAAAATTTTATAAATTACTTCCTACACAAATATCTCTTACAATTGATAACTAGGAAATAGCAGTACTTCTTAGAAATCATTTAGGCAAACATCATAAACTAAAATTTTATGTAATTAACTTAGCCCATCAGTTAACTGACATTATATTTTTAAAAATCTATAATATGTGCCATGTACAAAGAGGAACAAGTACAGAAGCTGTAGTCTAGAGACCTGTGTTCTAGTTTTGGTTTTGTTACAGGATAACCTTGTTGAGTTCCATTTCTTTTGTCTCTAAAAATGGGATAAAATTGCCTTATGCACACCACATAACAGTGTTATTGGGCTGGTCAGTGTTAACAGATAGGAAAACATACAACATACTCTTTCTCCTCACACAAATACATATACTTTATCACCAGATAACATTTGCTTCCTGAGAAAATGTAAAACTAAACTCACAGATTACTTTTCCAATAACACATTGCTAAAATATATTTGAATGACAACACATCTGTCTTGCAGTTTTCTGGATCTTTCTGGACCTGGATTTGAATCCTAGTTCTGTGTTTCAGAAGCAACAGAATTTACTGCATACCTAATGAAGGGACTACTTTCTAAGATGTTAAAAGGAACAGAGAAAAGATGCTGAGATCTCAGAGATATTAGCAGCAGTGAGAGTCATTACCTCTCTCAGGGCTAAAGGGGCGGAACAAATAATGTTCCTAAAGCCCAGTGAAATCTGGACGAAGGCAGGGGGATCACTTGGCATGAGGAATGCAGCCACTGCCAGAGATGCTGCCACACAGGTGGGAGGTACTGGGGAAGAAATACCCCAACTGCTCTGTCGTTTCACCTTTTCATCTCCTAATGGTGCCTCCAATTGGCGAAACCCAACTGGAAACCAGCAGACAAGGGAGCCTGAAAGATGAACTCTGCAGGGGTCAACCTCTGAGGGCAAGAGGAGGGCAAAGACCATATCTGTATAGGGGAAGTGGAGAACAGCCAAAGGTGAATTAGTTAACCTCATTTCAAACTAGAGCCGGTGCCTGCCACTCAGTTACCATGGCACGGTACCTGGCATTTAGTATGTGTTTAACAAATGGTCATTCTTTTCACTCTTCTATTTGTTGAGATAGCTTTTAATATTGCTTATCTGTTTTTACATGCTTATCCAAGCTTAATCCTGTCTTCAGATCCTGCCACAATGAGATTTCCCCAATCTTCTCTGTCCTTGGTCTCCCCACCATCTTCCTTTGCCATTTTTTTTTCCTTAAGGCTTATTTATTGGCTATCCTTCTATATAAATCCTTGTATTGGTCCACTCTCTATTTGCTCTTGGATGAATTTTTCTTTTTCTCTCCTGTATATTGCAGGGAACCTTATTCCCCGAACTCCCTTGCCTGCTGGCTTCTGGGTAGTTGTAGCCAATAGGAGGCACTAGTGGAAGATTGGAAGGTAGAAGGAGGAGAGAAGCCATGTATTTCTCCTCTCTCTCTGCTTCCTCTGGTATCTCTGGCAGAGACTGAGTCTCTTCTGTGGATACAGTTTTACCCTACATGGTCCTAGCCCCTTCTGGGGAGCCTCCTCCTTAACTCCCTTTTCTACCAGCAGTTCTAGAATCTAGTAATTACCTCCTTCTGTGGTTGCTGTAGCCACAGAGGTGGTATTAGTTTCTCCGCTATTGCGAATCTCTGGTTCCCTCACCCCCCTCTCTTTGGCTGCCATTTACTTGGTAACCAATTCCTTATGTTAATTTCATTTTGTTTGAAACACCTAGAATGATTTCAGTTTTCCTGGCTGGATCATGTCAAATGTGATGTTCTCTTCCTCCAACAGATTGACTGTAACCCGCCCCCGCCAAAAGCTTGATATCCCTGCCTGTTACCTCAGTTATAATTCTACAGTGCTTAGTATAGCAAAAGTACCACATTTAGTCAGGATTTTGCTGGGGAAGCCAGAGAATGTTTTAGAAAATGTTTTAGAAGAAGCAGAGTGGGTTATGTGCTCCTGGTGTGTTCTGTGAATGTCAGGATTCTCCTTCTTACCAATATTTCTGGCTTTTTTTCTTTTTTGCTACATGTTCTTCAGCTGTAATACTGATGATGAGGTCTCACATTAGTGATATAATCTCTCCTGATGAAAAGTTGAATGCATGTAGTTTTGTAGAATTGATATTTTAAGTCAACTTGATGCCAAATGATTTGTGGAGAAGGATCGTGTTCTTAGTCAAAAGTATGTCAGCCTTCTCAGCTGGAGCACTGTATCTATGATTTGTGCAGTTGCATAACATTAAGACATTTGTCCAAGTAGGAATTACTCTGGTTTTGTGCACTATTTGAAGATATTCAGTGGGAACTTAGGTACCTAAGGCTTAAAAAAATTGCCTTGCAAATGCAATAAAGAGATGCCCTTTTTTTTTGCATTTCTTAGAGATGACCTGGACAGGAAACTTCAAGCTATTGCTGTTTCAAAACTACTGAAAAGTAGCTCTAATCAAGTGATATTTCTGGGATATATCACTTCAGCGCCTGGTTCCAGAGATTATCTACAGCTGATTGAACATGGCAATTTGAAGGTAACGCAATCTTAGTAAGTTTTCTGATTTGTTAAGTAAAATGTCTCTTTCCATGTTAAAAAAAACAATCCAACAATTTTATGTGTTCTCATTTATCTACTGTTATGTAGCAAACCATAGCAAAACACACTAACTTTAAACAACAGCAACCATTTACTTATTCACAGATCTGCAGTTTGCAGAGGTCTTAGCATGTACAGCTCATCTCTGCTCCATGTAGGGTTAGGTGACTCAGTGAGGGGTTTTCAAGATCCCTTATTTACATGACTGGCAGGTCGGGGCTGGCTGTTGACTAGGAGCTCAGCTGGGCCTTTGGGCTTGGGGTCTTCGTTCTTCTCCATGGGCTTCTTCCTTGCGAGGTGACTGGGTTCCAAGAGTGAGTGGGCTGACCCTGTATTGTCTTGTTTGGCCTAGCCCTGTCGTCACGTGGTGTCACTTTTGCCACAGTCACAAGCCAGATTCAAATGAAAGAAATATAAAGCGACCTCTTGATTGGAGGAGTGTCAACACATTATAAGAACGGATATGAGATATTGCTGTGGCCATATGTAGAAAATACAGCCTTCCACTTTTTGAGATGATAAAATAAAAAATGAAATGCCACATGGAGAGGCTGGCTGATCAGCCAGACAGGTACTCACCAAGTGACACTTAACTTTTTAGGTCTAAAAAACTTAAAATCATCAGTATACTCAGATGTGATCATGCTCTGGGGAACTGACACACTAATAAAATCCTCAAGACACTGATTGTACGCTAACATGCCAAATGTAATAATTTATAATGAGAAATAAAATTTTTATATATAGTTAAGCCTTTTCTAGAGTTCTTGGTCCTTTTGCTTTTAACTCCATGTCTTGAGATAATGCTTACAGAGTAAAACCGTTATTTATATTACGTTGAGTTTACTACTTTAACTCTTACAGTGTAACATTATACACCAAGTTCTTGGAGTGACAGAGGTGAGAGAGAGAATGGCATAATGGGATTTTCTACATGTGTCAAAAAACACCAAGTAACAGTGGCTTAAATAAGATAAAAGTTTATTTCTGTATAGAAGAAAATTCTGGGTGGGTGATTTGCACTGATATGGCACTTGTGGTGTCAGGAATCTTTCTTCTTTCATCTTGTGGCTCCACTTTACAAGGGCTCCATTCCCAAGTTTACCTCATGGTCAAAGATGTTTTAGGTACCAGGATAGAGGAGGGGACAAAGAAGGAACAAAAAGCTTATGCACGGTATCTCTAAAGGCCAGTGCAAGAAAACTGACCACTTCCACTCACATTTCATTGGCTGGAATTTTATCATATGGCCACCCTTTGCTGTACAGTGGTTGAGGTTTGTGATATTTAATCTCAGTGGCCATATACCCAGCTTAAAATGCTGTAACTTTGGAAGAAAAGCAGGACAGATATGAGGGAGCATGAGTTAGTCTCTGTCCTCGTGCATAAGGCAGAAAGTAGAGTCCCCATTTTGGCTTTATGGTGGTGATGTTTATTATAGAGAACACAGAAGGAAGCACTTTTGCAAAGAAGATGATGAATTCAGCTTTGGACTGGGTTTGAGTCCTTAGTGGGACATAATGGAGATGTCCCATAGGTAGTTGGACATATGGATCTGGAATTCAGAAGGACAATCAGGACTAGAGAGTGAAGGAAATTGCCAGCATAAAGGTGATTATCGAAACCATGGAAGTGGTTGAGAGTGCAAAAGGAAGACCAAAGAAGATCCCTGATCAAACCGCATTTAAGGTGGTGGATGAGGGAGGAGAAGGGAGATAATTTCAAGAAGGAGATTAAGGAGAATTCACAAGAGGAGAAAGTGGAGAGTGTGGAATCACAGAGACTACACTGATTATTTATCACTGTATAATCAACCACCTCAAAACTTAGTAGTTTAAAACAGCAGTGGTTCATTATTTCACATGGTTCTGTGGGTTGACAGAACGGTTCTCTGTTCTTGTCTGGGTTCATTCGTGCACTCAGCTCGTGGCTCAGCTGTGGCTGGAAAGTCTGTGATGGCTCCACCCACATGTCGGGAGCACTGGGGCCTGCTGGTAGCCTGGACTTGCTCCACACTGCCCCTCATCATTCACTAGCCCAGCTGAGATTTTATTCACCAGCAGTTTGACCTTAGAGCAAGTTATTTAATTTTTCTGGGCTTCAATTTCCATGTCTGTGAAGTGTTGATGGTAGTATCTGTTGCATCATGGGGTTGCTATGAGGATGGAACATACTGTAATGTCTACAAAGCCCTCAGCCTTGGATGTAGGATGACTCAATAAATATATATGTCAGATAAATGTGTATGTAAGAACATCTGTAAAGCATATGGAAGAATGTTAGACAAGGTAATGTATTGCAAGTCAGAGAAAAAATTGCATCATAGTAAGAGAGGACGTGTGTGTGTGTGTGTTTCTCTGTGTGTGTGTGTGTGTGTGTTAGGGAAGAGGAATTTAATTTTATTTTTATTTAATCCTCTGTTGGTTTCTACTATCACTGTCAGAAGCTGTGTCAAGATTGACAATGGATTTTCATAGTTTTTTTCTATTAGGAAATTTATGAATATGGGAAGGAGTTATAGTCATAATACTTGGATGAACAGATTTTACTCTTTAAGAAATGAGTTTTTAAATTCTGAAGTCTTAAAATTTGACAGCATCTTTTAAAACCTAATAAAATAAAATCATAGTTAAACAGATTCATTGTTTATTATTCCCAGTATGTATAGCTGGATGACTAAACTTTGATTTTTTCCCAAAACAAATCAGAATAGTGATTTTTAATATCATCTTTAAGATTTCTAATTTAATTCTTAAACTTAGCATAATTTTCTTATGTGTAAAAAAGGTATATATGTGTAGGATAAGTAAAGATGAACTCAGTAGCATCCATGTATCCACTACCAACGTTAAGGACAAAGTTAAGTAGTAGATAAATAAATTGCCATATATTCTTTTAGTGATTTAAAATGTGTTTTAGATAAATTTTAATAGTAAAATTCAGAAATGGCAAAAGGTCAGGTATGTCTTCATTTATGGGATTTTTCAACAGAGGAAAATTGAGACTTTTTCCTTTACTGTAACAGCTTCATATTTTGAGTTTTCTGAACACATTGTAGGAAAAAGAATAGGTTTCTGTTCTGCTTCCCTGATGAAAAATAACCCTGATCTCAAGCTTTCAACATGAAAAAGACTCATGATTACTTCCAAAATGTGTTTATTTCCATGATTCAACTTAATAGGCACATATTGAGCATCTGTGGAATGCCTGGATTTGTGCTAAGTGCAAGGGAGACAAATTTGATTGAGTGCTTCTTCTCAGGAAGGGGAGGGTGGAGACACATATAAACAAATACCTTTAGCAGAATGGTGTAGCTGGTGTGCATGAACTATTATTCCACAGAGAATGACAGAGGAAGATGTGGTAAATTCTGCTTAGGTTGGGGGTCTTGGAAAGATGCAAGGAGTCACAGACTTTATTATTATCTGCTGTGATGATTAAGTTCATGTTGGCTAGGTTATGGTGTCCAGTTGTTTGGTCAAGCAAGCACTGGCTTAATTGTTACTGTGAGGATACTTTGTGGATTTAAATGATCGGTAAGTTGATTGCACTTATGACTGATTGCATGTACAATCAACTGAGGAAATTGCCTTCAACAATGAAAGAAGTCTCATCCAATCATTTGAAAACGTTAAAAGCAGAACTGATGATTTTAGGAGTCAGAAAGAAGACTTTCCATCTCTGCTTCAGCCAAGCAGCTTCTCCTGGGGAATTCAGTAAAAACCTTCACCAGAATTCTCAGCTTGTTGTCTGCCCTATGGAATTTGGACTTGCCCATCCCCACAGTTGTGTGAGCCAATTCCTATAATAAATTTCATAATATTTACATCTATATATATATGCATATATTTCCTAAAGTTATGTTTCCTTGGAAAATTCTGACTAATACATCTGCCTAACTCCCTTTCTAAACCACTCCATTTTTGTATTCCCCACTTCTAGTCCAGGAACTAGATGGGTACATAATATATTCTCAAGAAATATATGTGGAATGAGTAAATAATTTGGACTTTAAAACTTGAGTCGAAGCCAGGCAGAGAAAAAAAGCATGCACAAAGTCATTGCTATCACTGGCTAACACATTTTCTTGGCAATTCAGAATACAAGATTTTTAGGCTTTAAGCATTCTCTTCTCTGCTTTGTATTAGGATATCGACAGCACTGACCATAACAGATGGTGTGAATATATCATGTATCGAGGGCTGATCAGGTGAGGACAGATGTTTTATGTTTCGTAAATATGTTATTTTACTCTTTGCATCTATTCTAGAAGGAGAAACTTTATGAAAGCAATTATTTTTTGTTACTTTTTATTAACATTGATTTGGCCAGTTGTACAATTTAACAATCTTTTCAAGGTGTGGCCTAATGATTTAACAAGAAATAACCATCCATTCTTTCATCCATTAATTCATTCAACAAGTATTTATTAAGGATCTGTTATGTGCCATGCATCTCCCTGGCGATGTGGATAAAACAGGAAGGAAACAAGATCCTTAACTCTCGTAGAGCTTACATTCCAATGGAAAGAGATGAAGAATAAGCAAATTAGAAATTATAGGATATGACGGGTATTGGAAAGTGTGATGAAAAAATATAAAGTCAGGTAAGATGGATGGGGAGTGCTGGGGTTGGCCCTGTATGGTATAAAGGGTGAGTAGAGTAGGTCCTTCTGATGGGGTATACTCATTTCCTAGGGTTTCCATAACTCAGGATCACAAACTGGGTGACTTATAACAACAGAAAATTACTCTCTCACAGTTCTAGAGGCTAGAAAGCTGAAACAAGGTGTCAGCAGGGCCATGCTTCTTCTGACTATTCTCAAGAAGAATTCTTCCTTGCCTTTTCCTACTTCTGTTGACCTAGGCATTCTTGGCTTGTGGCAACATAACTCCAATTTCTATCTCCATCTTCACATGGCTTTCTTCTCTTCAACCTGTATAGACATGTACATGCCATTCTCCTCTCTGTGTTGTATATCTGTCTCTCTCTTCCTCTTTTTTTTTTGAACTTATTTTATTTTATTTTTTTAAATACAAAAAAAAACACCAAACAAACACAAACATTCCTATTTTGATCATTCCGTTCTACATATATAATCAGTAATTCACAGTATCATCACATAGTTGCATATTCATCATCATGATAATTTCTTGGAACATTTGCATCTATTCAGAAAAAGAAATAAAACGAAAACAGAAAAAAATTTATACATACAATACCCCTTACCACTCCCTTTCATTGATTACTAGCATTTCAAACTAAATTTATTTTAACATTTGTTCCCCCTATTATTTATTTTTATTCCATTTGTTCTACTCGTCTGTTGACAAGGTAGATAAAAGGACCATCAGACACAAGATTTTCACAATTCTTTTCTGCTTACAAGAATACCAGTACTATTGGATTAGGGTTCACCCTTCGCATAACCTCATCTAACCTGAATACATCTGCAAAGACCCAATTTCCAAATAAGGTCACATACAAGTACAAGGAATTAAGACTTTGACATATCTTCTTGATGACATGTTTCATCCATAATATGGATTGATGCTCAGATCACAGCTTGAATGAAATGAGGGAGTCAATTTGCTTGTATCCTGGAGAAGAGCACCCCAGGCAGAGGGACAGCAAGTGCAAAATCATGAGAGGAGAGTAGGTTTGATATTTATTGGTAATAGCGAGGAGCCCATGGTGTCTGTAGTGGAGGTGAGGTCAGAGAGGTCAGGGGAACAGAACACGAGGACCGATTGATTTCCAGGTCCCTCCACTTTCAGGGTTCTTCAGTCAAGGGAAAGTTCCTGCAGTCTGGAGACCTTCCCTGAAACTCATGGGGGCTCCTCCTGCTAGTACAGAAGAGGTTTGGAGATATTCAACCCAAAGCCTTTACTTCCCTTCCTGGGGAAAGTACTGGGAACTCATAAGTGGGCTTCTAGGATGGACCTCTCTGGGTCTTAGACCCTCATTCTTACAGAGCAGTTCGATCACCCAGAAGCATCTTGGCATTACCTGCCTGGAAGTAGTGGCTGATGATTGACATTGATCACCCTATAAGTCACATTGTATTCTAAGATCTGTGGGTCTCCCCATTTCTGAAGGAAAATGGTTGTCTTCTAGGATCATCTAGAAGATCTTCACAGGATCACCTCCCCTCCCAGTGGTTGTTCAGTTATGAACAACCTGAATCTAGGTTGCTCAGTTATAAGTAACTATCCTGTGAAAGCAGACTTTTAGGTCTCCTGCGCTGTGCCCCATTTTTCTTTTAACAAGTATTGCTCGAGATTAGTGTATGCCAGGCCCCAGGGGCATAGCAGTAAAGAAAACAGACAAGGATCCCCCCTTTGTGGAGGGAAGACAGACAATAAGTGATATCCATGCTATTGTGTTTTTAGAAAGTAACACGTGCTGTGGTGAAAAAATAGAGCAGTATGGAGCATCCGGAATGTGGAAGTGAAAGTGTGACTAGGGTGGTTGAGTAGAATTTACTGAAGTAATGGACCAAGATTTGAAGGAGCAGGCCATGTGGGTATGTGGGAGAAGATCCTCCCGGGCAGAGAGACCAGTTGGTGCAAAGGCTCTAAGGCAGGAGTTTCAGGTAGGTTTGCGGAAAAGTAAGGCTAGAGGGGCTGGAGTGTGTGTGTGTGTGTGGAGGGGGGAGGTGTTGGTGGGGTAAACTGAGTTAAGTGTGGGCAGAGAGGGAAGGGCATAGATGTTGAAAGGTTCTGCAGACCCTTACTAAGGACAATATTTGAATAATTGATTCCCTTTCTTGGTTCCTGATGACTCCATGGGTCTATGTGCTTACTGAGGTGGGTCAAGGAGACCTTTGAGGTGCTAGGATCATTCTGGTTAAAATACTAATTCAGAAACCCTAAAAGGCCCAGCACATGCCCAAATGGTGGCAGGGCCGTTTAGCTTGACTGTAATTTTGGTATTTCCAAAGAGGTAAGTTGGGAAGGGGGCATGCTAAAATGTTAGTTGTGTAAAGTACTTTATGTCTCAGTTTGAAAACAGTTTCTGTTTAAATATTTACTGTAAGTGGTTGTCTTAATGGGGATATTAGAATTTTTAGAAAATAATTTATGATATAGACTGAAATAGGTATGATTTCAAGTTGTAAAAGTTGTTGGTTTTCCAAGACAACTTTTTTTTACCTCTCCTTAGGAAGAGGTTTTATTACCTCTCCTTAGGAATGTGGGATAGGATGGATTTTTGTATATAAATTTTGATACATTCATGAATATATATAAGTTCAGTAAGACTGTTAGAAGATGGGAAGGTAATTTTAAAGATACCCAAATCATCGAAGTTAGGGACTACTCCTTCTTCAGTTTCTGCCCAAAGAAACAGTTCTTTAAACTTTATCTCATGACCTAATTCAATGCTCTGCACACAGTAGGCTCTTATATACATGTTGTGTGACAATGAGAGTTTCTCCATTTTAGTGGAAGATTTGGGTTGTCAGGTCTTCAAGGACTTTTGGAGTGCCCCTGAACACAGTGTCTAAGAAACAGTTTAGAAATTTGATCTTAGAGATTTGGGAAATAAATAACCTGGATTTACTAGAGACACTGACCTCAAAGTCTATGGAGCAGCATGCATTTGGGACCTGATCTTAGACAAATACATTCACTTGTCAGACAGCTCACACCCACATCTGATAATTAGGCACAGCTCTTCTGTTATCCTTTAGGGTGATCAGACATGCTACATAACTCTGGGTTTCTGTTTCTGTTTTGAAGGTAGTTATAGGATTTGTTTCACGTGCTACTCCATTACCTCTCTGGTCCAAGCATCCATTGTCTTTCACCTAAATTATTGCAATAGTCTCTTGACTGGTCTCCCTGCTTGGACCTTTTCCCTGGAGCCGATTGTCCACACAGTAGCCATTGCAGACCTCTGCTCTAGACCTCTTTATTAGATTCCTATCTCACTCTTAGAAAAGGCTAATGTCTTTCCAGTGGCCCTCAAGGAAAGCCTTGCATCATCCGCCCCCCGCCTCGAAGTCTAAGCTCATCGGTGTTCTCGGTTAACGCCCTCCATTCCAGTCATGGTAGAGCTGGTCCTCAGGAATGCCAAGCACATTCAACCTCAGGGTCTCTGCATTTGCTCTTCCTTTCCTTACAACACTCTTTCCCCATTATCTGTTGCTTGTTCCCCTCCACTTTATTCTATTTTTTACTCAAATGTCACTTTATCAGAGAGATCTGCCCTGGCCATCCACTATAAAATAATAACCTCTGCCACCCAGCACTCACTATCTTCCTTACTCTGGCTTTTCTCTGTACTATTAATGTACTTATCACCACCTGATAGATCATATATCCATCCATGCATACATTCGTACATACATTTTTAATTTGTCCTCCCTGACTAGAATGGAATTTCCTGAGGGCAAAGACCTTGTTTTGTTCACTGCTTATTCCTGGTACTTAAAACAGTGCCTGGTATACAATAGGGATTAACATATATTTATTCATTGAATAGAATGAATGAAACTGAGTTGATTTTTTTGGAATAAACAAGTTATAAATAAGAGAAAATGAATATTTTGTTGCTCACTGTTCCCCATTTTTCCATCTGAGTGTCTCAATAAGAATTATTTAGATGATGTCTGTGAAGTGCTTTGAATTTCCTGTGGAACTGAGAGTTCTAAGCTAAAACAAGATGTGGAGTTTTCTCAGACATATAAAATCTTTCATTTTAGCCTTGTAAATGTGGGTGAAAATATCTCTGTGATATTTGGAATTTTAAAGGTAAGAAAAGAATTCCGGTACTAACTCTGGTCATTCTGAAGAATTCCTATTATTGACTCAAAACATAATTGTGTGGGTGACAACTTGGGTAGAGAGAATATTCGTTAGTGTAAAAAAGTAAAGTGAAATTGCCACGTATGTTCTGTGTGAATGTTCCTTGTTCATTTATCTCGTAAAAGTAACGTTATGATTAATACTTAGTTCTAAGCTAGTTGTAGCTGTGATATATAGAGTATGAGGTATTAGAAATGGAAAATTAGTTTAATAATGAAGGTGCCATCTGTTAGGTCACATTGGTTTTCTAGATGATGAAAAAAGCCTTTAAAAATCATTTCTATTTATGCCACAGATTGGGCTATGCAAGAATCTCCCGTGCTGAACTGAGTGACTCTGAAATTCAGATGGCCAAATTTAGGATCCCTGATGACCCTGTGAATTATAGAGACAATCAGAAAGTGGTCATAGACCACAGGGAAGTTCCTGAGAAAATTCATTTCAATCCCAGGTAAGGAAATGCCTTAATGTTGTGGACTACAGCTGTGAGACGCCACATCCCCTCTAGGGAGTCTAAATCCTACCTCAAAATAAGCTACAAATTGTATTTTGTTCTAGAGATCTCAGTAAAGATGATAAAATCCATTTTAGGATGAAATTATGGTACCTGCTTTCTGAGATAGAGAAACATGTTACTATTTCCAACCTAAGGTAAAAACAGATTACATTATCCCCACTGTCACGATCAACATCATCATGATAGCTAATAGTTTTTTAAAACTTTTTGTTTTGAAATAATTTAAAACTGATGGGAAAATTGCAACCATAATACAAAAATAGCACCAACAACTGCAATATACCCCCTCCCCAGATGCCCAGATTTACCAGCCTTCAACATTTTGCCATGATTGTCCTTCCTTCCTTCCTCTTTCTTTCTTTTCCCTCCCTCACTTCCTCCCTCACTTCCTTCCTTCATTCTCTCTCTCTTTCCTTCCTTCCTTCTTTTTTCTTTCTTCCGTTCTCTTTCTTTTTTCTCTCTCTCCCTCTTTCTTTCATTCTCTCTCTCTCTTTCTTTTCTTTCTATCATCTATCCATCAATCTATCTAATCTATCTATCTAATTTTCTAAACTTCTGAGAGTAGGTTACATGCATCATTCTCCTTTACCATTTAATACATCCATGTATCATTTTTAAGAACAGGGATATTTACTTATCTAACCACATTAATTATAGTTATCAAGTTCAAGAAATTGAACATTGATATAAAGCATACGATCTATAGTCTAATTTTTCCCTTATCCCAATAATGTCTTTTTTGGGCATGTTCTCCTCCATTATTAAATCCAGTACAGGATCATGTATTGCATTTAATTGTCATCATCTATTTAGTATTTCTCTCTCTTTAAATTGTGGTAACATACATATATAACATAAAATTTGCCATCCCAACCACTTCCAAACATACAATTCAGTGTTGTTAATTATATTACATCACCATCATCCGTTAACAAAACTTATCCATCACTCCACACTCTGCATCACCAAGCATTTACTCCCCATTTGCTGTCCCCGTCTCCACCTGCACCCCACCCCCAGTAACCTGTAATATACATTCAGTTTCTGTAAATTTGCATATTCTAACTATTTTATGTAAGTGAATTCATACCATATCTGTCCTTTAGAGTCTAGCTTATTTCACTCAATGTGATATCTTCAGGTTTCACCTGTGTTGTAGCATATATCAAAATTTCATTCCTCTTTAGGCTGGATGATATTCCCTAGTATGCATATACCATGTTTTGTTTACCCATTCATCTCTTCTTGGACACTTGAGTTGCTTCCATCTTTTGGCAATTGTGAATAATAATTACTAATATTTGAGCATTGTTGTGTCCCTGACCTTATTCTAGGTACTTTGTGTGTGTTATCTAAGTTATCCTCTTTGGCTTGGTTCTCTTTTATCCTCATTTTATAGATAAGGAAGCTCAGGCTGAGGAAAGTGAAGTAACTTCACTTGGGTTGCATCTCCTCACTTTTGGAGTTACTATGTGGGAAGGAAGTGTGTTATTAGCATTGTTGGGTTGCCATGATTCTCAACTCTGGCTGAACTTTAGATTACCTTGAAGAGCACATATAAAGATTTAGAAGTGCCAAGATGGATTTTATATATGTGCAAATGTTTATGATGACATTTCAGGCTTCATGTACTCTTTACCTATGGAATGGATATTATGTAAACTGAGAGCTAGAAAGAAAACCCAGACTTATTTTTCAGCAATGTCAACAGCCAACAATTCTTAAACAGTTGTACTGTACTTTTGGAATTATCCATAACCACAAAAAGTGGACTTTGGAGGCTAAAATTTTAGTCTGCCTTCCCCATGTTCATGGGTCTTTTTTTTTTTTATTTCTTCATTTGATGTTTTATAAACTGACCACATCTCTCCTGGTTTTATAAGTAAAACCACAGTGGATTATGTTTGACATGCAACGTAAGATCATATCCTTCTGAATACTTTTTATATATCTGTTACTTTTTTTTTTTTTAGATTTGGATCCTACAAAGAAGGACACCATTATGAGAATAGCCATCATTTTCATATGAGTACTCCCAAATACTTTATATGAACTATTTAAAGCAAGAAGTCATTGACTGGGCATGTCCAAGAAAAAAAGTATATAAGACCAAAGGAAGAAATTAAAGAAAGTGAGAAAATTCACATGAAGTTAAAAATTCACATTTTTAAGAAATATCGTATCTATGCAATGGGAAATTCCATCAATTCATAAAATATATTGCTTAATAAAAACATTTCTCATAATTATTTTTCTTAAATTTTTTGTAAAGTAGAACATGAGGTAATATAAGAAAATTTTATTATTAGAGGTAAAATAATAAAAATGTCTTACATTTTTAATGTTTTCAAAAAAGAAATTGGTTGATCAATGAGCTAAAAGTACTACACACAGAAAAGCAGCCTTAAATCCTCTTTGGGAGAAGTCAGGGAAAAATGTTTAAAGATTAAGTCTAGTTATTGGAAGAACTATGTGTATCAGCAGCAGCAGCTTCCTCATCCCCATCCTTCCCTGAGTTGTGATGCAATCGTGCCTTTATCCCCCGCTTGCATCACTCCATGGGAATACATGACGCACCACACTGATGCCTCCATTCAAGCTGCCAGGTTCTGGGAGAACATGACTTAGCACACTGAGGGATTTCACAGGGGGAATTTTCAACCCTAAAACCAATCAGGAAGGTGGCGGGGAAGATTCAGGTCAATAGCACTGTCTCCACAGGGAACAGTGATTTGAATGTTGGTCACGGAGACACATAAGGCCTTACCATCGGAAAGGCCCCAGATGCTGTCTTATCTTTGGGGACAGGGATAGGAATAGAAGAGAAACAATAGGAATAAAAGAGAAAGGTTTTATGTCATTATCTTTGGATCTATTTAAGAAAATGTATTGGGCACACTGCCATATGCAACACACTGTGTCCCAGTCGTGGTTTTAAAAATATGTCCACATACTATTTGGTACTTCCTTCACAAAGTGGAACCTAATTCACGTTTCTTAAGGTGAGAGCTGGATTTAGTGACTTACTTCTAATGAAGAAATAAAGTGAAAGAGATGGCGTGCAACTTCCACATTTTATGTTTTAAAAGATATCGTGGCTTCCTTCCTTGTCTCGCTCTCTTGGATCTGAGAGAAGCCAGCTGCCATGCTGTGGGCAGCCCTATGGAGAGGCCTGTGTGGTGAGGAACCGAGGCTGCCCGCCAGCAGCTGTGTGAGTGGGTCATCTTGGCCATGGAAACCAGCCCCAGTCTAGCTTCTGTGACTTCAGCCCTGAGGATGCCTTTACTGCAGCTACTAAGAAATCCTGAGCCACAAGCATCTAGTTAAACTGCTCCCAAATTCATAAACCACAGAAACTGTGAAATAATAACTGTTATTTTAAGCCACTGCTCCATGTATTGGGATAATTTGTTGTGCATCAACAGATGATTAATACAGCCCTTGAACCTATTCATATTAGGGGAACTTTGAGAACTTGGTAACAACAAACATCTGTTTAGTGCCTGTTCTATCCATAGTGTTGTGCTAGGCACTTGGTGGACTAGGTATCATTTAACTGAAAAAGACACCGTCCTTTTCTCTGGATCCTAAATACCAAGTTTGGGATTCAGAAAGGTACAAAACAGCTTGGTTAGTAAATACTGATTATGACTCTCTGTTGAGTCAGACGCTTGACCAGTATTATCTCCTGTTAACAATCTGCTCGGTTATGCAACCCAGACGTCAACTGGGTCTCTTTACCTTTCAGCTCTGGATAAGATAGCCAGAACTCCTATTTTACTCCCTCTAGAAGACAGTGTCCTCCTCATGACTTCCGTAAATGTGGAAGTAGAGGGCCAAGACTCACTTCTTTATGGTCATCCCTCTGCCTGACCTTCCACCTCATGTTGCAGTTCATAGATGGTCTGACTATTACATTTCTGATATCTGAAACAATGCAAGGTAAATGCAAGGAGAGAGTGCTTTTAATGTACCTAGCTAGCACCTAGCACTCAGAAAGTATTTAATATTCCCCAAAGTTCTGGGGAGGCCCAGTCTTCACATAGACAGCAAGTACTGCCTTGTCCTACACCCAGAAAACCCAAACACTGAACTCATTTCCTTCCCTGACTTCCACAAAACAAACAAAATAAAACAAAATATACTCTCCATATGTTTTAGTGGTTTTACTGAAGGTTTGGAAAGACAGAGGGTGTTTGGAGTATAAAAACTCAAAAAAATCTTCAAATAGAACAAATATTCTCTGATTTCAGAAATATTTTGCCCCCCCCCCCCCACCAGGTAGTCCATCAATCTCCCTCTTCTCTAGTTTCTCATCCCTCCCCAAGTTTTGTTTATTTCTTAGACAATCAGATTAACTATCTCTTTGTCCTGCTCTCCTGTTTACTTTTGATGCTCTCAGGACCCTACCAAAAATGTCTTTACCAAATGGGAGGTTTCAATACTTCTCTCGTGGTTTATGATAGAGCAAGAAGAAAGAACACAAACTTAACCTGATTGGCACACAAAGAACACTGCCCCAAGGAACTGCAAATTACTCATTCTATCCAAGTGCACATGGAACATTTACCCAAACTGACCAGATGCTGGGCCAAAAACCAAGACTCAACTCATGTCAAAACATTGAATTAATGCAAAGTATATTCTCCGAAAACAGTGAAACTAAGCTAGAAATGAGCAGCTCTTAAAAGACGAGAAACCCCCAAATATTTGGAAATTGAACAATGAAGTTTTAGTGGCTGGGAGGTTTCAAACAGAGTTTAGAGGTCATTCTGGAGGTTATTCTTGTGCATTATATAGATATCCCTTTTCAGTTTTCGGTGTATTGGAGTAGCTAGAAGGAAATACCTAAACTTTTTTAATTGTAATCCAGTAGCCTTAATTCTTGAAGATGACTGTACAACTAACTACATAATTTTACAGTGTGACCATGTGATTGTGAAAACGTTGTGACTGACACTCCCTTTATCCAGTGTATGGACAGATGAGTAAGAAAATAAAGAAAAATAAATAAATAATAATAATAAGGGGCTTGGGATGTTCTGGGTGTTCTTTTAAATTTTTATTCTTATTTTTATTTTTGGAGTAATGAAAATGTTCAAAAATTGATTGCGGTGATGAATGCACAACTATGTGGTGATACTGGCGAACCCGTATTATAGTTTGGACGATTATATGGTATGTGAACATATCTCTATAAAATTGCATTTAAAAAAAAGCAAAACAAGATCACAATCATGATCATCTTACTTAACAAAAAAAATTAAAATAACCAAGTTTTTAAAAAACAAAATAATATATAAACCATTTGATAAAACTCAATACCTATGTATGAGAAAAAAATCTGAGCAAACTGAATAGAAGACAACTTTCTTAATCTAACAAAGCACATATACAAAGTCTTACTGCAAACATAACAGTGAAGTACTGAATATTCCCCCCCTCATTGAGGCATGAGACATGAATGCCTACTATCATCATTCTATTTGACATTTTTCTAGAGGTCTTAGCCAGTGCAATAACACTAGAAAAACAAAGGCCATTAGAATTGAAAAGGAAGAAGTAAAATTGTCATTATTTTCAGACAACATGATTATTTATATAGAAAACACAAAAGAATTCACAGATAAACTGGAATAACTGGAAGCAGAAATCAAGTGGAAAGCGTTCAATTAGGATGAACTGGGAGGAATCTAGCATTCAAAAGAACTATGAGCCTCCTTCACATCATCAAAGTTCTTATTCCTTAAAGTATGGCCCATGGACCAGCAGCAGTGGCATCACCTGGAGTGCTTTTTAGAAATATAGTCCCAGGTCACCTCAGGTCTACCACATTTGCATTTTTTCATTTTAGCAAGGTACACAGGTTGTTTGTACGCACAATAAAATTTGAGAGACTTTGATTTCCATGGCCAAAAAAAAAAAAAATACCTCAAGCTCTCAATTGGGATTAAGGTGATTCTGAATTGGCTAGTGTCCTCAGACAACTGGTCAAAAAAAGGAAAGAAAGAAAATGAAGTACCATGAAAAATCCTCTTAGGAGGAGGATAATAGGCCCCCAATTATTTTGACAAATAATTTTTTTTAGGCACAATGTCAAGCACAGAATCAAAGATGACTGAGCATGCAAGGAGATAAGACACCATTAACCATGACCAGCAAAATAACAGATGAGGCAAACAGACAGAGTGAGGCTTCAGATATGGGATTCATCAAATATAGACTATAAAACTACGCTTACTGTGTTCAAGGACATAAAAGCCAAGCCCGAATATTTTGGTGAAGAACTATAACTCTGAAAAGTGACATACTGGATTTGGAAAAACAAAATAAAATTCCAGAACTCTCAAAATTACTATAAATGAAATTAAGAATTCAATGTTGTTTCTTCTTAACATCGGAAGAAACAAATAGCCAATAAGAATTTGTGAACTGGAAGATAGGTCAAAAGAAATTCATAAGTTTAGAGTCTGAAGGAGCCTTCAGGGAAAAAGCAAAGGGGAAATTTCAAATGCATTTGTTTAATATTTGCAAAGCTATCCCTGTTATACATACAAATAAACATATGTAATAATCCTTTTGCACCTTCATACAGTACCATGCTTTGTGCAAGTAAAAGTACATACCCCTCACTAGTTTTCACCATAAAGTAAATGGAGCACTAAAATTATGTGATTCCCTTTAATTTAGTGATTTCAATGTAAGCAGAATATTTCAGCCAGCTTACTTCTAACTATCCCAACTCCACAGAAGCTTGCTGTTGCTGAATCCTAAATTTAAAAGAAATGTCCAGATATACTGAGTGGGGTGAGGTGTAGCTGACCAAAGTTTCTCTGATTTGGGGGCTCTTCCGAGCAGACGCATTGGGCTGCCTTGGAGTAGGAAGCTAAGGTCTTGTGGGAAATTGGGGGATCTCATCCTGGGACTAATGGGGACTGCTTTGCAGATTTTTATAATGTGGTGGAATATGAAATGATCACAAACTAATGACATCTGTGAACCCAGAAAAATAAAATATGAGCTGCTATGACAATACCACACAATTCTTTAACAGAAATTTATTGGCTCATGGTTTCAGAGCCTAAAAGGCTTGCCTCCTCCTGAGGTCAGCAGTGTTCTGACTGGCCAGTATTCTTTGGGGTTCCTTGGATTTCCCATTCCATGGCAATGTCCTCTCCTTTTTGCCTGCTCTTCCAGGTTCTACTGAATTAAGGCTTCCAGCTCCTACCTAAGGCTTTCTCTCTACAACCCCTCCATTAAAAAGATTAAGATGCAACCCTTTACAGTTGACTACACCTTAGCTAAAAACAACTTCTTCAAAAGGTCCTATTTAATGGGGTTCACACCCATAGGGATGGGATTAAGATTAAGAACATGTTTTTGCCAAGGGTACATAACTCATACCTAAATATAAGTTAAATAAGTAAGTTTTCTCAATTTGAAATCTATAGATTATAAAATAAATCAATTCTATGTAATTTCGGTATTCTTGTTATTTAAAACATCAAAACCCATATTCTATAATTGGATCCAGGATGATCAGGAGCTCTGGAGATTTAATTTCCCTTAAATTCTCCTTATTTTTTAGAGATGGAAATTGCAGATCTCTTTTGTGTTTGCACTGCTTCCTAGTAGAATAAAATACCAAATAAACATTTCTTGCTCATATTTTTGCCACAACAGAAACTTCCTAACAATATCTTTGTAAACGTTTTCTAAGATTTCTGGCTGTTTTCCACTTAGTTTTTTTTTTTTTTAAACAATTTAGCTAGCTAACAAAATGTTCAATTTGGGTTTTGTTTTCTTTTTGCTTGTTCCATTTCATTTTGAGATGAGAATGCAGTCATTCTTTCTTTCTTTTTTATTAGACAAATTGTGGGCCTACAGAAAACTCATGCATAAAATACAGGGTTCCACATATACCAATCTATTATTAATACCTTGTATTAGTGTGTTACCTTTTTTACCTAGGAAGAAGGCACATTTTTTATAATGGTACTGTTAGTAATTACCCAGGGATTGATTTAAGTATCCCTGTTTGTGTTGTATAGTTCCATGAATTTTTAAAAAATATTTATTCTAGTTCCATATATACAACCTCAAATTTCCCCTTTTAACCACACTCAATGTGTAATGCACTGCTGCTAATAGCATTCACGTTGTTGTGCTACCATTACCACGATCCATCACCAAATTTTTCCATCATCCCAAATAGACAGTTTGTATATTCAAAGCATCTACTTCCTATCCCTACACCCTCCCCATACCCTGGTACCATATATTCTAGATTATAATTCTATGAGTTTGCTTATTCTAATTATTTCATATCAGTGAGATAGACAATATTTGTTCTTTTTTGTCTGGTTATTTCACTCAACTGATGTCTTCAATGTTCATCCATGTTGTCACAGGTATCAGAACTCCATTCCCTTTTTACAGGTAAATAATATTCATGTGTGCATGTTTTAGGTTCCCTAGAAAAACATAATTTACAGTATATATATATATATAATATGAGATTTTTAAATAAGATGACCTAGGGGATCTCCTTTATTCCAGGGAAACTTTTCTTTACCTCTGAAGTAGCAGTCCTATTTTCCCTTGATAAGCAACATCAATCACACCAGCCAGTACAGTAACTCCCTCCTTAGCCTGTTGATTCAGAGGCATGAAGAGCCCAAAGTGGCTGGGTGGCAGTTTTAACTTCCATTCAATGGGATCATTGTTGTGTCTCCTGGTGGAAGCACTCCTCCTTTTGGAACTAAGACTTATAAGCAGTTGAGCTTAGTTGCAGGGACAGGAAGCAAATTTTTTTCAGGGACAGGATCACTAGGGATAATAGTGAGTGCTGCAGTCCCATTTCCACCCCTTGATTCCCCTTGATTCCACCCGTTAGTCCTGGCTATGGAAGAAACAACAACATAGAGTGGACATGATTTACAGCATATACAACCTCCTGGAGAAAACTGTACCAGCCTTAAAGGTATTGCCACCCAGTTGGCACCATAACTGAGTCTTCAAAAGGCCATTCCACCATTCTATCAATCCAACTACTTCAGGATAATGGTGAACATGGTAAGACCAGTGAAATCCATCAGCATTTTCTCATTCCTGTACTTCATTTGCTGCGGTGAGTTCCTTGAAAAGAAGCAATGCTGTGTGTGGTATCCCATCATGGTGAATAAGGCATTCTGTAAGCCCATGAATGGTAGTTTTGGCAGAAGTATTCTGTGTAGGGAAGCAAACCCATATCCATAGTATATGTCTATTGCAGTTAGAACAAAATGCTGCCCCTTCCATGATGGAAATGATCCAATATAATCTTTACTTCCGGCACACTAAGCATTCTTTGCTTCTGGCACACTATGCATTCAGCAGTGGCTGTAGGCAAGCTGACCTTGGTGAGCAGAAATCCACATTGCTGAGCTCTTGCATAACCTCCATCCCTATCACCATGACCACTTATTTCATGAGCCCATTGGGAATGACAGGAGTGGCTGGGGAAAGATGTTGACTGATATCCACAGAACAGGTCATCCAGTCTACTTGATTATTGAAAAATTCCTGTGCTAAAGTCACCCTCTGTTGTGCATTCATGTAGGACACAAATATCTTCATGTTTTGTCCATTCAGAAGGCCTAAGGACTTCTGTCATGATCAGGTTCATGTGTCAACTTGGCCAAGTGATGGTGCCCAGTTATCTGGTCAGGCAAGCACTAGCTTGTCTGTTACTATGAGGAAATTTCATGGACTTAGATCATGACCATGTTGGCTGCATCCATAAATCCACACTGATTGCATCTGTAATCATCTAAGGGGAGTGTCTTCTGCAATGAGCAATGCTTAATCTAATCACCAGAAGGCTCTTAAGGAGGACTCAGAAGAGACAATCACTCTTCCTACTTCAGCCAGCCAACATCTCCTGAGAGTTTGTTGAGGACCTTCATTGGAGCATCATGGCCTGCCCTATATAGACCTTGGGGTCTACTTCCCCATGGTTGTGTGAGACACTTTTATGAACTTTATATTTACAGATACCTTCTGCTGATTCTCTTTCTCTAGAGAACCCTAGCTAATACAATTTCTTTGCCATTTGGACATGATTTTCCAATCATGTTCCTTCTAAGTCCCTGACTATCCCGTCAAGCCATTGGCCATAACCCCTGAATCAATATGCAAATGCAACTCTGGCCATATCTCTTTCCAGGCAAAATGAGCAACCAGGTGCTCTGCTCAAAGTTCTGTCCACTGTGAGGAATTCCCTTCACCACTGTTCTTCAGGGATGTCCAATAAATGGACTCTAGTGCTGAGCTTTCCTCTTTTGACTGGTACCTGTATATCATGTAATCTATAAACCAGGCCCAAATTTTCTCTCCCTCAGTCAATTGATGATAAGGAACTCCTCAAAAGATCATAGCTGCCTTGGAAAGAGAAGGTAATGTGGCAGGAGTGGGGGCCATGGGAATTTGGGCCACTTCTAAATATAACTTATTTATGCCTTCAGGGCCCACTTGAGCCCTACCTAATATTATCACTTCCATTTAATGATGGAGTGCTCTGCACAGGCCCAGTTTCATGGCTTGGTCAGCCAGACAACACCCAGTTCATATTGGGCAACTCAGATCTCTTGGTAACTTGTTGCCCTATGGTTCAATATTCAGTCCCTACTAAGGCCCAGCAGCAGACCAAAAGCTGCTTTTCAAGAGACAGTAGTTATTTGCAGATAACTGGCAAGGTTTTGCTCAAAAATCCTAAGGGTCTGCACTGTGAGTCTCCTATAGAGACCTGCCAAAGTCCAGACAGCATCTCTATTTGTCACTGACACTCTAACACCATTGGTTCTGCTGAATCATATGGTCCAAGTGGCAAAGCATTGATCATCTGACCTCCATAAGCCACCCCTACACTGACTGGTGGACCATAATGACATTTTGGTGTCCTGGAATTAATATCACTTCCAAGTCAATGTCTAATATCCCTGAAATATCTGATCATTTCCTTTCTCCCAATTCTTACTTTCCCTGGTAAAAGCCCTTAGATCCCTTTGGGGATGGCTGGGAGGAAGATTAACAGTATAAATTTTGGGCAGTGTAGCAGGGTCCTTCCCCAAGGGGACCCAGCCTTCCCTTCATTCAAGAGGCTCTGGTCTGTACTCTGTCTCAAGTCTGAGAATTGACAAAGGGCCCAATCTCTGTTGCTGTAATTTAAATTAGACTTTTATTCACTTGACCTAGAACTCTTCTGCTTATACAGATCAAGTGTGATGGTTTGAACCTGTATGTACGCCAGAAAAGATCATGCTCTTAAATTTAACCCATTCCTATGCATGTGGACCCATTTTAAGTAGAATCATTTGGCGAGTACGATCTTAAATTAAGATTTGAGCAACATCATTCAGTATAAAATGGTAAAAGACAGAGATAAGATGCAGAAAAAAGCTAGAGGAGCCAATAGAGAAAAGCCCGAGAGAAGCTCAGAGAGAGAAGCCAAACAGGCTGAGAGAAAAGCAGGAAAACTCAGAGAGAAAAGTCAGGGAAGCTTAGCTTAGAGAGGACACACAGAAACAGAAAGGAAGCCCCTCAAGCCATAAGCTGAAGCAATGAAACCTGGGAGAGAAGGGAGAGACCACATGCCTGGCCATGTGAAGAGGAGACGAGGGTCGTCAGTAGCCTGTCTTCAGGGAGAAAGCATCACCTGTTGCTGTCTTATTGTGGACATTTTTATGGACTGAGAACTGTAAGCTTATCAGGTAATAAATTCTCATTATAAAAGCCACCCCAAAGTGGTGCAATGGTGGCTCAGTGGCAGAGTTCTCGCCTGCCATGTTGGAGACCTGAGTTCGATTCCTGGTGCCTGCCCATGCAGAAAAAAAAAAAAAATCCATCCCATTTCTGGTATACTGCATTTTGTCAGCTTTAGCAGTCTAAAACATCAAGTAAGAATTTATTGGACTGTCCATCATTTTTATTTTTATTTTTTTGCACCGGGAATCAAACTCTGGTCTCTGGCATGGCAGGCAACAACTCTGCCTGCTGAGCCACCGTGGCCCACTCCATCCATCTCTTTTAACCTAGGTATCCCGTGTTCTACTAGGCACAGCCATAGAACCATGCAATCCAGACTACTTTGATAACTGCTTTGAGTGTGCTTTCCATTATGGTAGCCATGCCTCCCTTGTCTTTAGTGATTAAGTGCTGCCACTTGGTTTCTACCAAGCTGGCATCTGATCATCCCCATTGTGTTTAAGGATTCAAGTTTGGCGAGAGCAGTTCCCACAGTGATATCTGGCCTACAGAGAAGAGCAATCACAGAGCTCTTCAGGGATGATGGAATCACTCTCACCAATTTATTCTTCACGTTCCTGGTGAAAGGTGTGTTGTCTGGACATTCCTGGGGCAGAAGAGCAAGCCTTACATGATAAATGCACTCTAACATTCTAATCTCTTGAAGCCTTTCGATCCCCTCATCTGCATTACACCACAGCAGTCCTTGCATTACAACTTCAGGCTATGTAGGCCACCTTTTGTTCCACGCTGCAGGCAACCCTCTGAACAAACTGTTAGAGCCCTTTCTATCCACTTAAGCTTCAACACTGAATCCGGAATCTCTGCTCAGCAGGCCCATATCAATAAATTCAGCCTGATTCAACTTTATGTTCTTTCACCATTATCCCACACTCTTAATATCAATTCCAACACATGTTCCCCTGAAATATGTCTATATAAATTGCAAAAACCATGCAGTTCATTTGGTGTGTACTGCATCTCCTCATGGGCCACATTTTGTACCTCACCTTTTGGGGCCTGTTGGGACTACTGTCTAGTTAAAAAACTGGAGGAAAAGAGGGATGGTTGGGGTGGGTCATGAGAAGAATTAGCAGTGTCTTATTAGCCAACTGCCTCAGGACATTCCATTACAGTTTCATCTGGTGAAATAGGATTAATCTCTTCTGACAGAAGTGTGAAGACTGTTTCCTTAGAGATGGTGGCTACAGGTTTATCAGGCACAGTAGGGTTAATCTCTTCAGGTGGAAGTTATATGGCTGATTCTTCAGGGCAGATTGGAGATTTGGTGGCTAATTCCTCAGGGCAGATCATTACAGATTTATATGGTAAAGACTTAGTAGAGTCTAGGGTTTCAATATAGCCATCATTATTATTATCAACCCATGTGTCCCCATTCCAATTTTCAGGATCCCATTCTTTTCCAATCAATGCCCTCACTTCAACAGCAGACAACCTGCAAGATGAGAAATCAATATAAGTTGTTATTCAGCCATTCATACAATGAGACTTGTGTCTGGTTTTCAGAAATCTCAAGTCTGCAGCTACATGAAATAAGATTTCCTTTCAGGGCACACAGAAACTTTCACATCTTTCATGCAGGGCTTTAAGTTGGGAATTTGAAGGCTTGAACTTTTATTCCTTTTTTTACAACTATAAGCAGCAATTTTAGGAACAACCAGCCAACATCATTATACTTTTTACATCACAAAACTCTATTAAGTTGTCAAAACACTCTCACCCAGAGCCTTACGTCTTATAAGCATCTGAATACCTGTATCCACTGGTGATATTTTGTGTATCTCTATTGCCAACTCACACCATGGACTATCAGTGTCATCTTAATTGTTGGGAAGAGTTATTAGTTATGTTAATCAAATCATCTTAAAGAACCAATTCCCAAAACCCCAGAACCAATCAGAAATCTCACCCTTAAGATTCTTTTTCTCAAGAACCACTCCTAATACTCAAATCTGTATTAGTCAGGGTTCTCTAGAGAAAGAAAACTGACAGGATATATATATAAACTGACAGGATATATATATATATATATATACACACATATATAGTATGAAAATATTATGAAATGTTTAAAAAAGAAATTGATTCATGCAATATGGGGATGGACAAGTTCATATTCCATAGGGCAAGCCACAAGTGAGAAATCCCAATGAAGGTTTTTGATTAATTCCCTAGGAGAATTTGGCCATCTGAAGTCTCCCTTCTGACTGCTAATATTATAAGGTCTTCAACTGGTTGGATAAGACTTTTCCCATTGTTGAAAACAATCTCCTTAGTTGATTGTAGATATAATTAGCCATAGATTCAGTCAAATGACTGATTATTTAAATCCAAGAAATATCCTCACAGTAACAATGTCAGTGCTTGATCAAACGACTAGATAATACAGCCCAGCCAAGTTGACACACAAACTTAACCATCATAGTGTATATACCAGATTTTGTTTATATGTTCATCAGTTGATGGACAAATGGGTTGTGTCCATCTATTGGCAATTGTGAATGATGCCACCATGAATAATAATATGCAAATATCTGTTTCAGTCCCTGCTTTCAGTTTTTTTTGATGTTTTTGGGATGTATACATACAAGTGGGATTGTCAGGTCATATGGTAATTCTATAACCAACTTTCTGAGCAAACTGTCAAACTGTTTACCATGGAAGCTGTGCTATTTTCCTTTCCTTTTGGCAATGAAAGAGTGTTTCTATTTCTCCACATCCTTTCCAACATTTGTAATTTTCTGCCTTGTTAAATAGTTGCCTTTCTAGTGAGTGTGAAATGGTATCTCGTTGTGGTTTTGATTTACATTGTTCTAATGGTTAACGATTTTCATGTGATTTTTGGCCATTTGTGTATCTTCTTTGGAAAAATGTCTATTCAAGTCTTTTGCCCATTTAAAAATTTGATTGTTTATCTTTTTGTTGTTGAGTAGAAGGATTTCTTTATATATATTCTGTATATTAAACCCTTATGGGATATGTGTTTCCAAATATATTCTCCCATTATATATGTTGTTTTACTTTCATAATAAAGTCCTTTGATACAAAAAGTTTTTACATTTGATGAGATCCCACCTGTGCTGGTTTGAAAGGATGTATATCCCCTAGAAAAGCCATGTTTTAATCTAAATCCCATTTTGTAAAGGCAGAATAATCCCTATTCAATACTGTATATTTGAAACTGTGATCAGATCATCTCCCTGGAGATGTGATTTAATCAAGAGTGGTTGTTAAGCTGGATTAGGTGATGAAATGTCTCCATCCATTTGGGTGGGCCTTGATAAATTTCTGGAGTCCTATAAAAGAGGAAACATTTTGGAGAATGAAGGAGATTCAGAGAGAGCAGAGCAGAATGACATCACCACAAGAAGCAGAGTCTGCCTGCCAGCGATCTTTGGAGATGAAGAAGGAAAATGCCTCCCAGGCAGCTTCATGAACTAGGAAGCCAGGAGAAGAAGCTAGCAGATGACACTGTGTTCACCGTGTGCCTTCTAGATGACAGAGAAACTCTGACTATATTTGCCATGTGCCCTTCCACTTGAGAGAGAAACCCTGAACTTCATCAGCCTTCTTGAACCAATGTATCTTTCCCTGGATGACTTAGATTGGACATTTTTATAGACTTGTTTTAATTGGGACATTTTCTTGGCCTTAGAACTGTAAACTAGCAAACTAGAATACCACCTGTCTATTTTTTTCTTTTGTTGCTTCTGCTATGGATAAAAAGCTTAAGAAATTTTTGCCTAACAGAAGGTCCTGAAGATGTTTTTCTGTGTTCCCATCCAGGGGTTTTACAATTCTGGATCTTATATTTAGGTCTTTAATCCATTTCAACTTGCTTTGTTTATGGTTTGAGGTAGGGATACACTTTCAACCTTTTGCAAGTGGAGATCCAATTTTTCTAGCACCATTTGTTCAAGAGACTATTCCTTTCTAATTGAGTAGTCATTGCTACCTTGTCAAAAATCAGTTGGCCAGACCAAAGGGGGAAGAGTGAAATCAGACTAATTGTCAATGGCTGAGAGATTCCAAACAGAGTCGAGAGGTTATCCTGGAGGTTATTCTTATGCATTAAGTAGATATCACCTTGTTGTTCAAGATGTAGTGGAGAGGCTGGAGGGAACTACCTGAAAATGTAGAGCTGTGTTCTAGTAGCCATGTTTCTTGATGATGATTGAACAATGATATAGCTTTCACAATGAGACTCTGTGAATGTGAAAACCTTGTGTCTGATGCTCCTTTTAGCTACTATATCAACAGAAGAGTAGAACATATGGAATAAAAATAAATAATAGGGGGGAACAAATGTTAAAATAAATTTAGTTTGAAATGCTAGTGGTAAATGAAAGCGAGGGGTAAGGCGTATGGTATGTACAATCTTTTTTTCTCTATTATCATTTATTTCCTTTTCCGTTGTCTTTTTATTTCTTTTTCTAAATTGATGCAAATGTTCTAAGAAATGATGAATATGCAACTATGTGATGATATTAAGAATTACTGATTGTATATGTAGAATGGAATGATATCTTAATGTTTTGTTTTGTTAATTTTTTTAATTAATAAAGAAAGTTAAAAAAAAAGAAAATAAAAGGAAAAAACTGTAAACTTGCAATGTAATAAATTCCCGTTTTTAAAAGTGAAAAAAAAAATCAGTTGGCCATAAATATGGGGGCTGGTTTCTGAGTTCTTAATTCTGTGCCATTGGTATATAGGTTCTTGTGCCAGTACCATGCCGTTTTGATTATTATGGCCCTGTAATAAATTTAAGATCAGAGAGTGTGAGTCATCCAACTTCATTCTACTTTTGGAGGATGGTTTTGGCTATTCAGGGCCCCTTTCTTTTCTATATAAATTTGATGATTGCTTTTCCATTTCTGCAAAGAAGGTTGTTGGAATTTTTATTGGGAGTGCATTGAATCTGTAAATTGCTTTAGGTGGTATTGACATTTTAATGATAGCCTTCCAATCCATGAACACAGCATTTCCTTCCATTTATTTAGGTTTTCTTTAATTTCTTTTAGCAATGTTTTGTAGTTTTCTGTGTACAAGGTCTTTACATCCTTGGTTAGATTTATTCCTAGACATTTTATTATTTAGTTACTACTGTGAATAGGATTTTTTCTTCTAATTGTTCACTGCTTGTGTATGGAAACACTGCTGATTTTTGGATGTTGCCCTTCTACCCTGCCATTTTGCTGAATTTGTTTATTAGCCCTAGAGCTTTTTTGTGGATTTTTCACGATTTTCTGCACATCTATAAATAGGGAAAATTTTACTTCTTCCTTTCCAATTTGGATGCCTTTTATTCCTTTTTTTTTTTTTTTATGAACTGCTCTGGCAAGAACTTCTAGTGCAATGTTGAATAACATTGGTGACAGTAGGCATCCTTGTCTTGTTCCTGATTTTAGAAGGAAAGCTTTTGTCTTTCACCATTAACTTGGATGTCAGCTGTGGGTTTTTCATGTATGCCCTTCATCTTGATGAGAAAATCTCCTTCTATTTTTAATGTTTTAAGTTGCCGTGTTTTGTCAAATGTCTTTTTGCATTAATAGAGATGATCATGTGTTTTTTTTTCCTTCATTCTGTTAAGGTAGTGTATTATATTAATTGGTTTTCATATGTTGAGCCAACCTTGCATACCAGGGATGAGTTCCACTTAATCATGGTGTATAATTCTTTTAATGTGCTGTTTCATTTTGTTTGCTAGTAATTTTTTGAGGATTTTTGAATCTATTATTCATAAGAGATATTGATCTATAGTTTCCTTGTGGTATCTTTATCTGGTTTTGGTATGAGGGTGATGTTGGTCTTGTAAGATGAGTTAGGGAGTTTTCCCTCCTTGTTTTGGTTTGCTAAACCTGACAAAATGCCATATACCAGGAATGGCTGACTTTTAACTATGAAGATTTATTAGCTTACAAATGTATAGTCTAATGCCATCAAAATGTTCCAATTAAGCCATCAACAGGATGATACCTTCTCTGAAGACCAATTACCAGTAAGCTTGGGTTCCTCTGTTGGACAGTAAGGCAAATGGTGATGTTTGCTGGTCCTTCTTTCATAGGTTTCATAGATTCAGCTTCTGGCTTCTCTGCTCTGCCTGTGACTTTTTCTCTAAACATCTCTGAGTGTTTCTCTATTTCATCTGTTGGCTTCTCTGTGGCTTTTATCCTTTTATAAAGGACTCCAGTAGGAGGATTAAAACCTACTTTGAATTGGGCACATCACATCTCATTCCCAATTGAAATAACTTAATCAAAAGGTCCCACCTACAATAGGTCTGTACCCACAGGGTCTTTTTGGGATTACATACAATTTCAAACTATCACACTCCTCTTCAATTTTTTGGAAGAGTTTGAGTAGAATTGGAATTAAGTTTTCCTGGAACATTTGGTAGAATTCTGCTGTGAAACGATCTGGTCCTGGATTTTTCTTTGTTTGGAGGTTTTGGATGACTGATTTAATCTATTTACTAGTAATTGGTTTGTTGAAATCTTCTTTTTTTACTTTTTATACATTTATTATTCCCCCAAGGTGGGTGCACCATTCCTGGAAGTACTGCAATACCAGGTCAATGCGCAGAGTGGATGGAGCAAGCTCCTATTCCATCTCCAAACTCCAAAATTCCATTTAATATATTGTCTTCAGATAGAGGACGTATCAAATATTCTATTTATCTTTGAGTCAATGTAGGCAGTTTGTGTATTTCTAAGAATTTGCCCATTTCCTCTAGGCTATCTAATTTATTGGCATACAGTTGTTCTTAGTTTCCAGTTATAAACCTTTTTATGTCGGTGGGGTAGGTAATAATATCTCCTTTTCCATTTCTGATTTTCATGACTTATGGCCTCTTTCTTTTTTTTTCTTTGCCTGTCTAGCTAAAGGTTCATTGATTTTGCTTTTCAAAAAACCAACTTTTGTTTTTTATTCTCTCTATTGGTTTTTAATTTTCTATATCATTTATCTCCCCTCTAATCTTTGTTATTTCCTTCTTTCTGCTTGCTTTGAGTTTACCTTGCTGTCTTTTTCTAGTTCTTCTAATGAGGTTAGGTCTCTGATATGAAGTTTTTCTTCTTTTTAATGTAAGGATTTAGAACTATAAAATTCTCTCTCAGCACTACCTTTCCTACATCACATAAGTTTTGGATGTTGCATTTTCATTTTCATCCACCTCAAGATACTAATTTTGCTTCTGATTTCCTTTTTAACCCATTGGTCGTTTAAGAGGATGTTGTTTAGTTTCTGTTTATTTGTGAATTTTCCCTTTCTCCTCCTGTTATTGATTTCTAGCTTCATTTTGTTATGGTCAGAGAAAAATACATGTATGATTTCAATATTTTTGAATTTATTGAGACTTGCTTTATGACTCATCATTTGTTCTATCCTGGATAATAATCTATGTGCACTCAAGAAGAATGTGCATTTTGTTTTTATTGTGTGCAGTATTTCATATATGTCTCTTAGGTCTAGTTGGTTCAGTGTGTCATTAAAGTCCTTATTGATCTTCTAACTAGATGTTCTATCCAATACTGAGAATGGTGTGTTAAAATTTCCTACTATTTATGTAGAACCATCAATTTCTCCCTTCAAATCTATCATATTTGCTTCATATATGTTAGGGCTCTGCTGTTAGGTGCATAAATATTTATAATTGTTCCATCTTCTTGTTCAGTTCAGCCTTTCATCAGTATTGAGTGGCTATCTTTGTCCCTTATAACTATTTTAAAGTCTATTTTATCTGATATTCCTATAGCTACCCCAGCTCTCTTTTGTTTATTACTTGCATGGTATATATTTTTCCATCCTTTCACTTTCAACCTACATATGTCTTTGATTTTCAGGTGGGTCACCTGTAAGTTAGCATATGGTTGTGTTATGCTTTTTTAACCCATTTTGCCAATCTTTGCCTTTTGACTGGAGTGTTTGGCCCATTAACATTTAAATTAACTATTGACAATGCAGGACTTTCTTACTATCATCTGCCATTTTGCTAGTTAGTCTTTGTAAGTATTTACATCTTTTGTCCCTCAATTCTTTGATTAATGTGTACTTTCATATGTATTTGCCTTAAAAAAATTGTAACATATTGAGTTTCTGCTCATTTCTTTCTGGATATACTTTTCATGTATTTTCATTGTATTATCCCGAGGTTAAAATTTAGTAGCCTAAATATATAATAGTTATATTTGATTAGATACCAACTTGACTTCAATACCATATACATATACTGTTCCTATATCCATCTATCCTCCAGCTTTTTTTAGACATTTTAAAATTTGAAATATAACATATATACAAAGAAAAGAAAGAAAAAGCAATAATTTTCAAAGTATACTTCAACCAGTAGTTACAGAACAGATTTCAGAGTTTGTTAGTGATTACCGTTCCACTATTTCCTGCTCTCAAACACTGGAGGCTAGAATAAATATCACCTACTATATTAGACTAAAGGCAGAGAGTTTTATTATGTCTAGAACCTAAATTTCTCCTAACACACAATCTAAATCAACTTTGTCTGGGCAGCTCATTTAAACAACACAGACTCCTAGAGTCCAGAACAGGGACAAAGCCTTGTAATTTTGTATAACTTAATGTAATACCAGGATACAACTCCGACTATGATGGGCTGATAATTCAAAAGTATTGATAGAGTCCCTTGAGGATCTGAAGGAAAAAAAATAGAACTATTAAACTTTTCCCATCTGGGAAACTCCGGGTACCTCTCAACCACTGGAGACTCACAAGAAAACAGGCCAAGCCCTTGATTTTGAGGCTTGCCCTTATTTCTGTAGTGGAGAAACTAAGACTACCTATAATGAGGCCTAAGAGTTGCTTCCAGGAAACCTCCTTTTGTTGCTCAGATGTGGCCTTTCTCTAAGCCCAACTCTGCAGGGAAAATCTTTACCCTCCCCAATATGTGGGACATGACATTCATGGGTGAAAGTCTCCCTGACAAAGTGAGGTATGGCTCCAGGGGATGAGTCTGGCCCTTGCGCTGTGGCAATACCTTGCTGACCTCCCACCTTTTTTTGTACTTGTTACAAATTGTATGTTTGTACATTGTATGTTTGAAACCATTGATTTATCAATTTAACATTACTTTTTATGCATTTGCATTTTAGCACCTGTCAGAAGTAAGAAGTGGATTTACATATTAAAAAATACATTATAATTGCCCTGGCATTTCTAATTATCCAAATGCATATCTTTACCAGAGGACTTTATTTCTTTATGCTACTTCAACTCACTGCCTACCATCCTTTAATTTCAGTCTGAACAACTCCCTTTAGTATTGCTTGCAGGGCAGATCTAGTGCTGATGAACTCCCTCAGCCTTTGTTTATTTGGGAATGTCTTTAAACTCTCCCTCATTTTTGAAAGAAACTCTCTCTGCATATGAAATTATTGGTTGGCAGTTGTTTTCTCTTAGCACTATTAAGTATTTCAACTTATTACCCTCTTCCTTCCCTGGTGTCTTATGAGAAATCAGCACTTCATCCAGTTGGGTCTGTGTTGTACACAACACATTGCTTTTCTTTTGTAGCTTCCAGAACTCTCCCCTTGGCTTTGTATTCAATAGTTTAGTCAGCACATGATAGAAGCATATTTTTCTTCAAGTTTTTCCTGTTTGGTGTTCTCTGGAATTTTGCATGTGCATATTCACATTTTTGTTATGTTTGGAAAGTTCTGTCATTATTTCTTTGAAAAACCTTCCTGTTCCTTTCTCTTTTTCTTCTCCTTTTGGGACTCCCATGATGTGTATATTGATATACTTGGTGGTGTCCCAGTGGTTTCTTAAGCTGTTTTAGCTTTTTATAATTATTTTTCCTTTCTACTCTGTGGTAGTTAGATTCAGTTGTCAACTTGGCCAGGTGAGGGTACCTAGTTCTGTTGTTGAGGACATGAACCTCGTCAATTGCTGATTACATCTGCAGTTGGCTAGGAGGCGTGCCTGCTGCAATGAATGATGTTTGACTTAATTGGCTGGTGCTTAAATGAGAGAGCTTAATGTAGCACAGTCCAAGCAGCTCAGCATACCTCATCTCAGCACTCGCAGCTCAGTCTAGGCCTTTGGAGATGCAGAAAGAAATCACCCCAGGGAAAGTTGTTGGAACCCAGAGGCCTGGAGAGAAGACCAACCGAGATTGTCCTGTGCCTTCCCATGTAAGAAAGAACCTCAGTGGAAAGTTAGCTGCCTTTCCTCTGAAGAACTAATGAAATAAATCCCCTTTTATTAAAAGCCAATCCATCTCTTGTGTGTTGCATTTCAGCTGCTGGCAAACTAGAACATACTCCTTATCATAATTCATTTCCATTTTCTTGTCTCTGAGTTCACAGATTCTGTCTTCCGCCAGTCCCAATCTGCTGTTGAAATCCTCCAGGTAATTTTTAATTTCAGTTATTGTGATCTTGAACTCCAGTAGCTCTGTCTGATCCCTTTTAAAATTTCCTAACTTTTTATTGAGATTCTTATATTATTCATTCATTGTTTTCCTGATATCCCTTAATTCTTTCTATTTTCCTTCATGTCCCTTAGCATATTGATTATTTTCCTGATACCTTTTAGTTCTTTTCCTGTATTTTCTTTAATCTCCTTGAAAATATTGAAGATCATATTCTTCTTTATTGATGCCTTCTGAATTTTTATCCTCTTCCTTTGGACAGGCCATCATTTCCTGTTTCTTTGTCTTGTAATATTTTGTTTTACACATTATATTTTAATACTTTAAAATGTTAACGCTGGGATTTAGCCCTTGTGGTGTTTGTTTCTTGAGTTTGTTCCAGCTAATGCTATGGCAAAGATTTTCTGGAGTGTCAGGAGCCACTGAAACCAAGAAAACATGAACAAAAACACCTTTTATCCTCTTTTCAAATTGGCTTTGCATTGCCTGGCATTACTCCTCAGAGTACAGTCCTCCTTTCAGGAAGGTCAGCTGAAGGTGAATGCAAAGTGCAGGGTCCTCCCTGTCTTCTTGGGCCTTGTCTTATCTTGGACTTGTGCTTGCTAGTGGCTTTATGAGTTCCTCTATTAATAGGAGTTTGAAAGCCCACTCTACATCCTGGGAAACTGACCTTTTCCCTCTCCCAGGTGTTCCACTGCTGGACTAAAAGCAGGTAAGCCTTTAACCTATGTCATCAGCCTCAATTGTTTCTTACACTGTCTTTGTTGTTTCAAGCTGCTTCTGCCTAAAGAGCAAGTTCTTGGATGGGGAAACAGCAGAGAGGAGTTTTTCAATTCAGTCTTTCCAGTGGAAACAAGGTCAATAACCCAAAGGGAGTAACAGCCAGCTCCAAACTGCCCTTGGAAGGGGTTGAAGGAGGGGTCAGCAACGGTGTCTTCTTCCTCAGCTTTCTGTAACTGTGTTTTCTTGACCTGTCCAGCAAATTCAGACTTTCAGCTGTTCTCCTCAGCTTTGAAGAAGCCTATCATCTTTAAGTCTCCTCTGTTGCTTTTGCTAGGGGGAGTTGAGATAATGGCTGCCCTCTGAGCTGGTACCCCACTGTCTGAAATAGCTAATCAAAAGTAGTCATCAGTAATCACACCACACTGCCTCCTCGGATCTTGGAGAAATATGTTTTCATACTTCTCTGGCACCAGCAAGCTGCTCCAGGGACTAACCCCTCTGCTATCTGCCACAAGAGTGGGGGATGGATAATGGTTACTACTACATGGAGAGAATAATTCACTTGTATTTACTGCAGTTTATCAGGGTTTTTTCACCTGCTCTTCCCTGGATACTGCCCAACATTCTACTGGGCTCCATAGTTTCAAAATAATTGATTCAGACAGTTGTTGCCTGTTTAATAGTTGTTCTGACAGAGAAACTGATTCCTGGAGCACTGAGAATTGAACCCGGGTCTCTGGCACGGAAAAACTCTACCTACAGAGCCGCCGTGGCCCAACCCTCATTGTTTCTTAGGGAGATGGGTCTGCTAACTTGGTCAAAAGATGGTGGAAGTCAGAATGCTATGGGGGGAAGTGGAAAGAGCCAAATCTCTCCTCTGCTTTGTAGTGTGAGTACTCTAAGCGGTGACTGTGTCTTCCATTCCAGGGACCAGACTTTTGTTCTTCCTCTCTTTGCTCTTCTACCAATTTCCTACATCGGAGAATCTGGCAATTCAAAAGCTGTTGTCTTCTTGCTTCCCTTTTCTCATTTGATTTTTGAATTAAAAAATATCATTTAGTTAGGCGGATAGTGGGGATAAGAGAGAGAAGTAAAAAGGAAAGGTGCTTATCTGCTGTATTGTGGAGAAGCAAGCTTATTTTGTACAGTTGAGTCAGTAGCTATTTTGATTCCCATGTATTTGGGAAACATTCAATTATTTTAGCTATCGAGTCCTATGAACTTATCACAGTGGTCTCTTTCTCTTAAACTATCTATCTATATAAAGGATCTAGAGAAAAATGAATGTCTTCATTCTGTGAGCAACAAATAGGAGCAGCAATATAGCCAAGTAGTTTGAGAGTTATTATGTCAAAGAAGACTTTAAAATGGGAAGTACTTAGCCATGCTCATTATTAATAGCACAGACACCTTTAATACAGTGCATATTTTTTCTCTGCATTCAGTCTTTAGGTGAAAGAGGCAACAGATAATAATATATGCCCAGAAAAGAGACCCTGAATAGATAAAGATACCCTAAAAAAAAGAGTGAAGTGGGAGAACTTAAAAGCTTACTATAAAGCCACAGTGGTCAAAGCAGCATGGTACTGGCACAAAGATAGAAGGATTAACCAATGGAATAGAATCAAGAGTGCAGAGATAGGCTATCAAATTTATGGACATTTGATCTTCGCTAAGACTCCCAAATCCATTGAATTGGGACAGAATAGTCTTTTCAATAAATGGCATGGGAGAACTGGATTTCAATAGCCAAAAGAATAAAAGAGGATCCCTACCTTACACCCAATGCAAAAATTAATTCAAAATGGATTAAAGACCTACATGTAAGAGCCAGAACCATAAAACTTCTAGAAGAAAATGTAAGGAAACATCTTCAAAAGCTAGTAATAAGAGGTACCTTCTTAAATTTTATACCTAAAGCATAAGCAGTGAAAGAATATATGGACAAATGGAATCTCCTTAAGATAAAGAATATCTGTGCCTCAAAGGACTTTGTTAAAAAGGTGAAGAGGCAGCCAACTCAATGGGAGAAAATACTTGGAAACCACGCATCAGATAAAGGCTTGATATCCTGTGTACATAAAGAAATTATACAGCTCAACAACAGAAGAAGAAACAATCCAATTACAAAATGGGCAGAGGACATGAATAGACATTTTTCTGAAGAGCAAATACAGATGGCTAAAAAACAGATGAAGAGATGCTCATTTTCTTTAGCTATAAGGGAAATGCAAATTAAGACAATGATGAGCTATCACCTCACATATATAAGAATGGCTGCTATTAAACTAACAGACAACTACAGGTGTTGGGGAGGATGTGGAGAAATAGAAACACTTATTCACTGTTTTGGGAGTGTATAATGTTGCAGTCACTGTAGAAGACAATTTGGTTATAACTCAGAAAACTAAATATTGAGTTGCCCTATGACCTGACAATATGAAACTCAGTATATACCCAGAAGAGCTGAGGGAAGTGACATGAACAGACATTTGCCCACCAATGTTCATAGCAATACTATTCACAATTGTCAAGAGATGGAAACAATCCAAATGCCCATCAACAGATGAGAGGATAAACAAAATGTGGTATATACCATACAATGGAATATTATGCAGCAGTAAGATGAAATAATGCCCCACATATATGACAACAGGGACAAACCTTGAGGCTGTAGTGCTTAGTGAAATAAGTCTGTCACAAAAGGACAGATACTATGTGATATCATTATTATGACTCTGGTAAAGGTAATCTCAGAGGTTACACTGTAGAATATAGCAGACCCAGAAGTACACAAAAGCTAGAGATAGAGGAAAGGCTACCCAAAGAGGGTGAATCTAAATGCAAGGTAACGGATAGAAGTGATGACAATTAATTAGCAGATTTATTAGTAACTTTGCCATATTGAAGGTGAATATGACTGAAAGGGGATGTATAGCACCATGTATCTCAATGCTTAAATTTATGATTATAAATAAGTTCTCACATGATCTATTTCAATGATTCAAAAGTGGACAAGGCATCAAGGGTTGTGGGATATAGGGGGAAAACTGAAATTGCATGCTATGGCCAATAGTTAACAGGAAGATATCAACAGCACCACAGCACTACCAGGGGCAACTAACTGGGGCGGGGGAAGGGACAAGTGATAACAAGTAGTTTTGATTCAATAGTTGGTGATGTTATGTTTGCTGTTTTTTTTGTCACTACAGATCAGTGAAAATTGTCTAAAATTGAGAGTGCTGCTGATTGTATAACCAAATGAAGATACTATGAGACATGATTTGTTTATTTTGAACATTACCCGTGATGCCCAATGGATGGAGGGAACTGAGGGATACAGTGACTGAGAAGTACAATGGTAAGCGGTGATACATTTATATGATGGAATTTGGTATGGCTACAAAAAGAAGGGACGTCAAGGGGCACATGATAAACTAAATAACCCTTGGGGACAATAGGCTGTACAGAATGGGCCAGAAACAAAAGAACAAGTATCTCTCAGAAAATACTTTTAAAATAAATGAGAGCCTGGATTGTGGGTCCTTATAGTAGCTACATTTGGTCTGAAAAGTTATGAATGTCTTTCAGGATTCTGAGACACTGAGGTATATGTGTATCAGCTGGTGTTTCCCTGGAACTTTGAGTAGCTCTGTGATACCTGGGTCCCAGAAATGGAGAGCTGCAGATTTGAAAGTTAGCATAGCTATATATAATAACAATCGTAACCGAGAAAGAATCAGGCCTCAATTAGAGTTTAAAACAAAACCAATTTTGGCTGGGTCTAAAGTAAATTGGAATGCAGAGTAAAGATGATAGTGCATGTACTCTAGATCTTCAGTTACACTATGAGATCAAAGGCAAAGAGGTTTATTATGTCCAGAACCTAAATTTTCTGTAACACATAGTCTGAATCAGCCTCTCTAGTGAGATCATTTAGTCAGCCCAGACCTCTGGAGTCTAGAACAGGAACGAGGCCTTTTCATTCTCTATGGCTTGGTGTAGTGCCAGGATGCATCTTAGACTATAGTGGGCTGATATTTGAAACGTACTGGTAGAGTCCCTTGAGGATCCGAAGGGGAAATATATAAGCACATAAAAATATATATAAATATAAATACATATATATGGAACTATTAAACTCTTCCACCTGGGAAACCTTGGGTACCCTCCCAACTATTGGAGACTCCCAAGAAAATAGGTCAAGCTCTGGATTTTGAGGCTTGCTTTTATGAAACTTATTACCATAGGTAAGAAGCTAAGACTACTCATAATGAGGCATAAGAGTTGCTTCTGGGAAGCCTTTTTGTTGCTCAGAAGTGGCCTCTCTCTAAGCTCAACTCTTTAAAAAAATCATTACCTTTCCTCCTACATGGTACAAGCTACTGAGGGGTGAAAATCTCCCTAACAACGTGGGGCATGACTCCTGGGGATGAGTCTGATCCTTGCACTATGAGATCAATAACTTCTTGATATAAGTATATAAGTATATCAGTAACTTCTTCCTGATCAAAAGCGGGAAAAGAAGTGTAATAAAATTAGGCATCTGTGGTCAAGAGAGATCAAATAGAATCAAGAGGCTGTTCTGTAATCCTAGAATGAGCTGGGACTCAGCATTAAAGGATTGAGAAAACCTTCTCGACCAAAAGGGGAAGAGAGAAATGAGACAAAATAAAGTGTCAATGGCTGAGAGATTCTAGAGTCAAGAGGTTATTCTGGAGGGTATTCTTAATGCATTAGATAGATATCAACTTTTTAGTTGGGGTGTAATGGAGAGGCTGGAGGGAAGTGCCTGAAAATGTAGAGCTGTGTTCAGTAGTCACGTTTCTTGAAGATGATTGTATAATGATATAGGTTTCACAATGTGACTGTGTGATCGTGAAAACCTTGTGTCTGATGCTCCTTTTATCTACCTTATACACAAGATGAGTAAAACATATGGATTAAAAATAAATAAATAATAAGGGGAACAAATGTTAAAATAATTTAGTAGATTGAAATGCTAGTGATCAATGAAAGGGAGGGATAAGGGGTATAGTATGTATGAATTCTTTTCTGTTTTCTTTTTATTTCTTTTTCTAAATTGATGCAAATGTTCTAAAAAATGATCATGATGATGAATATACAACTATGTGATGATATTGTGAGTTATAGATTATATAACAAGAATGGAATGATCATATGAATGTGTATGTGGACATGTTTCACAAATAAAAAAAAGAAGCTATTCTGTGGACTGCTTTTATGCAAGCTTCAGTTAGATAATGCTAATTGTCTTGGTTTGCTAACCATCAGTCAACAATCTCCTGTTGTCTCTTAAGAACATTGAGACTCTGTAAAGGCTTTATGCACTAGGTTTGCCTTCCTGGGGCATACAATTCCCAGAGGGTTCCTAGGTCAGATAAATTCTGAAACTCAGAGGGGCCAGCCTCTCCAGGATTATCAATTAATTACATCCCCTTATCTACATAATCCTTCTCAACATGAAAAAGTCAGAACAGGCATTCCCCAAAGATCCTCACAGAATGGGAGAAAGATTAAAGGGGAAGGAGGAAGTATAACAGAGAAAATGGGATTTAACAAATGAATATGGCTGCTGAATCACTATATTAATATTCCTTCCAGCCTCTAGTGTTTTGGAACAGCTAGAAGGAAACATCTGAGATGATATTTCCATGACAGACTCTGGGATCTGTTCTGTAACTACTTGTTGAAGTGTGCCTTGAAAAGTATTGCCTTTTTCTTTCTTTTCTTTACATATATGTTATATTACACAATAAATAAGTTAAAAAAGAATATATACTCATATCAAAATCATGGCATTCATAATCAAGTGCTGGAAGGAAACCTAGAGATAATATAATTCACTGAATTCAGAGGTACAATGTAACTTTTACAAAGACAAAAATAATAGAGAAGTTGGAACAAGAACCCAGATTTCTTGACATCCTGGTCCAGCATTCTACCTTCCACATGATATTGCTCCTCATAAAATTGGGTGGGGAAAATATTTCCATGACATATCCTGAGAATCTTCACTATGCAAACTTCTGGTGTTCCCGATTGCCACCTTGTAGCTATATGAAGCCTTCACTCTTTGAAGATTTAAAAGTTTGAGTGATATCTGTCTGTCCTATGCACATCTCAAATATAAGATGGTACACCAGCCCTGGACTCATCTCTCTCCTGGGACAGAAGGTTACCATTCACTGTGCCTCTGTTTTTCCTTCCTTTTCCCCCACCCTACTGCAGAGCCCAGGTCTCCCTTGGGGATTCCTTCCCCACCCCATCTTTGACCTTACTTCTCCATTTCACTTCATTAGGCCTTGAGTTAGAGTTCTTTGGAAACTCTATCACTCATCTTGCCTCTTGTGAGATCCCCTGACCAAAGGAAGCCCTATGATTGACAGTCACTGATAGCCTGACTGACTGGTTAACTGTTGGAGTTCAACCTGCCCTCCCTCTCTTTTCCACCCCTCCAACTCCATTCCCTTCATAAGGAGGCAGGACTCTGCCTCTCTGGAAGCTAGAGGAATAAAGACTCAAAATCCCTCTTCAGGCTATGGACATGTAGCTTCCTCTCTTTCTATGGTCAGGGTCTACCCTTGTTCTTGTGACCTATTTGAAGGATCAGGCCAATGATCTCAAAATATTTTCAATGTATGTAGCCCTATCAGTTAAAAAAAATTGAGCATGCACTCTCAATATTTGTTTATTTATTAGAATTTATATATACATACTATCAATCCATATGTTAAATATTAGTAAAGCTTAATTTCTCTCCAATATATTTGGATTAAAAGATATGTACATAAAAATTGTAATCATTTCTCCTTGCCCTTCCTCTTTCCTTTCAACTCCCTATCCAATAAATAAATTCTACTGAAGTAAGCAGTCAGTAGATGATCCCACCACATGGGATAGATCTGGGCTCCATAAATGTAATAATTGCTGCTATTTTTAAAAATGTTTTTTAAATTATAAAATACAGCATATATACAAAAAAGCAATAAAATTTTCAAGTGCATTTTAGCAAGTAGTTTAAGAACAGATTTTAAATGTTCTTATGGGTTACAGTTCCACGATTTTTCATTTTTTCTTCTAGCTGCTCCAAGACACTGGAGACCAAAAGAAATATCAATATAATGATTCAGCAGCCATACTTATTTGTAAAATCCTATCTTCACTGTTATACTCCTTCTCGCTTTTTTTTTTTTTGTGAAAAATAACATACATACAAAAAAGTAATAAATTTCAAAGCACATTGCAACACTAGTTGTAGAACAGATTTCAGAGTTTGGTATGGGTTACAATTTCACATGTTAGGTTTTTACTTCTAGATGCTTTAAGATACAGGAGACTAAAAGAAATATAAATATACTGATACAGCAATCATACTCATTTGTTGAACCCTACTTTCTCTGTATAACTCCACCATCACCTCTGATCTTTGTCCCACTCTTTAGGGGTATTTTTTCTTAGTTTTTCATGTTGGAAGGGGCTGTTGATAATATGGGATTGGGGGATGGAACTAGTTGATATTCTGGAAAGGCTAACACCTCTGTATTTCAGGATTTATCTGCTCCAGGGACCCATCGGAGATTGTAAATTTCTGGATTATCTTAGTGCATGGAACCTTTATAGAATCTTATATAATTCCCTAGGATCCAATCCAATTCTTTAGGATTGGCAGGAATGGTTTTGGTTGGGATTTGGCAAGGTATGCTAGGTAGCAATGACTAACTGTAGCTTACATAAGAGTGACCTCTAGAGTAGCCTCTTGACTCTATTTGAACTCTCAGCCACTGATACCTTATTTGTTATACTTCTTTTCCTCCTTTTAATCAGGATGGCATTGTTGGTTCCATAGTGCCAGGGTCAGGCTCATGCCTGGGAGTCTTCTCCCATGCTGCTGGGGAGATTTTCATCCTTGGATGGATGTCATGTCCCATGTAATGGGGAGGGCAATGGTTTCACTTGCAGAGTTGGGTTTAGAGACAGCAGATTTTTTTTTTTGAGCACTTACTGTGGCCCAGGCACTGTGCCAAGACTTCACACAAAATGTTCCATTGAATTTTCACAGGAGTATCGGGTGGTAGGTGCTACTGGTCCTCATTTTATAGTTGAAGAAATGTAGGCTCAAACAGGCTGGGCAAAGCCTAAGGTGGCTACTGGCAGGAGACTGGGCAGAATCAAACCTAGGTCTCTAGGGAAAGCATGTCTCTGTTGCTGTGCCCTGCTACATCAGGGAGTGATAGCAAAAAATTGTTGAGCACTTCTCTGTGTGAAGGCATTATGCTAGCCCAAGACGAATTCAGAGAACAACACAGTTCCACTTCTGTCCTCCTAAAGGTGACATTCTACTGGGCTCTGACCTCCGGAGCATCCCCTCTGTTTGACTGAAAAGGTTGAGATAGTGAAACATATTTTATCAGGCTTTTTTTTTTTTTCTTTTAAGTGGTTGCATGGGATTTGGTTGCAGGTTGTTTATTTTATGCATTTCTTAAAATGCATAGTTGTGCAGTATTACAGCACATTTTGAATTCTATGTTCTGGACTCTTATTACAGTTACACCATTATTTCAATGGGAAAAACATATTTTGAATTTCAAATAATTTGACTTAATTAAATTAGCTTTTGGAATACCATCTTTTCAAGAGTTTGCAGTTCCTCAACTTCTTACTATGGTGATCAAGTTATGGAAACAGTTTGAAAAGATTGTCAACAAGAAGCACCTATGAAACCGACATGGTGGGAGTTTGGAAACCACATATCTGATAAAGGTGTTATATCCAGAATATATAAAGAAATGCTTCCACTTAACAGCACAAAGACAAACAACCCAATTTAAAAAATGGACAAAAGACTTGAAATGGCCAGAAAGCACATGAAAAGATTCTTAACATCATTAGCTATTAAGGAAATGCAAATCAAAACCACAAGAGATAACATTTAATACCCATTAGATTGGCTGCTATTTTAAAAAAGAAAAAAGGCAAGGATGCAGAGAAATAAGAACACTCATTGATTGCTGCCGACAATGTAAAATGGTGTAGCCATTGTGGAAGACAGTTTGGTGGTCCCTCAGAAAGCTAAATACAGAATTGCCATGTGACCCACAATCCTACTACTAGGTATATACCCAAGGGAATTGAAAGCAGGGTCTTGAACAGATATTTTTACATTAATGTTCATAACAGCCTTGTTCTCAGTTGCCAAAATATGGAAGCAACTTAGTGTCCATCAACCAATAAATGAATCAATAAAATGTGGCATACACATACAATGGAATAATATTCAGCATTAAAAAGGAATGAAATGGCTTGCACAGCATGGCCAGTGATATTAGCTAGCACTCCTCTACTCTCTGTAAGAGGGAAGCAGCAGACTAGAAGAGACTGAACTGTTATCTGCCTTATTTCCAGGAGACTCACGTTCAACTTGCACTCACAAAAAAGCTGAGAAAATTTTATTAATCCTTTCTATAAAGAATATAAAATTATAGCCCCAAAAAAGGAACCTGAACTTTAGTAACACAGCTGGAACAATCTGCAGCGGCAGGAGAAAATATTTAATTTCGTTAATTTTCTGTGGTTGTTGATTGTTTACTAATCTCGTGGTGATGGAAGCTGCACATTTTTTGACAGGAGCGAGAAGCTGCTGGAGGTTTGGTTCTACCCGCAGCAGCCCGACAAAACCAAGGATCTGGGGATCTTTACACCATCCCAAGATCTTAATGGGACATACTTTTGAAAGATGTGCAGTGTTCAATCATAAGTGTGACAAAAACTGACAAACAGGAAGCTTATATACTCAGTGAGAGAAGCATGTTTATCTCCAAAAGACGTTTCATTTTGTGCTGGTTTGAAATGATGTATGTACCCTAGAAAAGCCATGTTTTAATTCTAATTCCATTTTGTAAAGGCAGCCGCTTCTTCTAATCCCTATTCAGCACTGTATGTTTGAAACTGTAATTAGATTATCTCCCTGGAGATGTGATTTCATCGAGTGGTTGTGAAGCTGGATTAGGTGGAGATGTGTCTCTACCCATTTGGGTGGGTCTTGATTAGTTTCTGGAGTCGTATAAAAGAGGAAACATATTGGAGAATGAAAGAGATTTGGAGAGAGCAGAGAATGCTGCAGCATCATGAAGCAGAGAGTCCACGGGCCAGCGACCTTTGGAAATGAAGAAGGAAAACACCTTCCGGGGCGCTTCATGAAACCAGAAGCCAGGAGAGAAAGGTAGCAGATGATGCCGTGTTCACCATGTGCCCTTCCAGCTGAGAGAGATACGTTAAACATCATTGGCATTCTTGAACCAAGGTATCTTTCCCTGGATGGCTGGACATTTCTATAGACTTGTTTTAATTAAGACATTTTCTCAGCCTTAGAACTGTAAACTAGCAACTTATTAAATTCCTCCTTTTAAAAGCCATTCTGTTTCTGGTATATTGCATCCCGGCTGCTAGCAAACTAGAACACAAGTGGTATCACGCTCCTCCTGAAAGCACTGGTTCCCCTGTTGAAGCTTGCTAGGGATTACAGTGGGTTTGACTCAATTCAAAGCTTCTTTTATTCTCATAAGAATTTCATGAAGCCTCTCACCAAGGGTACCCACATTGGAATTTCCAGGAAGAAATAGTTTCTTAATGCAATTCTCTCAAATGGCGCAGCATATTGGATGGAACGGATGAATTCTGACTTTTGGTACTCGTATAGCCTGGATTTCCCAGAGAGTGGTATGATCAGTCAGCCAGATCAAACCCTGGAAATTCTGATGAGTGAGCATGACCCACCAGTTATGGACCAGTACTACATGAAAGATGGTGTTACGCAAAGGATGTCACTTGTGAGAGCAGAATTCGTGACCTGAAGCCCGGTTCTGTCACTGATGCCACACTGTTCAATTCCTTGTGGGTATTTGATGAATGGAATGAAATCAAATGGAACTTACCGGACTATTCACATCACCGAGAACCAGAATTTTCTTATGTTAGCTTTGAAACAAACTTAAGTCAGACCTCCTATAATGACCTGATCAGGGAAGTTGTGGAAGTTTTCAAGCCAGGAAAATTTGTGACCACCTTTTCTGTAAATCAGAGTTCTTAATGTTGCCTAGTGCTTTCTTCCCCCAGAAGATGGAAGGTTTGAAACATCTCGACTGTCAGAGTGCTATGCCCAATGATTACAACTTTGTTTTTACTGCCTTTGCTAAGAATCAGTAACAACAGCAAAGTTGATTAAGAAAAATGAGGAAAAAATGAAAAAAAGAGAGCACACATAGAAGAAGGTGGTGGCTTCTAGGTGGTTTTCTAGATGTTGACACCAGGAGTGATGTTTTCCATAACCACCACCTTGCAGCTGCAGGAAGTCCTAGTTGTAATCATAGTGTAATCACTTTGAATTGTATGTATCATTATATCAAGGAATTAGATATTTCGCATGAGTGCTCCCTTTTGTGTTTAGGTATTCTATGCCACTTGTATTAGTTAGGGTTCTCTAGAGAAACAGAATCAACAGGAAACACTCGCAAATATAAAATTTATAAAAGTGTCTCACATGACCGCGGGAAGGCAGAGTCCAAAATCTACAGAGTATGTTGTGAAGCCAACAATTTCCACGGAGAGTCTTGATGAACTCCACAGGAGAGGCTCACCAGCCGAAACAGAAAGAGCCTTCTCTTCTGAATCCTCCTTATAAGGCTTTCAGTGATTAGATTAAGCATCACTCATTGCAGAGGACATGCCCCTTTGGCTGATTACAAATGGAATCAGCTGCGGATACAGCTGACATAATCATGGTTTAATTCTATGAAATGTCCTCATTGCAGCAGACAAGCCAGCACTTGCCCAACCACCACTTGGCCAAGTTGACACGTGAACCTGACCATGACACTACTCTTGCTGTGAAATTGAAGTGCATGTAGAAAAACTCTTTTACTGTATGAAACATTACCACAATTGTGAAAACAATTCAATTTGGTTTATGTGTAGATTATATTTCTCCAGGTATCATCCAAAATTCTCCACAGACAAGGCTTTCATCCTCATTAGGTGTTGGCCTCAACCTAACCAGCTGGGACTGTTCTATTAAATTGCTGTCTGAATTTTACATCCAGTTACCTCCAGTTTCTAGGATGTATTCTCTACTAAAGTTACTGAAAACACTTTCTACTTCATACAAATGCTCTTTTTTTTTTTGCAACAACAATTTAAGTTTTTCTTCCACACACACACACAAAAGGAATGAGGTGCTGATGCATGTGACAACATGAACCTTGAAGATATCATGTTGAGTGAAATCAACCAGACATAAAAGGACAAATATTGTATGATCTCAGTGATTGGAAATAATTAGAATAGGCAAATTCATAGAGTCAGAATTTAGAATAGAGGTTACCAGGGGACAAAGTATGGATGAGAAAAGGGAAGTTAAGGCTTAAAATGTGCAGGTTCCTATTTGGAAAGATGGAAATGTTTTGATGATAGATGGTAGTGATGGTAGCGCAAAACTGTGAACGTAATTAACAGCACTGAAATATATATCTGAATGTGATTAAAAGGGGAAATGTTAGATTTTATATATGATACAAAATAAAAATTTTTTAAAAATCCGCAGGACTACAGAGTGAACCCTAAGTTAAACCATGAACTATATTGTACTATTAACTAATGGTATAATTATATAAATGTGCTATAATCGATTGTAACAAGTGTTCCACACAAATACAAGGTGTTAATAATAAGGTAGTATATGGGAATCCTGTATTTTATGCAAGATTGTTCTGTAAACTCACAATTTCTCTAATAAAGAGAAAAAGAAGCCCTGATGAAAATTTCAGATAGAGTACCATATTCTCTGAATATTTTTGCTAATTGATATGACTATTTCAAAATAAAGTAAATGTAATCATAGGGGAAAAAATGCCTTAAATCCTGATGATATAGTCTTTTCTCATTAGAAATTTTGCTTGTATACTTTATTCACAAGCCCTCTCCTTCATCAAAGTAAAGAACAACAACTTTATTTTGTCTCACTTTTTATAAAAGATGGGGCAATTGTAGCAGTGCCATATACTGCCTTTAGTGCATGCTGAATGGGTTAACATTAACTTGAGTTCTGAGCAAGGGACTCAACCCATGGAAGAATCACATATTTATTTGAGATTAGTGGGGATGGGAAAGTAGTCAGGAAATAAACTGGTGTGGTATACAGAAATAAATATGAGCCATTTTGTTGACCTATATAAATCAGTCCTTTGGAAACTGTTTTTAGATTGAGACATTATTCAACAAAAGCAAGAGCATGTTTCACAGCAGTTTCAAATGGTACAGTACAAATGGCTTCTTTGAAGAGCATCTCTAAGTACATGGCATTTGCTCTAATGCACAGATTTGGTCCCGTTGTTATCTCTGGCAGAAGGCACTTTGTCTTTACTAATAAGCTATGCTTCCACTTGCTTGCATTGCAAAATTTCAAAAGATTCTTTCTCAGTAAAGTCTATTTCCATAGTATCCTTTAGATTTAAATTTATGCTTTATGTCTTTGCAAGCACCTTGTCTCTTCTCTTTCCCAGTGCTGAGATTTTTTTTAATTTACTGCATATAAATTTGCCTCATTTTTCACCAAACAGCAAAACACTAGAATACCGTGGGAAACTATATCTTATATGAGCAGGGAAAAATTTCCTTCCAGTTGCTTCTGAATGTAACCATGTTGAACAGCAAATCACTTCCGCAGAGACAGGACTTCAAAATACCAGCAAAATTAAAGTTCAATCAAAGCATCATTCACTCGGAACATTTTTGCTTTGTGGCCGTCAAGTACCACATGTACATTCAGCAGCTAGAATTTCCATAAAAGGAACAACGTGAGTGCTAGGTTGCATTTCTTAGAAGTGATAGTAGCTGTTATCACAAGGGGAAAAAAATAAGGCAGAAAAAAAGATTATAGCAGTAAAGTTAGCTGAAAATGAAAATAGCACTACAGGAGACTATTAGTGGGGATGGTGAGCTGTGCCCGTCTGATACATTCCTCTATTATCGTCTTTATTGGCAATGCTTGATGTTCACAGAGATTTCTGTTATTAATACAATGCATCTAATTTGGCTTTCTGGTGAGGAATGCTGATATGTCTCGGTTGAGAGCAGTGGTTTCCAAATTGGTGTCTCGTGCCCCTGGGGCTCCATAAAACAATTCTCTGGGGTTTAGGATAATATTAATTAGAACTGGTTTGTTCCATAGTGTTTTAGTGTTTCAAATTTCTATTTTTGGGTTATGTTTTATAACAAAGCTATTCAAAATGAGGCACATGGTTAGGAAGCTTCAACATCATCTGGGAACCTGTTAGAAATGCAAATTCTTGGGTCCCATCCCAGACCTGCTGAATCAGAAACTCTGGGGTCAGGGCCTGGCAATCTGCTTTCACAAGTTCTCCAGTGATTCTCATGTACACCAAAATTGGAGAAGCACAGCGGTTTCTAATGAATATAATATACTCAGGAATAAATACACATATTTGTGAGATGTGCTCAGAATTCTTTATTGATGGGATGCTCAAACAAAAAGTTGGAAGAAGATGCTACAGTAGAAACTTGCTGGGTCAGGAACCACAGATTTTCTTCTTCCCTTTTTCCCCATTTTCTAAGTAAACCCTGGGTGGGGAAAGTCATTAGCATCTTTTGCTTCCTGGGTGAGTTTCAACAAATTACTCAAATCCCTCTGAAAAATGAGAATGAAAATATGGATTCCACTTTCTCATAGGACTGTTTTGAGAGTTAGGTGAGCTCCTGAATACGAAATTACTTTGCCAGCTTTGAGCACGCAAAAGATATCAGGTTCCTGTCTATCTGTGGACCCCACAGCATCACTATGTTGGCATAAGTACTTCCGGCTGATAGGGTAATATATGAGTCCCCAAGCACAACAATATTTTATATGTATAGAAGCAAAAAGTCTATTAAAAAGTTTTGAAAAATTACACCCTGTGAAGACTTCACCATAATGTCAGATGAAGGCAATGAATGAAGTTATTCAGCATATATTTTACTCTTTCCAAGGGTTACATATCATTTTTCATTGAAATATCAAGCTACAGGAAATGACAGTGTCAGTGATACCGTAGATTGTAGCAATTCAACCTCATTTTGTTGTGGGGAACAGCTAGTAAAATCACATTGCTGATTATCCCAAGGGAGCAAGTGTTTAGGTTTCTGACTTGGGCCATGCATACCTCTCTGCATAGCAGCTGGATACAGCTGAGTTAGTTAATAGGCAATGATGAAAAGTGTTGGTTGAAGTTTTTCACTAAGAAATCTGGGAAAGTGATCATATGCTTTAGTGGTTTATAAGAATCACTTCGAGGTGTTTGTTAAAATGGTAAATTTCTGGATCTCATCCCCAGAGATTTTGGTTCTGCAGGTATGAAGTGGGCCTAGGAATCTGCATTGTTAACTAGCACCATGGTGATTCTATTGTAAGTGGTTCATGCAGAAGAGAGCTTATACGATTTGAATCACAGGTGTTTTAGAGCTGGTAGGCCCTTTACAGATCATTTGGTGTAAGATGTAATCTTCTCCCCTTCATAGGAGCCGCAGTGATTGACATTTAGATAAATGCATGATATTCTTATTAATGTATTCAAATTTTTCAGAACCATGAATTTTAAGGAAATATTCTAGTCACTTAAAATGCTGTAACTAGTAATATCAGAAATTCATTGCAGAATGAGGCACAGATAGGATTTTCAGGGTGTTCGATTCCTTACTCTTGATTTTAAAGCTTGAGAAAACATATCAGAATGCAAAGGAGAGAGAATAAGTGTTAATACAGGAATAACTTTGAATCCACTCATGTTTTTAAAATAATTAATTAATAATCTTGAATACTTTATTAGTAATAGATTTTCTGGTGATACAAACCACAATTGAGACACACATTGCACAAATGCCTGATAATTGCCCCCAATATTTCTTTTTCTCTTTATCCTCCATAAACATTCCCAAATTTTAGTTATGTAAATGAATCCCCAGAAAAAAGACTATCTTACCCAGCCTCCTTTGTACTAGGTATGGTCATAGGACTAAGTTTTTGCCAATAAGATATAAGTAGTGTCTGTGGCTTCCAGGAAGTGCCTTAAAGAGAGGGGCATGCCCCTCCCCTCCCCTTTTTCTCCTTTCTGCTGGCTGACATATGGACATGAAAGCTAATGCTGCCATCTTGGACTATGATGGGGAAACCATGTGTTGAGGGTGGCATTGGAAGGAATGAGGTAGAAGTAACCTGGATCCCAGGAGATGTTGGAGCTGTCATTGGATCCTTGGACTGCCTACATTTATTTTTGAAAGAGATACATTTCTATCTTGTCTAAGCCACTGTTACTTCCTTTTTTTGGTCATGTGTTATACTAGCTTACAATTTGAGGCCGAGAAAATGTACTAATCAAGGCATCAGCAAGACGATGCTTTCTTCCCAAAGACTGGCTCTTGATGATCCTTGGCTCCTCTACCACATGACAAAGCATATGGCAGCATCTGCTGGTCTCTTCCAGGTTTTGTGACTACAGCTTCTTGCTTCCATGACTTTTTCTCTCTCTCTTGATGTCATTCTCTAATATATAGGACTCCAGTAGGAGGATTAAACCCATTCTGATTCAGGTGGAGTACAGCTTAACTGAAATAGTAGTCTGTCAAAGGATCCTACTTACAATGGGTTTACGCCCGCAGGAATGAATTAGATTTGAGAACATGCTTTTCTGGGGTCATATGGCTTCAAACCTTCATACCAACTGTTCTAGTTTGCTAGCTGCCGGAATGCAACACAGCAGAGATGGATTGGCTTTTAATAAAAGGGGATTTATTTTGTTGGTTCTTCAGAGGAAAGGCAGCTAACTTTCCACTGAGGTTCTTTCTTACATGGAAGGCACAAGATGGTCTCTGCTGGTCTTCTCTCCAGGCCCTGGGTTCCAACAACTTTCCCTGGGGTGACTTCTTTCTGCATCTCCAAAGGCCTGGGCTGAGCTGCTAGTGCTGAGGTGAGGAATGCTGAGCTGCTTAGGCTATGCTACATTGTGTTCTCTCATTTAAGCACCAGCCAATTAAGTCAAACGTCAGTCATTGCAGCAGACACTCCTCCTAGCCGACTGCAGATGTAATTGGCAACAGATGAGGTTCACGTACCATTGGCTTATGTCCACAGCAACAAGACTAGGTATGCTCACCTGGCCAAGTTGACAACTGAATCTAAGTAACACACCAACCCTCTTATGTTTTAATTAGCACAGAAACCTGGAGAAGTGAATGACTTGACAAAGTCACATAGATAGAGAGGTACAGAACTGGGGATAGAAAGTAAGCTTCTCAGCTTCTGCATCAGCACATTTTTACCACCCCATGTTTGCTAAAGGTCACTGTGAGAGGCCACACACAGAACTGAGATCATAGATCTGCAGTTGAATCAAGATGAGATGCTAAACACATGTGCCAACCTAACTCCTGTCCACAGTTCTACTGAAAATGTAAAATACATATTTTTTAAGGAGTAAAGCCACAATCGTGTGAAGAGATGAAATGGTACTCTCAGCAGATCAGAGATTTTGAGTATTTCTGGGAATGTTACTGAGAAATTCTTTTAAGGCAGAAAATAGATGGGAATGGATTGATGGGTGCAGTAGATACTTTTGGCTACCTGCATTCACATCACCTTGCCCATCTCTGATTAATTTTTTCTGGTAGTTCTGTGTCCAAGGACAGTATCCCACTCAAGAGCACATGGTGTGTCTCTCCATTTTTCTACCTTAGGGTTCTTTTCAGAAACAGTGGGAGCTTGCTCAGTCCTCCTGCAGGTGCAGTATGGAGGTATAGAAAGAGAGTACTCTTGGTGACTCTTTTCCAGTGGGAAAATGCCCCAGCCTTATGTCTTATGGATGAATTTTCCCTCAGAGGGTCCAGCAGAGTTGAGCCCTTGTTGCCTACAGTAGCTTTGATAATTCACTCTACACTGGTTTTTCCTCTTTATATCACTTTTTCCTATGCTCTCTCTCCTGCTTCTTGGGTTTGCCTCCCAAATAAATTACCTGCTCCAAAGTCCTCATTCAGGCTCTGCTTTGAGGGGAATATAAACTAAAACAGTGGAGAATCAAAGGCAGAAAAAAAACAGACTTTCAATTTCTAATTTAATTCCATTGTGGTTGGAAAACATACATTGAACAATTTCAATCCTTTTAAATTTATTGAGATTTGTTTTATGGCCTAGAGTATTATCTGCCCTGGAGAATGTTGCACTTACACTTGAAAAAAATGCATATTTTATAGTCATTGGGTCAAATGTTCTATATATGTTAGATTGAGTTGGTTAATAGTGTTGTTCCAGTCTTTGACATCTTTGCTAATTTTCTGCCTAATTCTGTCAATTGAAGAATTGAAATCTCCAACAATAATTGTTGATTGAATATTTCTTCCTTTAATTTTGTTGGTTTTTGCTTTGTGTATTTTGGGGCTGTTTGTTAGAGGCATGTGTTTTAAAACTGTTATATATATATTTCTACCACTACAAATCAAGTGAACTCTACTTTGCGACACCAGAAAATCTGCTGGTCCTCAGGGCACACGAGGTCATGGAGGAACCTGTATGCTCACCAGGCTAGGCCTTGGGAGAGTCTCGAGGCCAGAGTGCCACAGATTCCCATGTACTTTTTGAATTTCAGCAGACCTTCAAGACTCAGTATTTCTCAGATTTTTGTATATCTTTTGTTGATTTCTAGAGCCCTGAAGTGGTTGTGTTTGTCAATTTTGTCTGACCTTATAGTTGCTTTTGGGGGAAACGATTTAGCTAATCTCTTTATGCTGCCATTGCCAGAAGTCACACTTGATTTCTCTTGATTGTCCAGATCAAGCAGTAACTATTTTGCCCCTGGATTCTGTAGTTCTCTGTTGTTCAGGTTTCTGATATCTATGTCTTGTCACTGGCCTCTATTGTCTGGGGTCCTGCCATTTCCATTGCTATCTATTGTCTTAAATCTGTAATGGCATCTTCCACAACTTGGCCTAGAAGCACTACTTTTAGAGAGGACAGAACTACCAAAGTTTTCAGGGATGCTGATGCCCCTTTCACCAGTGTATTTGTTTTGTATTCATTCAGGCCTTTTCTGAATTTTTTTCTGGTAGAATTAATTTTCTGGTAGGTTGTCCAGACTTACATAGTATATGCATTCTAGTTTGCTCCCCTAACCCTTTGATCCTTCTAACTCTTTTGATCCCATGGCAATTCTGGAATTTCTACCTGACTTAGTTTTGGCCATCACTTTTTTTTCCCATGTGTTTAGAAGCTATCTAGCAGTGTATTCACCATATCACTTCGGATCCTTGCTAGGTTTTAAATCCTATATTCTAGGACGGTGGTCCCAAACTGGTAAACTCTCCCTTATCTTGAACCAGCACTCTTAGAAGCCAGTCCCATGCATGTTTTTCTAGCCAGTACTTGCTCATCATGTTCTATAGCTCCTGTTTTTCCTGGAATGTGTCCTCTTTATCACTGAAATCCCTGTCCCAGGAAATTCCTCAGCCCCAGACAAACTGGATGGTGAGCTGAAAAATTTTATTGGTGGAAGGAATGCACCTAAGAATAATCTTCCTTTCTATATCAGGGTCAGTAGGTCCACAATTGTGTTTGTTATGACTCAATCCTAGTTATTGTCCAAGTGGTCAGGAGGGGAAGTGGAGGCAGATCCTAGGCCCAGCAGGAGTTGTCTTAGAAAGGAGAGCCGCCTGCATCATCTTCAAGTAAGGCAGCAGCAGTAGTCCTTAATAGGGAGGACTGGGCCACTTCTACAGGCTTAGAAGTTTCAAAGAATCTGAGAATTCAAGATTTCCAGATGCATCAACCAAATGGCTCTACCCATATGTAAAGATCTCATTATTTCCCAATCAGGGCCCTAATGTTGGTGGAGTAGTTTAATTTTTGGTGAAGGAGATAATTTTACAATTAAATCCTAAGCTTAGGCCTGAGCTTTCTGTCTTTCAATTGCAGAGGGTGAAAACCTTTTATATGCTACCAAGCATATAAAAGCTTTGGCTTTCAAGCTTGACTTTTAATTGTCAATTAATCACTCTCATCTATCATTTTAAAAAGCATCAATTCATTTTAGCAACAACCACCCAATTCCACAGCTCTTACGGTTTCTATTTCCCCTATATTTCTTAAATGCCTTTATATGTCACTGGCTAGTACTTTCCCTTTCACCAATATAACCTTCCAGTTTACCACTGTGTACATTTTAACATTTGCACTGAGTTCTTGTGCCAAAGTTTATCTGTGCTTCAACTACCACAAGTGAGGGGTCCTCTCGGTCAATCAAGTAATGAGTCTCCAACAGCAAAGCTGCATTCCAGCTTTTGCTTTCTGTCACCAACTGTGCTAAGTTGAGTTCTCCAGGAAGCAGATCCTGAGAGGGAAATTATTGTGCAGGAAGTTCATAAAGTAGTTCTCTTGAGATCAGCCTCAGGGATAGGAAGCGGAAGAAGCAGGGCTGAATAGAAGGAAACTGGGGCTACAGTGTAGTTTCAATGGAGGCCTTGTCTCTGAAGTTGGAATGACCCTTCAGAGTTATCCTCCACAGGAATAAGGGACTGAAACTTTATACACACTCATTAATCAGTCATTCAATTTGGGCCATGTTGGGACCTGGACATGACTTTGGGTGAGCAGCTCCTTTTAGCCAAGGCCATCCTCCAAGGAGACTGACAGCTCAGGACTGTCTGCCACTCTTGTACTCACAGTAGGTGTGGGTCTAAGTCCTATACCCCTGAGGGAGGATCCAGGAGGCCAGCACAGCGTCCACCTTAAAAACAGCATCATCATCACTCATTGTCATCATCAATGAGATTCAATTTTCATATGTCTTTTAAAGGGCCCTTTGTGTAAGAGCATCTCAGTAAAATTTAACTAAATATTTACTTCTATTATTATACCTTGTGTGCCAGTTTGAAAGGATTATGTACCCTAGAAAAGCCATGTTTTAATCCTGACCCTTCTTGTGGAGGCAGCTGTTTATTTTAATCCCTATTCAGCACTGTAGATTGGAAACTTGATTAGATCATCTCCATGAAGATGTGACATACCCAATCGTGGGTATTAACCTTTGATTAGAGAGAGATGTGATTCCACCCATTCCAGGTGGGTCTTGATTAGTTTACTGGAATCCTTTAAGAAGGAACCATTTTGGAAAATACTTCAGAGCCATGAGAACCATGCGAGCCCAAGCAGCCAGAGACCTGTGGAGATAAAGAAGGAAAATGTCCCAAGGGGAGCTTCATGAAAGAAAATGTCTGGAGAGAAAGCTAGCAGATGTTACCATGTTCACCATGGGCCTTTCCAGTTAAGAGAGGAAACCCTCAACTTCAACAGCCTGTCTTGAGTGAAGATAACCCCTTGTTGGTGTCTTGATTTGGACATTTTTATAGACTTGCTTTAATTGGGACATTTTCATGGCCTTAGAACTCTAAACTTGCAACTTAATAAGTTCCCCCTCTTTAAAAGCCATTCCATTCCTGGTATATTGCATTCTGGCAGCTAGCAAACTAGAACACCTTGTTATAATATATACCATTATGACTTATTTCAATTATGTTAACCAACCACTTTCCCTCCTCCCCTGCCTGTTTTGCCTAAACTACATTGGCTGGATTTTTGTCAATTAATGAGCTAATTTTAGTCCTCACAATAGTCCTGTGAAATAAGTGGTGCTATGTGACCACGTTAAAGATAAGGAAAATGATACAAAGAGAGATCAGATCCTATGACCTATAGTAATGGAAGAGTAAATTTTCAAACCAGCTGCTTCATTTCCAAAATCTGGGTGTGTAATCTTTTTGCCATTCCAATACCTGGTCTCAACAGACTTACTAATTCTGGAGTCTTGGTGAAGAAAGCATGGCTAGGATTTGATGGGTTATCATCTGTGGGTTACCCTTTTACCTGATGAATTGAAGAAAGAATGGCAGAGTCACTTGAAACACTTGGATCTGAGATACAGTGAAGAAAAGGAGCCTAATTCTGTAATTCTTCTGCCCAAATGTTGGCTTATTCAGCAGCCTTCAAAGGACAGTCTTTATTTCAAGCCCACAGAGTCTGGCTTACTAAAATGGAACAAGAGCTTTACAAAGCCTCAAATGCTAGCTTTGCTAACAAAACTAATAGCAAGCAGCAGCAGTATGAGATGTAGTGCCAAGCTGAGCTTCTTCAGTCCCTGGAGTGAGAGAGGAAGGATATGCCCAGAGGAGTGATTGCCTTCAATTTGGGAATAAAACAAAGACCAATGGGAAAGCAGACAGTTCCCAGCCTGACAAAGCCATGAAGTATTTCAAGTTGCTTGACACCCCTGGAAAGGGCCCTAATGGATATTAAGCACCGAGTTAAAATCCTTTTTAATACTCAGCTATAGGCTTTCAGATCTGGAAAGACTTTCATCTTAAAGGCAGCCCACTGGGACTCACCATGCAGAGACAGAGTAAAAGCTGCTAACTCTTTTCCTTATGAAATAACTCCCTCTAGCTATCCATAGCCAAATTTTAGATAAATCAATGTCAGTTATTAACATTATAAGCTAGGGACTGCATATTAGGGATAGTGGAAGCTATGGATGAAATTGGTGGTGATGAGGAAGATACAAGAAAAATCACCCTGCCCCCAAATACTTCTCCATTTTTTTCCAGTTATGGCAGACAAAATGACCACCAGTAAGGAGTCAGTCAGCTCTTGATTCATCAAATGTTTTTTGAGTTTCTGCTATATGCAGGAGACAATGCTAGATTACCAAATATATAGCTCCTGCTTAGGTGAGGAGAGCATAATAGAGTAGAATAGAAGTTTCCAACATGTGGAAAGATGAGGACTGCAGAGATAAAGGAGGCCCACTGGACTTGGGGGAAGGAGAGCTGGACCTGCTCTGATCTATGAGCAATCCCCTGGAAAAGCAGGGGCTTGGCCAGACCTCAAAGTGACTGGAACCAAGAACTAGAGAGCCATCAAGACAAGACTGTTGCATGGGTGTTCCTATGTTTGGAAAGCTCTCCCTACCATTTAATTTATCTCCTATCAGTCATCCTGTGTCAGCTCCAGGTACCTCTTTAGGGATGCCCCACCCCCACCCCAGCCCCCCTGCTGGACCAAACCAGAGTCCTGGCTGTATATTCAAGTCTTTGGAACAACTTAGGAAGAATTACCCCCCTAGGATAGACAGTGTTGGTACGTGAAGAACAAGGTGCCCCTTCCTCTGGATAGACACAGCTTCACACCAAGGATCATGGTGTGGTGAGCAGTGTACAAGTGGAATTTCAGCCCTCACTTGACTCCTTGGCCAGCAACTTTGTGTAGCGCACAAACTGTACAACTACATATGGCAACCAAACTAGATCCTCTATTATATGCCCTCAGAAGACCATTTACTACTTGTTAAAATGACAGCTTTACTTTGATTGTATGATTATTTGAGGAATTGTCCCTATAAACCCATAAGATCACAGAAGACAGCTAATGGGTCAGTTTTTGCTCAATGTTTTATCTCTAGAGGCTAGCACAGGGTTCGGCACACTGAAGGGTCATGATAAAAAATGGTTGTTTCATGAATAAATTTCATAAACAAGGAAATGAGTGGTTCTGTTTATCAATTTCTGTTGGATTGGTTTTTTGGGTTTACAGACAGAACAATCTGTTGCTCCTTAATTCTAATTTTTAAAATTCTAGGGAAAGATCTAACTGGCCCCGTTGCAATCGCATGCCCAATGGGAGTAGGGAGTATTTTTATTGGCAAGTCCATCAGAACTTTGTTTGCTGGATGGTGGGTTGTGCACTTTCCCCAAAAGAAGAGGGGGCTCTTCCCAGAAAAAAGTGGGGAAGCCTGGGAAGAAACAACCACATAAAATACCCTTTGACTTGGGGTGGGCTGGTCATATGTGTCTTCTCATCTAAAGATGTAAAATAAGAGAATGTTGAGCTCACCTCTGAGATCATCCAGTTCCGACATTCTATTCCCTTTTGTTCCTGGTTCTGGTTCTGTTTCCTCCTGCCAAATTCTAGTATAGTGTTGAAAAGTTGAAAAAGATATAACTGTAGGCAGCCTCAGTCAAGGAAAGCTTAATGGAGGAGGTGAGCTTTGAGCTGAGTTATAAAGGCTGAGGAAGCATCGTATATGAAGAGACGAAAGAGGGGAGACTTTTAAGGGCACAAGGCAGCTTGAAATGTATGTTGGGTTGTTATTGAGCCATTTGTTTATAAATCTGTTTTTTTAATGTAATGTCCTTATAAGTGATAAAATTTAATTCATCTATATTCTCCTCTGAATTAGCTTATCAGAGAACAGCAAGTTGGTCATTCACAAGGATCTGAAGGAATGAGACATTGGACAGGTATGTTTTGATAAGGGCAAGTTAATAAAAAATAACTCCTGAATCCAAGCATCTCTAAGGTATATGAATTAAGCCAATCATACTTTGTACTTATGCTGAGGGGATGGTGATGGTTTTGGCTCCAGTCATGAGAGAATGATCAGAGAAGCAGGTAAAAAGTAGTGTCTCCACTTGATGAAGCTCAAAAGGCCCGAGGCTTTTACACACACATTTGATCTGAAACCTTTTATACAATCATGAAGATATAATAGCCTTTGCACTCTTTGCCTTCCAATTGTTCAGGCTATCCATTTGAGGCATTCTTCAAGGATGTTGTTTAAGTCATTTCAATTTTATTCAGCCTATTAAAAAGGGAACAAACCATAAGGTTTGCCTTCACTATTTAGGGATGAGCCTTTTTCTGAAAATAAGAGCAGTCCATCTAGGAAGGCGATCCAGCACAACGAAGAGCTCTGGATCCCAGGAAGAAGGACAGAAGACTCTGGAAGGAGATGTGGGGGGATATTAGCAAGTGTCACGGTTTTGATGAGTGTACAATGGCAATCCTTTAAAGCTATGCTGCCAGTTAACAACCTGTTACAGTCCTGATGCTGGGTCCTCGAATCTGGTTAGCAGGGGAAATGATAGAGTCTATAATCTGGAATTGGGAAAACTGTGTTTCAAGTTGTCATTGGTTTGTCCTGGTACCCACGGAGTATACTATGTGTGACTGCCTACCAGTGCTAGGAATATAGGTACAACTTCCACATTAAAGGATTTGTACTGTGCGTGTATGTGGGTGGGGGTGGGGTGGGAAAGCAGTTCTCTGTAAAATTCTATTAAATAAGCAATATAGGATGTAAATAACTAAAATCAGAACTTAATGTGGGGACATGACTACCAACCCGAAATAAATAAAAAGGATTATCAGAAGATTATATAAACAACCGTATGCCAAAACAAAACAAAACAAAACAAAAAACCTAGATGAAATGGACATATTACTAGAAACAAATGACCTACACTGACTCAAGAAGAAATGGAAAACTTTAACAGAAAAATAAAAGTAAAGATTGAATTAACAATCAAAAACCTTTCAACAGAGAAAAGCCCAGGACCAGATGACTTCACTGGTGAATTTCACCAGATATTCAAAGAAGAATTAAACCAATCTTGCTCAAATGTTTCAAAAAAATTATAAAGGAGAGACAACTTTCTAACTCATTCTGTAAGGCCAGCATCACCCCAATACCAAAGCCAGATAAAGATACTGGAAGAAAAGAAAATTACAGATCAAAATTTCTCATGAATATAGATACAAAAATACTCAACAAAATATTAGCAAACTGATTACAACAGCACATTTAAGGAATTATATACCACAACGAAATGGGATTTATCCCAGTAATACAAGGTGGCTCAATATAATAAAATTAATTAATGTAATAAACCATGTTAATAAAATAAAGGGAAAAAAATATGATCATTTCAGTTGGTGCAGAAAAGGCATTTGACAACATCCAATACCCTTTCTTGATAAAAATACTCAGAAAACTATAAATAGATGGAAATTTCCTCAAGATGATAAAAGGCATACATGAAAAACCCACAACTAGCATCATACTCAATGGCAAAAGATTGAAAGTTTTCCCCTAAGATCAGGAATAAGACAAGGATGACCACTTTCAAACCCCAGCTATTCAGTATTATACTGGAAGTCCAAGCCAGAACATTTAGGCAAGAAAAAGAAATAAAAGACATCCAAAGTGGAAAGGAAGAAGTAAAATTTTCCCTATTCACAGATGACACAATCCTATATATATAGAAAACCTGAAGAATCTATAAGAAACTACTAGAGCTAATAAAGGACTTCAACAAAGTGGTTGAGTACAAAATCAACACACAAAAATCAGTGGTGTTTTTATATAGTAGCAATGAGCAATCCAAAAAGGAAATAAAACAATTATATTTGTAATAACAAATAAAATAATAAATATACAGGAATAAATTTAACCAAGTATGTAAAGGACATGTACATAAAGAACTATAAATCACTGCTGAAGGAAATTAAAGAAGACTTAGGGTGGGCCATGGTGGCTTAGCAGGCAGAGTTCTCCCCTGCCACGCCAGAGACCCAGGTTCGATTCCCGGTGCCTCCCCATGCAAAAATAAAGAAGACTTAAATTTAAAGACATTCTGTGTTCATGGATTGAAAGAGTAAATACTGTTAAGATGTCAATTCTACCTGAAGTGATTTACAGATACAACACGATCCCCCAAAATTCCAACTGCCTTTTTCACAGAAATGGGAAAGCCAATGACCAAATTAATATTGAAGGGTGAGGGGCTCTGAATTGCTACAGCCATTTCAAAAAAGATGAATGAAGTTGAATGACACATATTTCCTGATTCCAAAACTTATTTCAAAAGTTTTGCAATTAAAAAAAATCAAGCAGTGTGGTACTGGCACAAAGGTAGACACATGGACCAAATGAATAGATTTGAGAGTTCAGAGATAAATCTTATATTTATGGCCAACTGATTTTTAAAAACATTTTTATTGTGAAATAAACATATATACAGAAAAATGATAAATTTTAAAGTACAGTTTAACAATTAGTTATAGAGCAAATTTCAAAGTATAATATGGTTACATTTCCGCAATTTCAAGTATTACCTTATGGCTGTTCTAAAACTAAAAAGAAATATCTATATAATGATTCAGTAGTCATAATCATTTATTAAATCCTAACTTCTCCCTCTCATTTGATAATTCTCTCAATCTTCAAGGAAATTTGGGCAATGACCATTCTAACTTCATGTTGAAAAGGTGTGTTGATAATATGGGTAGGGAAATACAACTGGTTGATATTCTGGGAGGGATTGATATCTCTAAATTTCAGGGCTTATGTGGCATAGAAACAATCTGGAGATTTTAAGTTTCTGAAAAATAAATTTAATAAGTAAAACTTTTACGGAGTCTTAGAGCCCTGGGTTTTTTTTTTTTTTTTTTTTTTTTAGGGTTTTCAGGAACACTGTTGGGGCTTGGCAAACGATGGCAATTTATAATATCTGGCTGAAACTTGCATAAGAGTAATCTGCAGAATGAGCTCTCAACTCTATTTGAAATCTTAGTAACTGAAACCTTATTTTGTTACATTAATTTTCCCCCTCTTGGTCAAGAAGGTTTTTTCAATCCCACGATGCCAGGGCCAGGCTTATCCCTGGGAGCACCATCCCACTTTACCAGGGAGATTTACATCCCTGAAAGTCATGTTCCACATAGGGGAATTTTGTAGAATTTATTGCCAATTGATTTTTGAGAAAGATGCCAAGTCCACTGAATGGGAAAAGAATATCCTTCAAAACATGATTGTGCTAGTTTGCAAGTATTATGTAGCCCAGAAATCCATGCTTTAATCATGATCCAATCTTGTGGGAGCGACCCTTTTGATTCAATATTGTATGTAGATGCTTTTGATTAGATCATCTCCATGGAGATGTGGCTCACCCAATTGTGGCTGTGATCTTTGATTAGAGGGAGAAGTGACTCCACTGATTCCAGGTGGGTCTTGGTTAGCTTACTGGAATCCTTTAAAAGAGGAAACATTTTGGAGAAATGACAGAGTCTAGAGAAACAGCAGAAACCTCAGAGCTGACAGAAACTTGACAGCAGAGCTGACACAGGTGCGGACATATGTAGAACAGAGATATGGATGCTTGGAGATGCTTGGAGTCCAGCAGACATTGCCATGAGATGTTAAGCAAGGCAGTACCTGGAGTGTGCTGGTTTGAAAGGATGTATGTACCCTAGAAAAGCCATGTTTTAATCCTAATCCCATTTTGTAAAGGCAGCCTTTTCTTCTAATCCCTGTTCAGTAGTGTATGTTTGAAACTGTAATTAGATCATCTCTCTGGAGATGTGACTCAATCAAGAGTTGTTAAACTGGATTAGGTGGAGACATGTCTCCACCCATTTGGGTGGGTCTTGATTAGTTTACTGGAATCCTATAAAAGAGGAAACATTTTGAAGAAAGCTGGAGATTTAGAGAGCGGAGAATGCCACAGCACCACGAGGCAGAGTCCACTAGCCAGCAACCTTTGGAGATGAAGAAGGAAAATGCCTCCTGGGAAGTTTCATGAAACAGGAAGCCAGGAGAGAAAACTAGCAGATGATGCCACGTCTGCCATGTGTCCTCCCAGCTGAGAGAGAAACCCTGTGTTCGCCATGCACTTTCTCACTTGAGACAGAAAGCTTTAACTTCATCGGCCTTCTTGAACCAAGGCATCTAGCCCTGGATGCGTTTGATTGGACAGTTATATCAACTTGTTTAATTCAGACATTTTCTCCACCTTAGAACTGTACACTATTATTAAATTCCCCTTTTTAAAAGCCATTCCATTTCTGGTATATTGCATTCCAGCAGCTAGCAAACTAGAACATGGAGAGTGACCAAGGAACCCAAAAGCCAGCCCTGGGTAAGCAAAGTGAGGAACCCCCACAGGAATAGAGGCTGAAAGCAATGGAGCCCAGGAACAAGGGACTAGCAGATGCCAGTCATGTGATTTCCCAGCTGACAGTGTTCCTGACCCATAGGCCTTTCTTGAGTGAAGCTAACGTCTTGTTATATTTCTTGAGTGAAGCTAACGTCTTGTTGATGCCTTAATTTGGACACTTTCATTTCTTTGGAACAGTAAACATATAACTTATTAAATTCCCCTTTAGAAAAGCTGCTCCATTTCTGATACATTGCGTTCTGGCAGCTTGCAAACTAACACAATGGTGCTGGGAAAACGCAATATGGAAAGAAATGAAAGTGGACCCCTACATCACACCATATACAAAAATGAACCCAAAATGGATCGAAGTCCTAAATATAAGGACTTCATTCCACAAAGTTTCTGTTTGGGATGAAAGCAAACTTTTGGTAATTGAACAGTGGTCATGGTGGCACAAAAGTGTGAATGTAATTAACATCACTGACTTGTATACTCGAAAGGGTTAAAATGGGAAATTTTATGCTTTATTTATTTTATCACAATAAAAATTAAGAATAAATAAAAACTAAAACAAAACAAAAAGAAGAAATATAGCATAGTGATTAGGTGTACAGCTCTGGAGCCAGTCTGTTTGGGTTTAATTCTCCCAGTTCCACCACTTACTAGCTGTGTGACCTTGGGCAATTTATTTTCCCTATTTGTGACTCAGTCTCCTCATTTGTAAAATGGATTTAACAGGAAGTTCCTACCTCTACAGACTGCTGGGAAGATTAAAGGAATTGACTCTAGCAATTAGAATAGTGCCTGGCACAGAGTTAGTGGTAATTAAGTGTTTGGCAATACACTTTTCAGTCTATTTTCTGTGAATTTGAGGTATGCTTCCCAAAGGTAAAGCTACAAAATGTGAATGGAGGTTTAGAACACAATAGGGTTGAGGTGATAGCTTCCAAGCCAGGAAATGTGATGTGAGATCGAGGGATGAGGAATAAAAACGAAGAGGTTCAAAGTGGGACTTTCAGGATAAGCTGACCAGTTGTGGGGTGGGCCTGGGAATAGCATAACAGGATCTGGGGTGAAGGAATGAGGGGATGAAACAAATTAGATGTCTCCTTTAAAGGGAGACTGTAGGCAGGGTCAGACCTAGAGTATGGGTGCAGATGTCTGTTGAAAAACCCAGTTTGGAACTGGAGGTCAGCAAAATTTGGAAAGAACTGAAATTTGTGATTGGCACCTCTGCTCCAAAGAGTGCTTCTCTTCTCTTGTTCAGTAGCCAATACTTTTATACTGCCTTCAAAATCCTGGCCTCAAGAGTCAAGTTTTCCCTTCTTTCAACAATTTCCATGGTCTGAAACTGTTCACCTCAGGCACGACTTCCCTAAAAAAATTCCCATTCTTTGAGGTCAGGCTCAGATGGCAGCCAGACTTGGGAAAACAGCTAACATTGGAAAAATCTCTCACTAACAAAATTACTGATAGCCACTGATTATTGCCTAAAGATCCTGGATTTTTAAAAGGAAATACTTTTGAACTCAGATGTCTGACCTAGGAATTCTTAATTTAGGAGGTGGTGGATATGAGTTGGTTTCAGGCCTTTGATAAAGAATCAGTTTTCAGTAGATTCTTAAAGGGGTCTGTGACCTCACCCTGGCCCCCCTCCCAAATTTTAAGGGCATTTGCTTTAACCTATCTTGGCTAAATAAAAATGTATTCATTCAAGTTAGTTAGAAGATGACACATCTCAACTGGTAATCTAGAGATGGGTGTGTGTGCCCAATTTCTTTTGAGGTTCAGGTATGAGTGTTGGGGTGTATGTGGCTAAGGCAACTGCAGCTAATTTATAGGGCCTAGAATCTGCTTAGTCATGTTTTGACATCCTACATCTTCTTCCTTTTTAGAACAGGAAGGAAGTTCTTACTTCCATAACATGTTATCACCACCAAGAAAATGAGCATATATTTTTCATAGCTCCCATATTCCTCTTCCCTCCCCCGTTTCCTATTGCTGTTTGCCATCTCCACTCTCCCAGAATGTTTCACTCTGCAATATGAGAAAATGACTACATAAAGGCCATAGGAACTCCTGGTGTAGGAAATAAAAAATAAAACCATTTATAAGAAATTTTTAGTTTTTTTTTTTTTTTTTTTTTTTAAAGGAAAGACAGAGAGAAGGAAGGAAGGATAGAAGGAAGGAAGAAAGGGAAACATTTTTAAACATTTTCTTGTTTTATTGTATTCTGTTTCTCCGTTTTTGTTACATGGGCTGGGGCCGGGAATCGAACCGAGGTCCTCCGGCATAGCAGGCAAGCACTTTGCCCGCTGAGCCACCGCGGCCCACCCCTAAATTTTTAGTTTTTAAAGGGAGTAAGGTTATTAACAATTTTTTGGAAATTATAATTTCATCAAGACATAGGCCTTTTTATAGTTTCTTTTTTCTTTTCTTTTTTTTTTTTTTTATAAAAGCCTGGGTGGCTTCTCCCTCACCTGCTTCCCTGGCCCCAATTCTGAAGGGAGCAGAGTAACCCTCGTGCACATGCTGAGAGTATATATGTCTTGCCCCATATGACCAGTGGTGGTCTTAAGTATTTGCTGTCCCAGAACTCCCCTGTGTGTAAAAGGCAGTTTGTGGAGTGCTCCTACAAAACATTTTGTAAGAGTAGTCACGTGGATGCCTGGGGTAAGCAATTGCTGGCTGTGGGACATACAATGCAATGTCCAGAATTGTTAGGAAACTGTTTCCTAAGGAAGAGGGGACATTTGCACCAGTGTAGAGGAATTCCTAGGGCCACATGGCACATGCCCAAAATGAGATGTATGTCCCAAATGAGACGCATGAGCAAAAAGGAACAGGGAAGCCCCTAATGAGTTGCTTGGCTGTCATGCAACCACCAAGTTCTGAAAAGGGAGGGGGTCTCCCGTAATGTTCTGAGAGGGATGGTTAAAAAGACATTGTATTCATGCAGGCAGGCTAGAAAAGGCAAGGAGAAATGAAGAGCCTGACAAAACCAGAAGCTGCTGTCCAAGTAAAATGGTTATTCTTTCTGTCTATTCTGTTAGCTGGAGTAATTGAACCAATACTATCTTTATGGAAGTCACTATAAAGGTCATGCTTTGTTTAGATTTAATTGGAAAATTATACCTTCTGAGATCGAATTCAATGCAGCATCATTAGGACTTGATTAGCTCAATATGGAGTAATGTGAAAATATCCAATTCAGAGGAGAACATGTGGTAATGAATTCATACATTTTTATTCAAATACTCTGTTAATTCTCTAAGCAGGTGTGATTTCCATTAAAAAAAAAAGAGAGAGACCTGGATAAAAAGAAGAGAGTCACTTTAAGCATCCTATAGTTGTACTGGAGAAAAGGATTAGTTAAAAGGCTTATCAATGCTCCCCTAACAGTCATGTTTCAAGAAATCTAGGAGATAGAAACAGTTTTGCAAATGAATGAAATTCTATATTAGAAGAAGGCAAAAAGCCATTGCTAAATGGAATTAAAATTGAAACACTGATGTCAAATCTCAATATAATCAGAAAATTCTTAGCTTTTCTGAGAGATTTCTAAGATGACTGCTTCATAAAGAAATCAGAATTTTCTAGAAATTTTAAAATAGGAACTCATTTTTACTTGAAAAAGTCCCTATGCAGAAAAATTAGCCAACTATACCTTGCAGGGTTGCATTAGGTTCACAAAGAAATGTGTGAAAGCATCATAGAATTGATTAGTACTTATGCATTTAGCCCTGCTTCCCTCTTCTACTTTTATAAGTGTTTTTACATATTTTTATCTTATTTAACCCTCATTCACCCCTTCTATGATGGTCTGGAGTTATGTACTCCAGAAAAACATGTTTTAAACTTAATCCATTCCTATGGGTGTGAATCCATCGTAAGTAGGACCTTTTGATGAGATGACTTCAGTTAAGGTGTGGCCCACCTCAATCAGGATGGATATTAATCCTATTACTGGAGTCCTTTATAAGCAGAATGAAATTCAAATATATAGAGAGAAAGCACAGGAACATCCAGAAACTGAAAGCCAATGGAACCAAGAAAAGAGAGGCCAGGAGGGGCTGACAATGTGCATTGCCATGTTACAGAAATGCTAAGGACGAAGGATTACCAACAGCCAGCCTCAGAATACCATTCTTAGGGAAGAAAGCATTGCCTTGATGAAGAATTGATTTAGACTTCTAGCCTCAAATTTGTGATCCAATAAATTCCCATTGTTTAAGACAATCCATGGCATGGCATTTGCTGGAGCAACCAAGGAAACTGAAGCATCCCCATTTTCAAGATGAAGGAACTGAGGCCCAGGCAAATTCAATGCCTACTTCAAGGATTGTAAATGGTAGCATCTGAGTCTTAATGCAGGTTGGTACAAAGGTAATACTTAAAGACATTTTGCCTTTGCCTCTGGTTTAACAAATTTAAAATGTTCTACACCAGTAACTGTGGCTCTCAAGGAAAGGCAATAGTACCTTAAAGTCTAAGGACATTATGGAACACAATTTGTGCCTCTGTTGATACAGAATCCCTTATAATCTATTATAATCTCTTTACTCATTTAGGATACCATCTTTCTATATTCACAGACATTTCCTAAATCCATTTGACCTCCCAGTGTCAATCAATTTTCATTAAGCTAGTTTTCAAAAGAGTTTGAATGATGTGGCATTGACATTGGGTACTCATTTTTTCTTTACTTGCATAATGTTCACTTTTCAGCTTCAAGGTAGGCTAAATTATGGTGGTGGCATGGCTTGGTGAAGGACATTTGCATCCCAATTTGATGTTCACCATAACCTCTAGAAGGAAGGAAGGAAGGCAAGTACTAAAGCACAATGACTGTGGAGTCAGGGACTAGCTTAGAAGAACAGAATGATTTAGGGTGAAAAGCTGGATGTGATAAGAAAGGGTTATTATAGAGTGTGATGAGTACTGTCACAACAATGACAATGACACGTAACATTTATTGAGTACTTCCTATGTCCCTGGCACAGCTTAGAGTGCTTTACTTACATTCATTCATTTAATCCTCACAACATCACTAGGAGGTGGATCCTATTGTTTTCACTGTTTTATGAATGGGTAAACCAAGGCACAAAGATGTGAAGTATTTGCCCTCTTTGAGTCAATGGGATTTTAATTCAGGCTATTTAGCTCCTGAAAGCCTATGTTCTGCTTCTAGAAAAATTTCCTCCAAGGCTAAAATGTCCAGTGTAGAGTTGGTTCCAGGAAGTTCCTCCCAAAGTTTCAATTCCATTTGTTAAGGTTTTTTACTTCATTTAAAAATTTTTAATTTTAATTTTTTTTGAATACATTATAGCCCCAATGACAGCTGATGAAAAAAAATAGAAATTCCTTGAATGAAAGTTACAAACCTATATTGCAGTAACACATCAATTTTATCAAACAACCTATACTGATTTTAAAAATGGTCACTTGCTTGTATGTAATAGTTCAGTGTTCTCACTGAACACTTGTGTTTTAGTTTGTTAAAGCTGCCAGAATGCAATATACCAGAAATGGAATGGCTTTTAAAAAGGCAATTTATTAAGTTGCAAGTTCACAGTTCTAAGGCCATAGCAACATCCAAACTAAAGCATCCAGAGAAAGTTACCTTAACTCCAAAGAAAGGGCTGATGAAGTTCAGAGTTTCTCTCTCAGCTGGGAAAGCACATAGCAACGACTACTAGCTTTCTCTCCTCATGTCATAAGGCTTCCCTGGGGGTGTTCTCCTCCTGCATCTCCAAAGATCTCTGGCTGTGTGGGCTCTGTCAGCACTAAAGTTTTTTCCAAAATGGTTCCCTCTTAAAGGAGTCCAATAGGCAAGCCCACCTTGAATGGGTGGAGACACATCTCCATGGAAATTAACAAATCAAAAGCAACCACCCACAATTGGGTGGGTCACTTCTCCATGGAAACAATAAAAAAGATGCCACATGGCAATATTGAATAAAGATTAAAGAACATTGGCTGTTCTGGGGGTACACGACAGTTTCAAACTGGCACAACTAGTGTAAGTTAGAGAGTGGCAAAGAAGGCTGATGAAAGTAAAGGTGTATTAAAGGAGATGGATCACAAATGATGCCATCATTTCAGTTTATTAATGACTACTAGTCTGAGAAGGGGCTGTCCTTTGAGGAGGGGCTGTAATGAGGAAAATGCCTCCTATCTATGCCTTCTTTATTAGCCTGATAATTGGGACCTAACTATATGCAGGTATTGAAAAATGAAACCAACATTTTTATTACCTTAGTAGCATCTGCTAAGTGACTATTTGTAAAAATTTTCTACTTACACATCTGTGTATGTTACAGGGACATTCTTTTTTTGTAACTTTTTATTTTGAAATAATTTAAAACTTACAGGACAGCTGCAAAAATAATACAAACCCAATACAGATAACTTCAACATACCTCCACACCCTCAGAAACTCAGATCCACCAATTTTAACATTTGCCACATTTTACATATCTTCTTTTCTTTCTGTCTATCTCTCTGTCTATCTATCTATCTATCTATCTATCTATCTATCTATCCATCTATTTTCTGATCATTTGAGAGTAGGTTTCACACATCATAATCCTTGAACACAGGTCTCGTTGGCTAAAAGGTTAATTCCAGTAACGTTGAAGAGGCTGCTCTCTTAGTGATATATCAGAGCAGAGAATTTATTATGTTCAGCTTCCTTAGGTTCTGTGCATAGATACTCTCATTAAAAATATAGCATAGAGTAGATAATTGCTGTTGGAATAAGGTCAAAAGTGTAAAATATATAAAAGAATATAGTAGCCAGGAAATAATCTGATTCATATTTTTCATGATATATATCTACAAAGGCAGCCTGAGGCAATAGATATTCATCCCTAGAAAGAGGTCTTGTTTCAATCTCTCTTAAAAGTACATTCACCTGCATACAGACATACCTCAGAGATACTGCAGGTTCAGTTCCAGACCACTGCAATAAATCAAATATCTCAATAAAGTGAGTTATGCAAATATTTTGGTTTTCCAGTACATAGAAAAGTTATGTTTATACTATACTGTAGTATACTGTGTGCAATAGTAAGTGTCTAAAAAAACCAACAAACATACCTTAGTTAAAAATACATTATTGCCTGAGATGCTAATCATTATGCGAGCCTTCTGCAAGTTGTAGTTTTTTACAACTTGCAGCCTCAATGTTGATGGCTGCTGACTGAGCAGGGTATTGGTTGTTGACGGTTAGGGTGGCTGTGGCAATTTCTTAAAATGAGACAACAATGAAGTTTGCTGCAATAATCAACTCTTACTTTCACAAAGGATTTCTCTGTAGTATGCTGTTTGATTGCATTTTACCCACAGCAGAACATCTTTCAAAACTGGAGTCAATCATTTCAAACCTTGCCACTACTTTATCAATTAAGTTGATATAACTATTCTAAATCCTTTGTTGTAATTTCAGCAATATTCACAGCATTTTCACCAAGAGCAGACCACATCAAGAAACCACTTTCTTGCTCAACCATAAGAAGCAACTCCTTATCCATTATAGTTTTATCACAAGGTTGCAGCAGTTCAGTCACATCTTCAGTGCCACTTCTAATTCTAGTTCTCTTTTTTTTTTTTTTTTTTTTTTTTTTTTTTGGTTTTTTTTTTTTTATTAATTAAAAAAAGAATTAACAAAACAATTAGAAATCATTCCAATCTACATGTACAATCAGTAATTCTTAATAACATCACATAGTTGCATATTCATCATTTCTTAGTACATTTGCATCGATTTAGAAAAAGAAATAAAAAGACAACAGAATAAGAATTAAAACAATAATAGAAAGAAAAAAAACAAAAACAAAAAACCTATACCTCACATGCAGCTTCATTCAGTGTTTTAACATAATTGCATTACAATTGGGTAGTATTGTGCTGTCCATTTCTGAGTTTTTATATCCAGTCCCGTTGTACAGTCTGTATCCCTTCATCTCCAATTATCCCTTCTCTTTTTTTTTTTTTTTTTTAATTAACGGAAAAAAAGAAATTAACCCAACATTTAGAGATCATACCATTCTACACATGCAATCATTAATTCTTAACCTCATCACATAGATGCATGATCATCATTTCTTAGTACATTTGCATTGGTTTAGAAGAACTAGCAACATAACCGAAAAAGATATAGAATGTTAATATAGAGAAAAAAATAAAAGTAATAATAGTAAAATCAAAACAAAACAACACAAAACAAAACAAAAACCTATAGCTCAGATGCAGCTTCATTCAGTGTTTTAACATGATTACTTTACAATTAGGTATTATTGTGCTGTCCATTTTTGAGTTTTTGTATCTAGTCCTGTTGCACAGTCTGTATCCCTTCAGCTTCAATTACCCATTGTCTTACCCTGTTTCTAACTCCTGCTGAACTCTGTTACCAATGACGTATTTCAAGTTTATTCTCGAATGTCCGTTCACATCAGTGGGACCATACAGTATTTGTCCTTTAGTTTTTGGCTGGATTCACTCAGCATAATATTCTCTAGGTCCATCCATGTTATTACATGGTTCATAAGTTTATCTTGTCTTAAGGCTGCATAATATTCCATCGTATGTATATACCACAGTTTGTTTAGCCACTCTTCTGTTGATGGAGATTTTGGCTGTTTCCATCTCTTTGCAATTGTAAATAATGCTGCTATAAACATTGGTGTGCAAATGTCCGTTTGTGTCTTTGCCCTTAAGTCCTTTGAGTAGATACCTAGCAATGGTATTGCTGGGTCGTATGGCAATTCTATATTCAGCTTTTTGAGGAACCGCCAAACTGCCTTCCACAGTGGTTGCACCCTTTGACATTCCCACCAACAGTGGATAAGTGTGCCTCTTTCTCCGCATCCTCTCCAGCACTTGTCATTTTCTGTTTTGTTGATAATGGCCATTCTGGTGGGTGTGAGATGATATCTCATTGTGGTTTTGATTTGCATTTCTCTAATGGCCAGGGACATTGAGCATCTCTTCATGTGCCTCTTGGCCATCCGTATTTCCTCTTCTGAGAGGTGTCTGTTCAAGTCTTTTTCCCATTTTGTAATTGGGTTGGCTGTCTTTTTGTTGTTGAGATGAACAATCTCTTTATAAATTCTGGATACTAGACCTTTATCTGATATATCATTTCCAAATATTGTCTCCCATTGTGAAGGCTGTCTTTCTACTTTCTTGATGAAGTTCTTTGATGCACAAAAGTGTTTAATTTTGAGGAGTTCCCATTTATTTATTTCCTTCTTCAGTGCTCTTGCTTTAGGTTTAAGGTCCATAAAACCGCCTCCAGTTGTAAGATCCATAAGATATCTCCCAACATTTTCCTCTAACTGTTTTATGGTCTTAGACCTAATGTTTAGATCTTTGATCCATTTTGAGTTAACTTTTGTATAGGGTGTGAGAGATGGGTCTTCTTTCATTCTTTTGCATATGGATATCCAGTTCTCTAGGCACCATTTATTGAAGAGACTGCTCTGTCCCAGGTGAGTTGGCTTGACTGCCTTATCAAAGATCAAATGTCCATAGATGAGAGGGTCTATATCTGAGCACTCTATTCGATTCCATTGGTCGATATATCTATCTTTATGCCAATACCATGCTGTTTTGACCACTGTGGCTTCATAATATGCCTTAAAGTCAGGCAGCGCGAGACCTCCAGCTTCGTTTTTTTTCCTCAAGATGTTTTTAGCAATTCGGGGCACCCTGCCCTTCCAGATAAATTTGCTTATTGGTTTTTCTATTTCTGAAAAATAAGTTGTTGGGATTTTGATTGGTATTGCATTGAATCTGTAAATCAATTTAGGTAGGATTGACATCTTAACTATATTTAGTCTTCCAATCCATGAACACGGTATGCCCTTCCATCTAGTTAGGTCTTCTGTGATTTCTTTTAGCAGTTTTTTATAGTTTTCTTTATATAGGTTTTTTGTCTCTTTAGTTAAATTTATTCCTAGGTATTTTATTCTTTTAGTTGCAATTGTAAATGGGATTCGTTTCTTGATTTCCCCCTCAGCTTGTTCATTACTAGTGTATAGAAATGCTACAGATTTTTGAATGTTGATCTTGTAACCTGCTACTTTGCTGTACTCATTTATTAGCTCTAGTAGTTTTGTTGTGGATTTTTCCGGGTTTTCGACGTATAGTATCATATCGTCTGCAAACAGTGATAGTTTTACTTCTTCCTTTCCAATTTTGATGCCTTGTATTTCTTTTTCTTGTCTAATTGCTCTGGCTAGAACCTCCAACACAATGTTGAATAATAGTGGTGAGAGTGGACATCCTTGTCTTGTTCCTGATCTTAGGGGGAAAGTTTTCAATTTTTCCCCATTGAGGATGATATTAGCTGTGGGTTTTTCATATATTCCCTCTATCATTTTAAGGAAGTTCCCTTGTATTCCTATCCTTTGAAGTGTTTTCAGCAGGAAAGGATGTTGAATCTTGTCGAATGCCTTCTCTGCATCAATTGAGATGATCATGTGATTTTTCTGCTTTGATTTGTTGATATGGTGTATTACATTAATTGATTTTCTTATGTTGAACCAGCCTTGCATACCTGGGATGAATCCTACTTGGTCATGATGTATAATTCTTTTAATGTGCTGTTGGATACGATTTGCTAGAATTTTATTGAGGATTTTTGCATCTGTATTCATTAGGGAGATTGGTCTGTAGTTTTCTTTTTTTGTAATATCTTTGCCTGGTTTTGGTATGAGGGTGATGTTGGCTTCATAGAATGAATTAGGTAGTTTTCCCTCTACTTCGATTTTTTTTGAAGAGTTTGAAGAGAATTGGTACTAATTCTTTCTGGAACGTTTGGTAGAATTCACATGTGAAGCCATCTGGTCCTGGACTTTTCTTTTTAGGAAGCTTTTGAATGACTAATTCAATTTCTTTACTTGTGATTGGTTTGTTGAGGTCATCTATGTCTTCTTGAGTCAAAGTTGGTTGTTCATGTCTTTCCAGGAACCCGTCCATTTCCTCTAAATTGTTGTATTTATTAGCGTAAAGTTGTTCATAGTATCCTGTTATTACCTCCTTTATTTCTGTGAGGTCGGTAGTTATGTCTCCTCTTCCATTTCTGATCTTATTTATTTGCATCCTCTCTCTTCTTCTTTTTGTCAATCTTGCTAAGGGCCCATCAATCTTATTGATTTTCTCATAGAACCAACTTCTGGTCTTATTGATTTTCTCTATTGTTTTCATGTTTTCAATTTCATTTATTTGTGCTCTAATCTTTGTTATTTCTTTCCTTTTGCTTGCTTTGGGGTTAGCTTGCTGTTCTTTCTCCAGTTCTTCCAAATGGATAGTTAATTCCTGAATTTTTGCCTTTTCTTCTTTTCTGATATAGGCATTTAGAGCAATAAATTTAATTCTAGTTCTCTTGCTATTTCTACCTCCACTGAAGTCTTACACACCTCAAAGTCACCCATGAGGGTTGGAATTAACTTCTTCTAAACTCCTATGAATGATGATATTTTGAACTTCTCTGATGAATTTAAAATATTCTTCATGGTATCTAGAATGGTGATTCCACTCGGAAGGGTTTCAATTTATTTTTCCAGATCCATCCAGAGGAATCACTATCTATGGCAGCTATAGCCTTATGCTTTCCTAAAAGAATAAGACTTGAAAGTCAGAATTACTCCTTGATCCAGGGGCTACAGAATGGATGGTATATTGGCAAGCATCAAACATCACTGATATCATTGTACATTTCCATAAGAGCTCTTGGGTGACCAGGTACGTTGTCAATGAGCAGTCATATTTTGAAAAGAACATTTTTTTTGAGCAGTAGGTCTCAACACTGGGCTTAAAATATTCAGCAAACCATGCTGTAAACAGATGTACTGCATCCAAACTTTGTTATTCCATTTATAAAGTACAGACAGTAGATTTAGCATCATTCTTAAGGACTCAAGGATTTTCAGAATGGTAAATGAGCATTGGTTTCAACTTAAAGTCACCAGCTGCATTAGGCCATAACGAAAGAGTTAGTCTGTCTTTTGAAGTCAGGCATTGCCTTCTCCACTCTAGCTATGAAAGTTCTAGATGACATCTTCTTTCAAAAGAAGGCTGTTTCATCTTCATTGAAAATCTATTGTTCAGTGTAGCCACGTTCATCAATTATCTTAGCTAGATCTCTTGGAAAACTTCTTCAGCCTTTTATACCAGTACTTGTTGCTTCACCTTGCATTTTATGTTATGAAGATGGCTTCTTTTCTTAAACCTCATGAACCAACCTCTGCTAGCTTCAAACTTTTCTTCTATAGCATAGAATTGAATGTAGTTCGGGCCTTGCTCTGGATTAGGTTTTCACTTATGGAAATGTTGTGGCTGGTTTGATCATCTACCCAGACCACTTAAACTTTCTCCATATCAGCAATAAAGCTGTTTTGCTCTCTAATCCTTCATGTGTTCAACTGAATAGCATTTTAAATTTCCTCCAAGAGCTTTACCTTTGCATTCATAACTTGGCTAACTATTCAGTGCAAGAAGCAGAGCTTTCAGCCTATCTGAGCTCTATCCACAGCCTTCCTCTCTAAGCTTAATCATTTCTAGCTTTCGATTTAAAGTGAGAGATGTGCAACTCTTCCTCACATTTGAATACTTGGAGGGTATTGTAGGGTTATTAACTAGACTTATTTCAATATTATTGTGTCTTAGGGAATGAAGAGGTCTGAGGGGATGGAGAGACATTGGAGAACAGCCTGTCAGTGGAGCAGTCAGAACACATTTATCCATTAAGTTCATGGTCTTATATGGGCATGGTTTGTGGTGCCCCAAAACAAATCACAATATCAATAGAAAAGATCACAGATCACCATAACAGATTTAATAATAATGAAAAAGTTTGAAATATTGTGGGAATTACCAAAATGTGATCCAGAGACACAAAGTGAGTGCATGCTGTTGGAAAAATAGTGCAGGATATACTTTTCGTTTGATGCCAGGTTACTACAATTTGTAAAAAAAACTGTATCTGGGAAGCATGATAAAGCAAAGTGCAATAAAATAAGGCATTTCAGTTATCACATCAGTATAAATAAGTCTATGAGGTATGTAGGGTACATAATAACCTCATTAAAAAGAGAGGGAACTGAAACCCAACATGGGAATATTATAGCACAGGGAATTTGACTATTTGAGGACACTATCATTTGCTAGCTGAGTGGAAGTTACTGACACTCTCTAAGCCTCAGTTCACTTATCTGTAAATTGCAGATAATATTGGTATTGGGTTGTTGTGAAGTTAGGTGGAATAACTTACAAATACAGCATTATTATAGTAGTGACTACTGCATGGAAGGTAGTAAAAAAACAGCCATCACCATTTGGGACAGCAAACTGTCTTGCCTTTATCTTTTTCCTGTCCTCTAAAGATATATTTTGTTTACTTTTTTTTCCATATCCTGGAAACTCCTTTGGCCTGACTATTTGTCCCTATTGGAGTTCCACAAAATCTCTTTCATGGCAATTTTTTTTTAGTCATCTTTTTTTTGTATTTTGTATTTTTTAATCTTTCATAGTAATTTAACACCAAATTAATATCTCCCTTCTGTGTGTTTTTTCTCATTCTCTTTAAATTTTACATGGGCATATTTATCTCTTTGAATTGAACTATATATCAGTTCTGAGGACTGCCATTATCCATTCTGCACCCCCATCCCCAGCACATGCAGGAAAACCATGTTATAGTGCAATTTATAGAATTCAAAGGAAAGTTTTTAAATTTGCTTATTGAATTCTGTTCTTTGTCTTACTATATTTTTCCAAATTGAATCCTAATCTAGGCTTAGAGTATATAAAATATATCTGATTAAAATTAACATTCTACAATTAGTAAGATAGAAAATTCCCAACTACTAGAAGTATCTGTTGACACAAAGTAGCTGTGTTAATATTATTTTAAAGCAGGAACCAGGTGACATGAAAAGGCATAGAGATTCCATCCCCAAATATCTTTTTTACCCATTGTAGTCCCAAGACAATTATTACTTTTTTTAAGGTTTGGATATCAATGCACAGAAGTGTGACAGTATTCTCAGTAAATTTCCCCATAGGAATCATGTTACTTGAGAATGGCACTCATAAGAAAAAAAAATTGAAATAGTGCTTTGCATATTGAAAAAATTCCTTATTGAATTTCGTAAAACAGAAGGCACTATTCCAAATATGAAGTATAGATTTTGTATTCAATTTATGTACTAGCTTTGAAATGTGAAGTGAAAGTAGTTTACTCATCTTTGGAATTTGAAGCTTTGCTACTGGATGGTGTGGATTTGGAGAAGGGAAACTTGAGTTGAATTACTGTTTTGTTATTAACTAGCTGAGTGACTTGGATTAGTCACTTAATGCTTTTTGGATCTTAAGTCTCTTATCCTTAAAAGGAGGAAGTTGATCTGGCAATCTTCAAGGTCCCTTTCAGTTCTAAAATTTCCCATTAGTCAACATTCAATTCTCTTTAAAGAACAGGTAGCTAGTGCCTACTCTTTGAAAATATGGTGCAAGATCCTAGGGTGATAGATAAAATAAGCTTCCTGCCCTCAAAAGTTTATAATTTTCTATTTGCAGAATATTATGTAGTTGTAATTATACCTGTTTTATTATTCACAGAACAAAAGGGGCAGACTAACGTTCTGCAGACTAAGAACGAACTTTGTTTCTTAACCCCCAGGCTATAGCTGACCCATTATGAAGAGTTGGGTGAATTGCACCCTAAGTCTCTACTGTGACCACGATGTTTATAAAAAACAAAGGTTTTATTTTCTATACATTTTTATGTACCCCTCTCAAATGCCAGCTGAGTCCTGGTGCAAGGGACAAAACACCTGGCAGTTTCCTGCCCTCATGTAGCTTAATCATTATACATATCATTATAAAGGTCTCTGCAAATGAATCAATATTGCACATGGCTGGCAAAAAAAACTGGGCTTATTTTAAATTACAGACAAGCCCATTACTCTGCAAAATAGCATCGGTCTCAGTCTCTGAAATGCAATGATAAACAGTTTTGAAGCATACAAATAATACAAAGATTATTTATATAAACTTGTATAAATGATACATAATTTATTTTCCCCCTAGATGTTGAATAGTTTGAGCACAGAAATGGGATAAAGTATGCAGGAGCAACATTTCCACTCAGCCTGAGGCCGGGTTACCTACAGTTAGAGCTGCCTGATTCAAGGAGTCCAGCTCCCTCTGGCACAGCTGAGGTTCTGTCAGGTTAAGGTTGGGCAACAGGGACATTTTATGAGAGATTCTTGTCTTGAGAAGCAGCTAGGTTTAATTCTGGATTCTGTTACATAATGTGATTCATAAATGTTTAAAGATAGAAATAAAATTATAAGTAAGTGATTTATTGATGAGAAATTAAGGATTAAGAGGGATGGAGAATATTACAATGGGAGTTGCGTGGGACACAGAAAATGGATTATCTGTCCTCTGTTCTTTCAAATCTTTTGCCTGGGGTAACATTTACGTCCTGAGTTGAAACCGAAATTTCAGAACTCTGGAACTCAAAGGCCTTGTCTGTAGAAATCTAATATTAAATGACCAATAGTTCTGTTACCTGTTGATTGTGGTGTCATCTTTTCCTCGACGGGGGAATCCATGGAATGTGCTAGCTGCGGGCTGGGGAATGGTCTCTGGCATACTGGAAAGTGGTGCATGTTTGTTTTTGGAGTTGGGGATGTCGGGGAGGAGATCCTCCGTTAATACATCAAAATATTATTGGAGAGTCTGATGCGTTGGCTTGAAAGCACCGACAAAACGAGGCAGAACTCGTGAAATGGTGCGAATTCTAGACTTCGGCAACTCCAGGGTCAGAAGAATTCACCCAAATAAACGCCTTCCTCTGCCAAATAACAACAGCTAGCTCAATTTCTAGGGGGACACAATCAATGACTTATGTTGTCTTCATTCACGCTACTTGTCCTTCGCGGACTGGTGACCCGTCCCCTGGACTTGCCGACGTGCAGCTGAGCCCGAAGGTCAGAGCGTGGCCCTGGGTTTCCTGTTACTGACTGACAAAGCCTGTAGCATTTGAAACCTTTAGAACAGCCCTTTTCTGACGAAAGGGGAAGAAGGGTGTTGACTTCGGAAAAGAAGTACACTTTGAAAACGGGGGATGGATTGTTGTACAAGAATTGAAAATCTGGTCCCCACTAGAGGGCTTGCTAGAAATGAAGAGGTGACGATTCTCTATCCAGTTTCCAGCCGTGGGAACCAGCTGGAAAGAGAAGTCCGGGTCCAAGTTCGGCGCGGGCCGGGTTCTTGCCGACAGCCGCTCTGAGGTGTGAGAAAAGTGGTGGGAGACCGGGAGCCTCAAGCCGGGGACAAGCCATGGGCTAACTTCCCTAGTCCGTGCCCCGGAACACAAGCTGCCTGGCTGCGCTTCCCCTTCTCAGCTCTTTAGGGAACACTTCTCTCGCTTTGTTTGAGACGCCTACCCATCTTTCTCGGTTGGTCTCCCGTTCCTCCAATCCAGCCCGCGACGGGGCGGGGCCTCAGGGTCTAGGTGGACAAATTCCCCAGCCTCGCCCCTACACGCGCTTTCGGACTCCGGGGGATGACTGACAGCAGCCGGGCCCAACCTGCCACTCGAGAGCGTGGCCTCCGCCAGGGGCGTTGCGGAGACTAGGCTCCGAGGCCAATCGCATTGGCACTCAGGCGGCCGGGCCTCTTCGCCAGCTCCAGACGCGGGCTATCAGCACTCATTTTGTCAAATGAGAGACCGGGAGGGGCGGTCCCTCAGCCGAAGTTCAACCAATGGAGAGGGCGAGGTGGGAAGGCCTGGAGTGCCTGGCGGCGGGTCCACAGCTCCCGACCGCGGTGCTGCGAGCTGGTGGGGGGACCGCGAGGCGAGCGCGGGAGCCTGGGCGGCGAGTGGGGTGTGAGCTGTCCGAAAATGCACTCGGATGCCGCCGCTGTCAGTGAGTAACGGAGCGAGAGAGCCGGGGACACGCAGCCGTCTGCACTCTCTCCTCTACTCCCGCAGGTTCCCGCCCCTCGCCTCCCGTCCTGAAATGCTCTGGAAGACCCTGCCCGGGAGCCACCCCTTCCCCTCCTGGGGCTGGGGCGGGCGGTGACGCTGCGGGCGGCGCGGGGCGGGGGCGGGGGCGGGCGTGGGGGAGGGGGCCGGTCTGTCGGGGGATGGGCGGAGGTGATGGGGGGTGGGGACTAGCTCCTTTTCAGTGTTGGGGGAAGGGGGGGCGGGACGTGCGCTGAGGGCCAAGACCCGAGTGTCCGGGGTGAATGGAGGGGGAGGGGGAGGCTGCGGCGGCGCTTGCGGGGAAGGCCGGGTGTGTGTGTGTGTGTGTGTGTGTGTCGGGGGGTGGCACCGGCGAGAGGAGGAAGGGAGGGAGGGAGCGAGCGAGCGATCGGGGCGCCGGGGTGAGGATTTCCTAGGGACTGAGCGGCGCGGGCGGCTTGGTGAGAAAGGCGGGTGAGTGCGAGGGGAGCGCGGGGGAGGGACAATAGGAAGAAGGGATATAGATGACGGGGGTGGGGGGAACAATGGGGTGGGGGAATGGGGACTGCGGCCGAGAGCCGGGCCGGAGGACGGGCACGGGGAGGGGGGCTGATGTAACGGGAGAATGACACGGTGGAGGAATTGGGGTGTGCTGGGATAGTTGGGGAGTCCCGTGGGCGGAAAAGGCAAAGGAACGGTGGCGGTAGGGTGACAACGAGTGGTGGGAGAGGAAAAGACGTTGGGGGTAATAGGATGGGGCAGGTGTTGGGATGACAGGGTAACTGAGAATAAGAAGGAGGGAGAAGGGGAGGGTCTAGACTAACTGGATGGGGTTAGAAGAGATACAGTGGGGGTGATGAGCTAGTTGGGGAGGAGGTGGAGGGTGGGAGGAGCTGGGGTAGGGGGAGGAATGTCATGTCTGGATTCGGGTCCGGCGCGGGGCTGGGGGGGCTGTTGGGCTGTGTTTGGGGAGGTGCTCTCTCCTTCCTTCCCCTCCTCCCCCAAACCCCCTATCAGGGCAGGGTCCCTGGAGGGGGAGGCTCCGAGCTCCCGGTGCGAAGATTGGAGGGGGCGGGACTGAAGCAGGGGGCGGGGGAGGTTCGCGAGGTTGGCGCTGGACGCGGTCCCCCCCTCGACCGGCGGGAAGCGAGGTCAGCGCTGGCGCGGGCTCCCGCTGCGAGACCGGGAGGCGGGGCAGGGGTGCGGGCTGCGGCTTCTCAGCCGAGGGAAGTGGAGGGGGCGGACCCTGGAGTTCGGGTGTGGGTTTATGCGAATGGGAGGTGTCGGGGTCCCTAGCGGTCGGTGGGTTTGGCAGAGCCTGTGACGCAGTTGCTTAATTTCTACTCGGCAGGTGTGGACGCTGGTGCCTTGAGACCTTCTGCCTTGTAGAGAGGGCCGGGCTTGAGGCCGCACGCAGCTCTGGGAAGGGGCGTGAGCTCTCCCCCCGAGAGCTAGGCGAGCGCTTCAGGGGTTTCCTTTAGGGTCTGGCTCCAGTTGTCGGGTGTGGGAAAAGGCAGTCCCGTGGAATTCTGGGACTTGTAGTCCGGGCAGCGCCGGGCCGCGGTTGGGCGGGGTGCACGTGGGTATCTGTGGAAACGAGTCCCAGAATGCAGCGCGCCCCTGGGATCCTCCCCGTTCTGCTAACTCGTGCTTTATTGCCGGTCGCCCCGAGCGCGCTCCCGGGAGGCGCTCCTGTCGCCCGAGACTGGAGCGGTTCCCTGGACCTGAGTATCGGCGGAGATGGAGAAGCCAGACTAAACACAGACTGTCTTTTAACGTTTGAATTCTTGACCCCCGCTTTAATTGTTTTGCTCTGTATTTGGTGAACTAATTTGTGGAATAAATGCTTACTTTGTCTTCAGTGTAGAACGTAGGTTTGAAAAAAACAGAACACACTCCAAAGCAGCATTTAGGATGGTGTATTGGGCATCCGTTATATTCAAAGCCCTAGGTTAGAAGGTTCAGTCTTTTAGCAATCTGGGAAAGCAGATGAGATAAATGTAACGCGTGTGAGGATAACGTGCGCTGTACGTTTGTATTTCCTGAGCTGTTTGATGGCCCAAGCATAAGGGCACTTTTGAAGATGGGCTTGAAATGAATTGAGTGATGATGGAGTTTAGAGATTAATGGGTGAAATTGTCCTATTTATAAAGCCGGTATGAAAATGCGAAGGTGAGCAAAGGGAATACGTGATGTGTTCAGCTTTCGATGAAGTGCGGGAAACAAATGAAACTTGAGGAAGGTATTAGCTTTTTGTGTTGTTTTTGTTTTTTTGGTTTGTTTTGTTTTTAGCCGTAGGCTCTAATTCCTTCTATCTCTTTAATACTAGAATCCTTCCTCTCCGTCTGAAGACTTTCCAAATAGCAGATCCTTTGTCCCTTGCTTTTACCGTTTATATACGATGATTAAGAATACCTCTAATGCAGAGGGGCCGTAAGATTAGCAGAGACATGGCAAGTTATTTTATGTGATATGAGAAATTATGAGCTATTGTTAGCATAGTCATTAGAAGAATATCATGACGGTCTTAATGATAAAACTTGCTAAGAAGTCCTAAAATTTGAAAGCTTTTGGGTATGATTACAGATATATCGAACTTACATATTTAATTGTAATGGTGGTTCTTTTCATAGTGAGAAATTGGGCAGTGTATGGTGTTTTTTGGGAAAAAAATTTATATGTTTGTCATTTTATTTCATCTGGAGGTGAAATATCCAGGAAGCCCTTTGTAATATGTGCAGATATGTCATATAGGCATTTTTCAAAAACTGCATTTAATCCTGGAAAGGATCTTTAATATTTAATAATCTTTAACCAGTCTTGCAAAGGGTAAAGTTATAGGAGCTGGTATTATCTCCAAGAAGGTGTTTTTTGAAGAAAATATTGTTAGTCATATTTCTCGAAAAGAGAAAGTTATCCTTCTCTTCTTTTCTATTTTTTGTTACATCTTCCAAACAGGTGTCCTTTACACAGATTGACAGCCTCCCTTTCCCTCTCCCCAAAGCCTAGGCTCCTACACAGTATCATCTTACACTTTCTGTGCTGGTTTTTAGGTTCCGCTTTGACTTTTCGTCCTTTTATTTTCTTGTGAACTTAACTGTGTATTTATATGCATGTTTGTCATACTTTACCCAGAATTTCTGGGCGTTTTATATTGGAAAGGATTTTTAGGTTATCTTGTCTATATAACATTGCCAGAATTTCACCTCCCATAGAAGATTTCGATATATTTACCCTCTTCTTTTGTTGTTGTCTTCAAAAAGTGCCCCTACTTAGCACTTGGGTCACATTTTTTCAAACTTTATCAGTTCCTCCTTTTCTGTTTTTTATCTTTAGCTATTCCTGATAGCTCTTATTAGCTTATTGCCTTCTTCCTAGCTGACCATAAACATGTGTATTATACTCATGTCAATTGTAATAGCAATAATAATCTTGCTAAGCAGTATAAAAATCACCCTATCAGAAACTGACCTCATGATGTCCTCTGTGGTATCAGTTAGGATACATTTGGCGACTAAAAATGGCTTAAATAATAAGGTATATGCTTGTTCTAGAGATAGAACAAGAAATAATAAATCTAGAAATAGGTGATTTTAAGGCTGGTGCAGTAACTTCATTAAGGACCTAGCCTTTTTGCATCCTTTTTTCTTCTGTTCTTAGTATTAAGTTTTGCTCTTCAGGCTTGTTGCCTCTTATTTACAGTATGGTTGCTGTAGCACCAGACATCATGTCCATTTAAGAAAGCAAAGAGGCTTTCCTTTCCCTTTCCAACTCCCTTTTAACAGAGAAAGTCTTTTCTAGAAATTCACCTTAGGAGACTTCCTCTTCAGTCTCATTGGGCAGAATTTATCTCGTGCCACCACTAGCAGTGTGAGAAAGACATTGAGAGAGTGAAAGTTTGGTGTTGTTAAGCCTCTGCTGTGGGATGTGGTCTTTGTTAGGGTGGAAGAATGGTAAGGGGAATGCCCTGCGTTGGCAGCCGTCAGATGCAGTGTCAGTGGTATTTTTCTTTATTGCGTTTCCTTTCTAGTAGACCCTTTCTCTCCCTCCATCGAATCTCCAAAGTACTGCTTATTTCTATTACTTTTATCTTAATAGTTTCCTATTTACTTATTTCCCCTCCCAGTTAGATTGATAACCCTTTGAGATCTGGGACCATGTCTTATTTAGATCCCTTGTTTAGGCCCACGAATGTGTATTGAATTGAAAACGGTCAACTCTGGAATAGCTAGTAGAATACTTGGAAATTTTTAATTCTTTCTCTTGCTATCTAGCTTGCTTCTGAACCCATCATCTTTAGATTTTTTTTTTTTTGACTGGGCAGGCACTGGGAATTGAATTCGGGTCTCCAGCATGGTAGGTGAGAATTCTGCCTGCTGAGCCACCGTGGCCCACCCAGATTTTGTCTTTAGGCTTTCTTCTTTACCTTTTAGATATTTTTTTCAGGAAATATAGACATTGGTTTTATTCATTCTCTGCCTTTTTTTGACAGTCATCCATATGCAAATGAATTGAAATGTATATATATATTTTAAATACGTGCAGATGCATCAGTTTTGAAGAAGTCTTTGGTGTGTATAGTTTCTCATGGAGGAAGTGAAATGCAGGTGATGTGCTGAGGGCAGGGAAGCAGTGTTTGGGTACCATGTGTACGTGTCCACTTCAGAGCTGCTGTATGGCAGAGCCGGTCTGGAGAAGGTTAACGTAGGGGCTGACAGGCCTCATGTTCAGGGGCCTACAGTGTTTCTGCCTTCTGCTCTTTTCGTTTTTTGACCACATTTTGGTCCTAAGGGTTTATTTATGTATTTTTTAACAATACATTAACATTGTTTAAAAGCTTTCTGCATTTAGAAAGTAAAATCTGTAAGGTGGAGATGAATTTTCTGCAATGAATCTGATTTAATACTGATATCTTTTTATAGTTGGTCAGCTTGAAAGTCATGTTAATAGCTTTTCACAGCTTATTCTTTTTTTCTTGTTTTGATATTCAGGTTAGAAGTATCTCTTGAGACTTATTTTAAGTAGAACATGCTTATAAGGATAGGTTTTTTTTAGAAAAATGTATTGAAATAATTTTCAATAGAATTATGTATTTTAACATTCATTGCATGAATGTTTCAAATCTAAGGCTTTTTTTCCTCTGGTGTCCAGTATTCAAGCAGCGTATCTGTTCCTTGAGGTTTGAATTGCCTTTCATTTAATTAGAAAACCACGTTAATGAATTACTTTCAATTTCTGAAGGTAGGCTTGTAGTTTTTCAAACTAACATGCCAAATAAAATAGTCACCTAGTGATAGGAAAAAGACCCCACCCTCCCCAAATAGTATTCCTCTGGGTGTCCCTTTTATTTTGGTTCCATCTTTGAGAATTTTTCTTTTCTTGTGTATATTTGTTTGAAAGCCTTTCATTATTTGCTGGCCTGTATCAGCAGCATTTGCAGAGACAGGAATAATCCATTTATGATCATCTGTGTCAGTAGGGACATTGTCAGTCTTTTGGGCCCCTGTTCTTCCTCTCCCTTAGAAGGCAGAGCTACTTAGACTTGCCTGCCCCAGAATGTGAATTTGAAGCCTGAAGCAACTGATGGGAAGAAGCTCAAGCCCGAGGAGGCCATTTTGAAGAGCATGGTGACAGTGGTGTCAGCTGTGCTGTTTCAGGCCAGTGGTCCTGGCCACCGGGTCCAGGCCTAGCTGTGTTGATGGGGCACTCTGCCGTGTCCCCTTCGGCACTGTTTCGGTTGTGTAGCTGCCAGGCTTGGTTCTTTCCATGTCCTAGAGATTCTGTGAATGATTTAGTAGCCCCTTCTAAAAGATCTCTTCTCTGCTTAAGTTAATTAGAATTTGATTTCTGATGCTGGCAACTAGGAATTTTGACAGATTGAACACCCAGACGTGTTACTGGAGAAACACCGAATTAAAAACTCTTGTGGAGAAGAGCAGTGATCCGTCTTTTCACCTTGGTTGCCTGTGGACTCTGGTTCAAAGGCCTAGAGTTCTGGCTAGAAGTGACCGTGGGACAGAGAAGGAAACAGGCAACTGTTTCTGACATACAACTGACATACAACTGATGTCAGTTGTAGGTCTCTGGAGCTGCTTCGGCTGGTGGCAGGAGGGTCTCTGAACCCACACATCAGCCACCCTGCTGATTTCATTCTCCCAAATTCTTTATTGATTTCATTATACAGAGTTCTTTACTGCAACCTTTTCTTTTTACCTTTTTTTTGTCCCTGATAAAACAGATTTGAGGTGTGTGATGCTCAGGAGCTCATGCATAACATCTTGTACATCTTTTTGGATCTGATCTGAGCATATTAGCTATTTTAATATTATTTATGTTTTATAAATTTTTGGAATATTTGTTTTATTTCCTGTAGTCAAAAATTATATCTGATATACCTAATAGCTTTCTAGTGACCTTTATTGAAGTTTAATTTATCTACTATAAATTTGCACCCATTTTATGTGCATAGTTTGCTAAATGTATATGTGTATGTCCTTGAATGTATATATGGGTGTTTATGTACATATACATACAGGTGTAAACCACTACTTAAGTTAAGTTGGAGAATATTTTCATTACCCTAGAAAATTCGTCTTTACCCCTTGGCAGTCAACACCTTCCCTTCTCCCAGTTTTTGGCTTTTAATATGGATCATCTCAGGCCTCTTCTTGTCAGTTGAAAATTTGTCATTTTCTCTTCATTGGGGATATTATGGTATTTTTATTGAGCTGTTAAATCCATATAGAAACTTCCAGTGTTTTATACATTACAGTACTGAAAATTAACGCTTTACCACATGGAATTGTCTTGCGTTAGATGGCTTGTTCAATTGAAAAGTTTTCCAGTGTGATGGCCTTTCCTGCTTCTTTGAGGCCCAAAGACATACATTGTTAGGGTTTGTTTCTTGGATGTGATGATTTCTTTTGTTTTCTGGGTCAGATTGGGATCCTTATGGCATGGTTGTTGGGTGTGGACCCTAGTATAAAAATGTCTAGTTTAAAATTCTTTCTTTGCCATCTGTTAGCTCTGTGACCGAGAGTAAGTTACTTAACTTCTCTGTGTGGGCTTCAGAGTCTTGTATAAAAAATACCTACTACAGGGTATAGGGTTGTTCATTCAGCAAACAGATATTTGTTGAGCACCTGTTGCCTAGCAGCACCTGTTGTAGGTACTAAGGTGACCAGGATAGTCAAATTCTCCTCTTTTTGAAGATTTTTTTCTAGTATGGGAAGGAGACAGATAATAAGCTAAGAAATCATGTAGTATGTCAGATAATAGTAAGTTCTGTAGAGAAAAATAAAGAAGGGAAGGGGGAGAGCACAGGCACCCTGTTTAGGGGGAGCAGAACGTGTTGTGATTTTGACGAGCATGGTCAGGGAAGGCCTCACTGAGAAGGGTTTACATTAAGACCTGATGGAGGTGAGGGAGCATTTCAGGCAGAAGGAACACAAATGCACAGGCTCTGAATGTGGACGGAAAGGAGGCTTATATGCTTCTCATAGCAGGTGGGCAGAGTGGAAAGAGGCAGGAGGGGAGACCAAAGGGGTCCTGAGGATTAATATGATAAAACTTGTAATGTGTTTGGAAAAATGCCTGGCACTTTTTTGTTTTTGTTTGTTAATAATTATTGTGTGGTGACTGTCTCCTCATTTGGCTAGAAAGAGCCCTTTGAGGGCAAAAAGCTATCAGAGAGAAAAGAGCCAAGTGAGCCATCTCATGCACTCATTCAGCAGTTTTTGTTTTTTTTTCCAGAACAGTTGAAGTACAGAATGATGACTGCTGGGTTGGGAACAGATGGAAAATCATTAAAATTAGGTTTCAGATGAGGGTTAGAATTGTCATGTGAGCTCAGTTTTTGAGATTTTATGTGAAGAAAAGGATCATGATGTACATGCGTTCATGGGCGTGGGGTAGGAGGGTGCTTTCCAAGCATAGGGAACAGCATGGGTGACAAGACAGGACTGTGGCAGGAGGATGGGCATTTAGTAGGCCAGAATGAAGGAGAAGGTGAGGCAGAGGGGTGGGCAGGAGCCAGATGGAGAAGGGCTGAAAAAAGGCACCTGAGAGAGTTTGCAAGTGGAAAGGAAAAGAAAGAAGAGGTCAAAGAAGGTGGGGCAGAGAGGAATGGTGGGGTGTTAACAGGTATACAGTGCTTACTCTATTCTGGGATCTGTTTGCTTTGCCTTGCAGTAACTCATTTAATCCTCACAACAACCTTCTGAAGTGTGTTAGGTACTTTTCTTTTCCTCATTTATAGATGAGGAGGGTTAAGTAACCTTCTCAAGGTCACACAGCTTACAAATGGTGAGATGATTGATACTCAAACTTGGGCATTCTGTCTCCAAGGTTCTGAGTGCCTCACCACTGCCATCAAAATAATACTCAACATTTTATTTGTGCTTTTCATTTGATTCTTGTGGTAACCCTTCAAGTATATTGAAATTCCTTTTTTTGATCTCTGAATGTTGGCAGAGCCAGTTGATCTGATTATTTCCATTTTGCTTTTGGGTCTTGTTTTTGAGTCTCACCGGGATTTAGGATTTATGAATCTCTTCGACTCCTCTTTCCTCTCTCATTTTTGCCAGCATACTCACAATTACAGTAAATATTTAACAACTAATTCTAACTAGGCAACTATAGAATTGTGGCTGAGAAAAGTACTTCCAAACTTTTTCTTAATTCACTAATGAAATAGTCGTTTTTAATCTTCTTAGATTTTAAGTAGGTGTGTGCATTAAATAATGTTTTTATTGTGGTAATATATATATATGTATCAAGGAACATATATATATATATGTTACCACAATAAAAACATATATATATATATCAAGAAATTTGCTGTTTTAACCATTTTTAAGTATATAGTTCAGTGGTATTAATTACATGCACAATGTTATACTACCACCAGCACCAAAACTTTTTCAAGCCTCCAAGCAGAAATTCTGTACCCTTTAAGCAATAACTTCCTCTCAGCTTCTCCCCCCAGCCTCTAATCTACTTTGTGTCTCTATGAATCTGCTTATTCTAGGTATTTCATATAAGTAGAATCATGTAATATTTGTCCTTTTATGTCTGGCTTCTTTCACTAGCATAGTGTATTCAAGGGTGTTGCACATTGTCACAGGTATCAGAACTTCATGACTTTTTATGTGAAATCCTATTTCATTGTGTGAATATACCACTTAAATGCTTTCTTTTTATAGTAATTTTTAAACACAGGTAATATCTAACAACCTTGCAGAAAAGCTAGAAAATGTAAAATTTACGTGGAATTCTACCATCTTAGTAGAGCCATTAATATAGTTTTTGTATGATATTTTTGCATTTTTCTTCTTTTTTTCCTGTAGTTTAGGGTGCATTTAAGTAGTTTTTCTTCTTTAAAATCTCTTCTACTCCCCAAATCAGTCCACAGAATACTGTTCTTAATTAAATGGGAAGCTATGAGAAAGGGTAGTTGTACAGTCTGTCCAGCCATCTGGCTATTGAGGTAAAATTTTAAAGACCCTTTACCATGTCACTCCTTCCACTCTATTTTTTCTCTTTTAGATTCCATCTATCTTAATCTCTTCACTGTTCTAATAATAATATGGATAAAAATAACCAACCTTTATTGGTATATACTAGGTGCCAGCCTTGTGCTAAATGCTTTACATGCACTGTCTTGTTTAATCCTCACCACAGCCCTGTGAAGTGGGTCCTGTTATTTTGACTATACGTGAGGACACCGAGGCACTGTGAGGTTGGATAACATGTGCAGGTCATTCAGCTAAGAGGGCCGGCTGGCATTCTTTAACCTAAATCATATAACATTTTTGATAAAGAATTTTTCTTTACTTTGAACTACCAAGTAGTTCTTGTACTTCAGTGGGAAGGGGCGTGGGATGAAGAGAATGAATCTGGAGCCCCTTGTACCTTCTCCTGTTGGGTGTGCAGCCGGATTGGGTGTCCCGGGGTGGCTGACTCTTTTGAGATGGCACCAGCAGGCACAGGCAGCACAGGGGTGACAGGTGCTGGGAAATGTCATTTCTCTTGGGTAGAGGGTTTCTCCTCCAAGTCTCTTACATGGGTCCTGTGAGAATTAGGAGGGAAAAGCCAGCAGCAGTGTGCTTGGGCTACTTAAATATTTGGATCTTGTGTTCAATGAAAATGCTGACTCACTTAGAATGACCCACTTCCCATTCCTTATCAGTATCCCCCCTCCCATGGTTGGAAAGGCTTTTGTGCCTTGTAAGTAGCAACTATTTATTAATGAAAATGACATTAAGACTTTCCTCACCTCCTACTTTTTTTGTTTCATTTTGCTTAGCTTTTCAGCCTTTTCCCTGGGACCTTGATTACTTTTTCACATGCTGATAAGGCACATACATGAATGAGATAGATTTCCCGTTTGGCCTGTGCTGAGGTTGTTCCAGGAGTAGATTGGCTGCTGGCAGGTTGGGAATTGAGTCAAGGGTGAGCTTAACATAAGGGGTTTCCACTCTGGTTGTACCTTAGAATCACCTGGGCAGCTTGAGAAAAGCATGATTTTTTATTTAATTTTTAAAGCCCCATTTTTATCTAATTGATCTGGTTTGGGGTCCTGGCATCAGGATTTTTTTCATGCTCCCTGGGTGATTTAATGTGCAGCCCCTGAACTAGTTTTAAGTAGCTTAATTAATGGGCAAGATGGCCGTGGTTTGAGCTGAGGTTTCAAAAGATGCCTCTCTTCCATGTGTACTGTGCTGAGGGGATAGCAGAGACCATTCCTGCCCACCCTGTGACACAAGAGCCAGCACTCAGGTTTTGCTTACTGTGTGCCAGGCACTGTTTAAGTACACTGCAGCATTATCTCCTTTAGCCCTCATAACGTCCTTATGAGTCAGGCACTGTGGTTATCCATTTCATAGATAAAAGAAGTCTTACTTACAGCAGTGAAGGGTATGTAGTAGTAAAGCAGACTCACAGATGTACCCCCTTTTTTGTTTCCTAGTTTTGGGGTATGGGAAACGCATTCAAATTTTTGTGTTTTGATAATTTGGCCTCAAGTATGGATATATATTTTTACAAATGAAGCAAACACATGTACCATTTCGTATAGCTAATGATAATCCATTAGTATGCCAAGTTGTAAATTGGTGGTGTAGATAATTTAAAACACTACTTTTTATAGTTTTTAACCAGGAGATCACCTCATAGATCTTATATTTCAAGTCATTTTGAGGTAGCACTCATTTTAATGTAATCTTTTTTTTTCTTAAAATTGCATTTTGTACATTTCTTCTAAAATCATGTGTGATAATGTCTTTGAGCTCATATATGGATTTCTATTAATTTGCTTTCTGACCTGCCTCTTTACACTCTGGCTGTTGATATTAAGCAAATCTAATATTAGCATTTTAAACAGACTCATATCTTGCTGTCATGAGCCTCAAACTAAACATGTTTAGTCTGATGTGTAATTTAGTCTCCTATCGGCTTCCTCATTCCCTTCACAGCCAAACTCCTTGAACGCGTTGTCTATGCTTGATATAGGCTGTTTCCTCAGCCCCTGCCTGGTGCTTAGTCCACTTCATTCTGTTTTGTCGTCTGAAGCTTTGTGAGGTCATGGGGTAGCCTCTGTGCTTCCAAATCCAGTGACTATTTTTAAAGCATATTTGGCTATTTAAGGGTACCTATCATTGTGCCCGGCTTGTGCTAGTCTAGATATTGGGGATACATTGACGACCAAAGTAAAAGCAGATCTGCTGTCCCCAGGGAGCTTGAGCTCTAGGGAGGGTAACAGAGAGTAGAGATATAAATATGTACATAATAGAATGTCAGAGTCATGAAGTACCACATTACTGTATGATTCCATTGATACAAAATGTCCAGAATAGGCAAATCTACAGAGTCAAACGTAGATTGGTTGTTCCCTAGTGCTGAAGGGGCGAGGGAAAGAATGGGGAGTGAATGTTAATGGAGTGTTTCGGTTTGCTAAAGTTGCCTGAATGTAATATACCGGAAATAGCTTGGCTTTTAACAATGGAGATTTATTAAATTACAAGTTACAATTCCAAGGCCATGGAAATATCCAAATTAAGGCATCAATAAGAATATACCTTCTCTGAAGAAAGGCTGCTGGCATCTGGGGTTCTTTTGTCACATGGAAGCCACATAGCTGGCACCTGCTGGTCCTTTGCTCCCTGCTTCTGTTGCTTTCAGCTTCTGATTCCAGTGGCTTTCCCTCTGCGTATCCATGGGCCTTCTGTTAGCATTTCTCTATGAGTTCTCTCCAAATATCTCTACCTTTTATCCTCTCATAAAGGTCTCTATTAAAGTGTTAAGACCCACTTTGAATAGGCTGGGTCACATCTCAATTGAAAACACGTAATCAAAGGGTCTCACAAGAATGAATTAAAAGAACCTGGTCTTCTGGAATTCATAATGGAGTGATAGAATATGTTTTATAATTGATTGTGGTGATGGTTGCACAACTTGTGAACATCCTAAAAGCCATTGACTTGTACACTTTAAATAGGTAAAGTATGTGTGAATTATATCTCAATCAAATTGTTAAAAAAATATAATATCAGGAAGTGATGAGTGCTGTGAAGAAATGTAAATCAGATGGGGGAATGGATAGGGAGGTGAGGGTAGACCTCTCCGATCAGGTGACATTTTTGTACATGAAGTAAATTTTGGACCTTGGGACATCAAGGCAGAGGTAATGGTAAGTGCAAAGACCCTGAGATAGGAATTTACTTGATAACATGCAAGGAAGAATGTGGCTGGAGTGGAGTGAGGAAGGACAATGGAATGAAGTAAGTCATTTTATGTAGGGCCTTATAAGGACTTCTTAAGAGCTTGGGTTTTTTTGCTAAGTTATGCTGTAGTAACAAATGTTCCCCAGAATCTCAGGGATTGAAATAAAAAATTGTTACATGTCCTGTCCAGGTTGGGAGAGAGGTCTCTGTCCACATCATTGACATTCTTGTCTGCTGTCAGAAACCCACGGCCTTCTTCTGTTTTTAGAAGGAAGGAACAAGGCAAGTCTAAATAGTGGTGTCAGTTAAAGTATACCCTTGCTTTAACAATTTTTTTTTCTTTTTCCATATCATTGAATAATGATGTATTAGGAGTAGGATGAGCCATGTTACCGGTGACTTGGAATACTCCTAAGCATTCCACATTGAGTCTCATTTAGGGAGGCATGGCCCTGCATGGCTAAATCATGCTCTTGTTTTGTCATAGAAATATTTAGGATGAATGCTGATTTTGATAACCTTTATTAGTTTTATTCAACTTTGGTTCACCTTTTTAGCAATAACAATGTCACTATGCTGTTCTCTCTGCCCCCCATAGCCTTTAAAGATGTATTTAATAATTTTTCAATAAGCAAAGCAAAATTGCTTCTGGTCCATGGACTGTAATTTAGTTAATAATAGGATACTTTTGTGAATCTTTAGTTACCAAAGAATGCAGTGTACTTGAATTAACACTGGGTGTCATTCTATTATACTGTTGTATATATACTGAAATAAATATAATCTTTCTCAAAAAAGTGGATTGTTTTAGATTTAGTCAGTTTTGGTATCTTTTTCTTTAATAATTTAATTAACTTGGGGTAGGAAATAGGAGGTGTGAAACCCATTTTGGAGATAGATTGACATTTTTTGTCCTGGCCAGAAATGAGCTAGAACAGAGGAAGGAACTTTGGACTGGGAGTTAGAAGATGTAGGTTATTTCCAGCTTGACCGCAGTTAGTGGTCTGACCCTGGGAAGTCACTTCACCGGCTTGAGCTGGAAAAATGAGGGGACTCGAACAAAAGGACATGAAATATGAGTGCCCCCACCCTCATCTACTGCATGCGCTCCCATTGGTTTTTACTTACAGTGTAATCGTACTTTATAGAGAGGTTATTTTCTAAAGCTCATAAGTAAGGTGAAAATCACCTGTATCAAAATACTTCTGAAAATACTTTTAAAAGATTGATGTTGGAGAGTGTCTCTCAGGTAATTCCACCATAGTCAGTTCTTTCCTCCAGTCTTGGAACAGATCATTGGCTATTCAGTTGAGCACCAGTTGAAACAGCTGGCTTGCATTTAGAAGCCATTTCACATGTTTTATGAAAAATACATCTCTCTCTTTTTTTTTTTCTCGTTTAGTCCTTTATTTTAGAAGAAACATTTCTAAATTCTTAAGTGGTCTTTTTTTTTTGATAGAAAGTTGGTGGTTTACAGAACAATCAGCATAAAATACAATATTTCCATATACTGGTGTGGTACACCCATATATCGGCGTGGTACATTTGTTACAATTGATGAAAGGAATTTTTATAATTTTGCTATTAAGTATAGTCTATGGTTCACTTAGAATAGACAGCGCATTGTGTTGTGCAATTCCATGAACTTTAAAAAAATTTTTATTCTAGTACCATATATATAATCTAAAGTATTTCGTGTTAACCACAAACAGATATATAATTTAGTGCTGTTAATTTTGTTCGTAGCATTCTACCAACACCACCATCCATTAGCCAAATTCTACTAACTTCCCAAATAGAAACTCTATACATTTTCAGCATTAATTCCCTTTTACCTATTCCCACCCCATCCCCTTGTAGCCTGTATTCTAGATTCTGACTTTGAGTTTGCTTTTATTCTAATTATTTTGTATTAGTGAGATATTTATCCTTTTGTTTTTGGCTTATTTCACTCAGCATGATGTCTTAAAGATTCATCCATGTTGTTGTGTTGTATCAGAACTTCATTTCTGTTTTGACATAAGATCTGTTTTATCTGATATGACTATAGTTATCTCAGGTTTCTTCTCTTTACTACTTGCATAGTGTGTATTTTTCCATCCTTTCACTTTTAACCTTCTTGTGTCTGGATTTAAGGTGAGTATCTTGTACACAGACAGCATATGCTTGTGACATGCTGCTGCTGCTTTTTTTTTCTCTTGGGTAGGCGCTGGGAAACAAACCCAGGTCTCCAGCATGACAGGTGAGAACTCTGCCACTGAGCCACCATGCCCCACCCGACATGCTTTTTTATCCTTTGTGCCAGTCTCTGCCTTTTGAATGGAGAGTTTAATCCATTTGCCTTTAAAACCACTACTTATAGTGCAGGACGTCATTCTGTCATTTTGCTGTTTAGTCTTTGTAAACTATACACCCTTTTTCCCTCCTCAATTCTTCTGTTAATGCCTATTTTCATTTTTATTTGAATTTTTGTATTGTACTATTTTGAGTTCTTTTCATTTCTATGTGGATATAATTTTCATTTATTTTATTTGTCGTTACTATGAGGTTAAAATTTAACATCCTAAATATACAATATTCATATTTGATTTGATACCAACATGTCTTAAATAGCATATACATATAGTGTTCCTATACTCCTGTCTCCCTACCTTTTTTTTTGGTACTTGTAACAAATTATATCTCTGTATGTCATATTCCAATACCATAGATTTATCATAACTGTTATGTATGTGCATTTTAAGCATCTGTAGAAAGTGAGAAGTAGAGTTACATACCAAAAAATAAAATATAATATTACTGACATTTATAATCACCCAAATGGTTATTTCTTTGTGTCTAGTATCCTTTCCTTTTGTTCTGAAGGACTTCCTTTAGTATGGCTGTAGGGCAGGTCTGGTGGTGATAAAATCCCTCCATTTTTGTTTATCTGGGAATGTCTTATTCTCTCCCTCATTTTTGAAGACAGTCTCACCAGATATAAAATTCTCGTTTACATTTGTTTTCTTTCAGTAATTTAACATTTCAACCCTCTGTCTTCTTTACACCATGGATTCTGATGAGAAATCAGCATTTATCTAATTGGGACTGCCTTGTACTTAACACGTTGCCTTTCTTTTGAAGCTTTCAGAATTCTCTCCTTTTCCTTTGCGTTCAGCAGTTTGATGATTATGTATTAGGGTGTATTTTTGTTTCAGTTTATCCTGTTTGGTGTCCTTTGGGCTTCTTGGATATGCTTATACATGTCTTTTGCTAAGACGGGAGTTTTCTTTTATTGTTTATATGAATATTCTTTCTGTCCTTTCGCTCATTTTTCTTCTAGGAGTCCCATGATGCATATATTGCCTGATGATGGCCTGATGATGTCTCAGAGATCTCTTAGTCTCTTTTTCCCTTTTTAAATTAATTTTTTTCTTCTTTCTGCTCCTCAGCTTGACTCATTTCAGTTGTCTTGTCTTTGAGTTTGCTGATTCTTTTATTCTGCCAACTACCAGTCTGTTTGTGATTCTGGGAATTTTTCTGGAAATATTTCAGTTATTGAGGTTTTGAACTCCAGTCGTTCTGTTTGGTCCCTTTAAAACTTTTCTCTCTCTTTACTTAGATTCTTATATTGTTCATTCATTATTTTCCACATATTATTTAGTTCTTTCTCTGTGTTTTCCTTCATCACCTTGATCATACTGAAGATCTTTTTTTTTGCATGGCCAGGTACCGGGAATTGAATCTGGGTTTCCGGCTGAAGATCATTTTTTAAACGTCTTTAATCTTCTTTGTTGTGTCTTACTGGGTCTTTATCTTCTTCTTTTTTTTTTTTTTTGATGGTCCATCATTTCCTGTTTCTTGTCTTATGATCTTTTGCTGAACACGTTACATTTTGCCATTTTAAAATGTTAGCTCTGGGATTTATTCCTTGAGATGTCTGTTTCTTGAGGTTATAACAAGCTGGTGATAGGACAGAGATTTTCTTCAGTGTCAGCCCACCTATCAGGAAGGTCTGCCCAAGATGAATGTAAAAATACAGGGTCCACCTGTCTTTTCTGGACCATTGCCTTCTCCTGGGCTTGTGCTTGTTAGTGGCCTTAAGAGTTCCCCTGCTTACAGGAGTTTGAATGTTCCCTCTACCCTAGGAGAGACTCCTTCTCCTGAATGTACCACTGCAGAACTTAAAGCAGGGGTCAGCCCTTGTCCCATGCCATCCACCTCAATTGCTTCTTACATACTGTTTTCATAGTCTCAAGTTGCTCTTTTCCTGGAGGGCAAATTCTGAGAGTGGTGCACACCAGAGAGGAGTTTTCCTAGTCAGTCTTTCTCAGCTGGAACTAGGCCAGGGACCCACAAAGGGAGCAATGGCTGGCTCTAGATTTTCCTAGACAGGGGATGAAGGAAGGGCCAGGAAGGGCACCCTGCACTTCTTCCACGGCTTCCCAAGGCTGTGCTTTCTAGACTTACCCAGCAAATGCAGCCCTTCATAGCTCTGAGGAAGCATACTATCTTAAATCTTTTCCACCACCTTTCTTTGGGGTGGGTTGGAACAGAGTTTGCCCTCAGAGCGGGGACTCCAAAGATCTAAAAGAGCTAATCAAAAGCCATGATCAGTGATTGACTTGTGCCCACCCTGATCTTGGGGAAGTGAATTTTTATGTCCCTTTCTGACACCATCATGCTGTGCCATGGGCTCTATACCAGTGTTGCCTACTGTGAGAGTGGGGGAATGTCATGGCCATGTGGAGAATGCAATTTACTGTAATTTACCAGCTTTCTCTGCTCTACCCTGGAAGCTTTACAATGTTTTATTGGACTCCAGAGTTTCCAAATAGTTGATTCAAATAGTTCCTGACTGTTTAATGGTTGTCCTGGTAGAGGGACTGATTTCCTGGAGTTCCTTAATGTGCCATCTTCCCACAATCCTGCAATGCATAACTTGAAATACTAGAATCGTATAATGTTATGAGATGCAGAAAGTATGATTTGCATGTGGAAATTGAGCCTGACTGAAGGACTAGTGAATTCATGTTTCTTATCTAATGCTCATTAAGATGAACGAAGGGCAGTTGTCTGAACAACTGACATTTTTTCCTCTCTCCTTCCCTTTTTTTTTGTTTATCAGCTGAATGAAGTTTGAATTTGTGAGAGTTAAACGTGGATTTGGTGCAATTCCACCATATTCAGGATCTCTCCTCTCTGTCGCTGTTTAACCTGAGGCCCTAATCATTTCCCACCTCAGTCATTTCCTGTGGTTCCATTACTCATCAGCCAGAATCCACACCACCTATACTATATACGTACCCTAGAACGCTATTTCTAAAAAACTCTGATTAAAACATTTCTTGGCACCAAGACTCTCACAGCAATGCTAATGAAACTTCTCTAATGTTCTGCTTTGTCAGAGGTCAGTGAAGTAAGTACTCTCAGGGGCCTGGGAGCATACCTCACAGCATTGAAACTTCTTATAATTTTATGTCATTGTCATGCTTTATTTTCTTGTAAAATTGCTTTAGATGGGTAGAATTGAGTAGAGTTGATACTGCTTTTTTTTTTTTTTCATATTTCAGGTGCAGCTTCATTCAGTGTTCCAACATAGTTACATTACACTTAGGTATTATTGTGCTGTCCATTTTTGAGTTTTTGTATCTAGTCCTGTTGCACAGTCTGTATCCCTTCAGCTCCAATTACCCATTATCTTACCCTGTTTCTAACTCCTGCTGGTCTCTGTTACCAATGATATATTCCAAGCTGATTCTCGAATGTTGGTTCACATCAGTGGGACCATACATTATTTGTCCTTTAGTTTTTGGCTAGACTCACTCAGCATAATGTTCTCTAGGTCCATCCATGTTATTACATGCTTCATAAGCTTAGTCTGTCTTAAAGCTGCATAATATTCCATCGTAGGTATACGCCACAGTTTATTTAGCCACTCATCTGTTGATGGACATTTTGGCTGTTTCCATCTCTTTGCAATTGTAGATAATGCTGCTATAAACACTGGTGTGCAAATGTCCGTCTGTGTCTTTGCCCTTAAGTCCTTTGAGTAGATACCTAGCAGTGGTATTGCTGGGTCGTAATCCATTCTGCCATTCTATGTCTTTTGATTGGGAAATTCAGTCCATTAACTTTTAGTGTTATTACTGTTTGGATAATATTTTCCTCTACCATTTTGGCTTTTGTATTATATATATCATATCTGATTTTCCTTCTTTCTACACTTTACTCCATACCTCTCTCTTCTGTCTTTTCGTATCTGACTCTAGTGCTCCCTTTAGTATTTCTTGCAGAGCTGGTCTCTTGGTCACAAATTCTCTCAGTGACTTTTTGTCTATAAATGTTTTAATTTCTCCTTCATTTTTGAAGGACAATTTTGCTGGATATAGGAGTCTTGGTTGGCAGTTTTTCTCTTTTAGTGATTTAAATATATCATCCCACTGTCTTCTAGCTTCCATGGTTTCTGCTGAGAAATCTACACATAGTCTTATTGGGTTTCCCTTGTATGTGATGGATTGTTTTTCTCTTGCTGCTTTCAAGATCCTCTCTTTCTCTTTGACCTCTGACATTCTAACTAGTAAGTGTCTTGGAGAACGCCTATTTGGGTCTATTCTCTTTGGGGTGCGCTGCACTTCTTGGATCTGTAAATTTAGGTCTTTCATAAGAGTTGGGAAATTTTCAGTGATAATTTCTTCCATTAGTTTTTCTCCTCCTTTTCCCTTCTCTTCTCCTTCTGGGACACCCACAACACGTATATTTGTGCGCTTCATATTGTCATTCAGTTCCCTGATCCCCTGCTCAAGTTTTTCCATTCTTTTCCCTATAGTTTCTGTTTCTTTTTGGAATTCAGATGTTCCATCCTCCAGTTCACTAATTGTAGCTTCTGTCTCTTTAGATCTACCATTGTAGGTATCCATTTTTTTTCCATTTTTTCTTCTTTGTCCTTCACTCCCATAAGTTCTGTGATTTGTTTTTTCAGATTTTCTATTTCTTCTTTTTGTTCAGCCCATGTCTTCTTCATGTCCTCCCTCAATTTATTGATTTGGTTTTTGAAGAGTTTTTCCATTTCTGTTCGTATATTCAGCATTAGTTGTCTCAGCTCCTGTATCTCATTTGAACTATTGGTTTGTTCCTTTGACTGGGCCATATCTTCAATTTTCCGAGCGTCATCCATTATTTTCTGCTGGTGTCTGGGCATTTGATCAGATTTCCCTGGGTGTGGGACCCGGCTGGTTGAAAGGTTTTTCTGTGAAATCTCTGGGCTCTGTTTTTCTTTTCCTGCCCAGTAGGTGACGCTCGTGGCGCTCATCTGTCTGCGGGGCCCACTAGTAAAAGATGGTGTGGCTCCTTTAACTTGCCAATCCGAATCTCGCAGTCGGCCCGGGAAACCGCGCGTGGGGGGGGGGGTCGCCGGCCGCTGCTTTGGGGAGTGCTGGTCCAAGTTGCCCAGCTGGCCCGAGACACCAGGCGTGGCGGGAGGGCCCAGCTATCCAACGTTCCCAGTCAGACCGGGGAGCCACGTGCATGGAGGGGACCCCAGTCGCCAGCCGCCCAGGCCGGGAAAACGCGCGCCCCTCGGGTATCTCACCGCAGTGGATTCTCCCTGCCTGTTCAGCCGTTCCAGAATGGGGTACGCTGTCTTTTTGGTCTCTGTCGTGGCTCCGGGAGCTGTTTCGTATTGTTTCTGTTTCTTTAGTTGCTTTTCTGGAGGAGGAACTAAGACCCGCGCGTCTTACTAAGCCGCCATCTTCTCCGGAAGTCCTGAGGCTGGGGTTTTAATCCACTCATGATGAAACTTCTTTCCTGAGGCTTCACTCCTGTCTCGGCTCTGCCCCATTCTCAGAGGGGATGATTCATCCTTTTCGGATAGTGAGGATTTTTAATACACTGAAGGCTGTATAAACTGCCAGGGGTGGGGGTGGGTGGGGCAGGGGAGGCCAAGCTTTCACTGACTCAGACAAACGTATGTAAAAACGGATCGGAGGATGCCTGTAAATGTGCCATCTTATCCTTTTTCCTCTTTCTCTCCCTTGATGCTGCTTTTGAATATTCTATTTTTATCCATTATATGCATATGTCCTAGTGACCCTGCTGGAAATACAAATCTTTAGGAAATTAAATTCTTTAGCAGGATTCACAGGTCCTCATTTTTGACCTTTGACTTCCTTTTTTTCATATATTTAAACAGTTTCATTCACGCACCATGCAGTCTGTCCTACGTGTATAATCAGTGGTTCTTGGTATGATCACATAGTTAAGCATTCACCACTAAAATCAATATGAGAACATTCTCATTCTGGGAAAAAAAATCCCATGCCCCCTGTATCTCTCTATGATTGGCATTTAGTTTTGGTATTGTGCCTTTGTTATAATTAATGAAGGAATATTACAGTGTTACTGTTAACTATAGATCGTAGTTTGCATTAATTGCATTTTCCCCATATATTACCCTATTATTAACACCTTGTTAATAGTGATGTATGTTTGTTCTAGTTCATGTAAGAACTTTCTTATGTTTGTAAAATTAATGCCATCATCATCCACTCAGGATTTTGCTAAGTTATACAGTTGCAGTTTTCATCCTCTAGCTTTCCTTCTTGTGACGTATACGACTCTAGCCTTTCTCTTTCAAACATATTCTCATTCAGCGTTGTTGCTTGTACTTACAGTACTTTACTGCTGCCACACAATATTGTACTATCCATTTCTGAACCATTATAATCAACCTTCTTAAGCACTTGGTACTCCTTAACCATCATTTGCCCTCTATTTCCTGATAATTGTGCTCTCAAATTTAACTCCCAGGGTTTCCTTATTGTAGTTAGTTCATATTAATGAGACTATATATTATTGTTCTGTTTTTTGTTTCTGGCTTATTTCACTCAACATAATGTCCTCAAGTTTCATCCATGTCCTTGCATGCATCATGACTTCATTCCTTCTTAGCTGCACAATATTCCATCGTTTGTATACACCACAATTCATCCATCTATTCATCACTTGATGGACACTTGGGCCACCCATCCTTGGTAATTGTGAGTAATGCCACCACAGCCATTGGTATGCAAATGTATATTCATGTTCCTGCTTTCAGTTTTTACGAGTATATACCTACTAGTGAGAATGCTGGATCATATGGCAGTTTTATACTTAGCTTCCCAAGGAACTGTCAAACTGCCTTCCAGAGCACTTGCCTTCCTTTTTTTTTTTTTTTCATGGACAGGCACCAGGAATTGAACCTGGGTCTCTCCGACGAACTTGGGTCTCCGGCATGGCAGGCGAGGTATCTGCCACTGAGCCACCATTGCACTACCTGCTTTCCTTCCTTTTGAGTCTCCTCTTTTACTACATTCTCACATTTGAAGAAATACACATTTAAAGAAATGTGAGCAAGTATGCAAATACTTGAAATGTCCTGAACATAACAAATTTAAGCCTTGGTGACTTTATACCTGCATTCATTCATTGAATATTTATTGAGCACTTAATATGTAGTAGGTATTATTCTGTGGGATAGGGATACAACAGTGAACAAGATCAAGTCTTGGTCTTCATAGAGCTTACATTCTAATGCAAGAAGAAGATGACAAACTGATACATGATGTCAGGTAGTACTAATGCTATAAAGAAAAGGAAAACAAAGTGATAAAGAGCAAAGAAGGGGTTCTGTTTGTAGGTCAGGTAAGAGGATGTAAGGAGGTAATATTTAAATGGCAACCTGCTGAAGTGTGTATGCTAGTCATGCCATTATTAGGGGAAAGAGGGTTCAAGGCAAGCGGAAAAGCATGTGCAAAGGTCTTGAGGGGTAAGCCTGCAGGAAGGATTTGGCTAGAACATGAGGTTGGAGAAATGAGTAGAGGCAAAACATGTGGGCCTCTGATCCCAGGATGAGGTCTTTCCTTTTACCTTGAATGCCTTCCCCATCCATTGCAACTTTTGGGCTGGATTGCAATTAATTTTATTTTGTTCTAAATGCTAGGTAGTTGCCCCTTTAATTTTTGAACCATGTTTGTTTACCCCATTGAATCAAAATGCCATTTTATCATATTTATCTGTTTCCATGTACATTAGTACATACATATTTGTATCAGTGCTCTTCCACTGATTTGCCTTCCTGAAAGTACCTTACTATTATAATTACTGTGTTTTTATACCAGGGCTCACAAACCACATTCCATTGGCCAAATAAAGTTTTATTTCAGTGCAGCCACTCTCATTTGCTTATGTATCATTTACGGCTCCTTTAGAACAACAGCAGCATAGTAGTTGCAACAGAGATGATATGGGCCACAAAGACAAGCCAGTAATGCTTACTGTCTCCAGCTTTGCAGAATAAGTTTGCCAAAAACACGTATTGGATTTATGGTTCATCTGTTCAGTGCTAGGGCAAGTAATAAACCTTGAAATCTAAAATAGATTTTATATTCTTAAGGCAAATATGTTAAGGATAAAGATCAAATGCTTTACAGAGAACATATTCAGGAAAGTATTAGCTGAATCATAAAAATCTCCTTCTGCTCATATTTCAATTTCAAAGGATAAATTAAAGTTAACTTTATTCCATGATCTAATGACTTTCTACAGAAAAGCAGTGACTGGTTTGACTCTCCTGCATAACATGCAAATCCTATACTCTGAATTATAAGCAATGAATGACTGTGGAAAAGCATAACCTGTTTGATAAATAACTTGGTTAAATTTCTTCTGATTATTTTGAAAACAGTCAACAAATGCTGACTGAGCATGTAATTCTGGGTTTTTGTAATTACCATTTGCTATGACCTATATAATACAAAGAAAGAAAAAAAACGAATGCCACCAATAGGGTCAATGTCCATTTCCCCCAAACCACCCTAGGGAGAGTACCGTAACAAAATGCAGAGAAAAAAATATTAGGAATAAAACAATTATTGGTAAGTTCTGAAAATACATGCCAACCAAAAGAATCAAATTTAAAAAGCAACAGTCCTAATGGAAGTTTACTCCCATAAGACAGTCAGAAACAGAATTTAAAAACATAAAATCAAAAGGTCCCTTTATATCAGAAATAGCCACTTGTAAAATATAATTAGAGGGAAAAATCTCAATTATAATAGCAACACTAAGCAGTAATACATACAAGAATAAACTTATAAAATATGTAAGATACAATAAAAGTTTACTGAAAGATAGAAATGTAGAGACACATGATATTTCTTGAATCCAAAGACCCAATATAGTAAAGTGTTTGCTTCTCCTTTCACATTACAAATTAAATGCAATTGAATTCTTATTCCCCTGTACCTCAGTTTCCCACTCCTAAACTCCTCAGTTTTCCCTAAGGAATGGAGAAAAAAAGGGAGCTAGGACAACTAGGTAGATTGATTGTAAGGTTCATCTGGAAGAATAAACATGTTACAATCCCAAGAAATTCTTAAAGAAGAATGAAGAAGAACCTGCTTGCCCTATCAGATACTAATACAGATCATAAAGCAGGGTTAACCTTTGTGAATTTATCTTTAATACCATTTTTGTCTGTTTTCCCTGAATTTGTGTCTTCTCCTTAAGCGTGTTTGTACCCTAGGGAAACTAAAGAAAAAATTATTCATGTTACTCGTTTCTTTTCTTTTTCTTTTTTTTTGTGAAGCAATGATGGTGGTGGTTGATGGTAGGGATGGATATGGAAATGGAGAATTGCTGACATACATTATGTGATTTATGAAATGAACGTTTTTACTGTCATTGTAGAATGAAACTTCATATATTGAATTTGGTCTTAAACATTCTTGTATATTTTTTCAGTGTGTTAAGACTGTATACAACCATCATTATGCACATCAGTTGGTGATGCGTAAATATAGTAATGCCCTTATAAGCCGTAGAGATATTTTGGGCCATATACCTCAGTCACGGAGGACCGCTGACGCTGACTCTGGTGTCTTCTGGAATGCTTGGGCTGGACTTGGGGAGAGTAGAGACTATTTTAGACGTGGTGTGGAGAATGGTATAAGCAAATATGGTGATAATTGCTATCTTCTGTTGAGCACTTACTAGGTACCAGGCATTGTAATGGGTGTCTGACACATCTAGGCATTATGATAGGTGCCTGGCATATTCTTTCATCCTTGGAGCACCCCTACGCGGGAGAACTTCTTAACCTCATTTTGCAGGTAAGGAAGTTGAGGTTTAGGTTAGTCACTTGTAGACCTGAGATTTGAATCAGCTATAGATTCCAGAGTCAGGTGGAACAGTGGTATTGCACAGTGGTATTTTGGTAAAAACTGTGTGTGCATGTGTGTGCCCATACCAGTGGGTGTAAGGAGGGCAGTGGGTAGAATACAGGTTTGGAGAGAAGGGTTATATGTGGAATGATGTGGTGAAAGAAGTTTGGAAAGATGGGTCAGGCCAAGCTTGTGAAAGTCCTGGAATTCCAGATTGAAAACCTCGTGTTTTCCATCTTTAGTACTTACCTGTATGAAGGAGGGAGAAGGATTTAGCACTTAAATTTGTTTAAATTCTGTTATTTGAAGTTTGACAGTGAATTAAGAGGTGAAATGACAAAGCATAGCCTGAGGCAGGGTGGGAGGTCAGGAGATCTCATTGCATGAAAGATCTTTGGCAAGTCCTTTCCACTCTTCCATTTTACACAGCCTGTTGAAAAGAGAATCTCAAGTCTAAATTTTCTGTTTTTTTTTGTTTTTTGGGGAGCAGAGTTTAATTTCTCTTTCAAGATGTTAATGTAATATACTATTTGTCTTCCTATTTTTAAATAGAAGGAGTACAGAAAGAGGAATTTTGGCTTGGTGATAGGTGAGGGTGCTCCAATCACCATCCACCTCTTCCAGGTGCTGAGAGGGCTGTAACTTCTATCTTTAGAGACCACTTTCTCTGCTTGTTAAATATAAATAAGTAAATGCATACATCACGTAGGTACATACACACCCCAAATGCTTTCTAACCTTCTCTGTGGAAAGTTCAGATTTTGCACCACCTTATGTCATCATTATTTACCTTAAGCATAGCTAGACCTTTCATATACCACCCATTAAACACATGTCTTTATTTGAGGCCCTTTTAAAGCTAGAGGCCCTACTCTGGGTGAGGCTTAGTCAAAAATTCTGGTTCTTTGGATCATTCTTGATGGATGCAACTGTGGTATCAGGACACTGGTGGCTGCTGGGCAGGCCAGAACTGCGTAAGTATTATGTATACGCCCTGCTGTTCTGGCAGTGACTTGCATGAATATCAGGAACTCTGTAGACTACTGTCCTCTCTGCCCAATGAGCTTACCTAAAACTGGATCCCAACATGTTTTAGAAGAAAAAGTAAAGTTTTCTTAAATACTGGTGGGGAAATCAGCTTGAATTCAGGATTCAGAAAAGTAGCCCAGGCCAGAGGGTCCATGCCCAACACAGACAACTTATATTGTAGCATCTGCTCTTTTTATCTGATACGTGTTCCAAGGAATCCATTCCAGTAAAGGAGGAATTTTTTTTTGTTTTATTTTTTTTTCCAGAGTGCGTAACTTGAAGATGTTACAGTAATGAGTTATCTTTTCAAGGTCGCCTTCAGACTAACCTTTATGATAGGAAAGAAAAGGGACTGACATAAATCCTGATAATTTATAAAGATGCTTCTTTTGATGTTTATTCAATATGAAATTATTGGCACGCTTTTTACTCATATTTGCATAGCTTAATACCGATGCAAGTTATACTTAGATTTATATTTAGGAAAATTGAAATTAGAGAGCCAGAAGCCCAAGGGTTTCAAATGAAACACATTTCATTTGAGATGTGTTTTCTATTTGTGTGACTTGTTTAGTTTGCTAATATTTTTGATGCTTTTCAATTAAATTCATGTTCATTGATGGTAGAATTTTATATTCACTGAATATTTTTGTTTTACCTTAGAATTCACTGAAAAATATAATGAGCTCATTCACCTCAGTATTCTGAGGTGGAACAACTTAATTTGTCTTGTGGGTATGACTTATGTGTAATTCTGAAATTATTGGAGTTGATATGTGAATACATTCATTAATTTGGACATGTTTCTTTAGGAGTGTGATTTCTGCTTCTGTATTTCTGATTCTGTTGTATACTTTAATCATGCAGTGCTTGTAAGTAACTCTTCAGTTTGGTTTCTAACCTCTCAGATTTGGAGCTTGCAAGATAGCTCTTTGATTTGTCCTTTTGTTTAATAGGAGAGGAGAGGACTTAGTTTACATTTTTGCTCTCTCTGTTGTGTAAGAGCCAAGAAAATATATTGTAAGGAATGCCGAGTGGTTGAGATTCTTTTCTGCTGTCTTCTTGCCAGAAGCTTTTGCTTACCATACCAGTAATTCTGGAGTAGAGAAAGGGAAAGTGAACACATTTCATTTGAGATGTGTTTTCTATTTGTGTGACTTGTTTAGTTTGTTAATATTTTTGATACTTTTCAATTAAATTCATGTTCATTGATGGTAGAATTTTATATTCACTGAATATTTTTGTTTTACCTTAAAATTCACTGAAAAAATATAATGAGCTCATTCACATTTGGTTGGGAATTTAACTGTCAGATTTTATTTATAGGAGAAAGGTCAGATGCATGTTGTATTTTATTTAATATGTATTAATTTAATTGAGATAATATTTAATTATATCAAAGTGTATTATCTTCACTTCTGAACTTTTTAAAATAGTCTTTTTTTTGCAATATGAGAAATAAATGACAATGAATTTCCCCTTTTTCTTTTAAAGACTTTCAGCTGAACTCTCATCTCTCAACACTGGCAAATATCCATAAGATCTACCACACCCTTAATAAGCTAGTAAGTCTATCTTTTAAAGACAAAACTGCCAACTATTTAAAGTAGTTGTTTTGTGTAGGTTTGCTCAATAAAAATTTTAGATTGTGGATATTAAGATATGAGCTGCTTATGAAATTGTTGAATTTTAATACTTGCTGTATGCTATGTAATTTCTTGGTAATAATGAACATATTTCTTGCAGAATCTAACAGAAGACGTTGGCCAAGACGATCACCAAACAGGTATCTGTAAATGCTAATACTATTCTGTTTTTTTTATTGAGGCAAAATTCACATAACATAAACCACTTTAAAGTGTGCTGTTCACTGACATTTAGTATATTTACAGTGTTTTGCAACCATTACCTGCATCTAATACTATTTAATAAACTTCCTAATATAAAGTTCCTATGAAGTAGAAATACTAGCTGAGAATGCTCTATGTTGTCTTAATACACTCCATTAACAGGTTGTTACTTGATTAAGGATGTTTTTCAGGGTATAGTGGGGATGGCCATGTTAGAGCTTTTCCCAGTAGGAATTCCGTGTTAGGACTCTGGTTTATGACAAAGCACTTTAATGACTTTAAAAGGGCTGGGAATTCTCACTAGTGGTTTTCAATATACTGCATCTCAACTGAAGTATCTTTGTCTATCCTAAAAAGCTGTTACAGCAATGCAATTTGAAATGTGTGTTGAATTGAGTTGAAAAATTATTTGATAGGGATGTATGTGCATACATGCATGAGTGTTTTGTACAGGTCTTGAGGATTTATGAATAGGAAATTAAACCTGATTATTATCAATTATTATCTAGCTCTGTATTTTCAAACTTTAGGTAGAATTATAATCACCTGGGGGGGGTGCTTGTTGAAACACAGATTGCTGGACTCAATTCATCCCTCACCTCACCTCCTCCTTCCCAGGTTCTGATAGATTAGGTTTGGGATAGAGTCTGGAGAGTTTTCACTTTTATGAAGTTCTCAAGTGATGCTGATGGAGTTGGTCTGGGGACCGCACTTTGAAAACCATTTATCTAAACTAGATAATCATTAAGTTCAGAAACTTAATTTGATCTATATCTACTAAAACTTCCAGCAAAAATTATTGCTGTATTAAAATTTTTTAGACAATTAACAGTAGTAATATATGAATATGTGCTTGTTGGAGAATTTTGAATAGCATAGAAGTCAATGAAGCAGAAAGTAACAGTACACTGTTTAATGTTTGTTCTTTCAGACATTTTTATGCAGGTATATATGTATAACCTTTTTTTTTTTTAAATTTAGTACCAGTAGAGTCATACTGTAAATGTTATATGGCATATTTTTTTCATTTAATGTCTCTTGGATACTGTTTGGATTTAGGACTCTTCTTTTCCCCTCCAAACTGATTCAGAACCAATTAAAAATTAAGCACGGGAATCAGGAGTAACAATTTTGTTGGAAAATATAGCTTAGATGTGCGGCAAGACTCCAAGGACTTGACAGTGTTTCACCCCATTCAGAGAGTCTAGTATCCAGTCACTGTCACAAGGACAGCACAGCCCTTGTGCTTAGGTCCTTCTTCTTGGATCACCACTGAGATAAGACATTCCTTCTTTGGGGGAGAAGTGAGAGAAGGAGACAGAGACTATGACCAGGAGTGTTCAGAAGGCTAGGGCCGTCCTTTTACCTGATCTTTAGGTTTTTTAGGGACTTTCACCTGATCTTTACATGTGACTTAATATCTTTAGATCTTTAGGTCCTTTCACCTGATTTTTACATGTCAGTAAATGTAGATCAAATCAAGGACAGTCAAGAATATTTTCTTTATACTTTCTAAGCAATACATGCGTGTGGTTTAAAAACAAAAAGTCAAAAAGCTTTAAAATACAAGTGAAGGCTATCTGCCCTATCCTATAGTCCCCATACCTCACAGGATTAAGTTACTTCTTAAGACGTAACTCTTAAGATCCCAAATTATTATTATGCATTTCCCCCCAAATATTAGTATACATCTGAATGTGCCTTTTGTTTTTATGGGAGATCTTTTTATGGGAGCATGTTTATAAAGCATCAGCCTTACTCTTTAATGGCTGCATAATTTTCTTATTCATGGTTATATCATGATATGCTTCTGTAGTCTCCTTTTAATGTACCAGTAAGACTGAAATAAAATTTTCAGGACTAGTTTTAATAGTTAAGAAAAAAAAAACCACATTTCTCTTTCATTCTGTAACAAATAGTTTTAATTTTAAAACTGATTTTTGTATTTGTAAAGCCCTTAGGTGTTTTTCTCTTAGCTGCAGTAATAAAACCTCTTAACTTCTGAAACCCCTGCATTATGCAGTGAATTTGAACTTCTGATTTAAGTGAGTTTTGTTACCATAGTAATTTCACATCTGAATGTTTATTTTTTGAAATAAAGTTATTAAATTGAAATGTGGCAATTTAATAATTGTATGCTATAATTAAGGAAAATGAAAGAGGAAAGTATATTTGGCTTCGTGCCTCCTCTTGTGCTCTTGGGGACAGTGATGTGTCTGATGTTTGTTATATGAAATGCTAGTGTGGAGCCTGGTACCAAGTAATTGCCCATTGTCAGTTAGCCTTAGTAATTTCTTGAAGTCATCTATTTAATTAACATTTCCGTGTCTGGTTGTGATTATTCTTTACGTTACCACTGTACCTGACCAAATAAACACTTTAAAAGTAAAATCTATGATACTTGGAAATCCTCTGAGAAAGTTTAATTTTTACAGTGCTTCTTCATTTCTTGGCACAATCGTAGTCTGAGTAATATCTGCAATTGTATATGAAAGTGCTGAAGCTGGCTGCAAAAGAGGCTGTTTCTATCTAACACTTTTTTTTTATACTTCCACCCTTCTCTCACATGAGAGGGTTGGGGGGGGGGAAGAGGGAGGGAGGGAGGGAGGGGTTTCACACATGCAAGCAGATAGTTCCGTTACCTGTTCAAGAAAATGAACTAAATGTTAGGTATTAACAAAATATCTTAAAATGCAGTATGTTTGTCAACTTAATTGCTGTGTCTTTGTGACATGGTTCAGTGAAAAGTGAGGTGAAGTACCCATATATATAAAAGTACTGAGGCCAGAGGATTGTGGGAAGATGGCAGAGTAAGAATCTCCAGTAATCAGTCCCAACAACAAAACAATAATTGAATTGGCAGGAAATGTCTGAATCAACTATTTTGAAACTCCAAGTCTAGTGGAACATTATGCAGGGTCCAGGGAGGAGCAGGAGGAAGAGGTTGGTAAATTGCAATAAATACTGGTGAGTTTCGCTCTTCTGCACTGGCTCCTGTCACCCTTCCCCCAGCCTGAGATGCACAGCAGTTAGTACTGGTGCTCGAGCTCCTTGCATAGCATGTTAGTGCTAGAATGGGGCTTAAAGACTTCGTTCTCCAAACTTCAGGGATGTGCGGTCTTACTGCTGAACATGACTTTTGATCAACTACTTCAGATTGCTGAGGGTAGGCTCTGAGGGGGGCCATTGTTCCAGCCTCCCTTAGGCAAGGTGGTAGAAGGATCTTAAAGACAGTAACCTTCCTCACAACTGTGTAAAATAGTTGAAGGGCTGTATTAACTAGGCAAGTTGCTGAATCAAGAAAACAGTTTCAAAAACCATAGAAGAAACTCCTGGCTCACTTGGTCCTTCTGCCACCCCCTCCACATTGCAAGGTAGACCTAGCCTGTGCTATCATTGTGGTTCTCTGGTCCTGTTCCAGAGGGAGCATGGTGGCCCCTATTCACATACTAGGGTGCATTTATATCCGTAGCAGTTTATCATATGGAAGTCTAAGAGACTGAGCCAAGGAACTTGTTTTGTGCTCACTTTCCCAGCGTTTATCCTGACTACAGATAAGTAACTGGCAGACAACTGAAATAGTGAGAAATAATTAAGTTGAAGTGGCCTGGAACAAAGGACTACTTGCATTAACTCATTCAAGTGAGCACACAAAAAGAGGTGAAAGTCTATTCAAAGATATAGGCGACATTCCCTTGGACTTCTGTGAAATATAAACATGGAATTCCTAAGTCTCTAGCATATGCAAACCCAGTAAAAGAAGCAGGTTCTGCAGTTCCATGCAGGCTCATGTAAGACAGAGAAGACCTTGCACTTCACATTTACCCTGTGCTGATGATCTTGATAAGAGGGCCACATTCTGAAGGAGACCAATAGCAGAAGCTGAGCCAGTTCGAAAAAACAGCGAAAGGTGCTTTTTGCTTTGGCTTTCTTGTTTTGATTAGCTATTGGCATTCAACAAAATCTATGTTATATCACTAGTAGATGCAGACAGCTCAGAAACTAAAACCCAGAGTTAATACTTAGAAACAGAAAATGATGGCCCATCCAGAAGAACAAGATAAAAATCCAGAAACCATTAATGAAGCAGACCAGACTTTGGACTTTCCAGAAAGAGACTAAAAAATTGATCCTCATTATGCTCAAGCAATAAAAGAAAGCACAGAGAAAGAACTAAAGAATATGAGGAAAATAATGAATGAACAATATAGGAATCTGTTTGAGATTCTCAGTTGGAACCAAAGAAATACTGGAGTTGAACATGATAACTGAAATGAAAAATTCACAGTAGAATTTCTCAGCAGATTGGAGCTTGCAGAAGAGTGAATTAGTGATCTCAAGACAAGGCAATTAAAATGATTAGGCTGAGGAAAAGAAAAAAAGGAATAAAAAAGAACAAAGTCTGAGAGATCTGTGGGACACCATTAAGCATACCAATATAAGCATTATCGGGGTCCAAGGAGAGGAAAGAGAGAACAGGGCAGAAGGAATATTAAAGAACTAATGGCAGAAGACTTCCCAAATTGAATGAAAGACATCACATTCAAGAAGCCCTGAGAACCTCAAATAGGATAAACTTAAAGCATGCATAGACACATAGTAATCAAATTATCCAATGCCAAGGACAAAAAGAGAGTTCAGAAAGCTGCAAGAGAAAACCAAAAAGTTATGGACAAGGGAAACCCAATAAAATCAAATGCCAATTTCTCATCAGAAATCACAGAGCCAATAAATTAGTCGTACAAAATATTTAAAATGCTGAAAGAAACAATTGCCTACCAAGAAATGGGAAATTCACAAATATGTAGAAATTAAACAATGTACTCTTAAACAAATGGGCTAAAAAAGGAAGCAGAAGGGAAATGTAAGCAATATTTTGAGACAAAATGAAAGTACAATATACCAAAATTTATGGGGTACAGCAAAAGCAGTGCTGAGAGGGAAATTTGTAGCTCTAAATATTTATTTGAAAAAGAAAAGAGGATGTCAAAATTAGGCAACTAAACTCAAAACCGGAAGAATTAGAAAAAAGAGCAAGCAAAACCTAAAGTGAGCAGAAGGAAGGAAGGAAATAAAGATTAGAGCAGAGGTAAGTGAAATAGAGAATTGACAACAACAACAAAAAAGATTAAACAAAAACAAAAGTTTGTTCTTCCAAAGGATCAGTAAATCAACAAACATTTGCTAGACTGATGAAGAGAAAAAGAGAGAGGACACAAATAACTAAAATTAGAAATGAAAAAGAGAGATGTTGTTATCAACCCCACTGAAATTAAAGGGATTATAAGGATACAATGAACAACTGTATATCAATAAATTAGATAACCTACATGAAATGGACATATTCCTAGAAACACACGAACTACCTATACTGGGTCAAGAAGAAATAGAAGATCTCAACAGACCAATAGCTAGTAAAGAGATTGAATTAGTAATTAAAAAACCTCCCAATAAAGAGAGGCCCAGGACCAGATGGCTTCACAGAGGAATTTTACCAAACATTCTTAGAAGATCAACATCAGTCCTACTGAAATGCTTCCAAAATATTGACGAGGGAATACTCCGTACTTCATTCTAAGAGGTGAACATCACTCTCATACCAGAGCCAGATGATTACCACAGGAAAAGAAAATTACAGACCAATGTCTCTGATGAAAATAGAGGTATAAAAATCTTCAACAAAATACTGACAAACCAAATCCAACAGCACATTACAAGCATATATACCATGATTAATGGGATTTATCCCAGGTATGCATGGGTAGTTCGAAATAAGAAAATCAGTTAAGGTAGTACACCACATAAACACAGTGAAGGGGATAAAAAACACATAATCATTTCAATTGACACAGAAAAGGCATTTGATGAAATTCAGCACCTCTTGGTAAAAACACTTAGGAAACGAGGACTAGATGGAAACTTACCCAACATGATAAAGGAAATATACGAATAATCCACAGCTAACATCCTGATTAATGGTAAAAGATTGAAAGTTTCTCCCTGAAGATCAGACAAGAATGCCCACTGTCACCATGGTTATTCAACATTGTTTTGAAAGTTTTAGCCGAGAAATATGGCAAGAAAAAGAAAAGATGTCCAGTTTGGGAAGGAAGGAGTGAAACTTTCCCTATTTGTGGATGACATGGATCCTATATACAGAAAATTCTGAAAATCTGCAACAAAAGTTCCTGGAGCTAATAAATGAATTCTGCAAAGTGGCAGAGTATAAGATCAGTATGCAAAATCATTAATGTTTCTATACAGTAATAAGGAACAATCTGAAGAAAACATCAAGAAAAAACTTCCATTTACAATACCAGCTAAAAGAATAAAATATCTAGGAATCTAACCAAGGATCTAAAGGACTTGTACACAGAAAGCTAAAAAACATAGTTAAAAGAATTCAAAGACGATCTACATAAATGGAGAAGACATTTTGTGTTTATGGATTGGAACACAGTTGTTAAGATGCCAGTTCTACCCAAAGTGATTTACAGATTTAATGTGATTACAGTCAAAATTTCAACAGTGTTTGTTGCAGAAATGAAAAGCCAGTCAATGCCAATTAAATTCCCAAACACTTACTTTGCAGAAATAGAGAAATCAATAGCCAAATTTATTTGGAAGGGAGGGTGCCCCAAATAGCTGAAAATATCTCGAGAAAGAAAAATGAGAAGTGGAAGGTCTCATACTACCTTGCTTCAAAGCATATTACAATGCTAAAGTGGTCAAAACAGCATGGTACTGGCATAAGGATAGATATACTGACCAATGGAATCAAATTGAGTGTTCAGAAATAGACCCTCTCATCTATGGAAATTGATCTTTGATAAGGTGGTCAAGCCAACCCATCGGGGACAGAACAGCCTCTTCAATAAATGATGTCTGAAGAACTAGATATCCATATGCAAAAGAATGAAAAAGAATCCATATCTCACACGCTATACAAAAATTAACTCAAAATAGATCAAAAGCCTAGACATTAGAGCTAAGACCATAAAACTTTTAGAAGAAAATGTAGGGAAATATCTTTTAATTCTTGTAACCTGAGGTGATTTCCTAGACCTTACACGCAAAGCACTAGCATTGAAAAAGAGAGAAGTGGAATCTCTTCAAAATTAAACACTTTTCTGCATCAAAGAACTTTGCCAGGAAAATAAAAAGGCTGCCTACGCAGTGGGAGACAATATTTGGAAGACACATATCAGATAAAGGTTTAGTATTTAGAATATAGAAAGAGATTATTCAGCTCAACAACAGAAAGACAGACAACCCAGTTAAAAAAATGGGCAAAAGACATGACCACTTCTCAGGAGAGGAAATACAAATGGCTAAAAGGTACATGAAAAGATGTTCAATTTCACTGTCTATTAGGGAAATGCAAATCAAAACCACAATGAGATATCATCTGACACCTATGAGTATGGCCATTATCACAAAAAACAGAAAGCAACAAGTGCTGGAGATGATGTAGAGAAAGAGGCACACTTATCCATTGTTGGTGGAAATGTAAAATGGTACAACCATTCTGGAAGGCACTTTGGCGGTTCCTGAGAAGCTAAGAATAGAATTGCCATGTGATCTAGCAGTCCCAATACTAGGTGTATATTCAGAGGAACTATAGGCAAGGACATAAACAGGCATATGCACACTGATATTTATAGCAGCATTATTTACAATTGCCAAGAGTTGGAAACAGCCAAATGTCCATCAGTGGATGAGTGACTAAACATGCTGTGGTATATATATGCTATGGAATATTACACAGCTGTAAGACAGAATAAAGTCACAAAGCCTGTAACAACATGGAAGAGCCTTGAGGACATTATGCTGAGTGAAATTAACTAGAAACAAAAGGACAAATATTGTATAGTCTCACTAATATGAATTAATATTGATGAATCAACTTTGAGAGTTGAAGTTAAGATCACAGGTTACCAGAAGATAGAAATAGGATAGAGATTGGCACTTGGTGCTGAAGGAATACAGATTGTGCAATAGGACTGACTGTAAAAATTCAGAAATGGATAGCACAATACTGTTTGATGGTAGCACAATAGTACAGATATGCTGAATTGAAGCTGAATGTGAGTATCATTAAGGGAGAAGGGCTGGGGGCATGTATGAAACCAGAAGGAAAGATGGAGAATAAAGACTGAGGATAAAAGACTGAGATGGTATAACTTAGGAGTGCCTAGGGTGGACAATGATGGTGATTAAATGTACAAATAAAACGTTTTTGCATGAGGGAGAACAAGTGAATGTCAGCATTGCAAGTATTAAAATAGGATGATATACAGGAAAAAGTACAATCAATGCAAGCTAGCGTCTGTGGTCAACAGTAACATTGTAATGTGCTTCCACTGAAGGTAGCAATGGCATTATACCAAAACTAAATGTCATAAGGTGGGGGATTGGGTGGGCCTTTTTGACAGGCAAGTAGGGTGGGGGATAGGTAGAGGAGAGAGGTGAGAGAGGGTAGAGTTTTGGTAGCTGGGGCATTTCAGGCAGTCAAGAGGTTGTCTTGAAGGTTGTCTTGTGCAATAAATAGATATTTCTTTCTAGTTTTTGATGTGTTAGAATGGCTGGAGGGAAGTGCCTGGGGTTGTTGGGTTGGGTTCCGGTGGCCTTGATTCTTGGGGATGCTTGAGGGTGTAGATTTTGTAATGTGACCGTGTGATTGTGGAGGCCTTATGTCTCATGTTCCTTTTGTCCAGAGTATGGACAGATGAGTAGAAGAATATAGATAAGAAATGGATGGATAATGGGGAGGGGATGTGGATTAGGAGTGGAATGGATTGGGTGGATTGAAGTACTTCTGGTCAGTGGGGGTGGGGTGGAGGGTGGGATGTATGAGTTTTTTCTTTTTTTTTTTTTCTGTAATGATACAGGTGTTCTGCAAGTGATCGTAGTGATGGATACAAGACTGTGGGCTGTTGATTGTGCATATCATGTGTGGACTGTGTGTGTGGACAGATTTGTCAATAAACATATTAAGAAAAATTTATATGGAAAGGTAAGAGTTCCCAGATAGCCAGAGTCATCTTGGAAAAGAAAAACAAAATTGGAGGACTCACACTCCTCTATCTTAAAAGTTATTGTAAAACCATAGTAATCAAAACATTATGGTGTTGGCGCAAGGACAAACAGATGGGCCAGCTTGGAATCAAATTAGAGTTTAGAAATCTTTCCTCACCTTTGTGGCCAGTTGATTTTCAAAAAGGGTACCAAGTCCACTCATTGGGAAAGAATAGTCTCATGGATGTCTCTATGCAAAGGAATGTAAGTGTACCTCTGCCTCACACCATATACAAAAATCAACTCAAAATGGATTAAAAAACCTAAGTATACAGGCAGAATTATTAAAGTTCTAGAAGAAAACATAGTGAAGCATCTTTAGGACCTGTGTTAAGCAATGGTTTCTTAGAGTTTACACCCAAAACACAGGCTACAAAAGAAAAAAAATAGATAAATGGGAATGCAAGATATGCAGCTGCTATGAAAGATAGTTTGATGGTTCCTTGGAAATTCTTAAGTATAGAATTAACGTATGACCTGGCAGTCCCACCTCTAGGTATATACCCAAAAGAAATGAGTGCAGGAACTTGGACAGATATTTGTATACTGATGTTGCTAGCAGCATTTGTCTCAGTTACCAAAGATGGCAGCAATCCAAGTGTATATCAACTAATGAATGGTTCAATAAAATAATGTATAATGTATAATTTGTCCATAAAAAGGGATGAAGTTCTGATACATGTGACAACATCTGTGAACCTTGATGATGTTGTGTTGCTTGAAATAAGCCAGACAGAACAGATCAACTACTATATGATGTCAGTGGCATGAAAGAATTAGAATGAGCAAATTAATGGCATCAGAATCTAGAGGCCAGGGTGGGGATTGGAAATGGGGAGTTAAGGCTTAAATTGTACAAAGTTTCTAGTTGGGGTGATGAAAACTTTTGGTAATGCATGGTGATTATGGTAGCACAACATTGTGAATATAATTAATAGCCCTGAATTTTATATTTGAGTGTGATTAAAAGGGATATTTAAGTTGTATATTTATTAATAGAATGAAAAATTTAAAGAAACAACAGGACTGTACAACACTAACAGTGCATCCTAATATAATCCATGGGCTAATAGTTACTAATACTAAAAATGTTCTTTCATCAGTTGTGACAAATGCATTTCACTGTCCAAATCAAGGCATCATTAAGGTGTTGCTTTCTTCCCAAACTGGCTTCAGGTAATCCTTGGTTCCTCTGTCATCTGGCAAGGCGTACAACGTGGTGTCTTCTGGGCTGTCCTTCCCCTTTTCATTGATATCAGCTTCTTGCTTCTGTGGCTTTTCACTCTCTCTGTCTGAATTTCATTCTCTTATTAAAAAATTCCAGTATTAGGATTAAGACCCATTCTGATTGAAGTGGGCCACACCTTAACTAAAGTAACCTCATCATAAGGTCCTACTTAACAGCCACAGGTATGGGTTAGATTTAAAAACATGTTTTCTGGGGTATGTTCATCTTCAAAACACCACAGACTGTTTTTACTTGAAATCTCAAAACAGAAAGATTAAAAGAAGAAGAAAAAAAGGCAGTAGAGTACTTACTTAGATGCCAATTTATTAAGAATAAAATAGTTACATTGTTGCCAAAACAGCAAGCTGCGTAAATATTAAAGGGCCTTTGGTCTGATCTAGGTTAACTTAAGTTGCTTTTTAAAATTGATTTTCTGGGACAAATACTGGGATAGACTTGCTAAAAAATGTTGGCAGTATTTCTAATTGCTTAATATTGGAAGAAATGCTGTATTTACTGACGCTGATTTATTTGGAAATACAGTCAGCAAATAGAATATTTAATTTGCTTTTTTCTAAACACTTATCATAGCCAAAGAGTAAATGAGCATGAAAAATGAGCCCTTGGGTTAAAAACTATACAAAAAGAATTTTTATTAACTTTTTAAGGATCATATAAACACCAGAGTACTAAGAAAGATCTTCTTATGGTGCAAGTCTTGACTTTAGATTCAGTATCCATCTAATGTAGAATATTTAGACTGAACTTGAGAATAGCTGCCAAGATAATAGTAAAAAGAGTGATTTATAATTGAGGATTACTTCTTATCTTCCATTCCTTCTCTATTAAAAGGCTTTTCCTCTCTCATATGTACCTGTATTATATTTCTGATGAGATTTAAGATGGATCCCTGAAATATATTTTATCACTGCTTTTTTTTTTGATGGTTGACAAAGAATGAAAACCTACAACTCTGATCATTTCAGATGAATTTCTATATTAAAGTTCATTAGGAAGTCATTTTTATTTTATTTTTTTTAATAATTTTTTATTAATTAAAAAATTACAAGAAAAGCAAACATCCTTATATATGCTCATATTACTCTACATATATAATCAGTAATTCACAATATCACATAGTTGCATATTCATCATCACGATCATTTCTTAGAACATTTGTATCAATTCAGAAAAAGAAATAAAAAGACAACAGAAAAATAAAATAAAAACAGAAAAAGAAAAAAAGAATTTTACATACCATGCCCCTTACCTCCCCCTTTCATTGATCACTAGCATTTCAAACTGAATTTATTTTAACATTTGTTCCCCCTATTATTTATTTTTATTCCATATGTTCTACTCGTCTGTTGACCAGGTAGATAAAAGGAGCATCAGGCATGAGGTTTTCACAATCACACAGTCACATTGTGAAAGCTATATCATTATACAATCATCATCAAGAAACATGCCTACTGGAACACAGCTCTACATTTTCAGGCAGTTCCCTCCAGCCTCTCCATTACATCTTGGATAACAAGGTGATATCTGCTTAATGCGTAAGAATAACCTCCAGGATAACCTCTTGAATCTGTTGGGAATCTCTCAGCCATTGACACTTTGTCTCATTTCACTCTTCCCCCTTTTGGTTGAGAAGGTTTTCTCAATCCCTTGATGCTGGGTCTCAGCTCATTCAGGAGTTTTTTTCAATCCCTTGATGCTGAGTCTCAGCTCATTCTGGGATTTCTGTTTCACGTTGCCAGGAAGGTTCACACCCCTGGGAATCATGTCCCACATAGACAGGGGGAGAGCGGTGAGTTTGCTTGTTGTATTGGCTGGAGAGAGAGGCCACATCTGAGCAACAAAAGAGGTGCTTTTGGGGGTGACTCTTAGGCCTAAATTTTGAGTAGACTTGGCCTGTCCTTTGTGGGGTTAAGTTTCATGTCAACAAACCCCGAGACTAGGGGCTAAGCCTATAGCTTTGGTTGTCCACACTGCTTGTGAGAATATCAAGAATTCAACTTGGGGAGGTTAACTTTTCCCCCGTTCTCACCATTCCCTGAAGGGGACTTTGCAAATACTTTTCCACTCACTGATCAAATCACTCTGGGATTCATCGGGACATCACTCTGGGCAAACCAATAAAATCTAATGTCCTACCCAAGGTTCCATGTACTTATGTTGTTCAACCAACTATCTACATAAGTTATATTAGGAGACACACTAGTCAAAATATAAATTTTGTACCAAATAGACATTTTTTTGCTTTAGTTTCACACATAGGATGAAATTTTAAAATATTAATTACCATCTCTTTTCAGCACCCTGCAGTAATGACAGTCCTTTGTTCTTCCTCATGCAAAAACATTTTAAAATTTGTACATTTAGTCATTATCATAATACACTCGAGGCATTCCTAGATTATACCATCTCAATCTTTATCATCTATTTTTCGTTATGATTTCATTTATGCCCCCAGCCCTCCTCCCTCTATCATTCTCACATTCAGCTTCATTCAGTGTTTTAACATAATTGTGTTACAGTTAGGTAGTGTTGTGCTGTCCATTTCTGAATTTTTATATTCAGTTCTGTTACACAATCTGTATCATCTCAGCTCCAGTTACCCAATATCTTACCCTAATTCTATATCCTGATGGTCTCTGTTACCAATGAAATATTCCCAGTTTATTCACTAATGTCAGTTCATATCAGTGAGACCGTACAATTTGTCCTTTTGTTTTTGGCTAATCATACTCAGCATAATGTCCTTAAGGTCCACCCATGTTGTAACAACATGGGTGGACCATACTTCATAACTTTATTCTGTCTTAAAGCTGCGTAATATTCCATCGTATGTATATGCCACAGTTTGGTTAGCCACCTGTCCGTTGATGGACATTTTGGCTGTTTTCATCTGTTGGTAATTGTAAATAATGCTGCTATAAACATTGGTGTGCAAATGTCTGACTGTGTCCTTGCTCTCATGTCCTTTGAGTAGAGACAGCATATAGATGGGTCTTGTTTTCTAATCCATTCTGCTAGTCTATGTCTTTTGATTGGGGAGTTTAATCCATTAATATTTAGTGTTAATACTGCAGGGGTAGTACTTTCTTCTACCATTTTGCCTTTTGGAGTTTATCTGTCATATCTAATTTTCCTTCTTTTTACCTTTACTCATAATCTTCCTTTCTACACTGTTTTCCATATCTCTCTCTTCTGTCTTCGTATCTGTCTCTAGTGCTCCCTTTAATATTTCTTGCAGAGCTGGTCTCTTGGTCACAAATTCTCTCAGTGACTTTTTGTCTGAAAATGTTTTAATTTCTCCCTCATTTTTGAAGGACAATTTTGCGGGACATAGAATTCTTGGTTGACAGTTTTTCTCTTTTAGTAATTTAAATATATCATCCCACTGTCTTCTCACGTCCATAGTTTCTGCTGAGAAATCTATGCATAGTGTTATCGGGCTCCCTTTTGTGATGGATTGCTTCTCTTTCTCTTTGACCTCTGACATTGTGATTAGTAAGTGTCTTGGAGTACGTCTATTTGGATCTGTTCTCTTTGGGGTACACTGCACTTCTTGGATCTGTAATTTTAAGTCTTTCATAAGAGTTGGGAAATTTTCAGTGATAATTTCCTCCATTAGTTTTTCTCCTCCTTTTCCCTTCTCTTCTCCTTCTGGGACACCCACAACACGTATATTCATTAACTTCATATTGTCTTTCAATTCCCTGAGTCCCTGCTCATATTTTTCCATTTTTTCCCCTATAGTTTCTGTTTCTTGTCGGATTTCAGATGTTCCATCCTCCAGTTTTGAAATCCTATGTTCTGTCTCTCGAAATCTACCATTGTAGGTTTCCACTGTTTTTTTCATCTCTTCTACTGTGTCTTTCATTCCCATAAGTTCTGTGATTTGTTTTTTCAGACTTTCAGTTTCTTCTTTTTGTTCTTTCCTTGCCTTCTTTAATCCTCCCTCAATTCATTAATTTGGTTTTTGATGAGGTTTTCCATGTCTGTTCATACATTCTGAATTAATTGTTTCAGCTCCTGTATGTCATCTGAATTGTTGGTTTGTTCCTTTGACTGGGCCATATCTTCAATTTTCCTAGTGTGATTTGTTATTTTTTGCTGGCGTCTAGGCATTTAATTACCTTAATTAGTTTATTCTGGAGATTGTTTTCACTTCTTTTATCTAGAGTTTTCTTGCTGGATGAATTTGTTGTCTGTCTGTTCTTTGACATTCCGTTCAGCATTATCTGGACCTCTAACTTAAGTTTTGTTTAATAGAGGAGAATTTTTCAGTTTTTGTTTTCTTGTTTTATGCCCTGCTTGTGTGGTGCCTTTCCCCCCACACTTAGGAGGGTCTACTTAGGTATTATAGACCGCAGCCGGATTTTCCCAGACCAAACTGGCCTCCTGTCATGAAGAAAGAGTCACCTGCGTCGGTTTTCCCCGAGGGTGAGACCCAGCAGGTTAAAAGACTTTCCTGTGAAGTCTTTGGGCTCTGTTTTTCTTATCCTGCCCAGTATGTGGTGCTTGTCTGCCTGCAGGTCCCACCAGCATAGGATGATGCAGTACCTTTAACTTTGGGTGGGGGCATGGTGGAGACAGAGGAGAGGTTGTAGGCTGGTTTTAATGGTTTCAAATTACCCAGCCCTGGTGTCTGAATTCCTTGAGAGAGGGATTCCACCTGAGTTGGGCTTCACCCCTCCCCTGGGGAAGGCGTCGGGGCAAAATGAGTGACCTCTGCTTTGACCAGGTTCACCTGAACTGGGGGCCTGTTTTTAGTAGTCAGAATTTGTTAATTAATTCCACAATTGGCGTTTGGTTGGGCTCAGCCCCTGCTGTTGGTAAAGTCTGTTTCCTTTCCCCACTGGGAAGCAGCCTGTGGGGGAGGGGTGCCAGCCTCTGCAGCTTGGGGAACTCATGGTTCTGGGGGGCTCACAGCCAGTCCAGCTGGTCCAGATTGGGGTATGCTGTGTGTCCGGTCACTGATATGGCCCCAGGAGCTGTTCTGTATTGTTTATGGTTATTTAGTAGTTGTTCTGGAGGACGGACTAAAATGTGCACGTTGTTAAGCCGCCATCTTGGCCCAGAAGTCACATTTTTATTTTTAATATTTATCGAGTTAGAACTCTGAGGAGCTTAACTTTATCAGCCAGTTTTCTTGTCTGTGAATGGAGACACTAATTACACCTCTGTTTTGTGAAGATAAATGAGATAATTATAAAAGTACTCTGTAGTTATTGTTAATAACAATATTAATATTATTTTAATAATATATTAAAACACAGACTTAATAATTTGCCTCTGTGTGTAATGCTATATTGTTTGCACCTAAACAGGTACTTTTTTTTTTTTTTTTTTGGGGGTGCATAGTTTGGGAATTGAACCTGGGTCTCCTGCATGAAAGGCGAACATTCTACCACTGAACCACCCGTGCACCCTGGAAACTGATATTTATAACAGTTTCTGCTCTGAAGCAGATAAATAATCCATAAAATTTTTGTTATATCATTTGCATTTTTTGGAGTAGTTTAAACATAATGTTTAATTGAGGTATTAAGTGACCAAGTTCTAAGTCAGTGAAGTCCAAATTTGACACAAGTATGTACAAATTTGTAAAACATATTGATTTGTATTTTTATGATAAAAAGCCTTCCATAGAGTTATTTTAAGAAGCAAACACTCTTAGAATACTTATGTTAAAAAAAATCCTACCTGCCAAGAAACTTAAAGTCTAGTGTTTGACAAATCAAATTTGCTTTTTTGAGGTTCTTAATGTCATGGAAGATAATGGTAAAAATTGAGGCTTGGTTCTGTTGAGGAAGATGAGAGTAGATACTAGAAAATAACCAGAAGCTGCTGCCTGTACCTGCCTACCAGCCTATCTGGGAGGCCAGGGTGGACCCAGGGGAGTTATCCAGGGAAGATGGCCATGGACTCTCTAGGTCCACTGGCAGGTGAAGGTGTTAAACTGAAAGAGATGAGCTAGGCCAGATCACAGATGGTGGGTCTGGGCTTGAAGATTGTTGAAAATTCCAGTGAGAGGATGTATACAAGATAATAGTACAAGGGTCTGAGAAGTTGCAGCTCCTTCTTCAGTTCTCTATTCCTCATGGGGGAGCTCCTGAAATGTAGAAATTGTGGAAACTCATGGAGTCAAGAGCTGCAAAGGTGCCTAGGGGTGGGGTCATGTCAGCCTTAAAGGACCTCCCCACCATTACATGAGGAGATTCTTGGTGTGACACAGCTACATATTTAGGTGTTTATGATTCAGTAAAATCACAGGGCCTGAGTCACTGGGCCTATAGTACGTCTTGCTGTCAGTTGCCACAGAGTAAGAGGGATGTGTGAAGTTAAGGTTGTATTGCCCAATTCATTTGGGTGGGATTTTAGGTACTCTTGGGGCAGAAACTCCAGCTTGTAATGAAGTGTTTACTTGGCTGGAATGTTCCTTGGGTGTTTGTCTGGTAGAACCATGCATGGGGAGTTGGAATACTAGCTGTGTCATGTCTTCTGCCTTTATGTAACTAGCACTGTGGTATTTAGGAGCCAAGGTGACTGTGGTAGTCAGGATTTTCATATTTATTATCATAGATTCTAGGATACTACTTAAAGAACTGTGTTGTGTTGTCCTTCGTAATTTCACTGGTGTATGAGTTTGACTCATCCTTCCTGTGAGGCGGGTTTGAGAGAGCTACTGAATCAGTGAGTGCCTGGACTATAATGGACATGAAATGAAGTGAACAAACATAGTTTTTTTTTTTTTTTTGTGGTTCCATATTATACAGAGAAGGTAGGGTTTAACAAATGAGTATGATTGCTGAATCATTATATTAATATTTCTTTTAGTCTCCTGTATCTTAGAGCAGCTAGAAGTAAAAACCTAAAATTGTGGAATTGTAACCCATACCAAACTCTGAAATCTGTTCTATAACTAGTTATTGTCATTTGCTTTGGAATTTGTTGCTTTTTTGTATATATGCTATTTTTCACAATAAGAAAATAAAAAAATAAAATAATAATAAAAAAAAAACCCATTGTATATGCACCATATAGTCTTTTAAACACACAGGTAAATGCAAACACACATTGGTAAATGCATATCAATATCTTTGATAAAATACACAAGAAATGAGTAAACTATAGCCTGGAAGGGAGGGGAACTGGTTTCTGAGGAACAAGAATTGGAAAAAAGAATCTTTGCACATTTTTGAATTTGCACTATTTGCATGCACTGAAAAATAAGGTATCAATAAATGAAAATTAATAGTTATTAAAAAAAAGTGGCTGCATAAGAGTCACTTGCTGATTATTAGAATGGAATGCTCTTAAAAATGAAAGTATTGGCTTTTAACTAGAAAATAAAAGTTTTTAGTAAATGAAAGAATAAAATGCTGAGTTTATATGACTTGAGTCTCAAATGTGAATGAATTTTACATGGGAACAAGAAAATGATTTGTAAAATTTAGCAGGAAACATTTTCAACAAGGAAAAAATATTACCAGAAGTTGAGCAAGTTGGTTAACTTAGGATATTTGTATGTTTGCCAAAACATGCTACTCTTTTTTTTTTTTTTGATCACTAGCACTTTAATCTACTAAATTTAACATTTGTTCCTCTTATTTATTTTTAATCCATATGTTTTACTTGTCTGTCAATAAGGTAGATAAAAGGAGCATCAGACACAAGGTTTTCAGTCATACAGTCACATTGCAAAAGCTTTATCATTATACAGTCATCTTCAAGAAACATGGCTACTGGAGTACAGCTCTACATTTTCAGGCAGTTCCCTCCAGCTTCTCCATTACACCTTAACTAAACAGGTGATATCTATTTAATGCATAAGAATAACCTCCAGGATAACCTCCCCACTCTGTTTGGAATCTCTCAGCCATTGACACTTTATTTTGTCTCATTTCGCTCTTCCCCCTTTTGTTCGAGAAGGTTTTCTCACTCCCTTGATGCTGAGTCCCAGCTCATTCTAGGATTTCTGTCCTATGTTGCTAGGAAGGTCCACACCCCTGGGAATCATGTCCCATGTAGAGAGGGGAAGGGCAGTGAGTTTGCTTGTCATGTTGGCTGAGAGAGAGAGGCCACATCTGAGCAGAGCAACAGAAGAGGTTCTCTTGGGGGTGACTCTTAGGCGAAATTTTAAGTAGGCTTAGCCTATCCTTTGTGGGGTTAAGTTTCATATGAACAAATCCCAAGATTGGGGGCTCAGCCTATTGCTTTGGTTGTCCCCACTGCTTGTGAGAATATCAAGAATTCTCCACTTGGGGAAGTTGAATTTTCCCCCTTTCTCACCATTCCCCTAAGGGGACTTTGCAAATACTTTTTTATTCACTGTTCAGATCACTCAGGGATTTATTGGGGCATCACTCTGGACAAACCTACAAAATCTCATGCCCTACTCTAGGTTCTAAGTACTATGGTGTTCGATTAAGCTGTCCACATAAGTTATATTAGGAAATGCACTAGTCAAAATATAAATTTTGTACCAAATAAACGTTTTTTGCTTTAGTCTCACACATAAGTTAAAGAAGAACATGCTGCTCTTGACAGATAGGATTCCATGAATGCTAGGCATTATACCAGTGTTTTTTTTCCTTTTTTTTTTGGGCAAGCACCAGGAATTGAACCTGGGTCTCTGACATGGCAGGTGAGAACTCTGCCTACTGAGCCACCATGGCCCACCCTACCAGTGTTTTTATGAAGCATCAGATGGTAGACTAGGAGCTAATGAATTAACCTTATTGGAGAAGATGGTATTTTAAACAGTCCTCCTTCTAGCATGTGCTGCCCACCTGGCTTCTGAAACAAGTGCATTTTTCCCTGTGTTTGGCAACCACTCATTGAGGGTGAGAGTCAGTGCCAGACCAGATGCTCAGAAACAAACAGTGACCAGTATTGGAAGAAAGTGTCTCTCCTTCACACATAACACATCCAAAGAGGGAGAAGCAAGTATGGGGATTTAAGGTCAACTTTTTCATTTCTGGGCAATTTGGCATGTTTTCTTTATTCTGTAAGCCCTACCCAAGGCATTAACAGACAAGAATCAATATTTTTCTTGTATTTTGGCTGTCTGAAAAGCCAAGATTACTGTGCAAATCTTTGGGATCTTTTTGTGTGCTTTACTGTTGTTTGTAAACAGGACTACCATTATATAGGGAAGATGAATGAGGGTTTTTTTTTTTGGTGGGGTCAGCAGTTTCTCTGTTTTTTTTGTGTCTTGTTCTTGCTGCTGTTATGGAGAGGGAGGTAAGACGATGCCTTGTGTCTGAAGGACAAGACCAAAGTTGGATCCCCAGAAAGGCAGCTGAAGGGGTCATCTGTTGAGGTATGTTTGGTATCCATTCCATGCTAGAAGGCCAAGCAGGATCCTCGAGTTCATTTGTCTTACCAGGTACCAAACAGGAGCCTGATTTAGGCTGTAGTCCTTGTTTATTATAGAGAGATTGCTTACGACTAGTATGTTCCTAAAGCATTTCACCCTGGCACAATGATAGGTTAAATAGGAACTACCTAGCACAATGGTAGGCCAAATAGAAACTTGGATTTGGGTTCCAGTCTGGTCTTTGGTCTTCATCAGGATCATGATTATTAGCTACTCATAATTCTCTCCCTCCTTGTAGAGCTGGTTACTTGAAAGAGCTGTCTATTTGGCCCTGCCTACTCTCTCACCCCACGTCCCTCTCCTGCCCAGAGCAATTTGGCTTCCACCCCCACTGACACTGTACTTTGTTGCTAAATCCGGGGTGTGCCTTCACTCCTTACCTTAGGTGACCTCTGAGTGGTAGTGTTTGCTGCAGTTGACTACACCCTCCTTAACATTCTCTCTCCTCCTTTGACTTGTAGAACGTTGCACCCCCTAGGTTTTCCCACTACCCAGGTTTTTACCTTCCTTTCGCAGCCTCTTGAGTATTGATGTTTCCCCGGACTTTGTCCTTAGTTCTCTACTTCTCCCCTTCTTCTCTGCTTTTATGGTCTCAGCTTGTAGAGTTAGAAGCCAAAAGTGGCTGAGAGTTTGGGCTTTATTACTGAACTGCTTGGGTTCTAATACTGGCTTTGGATTAGTGGGTTCCAGTTGTTACTTTCTCTCTTCTTCAGTTTCCTTATTTGTTAAAATGATACTGGTAGCAGTACTACATTGCAGGGTTGTTGGGAGAATTAAATGGGCACTGAGGTCACACATGAGCACTGCATGCACTAGGGAGCACTAGGGAGCCTGTTTCTTAATTTTTGCCATGTCTAACACACTGCTTGTCATATAAGTCCTTACTGAATGTATGTTTATGGATGTTTTTTCTCCTAAAAGTCCTGAGAGGTTGATACTACAGTTCTCATTCTTCAAATGATGAACCCAAGACTCAGAATATATCAGTGACTGGCTTAGGCACATGATTAGGTGCAGAGCTGGTACTTGGATACACATTATTCAAACCCCAAAACCCCCATACTCTGTCCTTACTGAGAATCCGGGGCCTTCAACCACAGGCCAGTGGAAGGAGGAGACACATGGCATGGCACCCAGGGTTCACCATTTATCACCTCTGAATCCTTGGGAAGTCACTAGAATGCCTAAGCTTTCTCCATTTCTAGTCCAATAGAGATAATTATCTCTATCTGATGTTTAGGATTTTTGTGGGTGCCAAATGATATATCTGATGGCATTTATGCCAAAATAGGGTATTTTAATTATCTTATAATTGTCTTCTCACCACTGTGTGATTCAGTGGTTTAAGACAGTCTGGGTTTGAATCCCGGCTTTGCCACTTACTTAATCTCTCTCTGCCCCCATTTTCTCATCAGTAAAAAACAGTTATGGATGGTTCTATTTTCATAGGCTTGTTCCAAGGTTAAATGAGTTAATACATTCAGGCGTTCAGAACAGGGCATGGCTCATAGTAAAGTCTCTAAGTATTAGATGTTGTTATTGGCTTTTTAAGTTACAATTTAATATCCTTTATTCAAATAAAAATTATGCTTCTGAAAACCCTGACTGTAAATAAGAGAATCTTCTTCAAGCGCTAGAAACATATTTAAAAAGTGTTATAGAAATTGTACGAGGACATGTCAGACTTCTGCCAAAAAAATCCAAATCCTGCTATTTTTTTCAGGTATCCTTGGAAACTTAGAAGTGTTGGGACTGATGTGCTTGTATGTATTTCAGACTCAAGGTTACTGTTTGATCTGGCCTTGCCTAATGAAGTGCATGAATGAGATACTACTGTAATTCTTTTTGAGGGAACATTGACATGAAAGAAACTGAAAGGTTAGATGATTCATATTAGTATTTTTGGAGAGTAAATGGAAATTGTGCTAACTTCTATTTCTGGTATGATATTGGAGGAAAAGTATTAACTTATTTGCGTCATTTGTAGGTTTCTTTCTTGCCTATAATATTTTCTCAAAGAAGAACTGCAAACCATTTTCCCAGTTTATAGCATTTAAAGATAACATCAAAGCTCTTTACAGTACAAAGCCATGAAAGTTGTTAATTTTGTAGTTATATGCTTTGGAAGTGTTTAGATGTGCTTTCTCTTAATGCTGTGCTTTTTGACTATTATTTTGTAGGAAGTCTTCGGTCTTGCAGTTCTTCGGACTGCTTTAGTAAAGTGATGCCACCAAGGAAAAAGAGAAGACCTGCCTCTGGAGATGATTTATCTGCCAAGAAAAGTAGACATGATAGGTAAGTGACAGAGATAGTAGATCAAAATGATGACATCTGTGTGGAAGATGCACGTTTCTCCCTAGTCCATTATGGGTCTTTCAAGTGTACATATCCCAACTTGAATATTGTTTTGGTTCTACCAGGTATTCTTTCAAAGTATACTTATGTAGTGATATTTATGTTTAGAATATAGAGCAGATTAGGTCATTTGAGTTCTTAGGAATTGAAGTTCTGTCTTATTCATTCATCCACCCCAACTGTAGAGTTTATTTCTTTCCTTTTAAAGATTTGTCACATGTGTTTATTGAGGACTAAAGAATTGATGTCTGTTCTCTAAGCAAGTCTTTCTTACTCACCAAATACAACCTCCAGAGTCCCTTACTTGCCTTTGTGAGGGATCTGGGCAGAGTGGTTGGAGGGGATTGCCTGTACTGAACCCCTAAGCTTGCCCAGAACATCAGCCATGCTGAGGCTTATTTTCAGATGGGTTAGAATTTTTGGAAAATGTGAAAAACAAAGACTATTTAAACCACTTCTCTTTAAGAGAAGTGACCAGAGATCTGTTAAACTTGTTTGTTTTAGGCGGCTGTCTTGTTTCACACTGATTTTATTTAACATCACTTTTATTTCCCTTTTTAAAAATAGTGAGCAAACCTCATAGTTTAATCTTTTTTTGCGTTTTTTCTACCTTTCCTCATTCTGGCTCTGTATGTCATGTCACTAATGTGCCTCAATTTCCCCATTTGTAAATCAAAGGAATTAGATGAGATTTTTCTGTTATTTTTTCTTGCTGTGATACTTCATAAGTACAACTCAGTGGCAGAATAGAGAGTCTGTGGCAAACTCTGAAAATGTGAAAATAATGTCACTGTTCACATCAGATACATAGAAAATGTTATGTAAAAGAAGATAGATAACAATGATTTAGAAGATAATCACCAGCGAGCTTCAGGGCAATAATTTTCCACTTTACAAAGTTAGGTTACCTATTGCTTCTTTGGAGATGTGAATGTCGTTATCAAGAGAATTGTTAAACTCTAATAATCACATAGCATATTGTGATTACATAGCACTTAATGTTTTTTCACCACGTCTTATATCATTTAGTATGATAAAACTGGTTTGGAAATTGGCAGTTAAATTGTAGTTAAGGGGTGAGATACTCTTTTTTTTTTTTTTTTTTTTTAAAGGAAAGACAGAGAGAAGGAAGGAAGGATAGAAGGAAGGAAGGAAGGAAGAAAGGGAAACATTTTTAAACATTTTCTTGTTTTATTGTATTCTGTTTCTCCGTTTTTGTTACATGGGCTGGGGCCGGGAATCGAACCGAGGTCCTCCGGCATAGCAGGCAAGCACTTTGCCCGCTGAGCCACCGCGGCCCGCCCATGAGATACTCTTATTGATAGCATTTCATTGGTCACATAAGGGATAAGGATCCGTATAGCATTTTCTAATTATTTTTCTTGGTCCTTTTACTTATTTTTTGCTTGCAAGTTTATTACAATAATCCAGTTACTTTTAATAAATTTACCAAGTTACACAGCCATCACTACAGACCATTTTAGAACATTTCTGTTACCCTGTTTAAATGCTCTTGCCCATTTATCATCACTGTCTGTTCCCACCCACTGCCCTAGTCGGCCACTAATCCACTTACAGTTCCTGAAGAGTTGCCTTTTCTGGATATTTCACGTAAATGGTCTTTGGCATCAGTCTTCTGTCATTTCACATAATATTTTTGAACCTCATCCATGTTGTAGCATGTATCAATATTTAGTTCCTTTTTATTGCTGAATAGTATTCCTTTATATGGTCTTGGTCCTTTTTTAAATAAGGTATTTTTAATTAATTCAAATATTACAGTGTTTTATAAGTTTCTAGTTCATTGACCAGTTATAGACTTTAAACTAAGATAGACATGTCTGTGTCCAGGATTAGAGTATATCTGTTTGAGCCTTTGGGTCAGTATCCACCTTTGTTTGAGTTAATATGTCTGTGTTTACAGAAGAAATGCAAAACTGGTGATTGCAGTTTCAGTACTGATTACCCTGTAATCGTGTGTTTTGTGTTTTTTTTTTTTTTAATGTTAAAGCCCAGATGTGTAATCAAATGTATATATAGACATTATGGTTAATGTCTAGGACATGAAAACATGCTCATTGAGAAAGAACTTCATATAATTTTTATATTCTTAATTACTAAGTAAATAATATTCAAAAGCATTTATATTATTGCTATATGGACAGTTTATTTATAGATAAGGAATATAGAAGTGTACATACACATTATTTTTATATCCATATCATTATTTCAGAGATACTGCCCCTCAGCCTGGTTATAATATAGTAAGGAACTCCTGTGGAAGATCAGTGTTGCAGGGAGAGGCTGCTGTGCTTCCTGACTCAGTTCTCCAGCTTATGGGTGTTTCCACAAAACAAAGGAATTATAAGAGAATGGCAGAAGCCATGATTTCTCTTTATTTATCTTTCTTGAGGCTTTTAAGATCAGATTAAGAAGGCAATCAAAGGATTTTCTCTAATTAACCTTGTACCTGGCTTTTTTTTCCTTGGAAGCTTGGGTATGATTTGATATTTCTTTTTGTCCCCTTGATGGTCTCGAATTATCTAATACTGAAAAGTTCTTCCTTAGCCAGTGCTCTGAGCCCAACCTGATGTGGAAGACACAGAAGTAAGGAAAACTTAATGGAGAGACATGAGTGATTTGTAGGGTCATCAGTTGAAGAAGATTCCTTAGGTATTTCTTAGCATATCTATTCCACTATCATTCTGTAATTAGTTCTGACCAGTGTGGAAGAAGGGAATGTATCAAATACTGTTTCTGTTTTAGTTTTTATAGATTATTTGTTAGAGAAAAACCCATGATAAGTGTTTACCATTTAGTTCTACATTAGGTGTGACTGTTTTTAAACACTGTAGTTATAAAAGCTGAGGTTTCCAAATACAGGAAGTAAAATGTTTAAAATGTGTTTGAAATACTGATTGGTTAGATGTCTGGTTTGGGTAAAAGAATAAAGATTATCTGCTACTTACTCAGCATCTTTAAGTAATTTATAACTACTTTCTCAATTTCTAGTATGTATAGAAAATATGATTCAACTAGAATAAAGACGGAAGAAGAAGCCTTTTCGAGTAAGCGGTGTTTAGAGTGGTTCTATGAATATGCAGGTAGGTAATCACTTGTATCATCTAAGGCTGGGCCTTCTGAAAATAACGGGAAGGGGTACCTTAGAGGAGATTAACAAATTAAAGAATGTGAACTTTAAAAATTTGGTGCATGCATATGTGTGTACGTGTGTGTGTCCCAGTTTGAAGAATGGAAAGTAAAAGGGAGGGATATAGTTGAAACAAATCATCAAATGTCCTATTTATAGCCAGCAGCTAAGCTAAAAGAATTCAGAACACTAGAAGGGTACTGAAAAGATGAAATGTACTTCGGAGAAATACTTTGGATTGCTAGGAAACCTATTTAGCATGTGATAGTGGTGATAGATTTAAACATTGGAGAAAAAAGCCCTGCTGCTTGAACACTTACATAAAACAACAGAATTTCTTTGAGTGTCTTTATTTATTTATTTATTTATTTGCATGGGCAGGCACTGGGAATCGAACCCGGGTCTCCGGCACGGCAGGCAAGAGCCCTGCCTTTTGAGCCACTGTGGCCCACCCAAGTGTCTTTATTTTTAAAGATCACTTGACAGAAAATTGTTCATCATTTACAATTTCTTAAATTAAGTCCCATTTTTCAACCTATTGTAATTGGTTGGACGGTATTAATATTGTAATCTGGGCTCATTTGCTATTGTCGTGCATGGTTAAAAGAACAAGAAAAATTTTCAAGTTTGAATTGAAGGCTGTCTTATCTTTTCTCTTCCCCTACCTTACTGAAGACCTTCTTATAAACAGACTATTCCAGTAGTCTTCAAATAAATTTTTCTGTTATCAGTCTTTTTCTGTTCCCAACTAGGTTCCGTGTGCCTCCTGGTACTTTTCTTTAAAAATAACAACAACAAAAAAACTATTGCCTAATAATCCACTCCCCATTCATATCCTACCCCTTACCCCTCCAGCTTAAAAATCCCAGCTTCCTGTAGGATAAAAGACAGCTAACTCTGTCCCTTTGCGAGGGTTGCTTTTCTCCACTCTTCCAGTTGACAAACTTAGACTCTTTTAAGCTCTGTGATTAGTTTTGTAGACCTCATTCCATTCCCTTAGTATGTTGTTCATAACTTGCTTTGATACCCTTTTATTTGGTATCAAAATTAGGATTTCCCCTGAGGCCTGATCTTGCTATCTTTTCCCCCTACTTTTTTACCCCACTGTTGGCTAGGCTCTTTTGATAAGAGCCTAGCTCTTTTGGCCACATAGATTGGTCCAGGGCACTGGAAGGTAGCCCAGACCAGGCCAGTCAGATCTCTGGAGATTTTCAGGTTGAAGCTGGGAGAGGAACATTTTTCCTTTCAGGATATGATACTGATTCCTGTAGTTGTGCTTGAGATTTTCGTGAGCTGTTCCAATATCTTTCTAGTGAATTCCCCTTCATCACTTCAACTAGTTTGAGCTGGGTTGTGTTATTAGGTCATGGACACTAGTATAAACATTAGTGTAGTACTAGAATTTATTTGTTTTCACGTTTACTCCATTAGAACATGAATCTCTTGAAGACAATTTGCATGCTTAGTTCCTGGCAAAAGTGATTAGTACTTTATCAGGGACTGCCTCTTTAGTGGGAACTGAATGAACGAAGACTTTATCATATTTGTATCACTTTGATTGTGGAGATTTTTTGCTTTGCTATATTGGTTCACATTTATTGTGATAAGAATGCTGTTATAAAAAGGAAATTTTAACAGAGAAAAAGAATATAATTAATGCCATCATTGTAACACAGCTATTTTGATTTTTGTGCATTTTCCTTTACAGGCAAACATAAATTTTTCCATAGTATAAGCCACACTTGGGTTTTCTTTAAAAAAGAGCACGCTCCAATTTTCTTTCTTGTTTACCTTTCTTAGCTTCAGAAAGGTGACATTTTGTGAGTAAAAAGTAAGCCACATTATTTAGCTTCCTTGAAAGAAGTTTGTCTCAGTGTGGCTGTCCCTATTTTAACTTCCTATATTTTATCACTAGGGACAATTGTTTGAAATTGGGGAAGGCCTCAGTGATACCTTACACTTTGCACATCCCACCATGTGAATCCAACTGTAGTTAAGTATTATTCAAGAAGAAATAATTGTGAGAAGAACCAGGATGACTTAACAGGTTGTGCTAAAGAATATGCAGGCTATGAGGCCACAGGCCTCTAGATACTAGAATGAGGAAGGTTTTCACACCCACATTAGTAGCCTTGATGTATTTATTTTACTAAGGGGAGCGGCGTCTGATTTGGTTTGAGGATAAATGCTGACTGCCTGCACCATTCAGAGTGGCATAGAGAGGAGGAGGTAGGGTCCTAGTACAGTTATTCCAGGTGGATGGCCCTTAGTTCTTTCCAGAATTTTCGGTTGCATTTCTCACTCTTGCACTCTGCTTTCCATGGTGCCTACTGTCCGAGCCTAGTTCCTCTCCAGCTTCTATTGATACCAATGAAAAAAAAATGGGGTGGGTTCTTTACCCGAAGTGCTCAAATACCAATTCCTGAGACACCAGGGTTTCAAGACAGAAAGAATTTATTTCTAGGCATGAAACAGGAGATCAGATAGCTGGTCCACCTAAAGATCTGTCTCCCTGAACTGCAGTAATTTTGATAGTTTTATAGTATCAAAAGATTGGCAGGTTTTAGGATACTGAGCACAAGAGGTCTAGATGATGTAATTAGAAGTGATCTGTTTATTGAGCATGTGCAAATTGATTACATGCTTAGTCGTAGAACATATGTAAGAAAATGATGGCCTTAATATGGTGGTTGTGATTTTTAGTATTATAATGAGATATAGGTTAAAATTTAAGCTACTGTGCATGGCAGGCAGACTCATTTTGATTAGACCCAGCTTTGTTTATCAAGATAGCTTGGAATTAGAATGGGTTGAATCTGGGCTGACTCAAGGCCCTTCACTAATAAACATTCATTAGGGGTTGTCTTTAATGATCATAAGACTTCAAAGTTGAAAAACCAGATAAAATGGGTACAAAGTGAGGGTCAGTCACAAGGTTTTCACAATCACAAGAGCACAAGATAAAGGCTGTACTATCATTATCAGAGAATCAAGGCAGCTGAATTATAGTTCAGAGATTTCAGGTATTTCCTTCTGTCTACTCTTATGTATCAGGGAGTAAAAAAGTAATACCTATATAATTATTTAGTTATCATAATTATCTCCTAAATCCTAACTTCTCCATCAGATAACCACAGCCCTCCTTTATAGCCTTCTCTATAGCACATACTAGCATGCACCCTCTCACCTTTAAGAAAATCCCTATCAACTCAATTTCTGACTCCCAGAAATTTAATAAATAAAATTTCCTCCACTGGGGGGAAGGGGCTTTTCTCCCTGTTCTCTGTGGTTATAGGTTTATTTTCTTTTAGCACTTTGGTACTTTACTCCTCTGATTCTTTCGAAAGGACAGGATACAAGTATGTTATTTACATTTAGACTTCCACCTGAAACTGGAATCCCATTTCTTTTCATTAGAATGAAAAGAATTAGTTTTACATACATAATTTATGTATTGAATTCCATTTTCTGAAATAAATCCAAGGATAAAGAATTAAGCTAGATATATAGGTGCCAACATTGTCAGATTCATAATTACCACAGAAAAGTTTATATGCAAAGGTCATGAGAATCCCATAAGCCCTGACTATAAGTCCTTACTCTTTATTTTGGGTTCAATTCTGTTACAGAATTGTTTTCTGGTTTCCTATAAACACGTAAAGGACCTGGAAGAGGTGCCACAGTCAGGCATGGATGGTTGCAAAACATGAGGTCTTGACAGCAAAGGAGGAAATATTAAAAACCACCAAAGGAGACATTGTGGGCCTCCATTTGTCTCTGATGCAGCACGATTTAATTATGGACACTTTAGCATCTTGAGGTATCCTAAAAGGGCTAATGATATTTAGTTAGGGGCCACTGATTAAGATTTCAGAGAAAGTGGGAGGACCACTTTTTTTTTTTTTTTTAATAGATGATGGTCAGTATATCTGCCTTTCCATAAACAGCCTCTGTATTTTTGTTATCCAAGGCATTCCACGGCAGATTGTCTTGGGTATGACTTTTTTGTAACCATTTCTTTAAACCCCCTTAACCTGCTCTATGTTATGTTGTGGCATATTTATTAGCTTTCTTGACAAAAGTATTACCTTAATATTGAATTAATAAATTTAATATAAATACAACTAGAATTCCAACAAACAATGTGATTACAACTAGATCTAAATTAAATGCATGCATGAGAAAGATAATGGGAAAAAGGAAAAGTTCTGTTAGTTGGAAGAATTATATTTTAATATCTTTAGGATAAAGTGTTACTTTTGGCAGTCATACCATTACAAATTATACTCTAAAACCTTGCGCTTTTAAAACGACGTGTGTGTATGTTGTGTGCATGTATACATAAGTAATGTAACACTAAATATATTTGAAAAAAGTAAAAAGCTTGGATAACTTAATATTACCATTGTGAAATGTATCTCAGCAAACCTTTCTATGTGCCAGTTACTATTCTTGGAGTTCGTTTTCTAGGCAAACAGACAATAAGTTGAGAAGCATTATCTTTGTCATAAATACTGACAGAAATAGGAGGCACTAGTCAGATTGGAGGGTCAGAGAGAGGGGGAGGGCCAGAGAGAGGGGGAGCACAGCCTGGGAGTTAACTCAGCGATGTGCATAGGCTTGGGAGATGCAGATGGTTTAGTAGGCTCAAGGGTGGGTTGCAGAGAAAGAGCTTTATAAGTCAGGAAAATTAGAAACCTATACAGAGGAATTTAAAAAGAATTGTATAATTTTTCGCTATTCGTATATGAACACGATAAAAAATTCATTTAAAAGTGAAAGGAAAAAATATTTTTAAAGTGAAAGTTTCTCTTTAACCCACGAGTCCCCTAGAAAGCAACCCTTTATTAAAGAACTACCTTAAGTATCTTTCCCAAATATGGCATCTATAGAATTCTTAATGTTTCTAAGTTTGCCTGGGAAATTCTAAAAGAGTAAGCTTTTAGAGTATAATTTGTAATGGTACGACTGTCAAAAGCTACACTTTATCCTAAAGATATTAAAATATAATTCTTCCAACTAACAGAACTTTTCCTTTTTCTCATTATCTTTCTCATGCACACATTTAGATCTAGTTCTAATATAGTTGTAACTTTTTTTTCCAGCTCTATGCAATCACCTCCTATCAGTCATATCAGTAGATACCAAAATGGCACTTGCTCCTGATTTTAAAAACAAGCAGAATATCTTAGCAAAATAGGAATAGATGGATATTTCCTTATAAAAATAATTATTATTAATCTCACAGCCTAAATACCTTACAGTAGTGGAATAAGAAAATAACTGTGATACAGCTACACATATACTTACAGTAATGTAACTTGTATCAGTACAAAATACTAAAGTGAATGTATATGTATTCTCACTGGAAAAGTACTAGTCTAAATGAAAAGGAAGTATAGAATCATAGGTACAGCATGAACCCATGAGTGTAAATAAATTAAAAAACTGCATTTCATTGTGTATTTGCACGTATATAAATATTTAGCAAAATGTTCTGGGAGGATACATGCCTAACTGGTAGAGAAAGGGAGAGGTGGGTTCTTTCTTTTAACTCACTGTTTATTTTACTCTGTATTTAAAATTTTTATGATGTGAATGTATCAATGCATTGCTTGTGTAGTATATACTTGCCTGCAGAAGTGTGGATATGTCAATTCTCAAACCCCAGACTAACAACATATCAAATGTAAAGTGCTAAATGTATTCCTGTTTGAGTCAGGAATGAGATAAGGATACTCACAATCACTGCTCTTACTTGGCATTGTTTTTGAAGGTACCATTCACTGCTGTTGGGGGCATACAAATAAAAAAGGAGGATGCAAAAATGATCATTCGTTGATGATAAAATGATTTATAAAGATTTTATAACTGGAAAACCAAAGAAAATTTCCCAGGCAAACTTAGAAGCATTAAGTAAATATTCTATATAAACAGAATTCTATAGATGCCATATTTGGGAAAGTTACCTAAGGCAGTTCTTTAATAAATGGTTGCTTTGTGGGGGACTACAGAGAAACTGTCACTTCAAAAACATTTTTTCCTTTCACTTTTAAATGATTTTTTTTTATCATGTTCATATATGAGTAGAGAAAAAGGATATTAAAATTGAAAAGTAAGCTTGTTTTCTCCATAATGATCATGATAAAATTAGGAAAATATAGAAAAAAATGTAGGAGAAAATAAAAGGAGGAAAAGAAATATCACCACCACCCACAGCAGATTTGAATATATAAAACAAAACTTTTGTGTAACACATTTGTGTTAAAACGAAAATAACAATATGAGGAAAAAGTACTTGCTGTGGGCAAATTATAAGGAAGGGCTGAGTTTAGATACTAGAAGGAACCAGTAAAAGGTTTGAAACAGAAAAGTGACAAGACATCAAACAAGCTACCCAGGTGATTTAAATGTTCATCCTTTGTTAAGAAAGCGTACTTATCTTAGATATACTTTTATTGCAGTATAGTTATCACATTGTATTGGAATTACTTGGATGTTTGGCCTTCTTTTTCGGATACCATAAGCTCAAGGAGAGCAAGAAACATCTTTTATTCAATTTGTACCCCTAGCAATCACCATGGCATATAGTTCTAGAGATGTACCTAGTAAATATTACTTGAATGGAACTGAGATATATTAAGAAGATGGATTCTGTTGGATTTGGCAACTTGGTGAAACTAGTGGCTGTGAAAAGATTATAGAGTGATTCTTTATTCTTGCAGTCATTCCTTCATTCAGTGAACTTTTATTAAGCAATTATTCTGTGCCAGATGGTATGCTGAGGTTATAAGAAGTATATGACAAGTGGGGGGGGACAAGATGGCAGCTTAGCAATGTGCGCGTTTCAGTTCGTCCTCCAGAACAACTACTAAATAACCAGAAACAGTACAGAACAACTCCTGGAGCCACAATAGTGACTGGACACACAGCGTACCCTAGTCTGGACCAGCTGGACCGGCTGTGAGTCGCCGGAACTGTGAGTTTCCCAAGCCATGGCGGCCGGCACCCCTCCCCCACAGGCGGCTTCCTGGAGGGAAAGGAAAGAGACTCTAAAAGTAGCAGGGACTGAGTCCAACCAAACACCAATTATAGCATTAATAAACAAATTCCGACTACTAAAAATAGGCCCCCAGCTCAGGCGAAACTGATCAAGGCGGAGGTCGCTTATTGGGCTAACTGAAAAACAGGAAAGGGAACGAAGCAGGTTTTTGTGGCTGTTTCTACGGAGGCTTGGCTGCCTCTGGATTCAGCGGTGGGACTACTCGGGCAGCAGCTGCCCCAGGAATAGGCAGAAACGGGCTGCTTTCAGGGCTATCTCCCATGTGTGCCATCCTCAGGGGAGGGGTGAAGCCCAACTTAGGTGGAATCCCTCTCTCAAGGAATTCAGAACCCAGGGCCTGGCAGTTTGAAGCCATTAAAACCAGCCTACAACCTCTCCTCTGTCTCCACCATGCCCCCAGCAGGGAGAGCCTTCCAAAGTTAAAGGAGCCACACCAGCTTTTGCCAGTGGGACCCACAGACAGACAAGCGCCACATACTGGGCAGGATAAGAAAAACAGAGCCCAGGGACTTCACAGGAAATTCTTTCAACCTGCTGGGTTTTACCCTCAGGGAAAACTCCTTCCCCTATATAGGAGGCCAGTTTAGTCCGGGAAAACCTGGCTGGAGTCTGTAATACCTATATAGACCCTCCTAAGGGTGGGGAGGGAAAAGGCACCTTACAAGCAAGACAAGAAAACAAGAACTGAAAAATTACCATCTGTTAAACAACACTTAAGCTAGAGGCCCAGAAAAAGCTGAACTGAAGGTCAAAGAACAGATAGACAACAAACTCATCTAGCAAGAAAACCATAGGTAAGATAAGTGAAAGCAATGTCCAGAATAAACTAATTAAGGTAATTAAATGTCTAGACGCCAGCAAAAAATAACAAATCACACCAGGAAAATTGAAGATATGGCCCAGTCAAAGGAACAAACCAATAGTTCAAATGAGAGATACAGGAGCTGAAACAAATAATTCTGAATATACGAACAGAAATGGAAAACCTCATCAAAAACCAAATCAATGAATTGAGGGAGGACATGAAGAAGGCAAGGAATGAACAAAAAGAAGAAATGGAAAGTCTGAAAAAACAAATCACAGAACTTATGGGAATGAAAGATACAGTAGAAGAGATGAAAAAAACAATGGAAACCTACAATGGTAGATTTCAAGAGACAGAGGTTAGGATTAGTGAACTGGAGGATGGAACGTCTGAAATCCAAAAAGAAACAGAAACTATAGGGAAAAGAATGGAAAAATATGAGCAGGGACTCAGGGAATTGAATGATAATATGAAGCGCACAAATATACGTGTTGTGGGTGTCCCAGAAGGAGAAGAGAAGGGAAAAGAAGGAGAAAAACTAATGGAAGAAATTATCACTGAAAATTTCCCAACTCTTATGAAAGACCTAAAATTACAGATCCAAGAAGTGCAGCGTACCCCAAAGAGAATAGATCCAAATAGGCGTTCTCCAAGACACTTACTAGTTAGAATGTCAGAGGTCAAAGAGAAAGAGAGGATCTTGAAAGCAGCAAGAGAAAAGCAATCCATCACATACAAGGGAAACCCAATAAGACTATGTGTAGATTTCTCAGCAGAAACCATGGAGGCAAGAAGACAGTAGAATGGTATATTTAAATTACTAAAAGAGAAGAACTGCCAACGAAGAATTCTATATCCAGCAAAATTGTCCTTCAAAAATGAGGGAGAAATTGAAACATTTTCAGACAAAAAGTCACTGAGAGAATTTGTGACCAAGAGACCAGCTCTGCAAGACATACTGAAGGGAGCACTAGAGACAGATACGAAAAGACAGAAGAGAGAGGTGTGGAGAAGAGTGTAGAAAGAAGGAAAATTAGATATGACATATAAAATACAAAAGGCCAAATGGTAGAGGAAAGTATTACCCAACAGTAATAACACTAAATGTTAATGGACTGAACTCCCAAATCAAAAGACATAGACTGGAAGAATGGATTAAAAAACAGGATCCTTCTATATGCTGTCTACAGGAAACACATCTTAAACCCAAGGGTAAACATAGGTTGAAAGTGAGAGGTTGGGAAAAGATATTTCATGCAAATAACAACTAGAAAAGAGCTGGAGTAGCTATACTAATATCCAACAAATTAGACTTCAAAGGTAAAACAGTTAAAAGAGACAGAGAAGGATACTATCTACTAATAAAATTCAACAAGAAGACATAACAATCATAAATATTTATGCACCGAACCAGAATGCCCCAAAATACGTGAGGCAAACACTGCAAATACTGGAAAGGGAAGTAGACACATCTACCATAGTAGTTGGAGACTTCAATTCCGCACTGTCATCAATGGACAGAACATCTAGACAGAGGATCAATAAAGAAACAGGGAATTTGAATATTACAATAAATGAGCTAGACTTAACAGACATTTATAGGACATTATACCCCACAACAGCAGGATACACCTTTTTCTCAAGTGCTCACGGATCATTCTCAAAGATAGACCACATGCTGGGTCACAGAGCAAGTCTCAACAAATTTAAAAAGATTGAAATCATGCACAACACTTTCTCAGATCATAAAGGAATGAAGTTGGAAATCAATAATAGGCAGAGAGCCAGAAAATTCACAAATACGTGGAGGCTCAACAACACACTCTTAAACAACCAGTGGGTCAAGGAAGAAATTACAAGAGAAATCAGTAAATATCTCGAGGTGAATGAAAATGAAAACACAACATATCAAAACTATGGGATGCAGCAAAGGCAGTGCTAAGAGGGAAATTCATTGCCCTAAATGCCTATATCAAAAAAGAAGAAAGGGCAAAAATTCGGGAATTAACTGTCCACTTGGAAGAACTGGAGAAAGAACAGCATACTAACCCCAAAGCAAGCAAAAGGAAAGAAATAACAAAGATTAGAGCAGAAATAAATGAAATTGAGAACATGAAAACAATAGAGAAAATCAATAAAACCAGAAGTTGGTTCTATGAGAAAATCGGTAAGATTGATGGGCCCTTAGCAAGATTGACAAAAAGAAGAAGAGTGAGGACGCAAATAAATAAGATCAGAACTGGAAGAGGAGACATAACCACTGACCTCACAGAAATAAAGGAGGCAATAACAGGATACTATGAACAACTTTATGCTAATAAAGACAACAATGTAGATGAAATGGACAAGTTCCTAGAAAGGCATGAGCAACCAACTTTGACTCAAGAAGATAGATGACCTCAACAAACAAATCACAAGTAAAGAAATTGAATTACTCATTCAAAAGCTTCCTAAAAAGAAAAGTCCAGGACCAGACGGCTTCACATGTGAATTCTACCAAACATTCCAGAAAGAATTAGTACCAACTCTCCTCAAACTCTTCAAAAAAATCGAAGAGGAGGGAAAGCTACCTAATTCATTCTATGAAGCCAACATCACCCTCATACCAAAACCAGGCAAAGATATTACAAGAAAAGAAAACTACAGACCAATCTCTAATGAATATAGATGCAAAAATCCTCAACAAAATTCTAGCAAATCGAATCCTGCAACACATTAAAAGAATTATACATCATGACCAAGTAGGAGTCATCCCAGGTATGCAAGGATGGTTCAACATAAGAAAATCAATTAATGTAATACACCATATCAACAAATCAAAGCAGAAAAATCACATGATCATCTCAATTGATGCAGAGAAGGCATTTGACAAGATTCAACATCCTTTCCTGTTGAAAACACTTCAAAGGATAGGAATACAAGGCAACTTCCTTAAAATGCTAAAGGGAATATATGAAAAACCCACAGCTAATATCATCCTCAATGGGGAAAAATTGAAAACTTTCCCCCTAAGATCAATAACAAGACAAGGATGTCCACTATCACCACTGTTATTCAACATCGTGTTGGAAGTTCTAGCCAGAGCAATTAGGCAAGAAAAAGAAATACAAGGCATCAAAATTGGAAAGGAAGAAGTAAAACTATCACTGTTTGCAGATGATATGATACTATACGTCGAAAACCCTGAAAAATCCACAGCAAAACTACTAGAGCTAATAAACGGGTACAGCAAAGTGGCAGGTTACAAGATCAACATTCAAAAATCTGTAGTGTTTCTATACACTAGTAATGAACAAGCTGAGGGGGAATCAATAACATATAAAGATAGATATGTTATTTCTTTCCTTTTGCTTGCTTTGGGGTTAGTATGCTGTTCTTTCTCCAGTTCTTCCAAGTGGACAGTTAATTCCCGAATTTTTGCCCTTTCTTCTTTTTTGATATAGGCATTTAGGGCAATGAATTTCCCTCTTAGCACTGCCTTTGCTGCGTCCCAAAGTTTTGATATGTTGTGTTTTCATTTTCCATTTACAATTCCAACGAATTCCATTTACAATTGCAACTAAAAGAATAAAATACTTAGGAATAAATTTAACTAAAGAGACAAAAGACCTATACACAGAAAACTACAAGAAACTGTTAAAAGAAATCACAGAAGACCTAAATAGATGGAAGGGCATACCATGTTCATGGATTGGAAGACTAAATATAATTAAGATGTCAATTCTACCTAAATTGATCTACTGATTCAACGCAATACCAATCAAAATATAGTTAAGATGTCAGTTCTACCTAAATTGATCTACAGATTCAATGCAACGCCAATCAAAATCCCAACAACTTACTTTTCATAAATAGAAAAACCAATAAGCAAATTTATCTGAAAGGGCAGGGTGCCCCGAATTGCTAAAAGTATCTTGAGGGAAAAAAACGTAGCTGGAGGTCTCACGTTGCCTGACTTTAAGGCATATTATGAAGCCACAGTGGTCAAAACAGCATGGTACTGGCATAAAGATAGATATATTGACCAATGGAATCGAATAGAGTGCTCAAATATAGACTCTCTCATCTATGGACATTTGATCTTTGATAAGGCAGTCAAGCCAACTCATTTGGAACATTACAGTCTCTTCAATAATTGGTGCCTAGAGAACTGGATATCCATATGCAAAAGAATGAAAGAGGACCCGTATCTCACACCCTATAGAAAAGTTAACTCAAAATGAATCAAAGATCTAAACATTAGGTATAAGACCATAAAACACAGGAAAATATAGGGAGATATCTTATAAATCTTATAATTGGAGGTGGTTTTATGGACCTGAGACCTAAAGCAAGAGCACTGAAGAAATAAATAAATGGGAGCTCCTCAAAATTAAACACTTTTGTGCATCAAAGAACTTCATCAAGAAAGTAAAAAGACAGCCAATGGGAGACAATATTTGGAAACGACATATAAGATAAAGGTCTAGTATCCAGAATTTATAAAGAGATAGTTCAACTCAACAACAAAAAGACAACCAATCCAATTATAAAATGGGAAAAAGACTTAAACAGACACTCCTCAGAAGAGGAAATACAAATGGCCAAAAGGCACATGAAGAGATGCTCAATGTCCCTGGCCATTAGAGAAATGCAAATCAAAACCACAATGAGATATCATCTCACACCCACCAGAATGGCCATTATCAACAAAACAGAAAATGACAAGTGCTGGAGAGGATGTGGAGAAAGAGGCACACTTTTATTCACTGTTGGTGGGAATGTCAAATGGTGCAACCACTGTGGAAGGCAGTTTTGTGGTTCCTCAAAAAGATGAATATAGAATTGCCATATGACCCAGCAATACCATTGCTAGGTATCTACTCCAAGGACTTAAGGGCAAAGACACAAACGGACATTTGCACACCAATGTTTATAGCAGCATTATTTACAATTGCAAGGAGATAGAAACAGAAATGTCCATCAACAGAAGAATGGCTAAACAAACTGTGGTATATACATATGATGGAATATTATGCTGCTCTAAGACAGAATAAACTTATGAAGTATGTAACAACATGGATGGACCTTGAGAACATTATACTGAGTGAGACTAGCCAAAAACTAAAGGACAAATACTGTATGGTCTCACTGATATGAACTGACCTTAGTGAATAAACTTGAAATACGTCGTTGGTAACAGAGACCATCAGGAGATAGAAATAGGGTAAGATAGTGGGTAATTGGAGCTGAAGGGATACAGACTATGCAACAGGACTGGATACAAAAACTCAGAAATGGACAACACAATACTACCTAACTGTAATGTAATTATGTTAAAAACTGAATGAAGCTGCATGTGAGAATGATAGAGGGAGGAGGGCTGGGGACATAAATGAAATCAGAAAGATAGATGTTAAAGATCGAGATGGTATAATCTAGGAATGCCTAGAGTGTATAATAATAGTGAAATGTACAATGTGCAAATTTTGAAAATGTTTTTGCATGAGGAAGAACAAAGGAATGTCATTATTGCAGGGTGCTGAAAATAGATGATAATACTTTAAAATGTCACCTTATGTGTGAGACTAAAGCAAAAAATGTTTGTTAGAAAATTTAGATTTTGACTAGAGCATTTCCTAATATAACTCATGTAGATAGTTTGATTGAATATCATAAGTACTTGGAATCTCAGGTAGCACATGAGATTTTGTTGGTTTGTCCAGAGTGATCCCCTGATGAATTCCAGAATGATTTGATCAGTGACTGGAAAAGTATTTGCAAGCCCCCTTTGGGGAATGGTGAGAGTGGGGAGAAATTCAGCTTCCCCAAGTTGAATTCTTGATATTCTCACAAGCAGTGTGGACAACCAAAGCTATAGGCTGAGCCCCCAGTCTTGGGGTTTGTTCACATGAAACTTAACCCCACAAAGGATAGGTCAAATTTACTTAAAATTTAGGCCTAAGAGTCACCCCCAAGAGAGCCTCTTTTGTTGCTCAGATGTGGCCCCTCTCCAGCCAACATGATGAGCAGTCTCATCACCCTCCCCCTCTCTGCATGGGACATGACTCCCAGGGGTGTGGGCCTTCCTGGCAATGTGGGACAGAGATCCTGGAATGAGCTGAGACTCAGCATCAAGGGACTGAGAAAAACCCTAGAATGAGCTGAGAATTAACATCAAGGGATTGAGAAAACCTTCTCGACCAAAAGGGAGAAGAGTAAAAGGAGACAAAGTGTCAGTGGCTGAGAGATTCCAAACAGAGTCGAGAGATTATCCTGGAGGTTATTCTTATGCATTAAGTAGATATCACCTTGTTGTTCAAGATGTAGTGGAGAGGCTGTAGGGAATTGCCTGAAAATGTAGTGCTGTGTTCCAGTAGCCATGTTTCTTGATGATTGAACAATGATATAACTTTCACAATGAGACTCTGTGAATGTGAAAACCTTATGTCTGATGCTCCTTTTAGCTACTATATCAACAGAAGAGTAGAACATATGGAATAAAAATAAACAATAGGAGGAACAAATGTTAAAATAAATTCAGTTTGAAATGCTAGTGGTAAATGAAAGCGAGGGGTAAGGGGTATGGTATGTATAGTCTTTTTTTTCTCTATTATCATTTTATTTCTTTTTCTGTTGTCTTTTTTTTTTTTTTTTTTACAATTCAGTGGGTTTTATTAAGTAGGCAAATTGTATGGCATGTGAATTAGACATCAACAAAGCTGTGATTTAGTAAGATACCAAAGAGAGTTATCAATAGTCACAATGTATGGGTCTTACATGGATCCCAACTAAAACAGATGATCTATTTTTAATATTTTGAGATGATCTGGGGAATTTTAACAGTGATTAAATACTGAATTATATTAAAGAATTATTGTTTTTTTTTCTGATGATGCTATCCTAGTTATGCTTCAATTTTTTCTCATCTTTTAGAAATACCTCCTGTCCTAGTTTGCTAGCTGCCAGAAGGCAATATACCAGTAACAGAATGGCTTTATAAAAGGGGAATTTAATAAGTTGCTAGTTTACAGTTCTAAGGCCAAGAAAATGTCCCAATTAAAACAAGTCTATAGAAATGTCCAATCTAAGGTATCCAGGGAAAGATACCTTGGTTCAAGAAGGCTGATGAAGTTCATGGTTTCTCTCTCATCTGGAAAGGCACATGGCAAACACAGTGTCATCTGCTAGCTTCTTCTCCTCGCTTCCTGCTTCATGAAGCTCCCCAGGAGGCATTTTCCTTCTCCAGCTCCAAAGGTCACTGCTGGTGGACGCTGCTTCTCGTGGCTATGTCGCTCTGCTCTGCTCTCTCTGAATCTCTCATTCTCCAAAATGTTTCCTCTTTTATAGGACTTCAAAAACTAATCAAGACCCACCCAGATAGGTAGAGACATGCCTCTACCTAATCCAGTTTAACAACCACTCTTGATCAAATCACATCTCCAGGGAGATGATCTAATTACAGTTTCAAACATACAATACTGAACAGGGATTAGAAGAAACGGCTGCCTTTACAAAATGGGATTAGGATTAAAACATGGCTTTTCTAGGGTGCATACATCATTTCAGAGCAGCACACCTCCTGATATACTTTTTTTTTTTTTATTAATGGAAAGAAAGAAAAAAAAAATTAACACAACATTTAGAAATCATACCGTTCTACATATGCACTCAGTAATTCTTAACATCATCACATAGATGCATAATCATCGTTTCTTAGTACATTTGCATCGGTTTAGAGGAACTAGCAACACAACAGAAAAAGATATAAAATGTTAATATAGAGAAAAGAAATAAAAGTAGTAATAATAGTAAAAAACAAACAAAAAAAACCCCTATAGCTCAGATGCAGCTTCATTCAGTGTTTTAACATGATTACTTTACAATTAGGTATTACTGTGCTGTCCATTTTTGAGTTTTTATATCTAGTCCTGTTGCACAGTCTGTATCCCTTCAGCTCCAATTACACATTATCTTACCCTGTTTCTAACTCCTGCTGGACCCTGTTACCAATGACATATTTCAAGTTTATTCTCGAATGTCCATTCACATCAGTGGGACCATACAGTATTTGTCCTTTAGTCTCTGGCTGGACTCACTCAGCATAATATTCTCTAGGTCCATCCATGTTATTACATGCTTCATAAGTTTATCTTGTCTTAAAGCTGCATAATATTCCATCGTATGTATATACCACAGTTTATTTAGCCATTCTTCTGTTGATGGACATTTTGGCTGTTTCCATCTCTTTGCAATTGTAAATAACGCTGCTATAAACATTGGTGTGCAAATGTCCGTTTGTGTCTTTGCCCTTAAGTCCTTTGAGTAGATACCTAGCAATGGTATTGCTGGGTCGTATGGCAATTCTATATTCAGCTTTTTGAGGAACCACCAAACTGTCCTCCACAGTGGTTGCACCATTTGACATTCCCACCAACAGTGGATAAGTGTGCCTCTTTCTCCACATCCTCTCCAGCACTTGTCATTTTCTGTTTTGTTGATAATGGCCATTTGGGCGGATGTGAGATGATATCTCATTGTGGTTTTGATTTGCATTTCTCTAATGGCCAGGGACATTGAGCATCTCTTCATGTGCTTCTTGGCCATCCGTATTTCCTCTTCTGGTAGGTGTCTGTTCAAGTCTTTTTCCCATTTTGTAATTGGGTTGGCTGTCTTTTTGTTGTTGAGTTGAAGAATCTCTTTATATATTCTGGATACTAGACCTTTATCTGATATGTCATTTCCAATTATTATCTCCCATTGTGTAGGCTGTCTTTCTACTTTCTTGATGAAGTTCTTTGATGCATAAAAGTGTTTAATTTTGAGGAGATCAAAATTTGAAGTGTTTTCAGCAGGAAAGGATGTTGAATCCTGTCAAATGCCTTCTCTGCATCAATTGAGATGATCATGTGATTTTTCTGCTTTGATTTGTTGATGTGGTATATTACATTAATTGATTTTCTTATGTTGAACCATCCTTGCATACCTGGGATAAATCCTACTTGGTCATGATGTATAATTCTTTTAATGTGTTGTTGGATACGATTTGCTAGAATTTTATTGAGGATTTTTGCATCTATATTCATTAGAGAGATTGGTCTGTAGTTTTCTTTTTTTGTAATATCTTTGCCTGGTTTTGGTATGAGGGTGATGTTGGCTTCATAGAATGAATTAGATAATTTTCCCTCCACTTCGATTATTTTGAAGAGTTTGAGGAGAGTTGGTACTAATTCTTTCTGGAATGTTTGGTAGAATTCACATGTGAAGCCGTCTGGTCCTGGGTTTTCTTTTTAGGAAACTTTTGAATGACTAATTCAATCTCTTTACTTGTGATTGGTTTGTTGAGGTCATGTATTTCTTCTTGAGTCAAAGTTGGTTGTTCATGTCTTTCCAGGAACCCGTCCATTTCATCTAAATTGCTGTATTTATTAGCGTAAAGTTGTTCATAGTATCCTGTTATTACCTCCTTTATTTCTGTGAGGTCAGTAGTTATGTCTCCTCTTCCATTTCTGATCTTATTTATTTGCATCCCCTCTCTTCTTCTTTTTGTCAATCTTGCTAAAGGCCCATCAATCTTATTGATTTTCTCATAGAACCAACTTCTGGTCTTATTGATTTTCCCTATTGTTTTCATGTTTTCAGTTTCATTTATTTCTGCTCTAATCTTTGTTATTTCTTTCCTTTTGCTTGCTTTGGGATTAGTTTGCTGTTCTTTCTCCAGTTCTTCCAAGTGGACAGTTAATTCCTGCATTTTTGCCTTTTCTTCTTTTCTGATAAAGGCATTTAGGGCAATAAATTTCCCTCTTAGCACTGCCTTTGCTGCGTCCCATAAGTTTTGATATGTTGTGTTTTCATTTTCATTCGCCTCGAGGTATTTACTAATTTCTCTTGCAATTTCTTCTTTGACCCACTTGTTGTTTAAGAGTGTGTTGTTGAGCCTCCATGTATTTGTGAATTTTCTGGCACTCCGCCTATTATTGATTTCCAAATTCATTCCTTTATGATCCGAGAAAGTGTTGTGTATGATTTCAATCTTTATAAATTTGTTGAGACTTGCTTTGTGACCCAGCATATGGTCTATCTTTGAGAATGATCCATGAGCACTTGCAAAAAAGGTGTATCCTGCTGTTGTGGGATGTAATGTCCTATAAATGTCTGTTAAGTCTAGCTCATTTATAGTAATATTCAGATTCTCTATTTCTTTATTGATCCTCTGTCTAGATGTTCTGTCCATTGATGAGAGTGGTGAATTGAAGTCTCCAACTATTATGGTATATGTGTCTATTTCCCTTTTCAGTGTTTGCAGTGTATTCCTCAGGTATTTTGGGGCATTCTGGTTCGGTGCGTAAATATTTATGATTGTTATGTCTTCTTGTTTAATTGTTCCTTTTTTTAGTATATAGTGTCCTTCTTTGTCTCTTTTAACTGTTTTACATTTGAAGTCTAATTTGTTGGATATTAGTATAGCCACTCCTGCTCTTTTCTGGTTGTTATTTGCATGAAATATCTTTTCCCAACCTCTCACTTTCAACCTATATTTATCTTTGGGTCTAAGATGTGTTTCCTGTAGACAGCATATAGAAGGATCCTGTTTTTTAATCCATTCTGCCAGTCTGTGTCTTTTGATTGGGGAATTCAGTCCATTAACATTTAGAGTTATTACTGTTTGGATAATATTTTCCTCTACCATTTTGCCTTTTGTATTATATATATCATATCTGACTTTCCTTCTTTCTACACTCTTCTCCATGTCTCTCTCTTCTGTCTTTTTGTATCTGACTCTAGTGCTCCCTTTAGTATTTCTTGCAGAGCTGGTCTCTTGGTCACAAATTCTCTCAGTGACTTTTTGTCTGAGAATGTTTTAATTTCTCCCTCATTTTTGAAGGACAATTTTGCTGGATATAGGAGTCTTGGTTGGCAGTTTTTCTCTTTTAGTAACTTAAATATATCATCCCACCGTCTTCTAGCTTCCATGGTTTCTGCTGAGAAATCTACACATAGTCTTATTGGGTTTCCCTTGTATGTGATGGATTGCTTCTCTCTCGCTACTTTCAAGATCCTCTCTTTCTCTTTGACCTCTGACATTCTAACTAATAAGTGTCTTGGGGAACGCCTATTTGGGTCTAATCTCTTTGGGGTGCGCTGCCCTTCTTGGATCTGTAATTTTAGGTCTTTCATAAGAGTTGGGAAATTTTCAGTGATAATTTCTTCCATTAGTTTTACTCCTCCTTTTCCCTTCTCTTCTCCTTCTGGAACACCCACAACACGTATATTTGTGCAGTTCATATTGTCCTTGAGTTCCCTGATACCCTGTTCGAATTTTTCCCTTCTTTTCCGGATAGTTTCTGTTTTTTTTGGAATTTAGATGTTCCATCCTCCAAATCACTAATTCTGTCTTCTGTCTCTTTAAATCTATCATTGTAGGTATCCATTGTTTTTTCCATCTTTTCTACTTTATCCTTCACTTCCATAAGCTCTGTGATTTGTTTTTTCAGATTTTCTATTTCTTCTTTTTGATCAGCCCATGTCTTCTTCATGTCCTCCCTCAATTTATCGATTTGGTTTTTGAAGAGGTTTTCCATTTCTGTTCGTATATTCAGCATTACTTGTTTCAGCTCCTGTATCTCATTTGAACTATTGGTTTGTTCGTTTGGCTGGGCCATATTTTCAGTTTTCTGAGCGTGATTCGTTATCTTCTGCTGGCGTCTGGGCATTTAGTCAGATTTCCCTGAGTGTTGGACCCCACAGGTTGAAAAATTTTTCTGTGAAATCTCTGGGTTCTGTTTTTCCTGTTGTCTTTTTATATCTTTTTCTAAATCAATGCAAACGTACTAAGAAATGATGAATATACAACTATGTGATGATATTAAGAATTACTGATTGTATATGTAGAATGTAATGATATCTAAATTTTCTGTTTGTTAATTTTTTTGAATTAAAAAAAGTTAAAAAAAAGTATATGACAGCTCTGCACTTAGAGGGAATTTTAAAAAATATATTTTTTATTGAGAAATCTTCACACACATACGATCCATCCACAGTATACAATCAGTGGCTCACAATATCATCACATAGTTATGTATTTATTACCATGATCCTTTTTAGAACATTTCCATCACTCCAAAAAAAGAAATAAAAAGAAAAAAAAAACAACTCATATATCCCAAAACCCTTACTCTTCCCTCCCTCCCTCTCATTGTCCACTAGTGTTTCAATCTACTCAACTTCTTTTTACCCCTCATCCCTTCCTATTAATTATTTATTTTTCCAACTCATCAGTCCATACCCTGGATAAAAGGAGCATCAGAAACACAATTTTCACAATCACACAGTTACATTGTAAAGTCTATATAGTTAAGCATCGTCTTCAAGAATCAAGGCTACTGAACACAGTTCAGTAGTTTCAGGTACTTTCCTCTAGCCACTCCAATACACCGTAACCTAAAAACGGATTTCTGTATAATGCATAAGAATAACCTCCAGAATAACCTCTTGGCTCTGTTTGAAATCTTTCAGCCGTTGAAACTTTATTTTGTCTCATTTCTTTCTTTCCCCTTTTGGTCAATAAGGCGTTCTCAATCCTGTCACCCCAGGTCCTGGTGCATCCAGGGATTTCTGTCCCAAATTGCCAGGGAGATTTACACCCCTAGGAAACATGTCCCACATAGGGAAGAATACAATGAGTTCATTTACCGAGTTGGCTTAGAGAGAGAACGGTCACATCTGGGCAACAAAAGAGGTTCTTTGGGGAATGTCTATTAGGTATAATTGTAAGTAGGTGTAGCTTCTTCTTTGCAGGAATAAGTGTCATAGGGTCAAACCCCAGGATTGAGGGCTTAACCTACTGAATTGGTTGTCTCCACTGCTTGCGAGAATATCAGGAAATCCCCATATAAGGAAGTTCATTTCCTCCTTTCTCCCCAGTCCTCCAAGGGGGCTTTTTATTCACTGCCCATATTACTCTGGGATATATTGGGGCTTCACACTAACTTGTATAAACCAGTACGATCTCAAGCACTTTTCAAGATTCTTTATAGTGTTCAAATAAACTGACCATACAAGTTAAATTAGATAATGCACTACCCAAAATATAAATTTTGCCCCAGATAAGCATCTCTTCCTTTGTTCTCATAGAGAAATTGAAGTTTTACAATATGGACCATATCATCCCTTACCCTGTATTCTGATTTGCCTTAGTCCTATCCACATCAGCTTTATTCATGTCTTTAGTCAAAGTTTGATCACTTTATCAACTTTTTAAAAAGTTGCTGAATGGGGTAATGCTGACTTTCACAGTTTCAGAGGTCTAACTGAATCTCAGGTGTCACACAAATACCCAAAGTTTCTGGGAATGACTTTTCATGTATAGCTCATAACAGTTACAACTCCAGAATAGATGTATAAGCGTTTATAATCCAAAATCTTTTACAGTAGGCCCCAACCTGATAACCGGTGCTCATGATTTAAATTCTCTGAGTTTGTATATTATACTTAGTCCATATGAGTGAGGCATGATAGTACTTCTGACATGTCATTCGACATACTGTCCTCAAGGTTCAGTCACCTAACTGCATACCTCACAACTTCATTACTTCTTGCAGCTGCTTAGTAGTCCGTTCTGTGTGTACATCACAGTTCCCCTTCCATTCCTTAGTCAGTGTACCCTTAGGCCACCATCCATTGTAAAATGTAAACACTGCTGCCACAAATACCAGTGTACAAATGTCCATTTGTGTCCCCACTGTCAGTTCCTCTAGTTATATACCTAGCAGTGGGGTTACAGGATCATACGGCCATCCCACCCTAACATCCGGTAGAACTACGCCTCTCAGCTTCCATACCAACGGTAAATAGGTACATCTCTTTCTCCACATTTTCTCCAGCACTTATTTCTCTCTGTTCATTTTAAAGAGTTTTATTTGCATATCATACAATCCAGCCTAAGTAAATAGCCATGCCTTCACTCCCGTGATCTATATGAAGATATTTCCTTTTCTTTCACAAAGAATACGTACAGCTCTCCCATGCCCCCTACCTTTTAACATTTAGTTTTGCTATAATGCCTTTGTCACATTCAGTGGAAATTTATTACAGTGTTACTGTTGACTATAGACCCTACTTTGCATTGTATTTTTTCCTGTATACCATCCCATTTTCAACATCTTGCAATGTTGACATTCATTTGTTCTCACCCATGCAAAAACATTTTTATATTTGTACATTTAATCACCATCATTGTCCACTCTAGACTTTCCTAGATTATACCGTCTGTCTTTATCCTCTGTCTTTCATACGTGCTCCCAGCCCTTCTCCCTCAATCATACTCACATTCAGCTTCATTCATTGTATTTACATTATCATGCTACCATCAGATGGTATTTGCTGTCCATTTCTGAATTTTTCCAGTAAGTCTTGTTGCACATTCTGTATTTGTTCAGCATCAAATGCCCAATCTCTACTGTCATTCTATCTAATAACCTGTGTTCTTAACTTTAAAGCTCTCAAAGTCACTCATCAACACTAGTTCATCTTAGTGAGACCATACAGTATTTGTCCGTTTGTTTCTGGCTAATTTCACTCAGCATAACGTCCTTAAGGCTCATCCCATGTTTTTACATGCTTCATGACTTTATTCTTACAGCTATATAATATTCTATTGTATGTATATAAGCTTATTTAGCCACTTGTCTGTTGATGGACATTTGGGCTGTTCCTATCTCTTGGCAATCGTAAATAATGCTGGTATAAACATCGGTGTACAAATGTCCATTTGTGTCCTTGCATTCGGTTCCTCTGAATATATACCTAATAATGAGATTGCTGGATCATATGGCAGCTCTATGCTTAGCTTCCTGAGGAACTACCAAACTGCTTTCCAGAGTAGTTGTACCATTTTACATTCCCACCAACAGTGGATAAGTATGCCTCTTTATCCACATTCTCTCCAGCACTTGTGGGAGATCTTGAGGAGGCTGCCCCGTTAATCTGAGAATAAAGTCTAAACTTGGGCAGTGCAGAATTGTTGCAGTAAAGAAACATTTAGAAGGTAAAATTGGCAGTACATTTTAGAATTGATTGGACGTGGAGAGTGAGGGAGAAGGAAAGAATCCAGGATGACTCCCCAGTTTCTATTCCTAATGAGTCCACCAGTTGAGATCGAATATAGGATAAGCAGGCTTGCCATGGAGAGATGATGGGCTCAGTTTTTATGAGGTGGTGGTTGAAAATGTAAAGTGCATCGAACTAGGTTGCGCATATTAGGTAAGTTTAGCTGTGGCAGTAGGAAGAGGTGGGGTAGCCTAATGGTAATGTACTGTAAACAGTCTATAACTAAGGGAGAAAGTGTGGGCTAGGAAGAGATTTGGGTAGTATTTGAAACCTTGAGTGTAGTTAAAATTTCCTAGGCTGATGTATAGAATGAAATAGAAGATGACAAAGGGTGGAACTCTGAATACCAAATTTGAGTTGGAAGAAGGCAAAGAACCCATAGAAGCAAAGAGAGGTAGCCGTAGGAGGAAAACCTGATGAGAAAATACTGTCCAGAAGCCATGGGAGGAGCCATTTTCACAAAGGAAGAATTGCTTCAAATTTTCAGATATCACAGAGCAGTCAAATAAAATAAAGATTAACTGTGTCTATTAGATTTAATTTAGGGGATAATTGCTGACCTTGCAAAAAAAGATTATCAGTAGAGGGATGGGGCAGAAGCCAAACTGCAGTTAGGTTGGAAGATGAATGGATGATAAAGTGAAGATGGAACATTTAGACAGTTCTTTCAGAAAGAAACAGGGCTAAATATCGAGTGGGTAAAAAGAGGCTTTATTGTCTTTATTAAAAACAAAAAGACTGCTTGGCTTGTTTTTTTTAATGTGAATGAAGCATTTATTTCTTTTATTTTATAAAGAATGTTATATGGCTTTTTATTATGTTTCCAAAGTAAATTATTTATTGAAATTGTTACTAATAAGAGTGGAGTTTTAAGCTGCATTAGAGCAAGAATTGAACCTAGCCCTGTATCGTTAGACATAAATATTATGTATCACATGTCTAAAAGTTGAAGGACATACGAGTACATTGATTTAAATGATTGTGCAGAAAAGAATCCTTTAAAGATAGAATTCCAGATAGTTTTAGAATTTATGTTTGGATGGTTGATCTTTTTTTTCTGCAGAAATGCCTTAAGGTTTATTTGATTTTTAGTTTACTTTAATAATAAATAGTTTGACAGTATAAATCTGCTACAGTCCTAAGGTAGTGTACAACTTGTGGTTGGATGTAAATTATATAAAATTGTATTTCATTGCAGGTGCTGATGATGTTGTAGGTCCTGAAGGCATGGAAAAATTTTGTGAAGACATTGGTGTTGAACCAGAAAATGTAAGTTTAATTTGAAACAATAATTACTTAAGCCTCAACAATGTTGCCTAACCAGTAATTGAAAGCCACAATGTCAAACAAATGAACTCTTAGAAAATGTGACAAGGTATACAGTATTATAAATGTGGCCATGTGTGCAGTAGTAGATATTTTTATTTGTTTGGTCTGGATAATTCTTCATCTTTAGTAGATTTAAACAAAATCACCTAACACTTGAACACATGCTTTTCAAATGTTATAAGGCATTGGAAAATACTTTTTTGTTTATGCAGAGTATTGTGATAGGATGACATATCATACTAATTTTTGAGTTCTAAGGAAAGGAGTCCTTTTAGAAAATCCACCAGTCTCTTGATTGATTTGGTTCTATGGAGTGTTTTTTGATGGTATTACTTTTTGCACAAGAAAACTTTTGAGTTCTTTATTTTTGGTTTTTAAAATTGCATAGAATTAAAGAAATAATATCTTAGGGTTGCAAAATTTGGTAAGTTTCAGGATTTTCACATAATAACTCTGAAGGTGTTGCACTAAATTCGGAATTTCCCAGATAATTGTGGAAGTTTATATTTGTTGTAAAGATAAATATAAAAAGAATAAGTTGGATGGATCCACTGATTTTTTTTTCTTACTTAAATCTTTTGTCTCTTAACAGAGACAAAGAACTAGTGATGTGGTAATTTTTATGAGACAGTATAAGGAGTAAGTTCTAATTCTAATTTGATTTGCAAGCATTTTTTCTTGTGATTTTGTATGGTGGTACTCCAGATGGTCATTTCTTCTTTCATTTAATTTCTTCTATTTAAAAGGTAAAGAAAGTAGTAGTACTCGATAAAGTAATTAATAGTTTTAAGAATGGAGTGGGGGTGGCGTGAGAGTGGCTCAGTGACAGAGTTCTTACCTGCCATGCCGGAGACCCGGGTTTGATTCCCAGTGCCTGCCCGTGGAAAAAAAAAAAAAGACTGGAGTGGGCTTGTGGACCTCCAATGACAGGTCAACTGGGGAACTGAGTCTCTGTGCTCTGAACTTTTGTCCCCTTCAGTAGTTGCTTGAGCCTAACTCAGTCCATGACTTAGAATTAATTATTCATGAGGGTTTTGAGTGGATGATAATTATCAAGAATTGTTCACAGCTCTTTCACTTCCATTTGAAATTTAGCTCAGGAAAGGTGATTGCTTTTGAGTGTTAAAGCCGTAAATATCTTTTTAAAGGAAATTAGAGGCTATTTTATATAGCTTAATTATTTTTTGCTTAATTCTTGGCATGTTGCTATGGTTGATTATTTCTTCTTGCTCCCACATCTGTTTTATGTTAAAATTATGCCTATCCTAGTGCTCTAACTCATTAATGATGAGGTTTAATATTACATTAGCCTCCGATTTAACAAATATGTCTTAGATCTGGAAGAGCTCTCAAGAGCTCATTCCTTCATTCATAAATGTCATGTGCAAAGAAAACTAGTTAAGTGAGACTTAGCACTCTTTTGTTTAAACTTATTTTACTTTTACTATATCTGTGCCTCCACCCTACTCCCTCATAGCTCTTTACATTTTCTAAAGAGTCTTTGGAATGTTTTTTTTAAACTCGTTTCATGGATTTTTGTCTTGTATTTTTTCTTAATTTGATCCAGTTTGGGTATGTTAATAAATTTTTTTAACTTGATATAAAGGTTTGGGAACAATTGGGTCAATAGTAATTTGCTTGATCTAGTACTTAAGACTGGTCTGTAGACATAGGAAAAGACCATTTTGCTGACTTTAAGAAGGAACTTCTCTGACAGGGAGTAGGCCAACCTTGGCAGAGTGTTGCCTGTACAGTGCAGTTATATGGATGAGGGTGAATTGGGAATGAGAAGGGATCCCAGAGGCTCTACCCAGTGGATAGTTAGTAATAAGTGAATGGGTAGAGGAGTGGGTAACAGGGGTCCTGTCCCGAAGTCAGTTGGTGGGAAGATGGGGAGACTAAAAAACCACATTAAGATGCCAGTTCACACTCATTTAGCATGACTGTTATTAAAAAACAGAAAATAACAAGTGTTGGCAAGGATGTAGAGAAATTGCAACACTTATTTATTGTTGGTGGGATTGTAAAATGGTGTAGCCTCTATGGACATCAGTTTGGCGGTGCCTCAGAAAGTTGGACCTGAAATTAAATGGCCTGGCAATCTCAGGGACTCAAACAGATATTTGTACATTAATGTTCACAGCAGCATTATTGACAATAGTCAAAAGTTGTTCTTGTGCTCAAGTGTTCATCAGCAGATGAATGGATAAACAAAGGTGGTATTCATGCACGGTGGAATATTATTCAGCTATAAAATGAAATTAAGTTATAATATGTATTATAATATGGATGGAACTTGAAGACATCATGTTGAATGAAGTAAGCCAGACACAAAAAGACAAATAATATATGATGTACTTATATGAAATATGTAGAGTAAGCAAAGTCATAGAGACAGAAAGGAGATAATATGTTACCAGGGCAGGGGTGGGGAATAAGGGGAAGAGGGAGTATGACTTAACAGGTGCAGAGTTTCTGTTTAAGATGATGAAAAAGTTTGGGTAATAGATGCTGATGATGGTAGCACAGTATTGTGAATGCAGTTGATACCACTGAATTGTACACTTGATTGTGGTTAAAATGGGAAATTTTGAGTTGTACGTTTGTCACTACGTTAAAAAAGTTTTTTTAAAAAAGTTTGGGAGATAATGATCAGGTGCAGGTGGATATAAGGGGGATTGGATGAACATTTAATCTCAAAGGCGGGGAAAGTTGATAAAAGGGAGACGATGTGCACTGATGATTCTATTTGAAAACCAAAGGTGGGCACATCTCTTCATGTTTCTTCATCTCCAAGTGCCAGTACTCAGTAAAAGATAGCTATTCTTACTATCCTTTTTTGATAATTATGAATTCTTTAGAACCCTATTTCCATGGAATATAAATAGTCATGAAATGTTGACTCATGTTGAAGACAGACCAAATTCAGAATATTATTCCAGGTATTTATGACTATATTTCAAAGATGCCACCAGTAGTTTTTATTATATAACCATTAAGAAAGAAAAAGTGTTACTAAATAAACTATGGTATATATGCTATATGTCATCAAAGGTAGATGCATTTCAGTTTCAGAGACCTGAGGAAATATGCCTTGTCTGCATTGATGATTAAACATTATAAACATATTTGAAACCTTCACCAAACCTGATATTTATGGCTTCTGATATTTAAGCAGGCTTGTAAAATTCAAGTGTGCTTTCATTTACTAAAATAATGGCAAAATCCTTTATTTAAGAACTTAGCTTCTTTTTTAGGTAACTTAAGAAAAGTCTATTTTATGTAAAAATTGTTTCCCATTGTGAATTTGGCTTTGGCTCGTTAGCTATATTTCATGTATATCTGTGGTGTATGTTCTGTGTCATCACCGTGTTTTTTTTAATTAATAAATGTTTGGTGTAATTTTTAATCTTACTAATAAATAGATCAGTGAGTATGATGTAGTTTGAGGAATAAATTTAGTTTGCATTTAAAAAAATGCATAGGTAAATGTATATATAGTATTAAATTCCAAGAAAAGCTGAGGAATGAGAAGGTACAAATCCAGTAAACTATGAATCAATTGAAGAACATATAACGTGTTTTTTTTTTGGATGGGGTGTGGGGTGGGAATTTTCTTTAACAGCCCATTTTCTCTTAAGTCACCATTTTTAGATCTGTTTTAACAATCATATTTTGTGCTGCTGTGCATAATATATAGGAATGGTGGTTTACTAATTAGTCCCAGTAATCTACCTAGTAATCTTGGTTTTTTAAGTCTGAAAAATGTAATGACCTTTTTTTACTTGATTTAATTATTTGATGAAAGTTTCTAGGAATTTAGTGGGTTCTGAGACCAATTTCTGAAGTAAAAAAACATAAAGTTGTCATTAAGAAAAAGTTTTTCATTAATCCTCCAGTTATAAATTAGACAGAACTGGGAATTTCTAGTTTACAAACAGCTTGTTGGCAAACTGATAAAATGACAGACCTTTTGAAACTCTTAAATACCCTTCTGGAGTCCTGAATGTACTTGCTGGCTCCAGGAGGTGCATTGAATCATTTACGATGATTTCTAAATGATTGCTTGTGTTATTATTTCCTGTTTTTATATTCCTATTCCTTCAGCAGTAGCATCTGACCCAGCTGGACACATGGGTGGTGGTTTGATGGTTTTGGTCAATTCTAGTACTTGAAATGAAGCCTCAGGTTCTGTGTAAAAAAAAAGCAAATTAACTGTCATATGTAGAATATGCTAGTCCCTGGACAACAGCATTACAGAAACATTTTCTATTTTTTCCCAATGCTTTTGTTGTTATTGTTACAACAAATGGAGATGAGCATCAACAGTATATACAAGGTACTCAATTTAGGATTTCTTTGTCACTTAATGTATGTATAAATGTCCGGAGACAGCCAGCCCATAAAGCAGCAGGATGGTCTGGAAAGTCCCCTTCCCTCAGTGCCATTGGTCTCTCTTCTCTCATCTCTCTTTTTAACATTAGGACTGATATACTTTCTTCTTCAGTTATTTTGGCTCCTCACCTTATCTTGGGTCATGAAGGTAGATGAGAGGGAATTCCCTCCCTGCCCAAATCATGGATGGCCTCAGCCTGTTCCCATACAGGACTTGGACAGCTTGAGGCTGGATGTGCCTTTAAAATGTAATTTTGTCTTCATAACTTCATCTAGGTATTTATGAATACTCATCAGCATCTCTTTTTCATCTTTCCTCTAAAGCAGCTAGGGAGTAAAGGTAATTAGCAGTGGTACAAACTGGAGTTGTCACAGTTCCTCTCCTGATAGCCTCAGATTTTCCAAAGATCCTCTAAAATATTTTTCTGCTGGAAAATCTCAAGAATATTATAGAGCCCATAAAGAATAATAAAAAAGAAGAAAGTAACAAATGTCCATTTAGCTCCTAATTAATAATTCTCATTTAGTTTCATTTTTTCTTATAACCCATTTTATCCCCATTTTATAGATAATGAGAGCAAGACTCAGAAAATTTAATTAACTTACATAAAAATAAAAAAGATGGTGTGAGTGGAATTTCTAAATTTCAAATTTAGGAGCGTCTGACTCTAAACCACAAGCTTTTTTCCATCCTCTACTATTCTTCCTGGTATCAGGTCCATGCTTAGTTTGGCTGGGGCTTACCCCGCAACCATTTCTATTTTGTGCCCCAGGTTACTGCAGGAATTTTCTTCAGGGGGCTGGTATGGAAGAGGTTAAAGTGCCATTGCTCCCTACCGCGCCCTCTGCTATGCTCCCTTTCACCCCTAGACCCTGTGCTTTCTGATTGTGCCTGACTCATTCTTTAGAATGAATTCTCTTCAAATAACCTCTTAGTCCCTCCATGCAGTTAGCTTTCTGCTGAGCTTTTCCAGTTCCAGACCTGTCTGAATATATTTGAACCTCAATGAATGGTATGTACAGTTCTACTTTGTTGTTGTTTTTTGTTTGTCTGTTTCCTCAGAGACTCATCTTCTGCAAATGAGTGGATGTGATATCTATACGGAGAATATAGGTGGGGCTGGGGGTCAGATTACCAAGCTCTGCAATTGAGGTCAGCCTCCTGTCTGAAGTATCATCAATAGCCTAACATGAGATCATTCAAGAGAACAGAAATAAGGATATAGAGTTTTTGAATAATATCATTAGCAAGGTGGAGTGGCTACCTATTGATACAAACTGAAGAATGTTAATGGGGTTTCAATGGAAAGAAGAAAAAACAATTACCATTAGTTAGCTAGAAGTTAAAATTCTACCTTAAAATTTCTTGAAAGCAGGCTTTTACTCAGGAAGTATTTACTCACTAAACATTTAGGTTGTTTTTTGGGGGGGGGGGGTATTTGTATTTTTTAAAAAATTTTTTTATTAATTAAAAAAAGCAATTACAGGAAAGAACACAAGCATTGTTAGTATATGCTCATTCCATTCTACATATATAATCAGTAATTCAGAATATCATCACATAGTTGCATATTCATCATCATGATCATTTCTTAGAATATTTGCATCAATTCAGAAGAAGAAATAAAAAGACAACAGAAAAATAAAACGAAAACAGAAAAAAAATAAAATTTTACATGCCATACTCCTTACCCCTCCCTTTCATTGATCACTAGCATTTCAAACTAAATTTTTTTTTTTTGCTTTCCTAATGTATTTTTTTTTATTAATTAAAAAAAGAATTAACAAAACAATTAGAAATCATTCCAATCTACATGTACAATCAGTAATTCTTAATAACATCACATAGTTGCATATTCATCATTTCTTAGTACATTTGCATCGATTTAGAAAAGGAAATAAAAAGACAACAGAATAAGAATTAAAACAATAATAGAAAGAAAAAAAAACAAAAAAAACAAAAACAAAAAACCTATACCTCACATGCAGCTTCATTCAGTGTTTTAACATAATTGCATTACAATTGGGTACTATTGTGCTGTCCATTTCTGAGTTTTTATATCCAGTCCCGTTGTACAGTCTGTATCCCTTCATCTCCAATTATCCCTTCTCTTTTTTTTTTTTTTAATTAACGGAAAAAAAGAAATTAACCCAACATTTAGAGATCATACCATTCTACACATGCGATCATTAATTCTTACCATCATCACATAGATGCATGATCATCATTTCTTAGTACATTTGCATTGGTTTAGAAGAACTAGCAACATAACCGAAAAAGATATAGAATGTTAATATAGAGAAAAAAATAAAAGTAATAATAGTAAAATCAAAACAAAACAAAACAAAACAAAACAAAAACCTATAGCTCAGATGCAGCTTCATTCAGTGTTTTAACATGATTACTTTACAATTAGGTATTATTGTGCTGTCCATTTTTGAGTTTTTGTATCTAGTCCTGTTGCACAGTCTGTATCCCTTCAGCTTCAATTACCCATTGTCTTACCCTGTTTCTAACTCCTGCTGAACTCTGTTACCAATGACATATTTCAAGTTTATTCTCGAATGTCTGTTCACATCAGTGGGACCATACAGTATTTGTCCTTTAGTTTTTGGCTGGATTCACTCAGCATAATATTCTCTAGGTCCATCCATGTTATTACATGGTTCATAAGTTTATCTTGTCTTAAAGCTGCATAATATTCCATTGTATGTATATACCACAGTTTGTTTAGCCACTCTTCTGTTGATGGAGATTTTGGCTGTTTCCATCTCTTTGCAATTGTAAATAATGCTGCTATAAACATTGGTGTGCAAATGTCCGTTTGTGTCTTTGCCCTTAAGTCCTTTGAGTAGATACCTAGCAATGGTATTGCTGGGTCGTATGGCAATTCTATATTCAGCTTTTTGAGGAACCGCCAAACTGCCTTCCACAGTGGTTGCACCCTTTGACATTCCCACCAACAGTGGATAAGTGTGCCTCTTTCTCCGCATCCTCTCCAGCACTTGTCATTTTCTGTTTTGTTGATAATGGCCATTTGGGCGGATGTGAGATGATATCTCATTGTGGTTTTGATTTGCATTTCTCTAATGGCCAGGGACATTGAGCATCTCTTCATGTGCCTCTTGGCCATCCGTATTTCCTCTTCTGAGAGGTGTCTGTTCAAGTCTTTTTCCCATTTTGTAATTGGGTTGGCTGTCTTTTTGTTGTTGAGATGAACAATCTCTTTATAAATTCTGGATACTAGACCTTTATCTGATATATCATTTCCAAATATTGTCTCCCATTGTGAAGGCTGTCTTTCTACTTTCTTGATGAAGTTCTTTGATGCACAAAAGTGTTTAATTTTGAGGAGTTCCCATTTATTTATTTCCTTCTTCAGTGCTCTTGCTTTAGGTTTAAGGTCCATAAAACCGCCTCCAGTTGTAAGATCCATAAGATATCTCCCAACATTTTCCTCTAACTGTTTTATGGTCTTAGACCTAATGTTTAGATCTTTGATCCATTTTGAGTTAACTTTTGTATAGGGTGTGAGAGATGGGTCTTCTTTCATTCTTTTGCATATGGATATCCAGTTCTCTAGGCACCATTTATTGAAGAGACTGCTCTGTCCCAGGTGAGTTGGCTTGACTGCCTTATCAAAGATCAAATGTCCATAGATGAGAGGGTCTATATCTGAGCACTCTATTTGATTCCATTGGTCGATATATCTATCTTTATGCCAATACCATGCTGTTTTGACCACTGTGGCTTCATAATATGCCTTAAAGTCAGGCAGCGCAAGACCTCCAGCTTCGTTTTTTTTCCTCAAGATGTTTTTAGCAATTCGGGGCACCCTGCCCTTCCAGATAAATTTGCTTATTGGTTTTTCTATTTCTGAAAAATAAGTTGTTGGGATTTTGATTGGTATTGCATTGAATCTGTAAATCAATTTAGGTAGGATTGACATCTTAACTATATTTAGTCTTCCAATCCATGAACACGGTATGCCCTTCCATCTATTTAGGTCTTCTGTGATTTCTTTTAGCAGTTTTTTGTAGTTTTCTTTATATAGGTTTTTTGTCTCTTTAGTTAAATTTATTCCTAGGTATTTTATTCTTTTAGTTGCAATTGTAAATGGGATTCGTTTCTTGATTTCCCCCTCAGCTTGTTCATTACTAGTGTATAGAAATGCTACAGATTTTTGAATGTTGATCTTGTAACCTGCTACTTTGCTGTACTCATTTATTAGCTCTAGTAGTTTTGTTGTGGATTTTTCCGGGTTTTCGACGTATAGTATCATATCGTCTGCAAACAGTGATAGTTTTACTTCTTCCTTTCTAATTTTGATGCCTTGTATTTCTTTTTCTTGTCTAATTGCTCTGGCTAGAACCTCCAACACAATGTTGAATAATAGTGGTGATAGTGGACATCCTTGTCTTGTTCCTGATCTTAGGGGGAAAGTTTTCAATTTTTCCCCATTGAGGATGATATTAGCTGTGGGTTTTTCATATATTCCCTCTATCATTTTAAGGAAGTTCCCTTGTATTCCTATCTTTTGAAGTGTTTTCAACAGGAAAGGATGTTGAATCTTGTCGAATGCCTTCTCTGCATCAATTGAGATGATCATGTGATTTTTCTGCTTTGATTTGTTGATATGGTGTATTACATTAATTGATTTTCTTATGTTGAACCATCCTTGCATGCCTGGGATGAATCCTACTTGGTCATGATGTATAATTCTTTTAATGTGTTGTTGGATACGATTTGCTAGAATTTTATTGAGGATTTTTGCATCTGTATTCATTAGAGAGATTGGTCTGTAGTTTTCTTTTTTTGTAATATCTTTGCCTGGTTTTGGTATGAGGGTGATGTTGGCTTCATAGAATGAATTAGGTAGTTTTCCCTCCACTTCGATTTTTTGGAAGAGTTTGAAGAGAATTGGTACTAATTCTTTCTGGAACGTTTGGTAGAATTCACATGTGAAGCCATCTGGTCCTGGACTTTTCTTTTTAGGAAGCTTTTGAATGACTAATTCAATTTCTTTACTTGTGATTGGTTTGTTGAGGTCATCTATGTCTTCTTGAGTCAAAGTTGGTTGTTCATGTCTTTCCAGGAACCCGTCCATTTCCTCTAAATTGTTGTATTTATTAGCGTAAAGTTGTTCATAGTATCCTGTTATTACCTCCTTTATTTCTGTGAGGTCAGTAGTTATGTCTCCTCTTCCATTTCTGATCTTATTTATTTGCATCCTCTCTCTTCTTCTTTTTGTCAATCTTGCTAAGGGCCCATCAATCTTATTGATTTTCTCATAGAACCAACTTCTGGCCTTATTGATTTTCTCTATTGTTTTCATGTTTTCAATTTCATTTATTTGTGCTCTAATCTTTGTTATTTCTTTCCTTTTGCTTGCTTTGGGGTTAGCTTGCTGTTCTTTCTCCAGTTCTTCCAAATGGATAGTTAATTCCTGAATTTTTGCCTTTTCTTCTTTTCTGATATAGGCATTTAGAGCAATAAATTTCCCTCTTAGCACTGCCTTTGCTGCGTCCCATAAGTTTTGATATGTTGTGTTTTCATTTTCATTCGCCTCGAGGTATTTGCTAATTTCTATTGCAATTTCTTCTTTGACCCAGTCGTTGTTTAGGAGTGTGTTGTTGAGCCTCCACGTATTTGTGAATTTTCTGGCACTCTGCCTATTATTGATTTCCAACATCATTCCTTTATGGTCCGAGAAAGTGTTGTGTAAGATTTCAATCTTTTTAAATTTGTTAAGACTTGCTTTGTGACCCAGCATATGGTCTATCTTTGAGAATGATCCATGAGCACTTGAGAAAAAGGTGTATCCTGCTGTTGTGGGATGTAATGTCCTATAAATGTCTATTAAGTCTAGTTCATTTATAGTAATATTCAGATTCTCTATTTCTTTGTTGATCCTCTGTCTAGATGTTCTGTCCCTTGATGAGAGTGGTGAGTTGAAGTCTCCAACTATTATGGTATATGAGTCTATTTCCCTTTTCAGTGTTTGCAGTATATTCCTCATGTATTTTGGGGCATTCTGATTCGGTGCGTAAATATTTGATTGTTATGTCTTCTTGTTTAATTGTTCCTTTTATTAGTATATAGTGTCCTTCTTTGTCTCTTTTAACTGTTTTACATTTGAAGTCTAATTTGTTGGATATTAGTATAGCCACTCCTGCTCTTTTCTGGTTGTCATTTGCATGAAATATCTTTTCCCAACCTTTCACTTTCAACCTATGTTTATCTTTGGGTCTAAGATGTGTTTCCTGTAGACAGCATATAGAAGGATCCTGTTTTTTAATCCATTCTGCCAATCTATGTCTTTTGATTGGGGAATTCAGTCCATTGACATTTAGTGTTATTACTGTTTGGATAATATTTTCCTCTAACATTTTGCCTTTTGTATTATATATATCATATCTGATTTTCCTTCTTTCTACACTCTTTTCCATATCTCTCTCTTCTGTCTTTTTGTATCTGACTCTAGTGCTCCCTTTAGTATTTCTTGCAGAGCTGGTCTCTTGGTCACAAATTCTTTCAGTGACTTTTTGTCTGAGAATGTTTTAATTTCTCCCTCATTTTTGAAGGATAATTTTGCTGGATATAGGAGTCTTGGTTGGCAGTTTTTCTCTTTTAGTATTTTAAATATATCATCCCACTGTCTTCTAGCTTCCATGGTTTCTGCTGAGAAATCTACACAAAGTCTTATTGGGTTTCCCTTGTATGTAATGGATTGTTTTTCTCTTGCTGCTTTCAAGATCTTCTCTTTCTCTTTGACCTCTGACATTCTAACTAGTAAGTGTCTTGGAGAACGCCTATTTGGGTCTAATCTCTTTGGGGTGCGCTGCACTTCTTGGATCTGTAATTTTAGGTCTTTCATAAGAGTTGGGAAATTTTCAGTGAAAATTTCTTCCATTAGTTTTTCTCCTCCTTTTCCCTTTCTTCTCCTTCTGGGACACCCACAACACGTATATTTGTGCGGTTCATATTGTCCTTGAGTTCCCTGATACCCTGTTCAAATTTTTCCATTCTTTTCCCTATAGTTTCTGTTTCTTTTTGGAATTCAGATGTTCCATCCTCCAAATCACTAATTCTATCTTTTGTCTCTTTAAATCTATCATTGTAGCTATCCATTATTTTTTCTATGTTTGCTACTTTATCCTTCAGTTCCATACGTTCTGCGATTTGTTTTTTCAGTTTTTCTATTTCTTCTTTATGTTCAGCCCATGTCCTCTTCATGTCCTCCCTCAATTTATCGATTTCATTTTTGAAGAGGTTTTCCATTTCTGTTCGTATATTCAGCATTAGTTGTCTCAGCTCTTGTGTCTCATTTGAGCTATTGGTTTGTTCCTTTGACTGAGCCATATTCTCAATCTTTTGAGCGTGGACAGTTATCTTCTGCTGCTGGCGTCTGGGCATTTATTCAGATTTCTCTTGGTGTTGGATGCAGCAAGATTGTAATATTTTTCTGTGAAATCTCTGGGTTCTGTTTTTCTTATCCTGCCCAGTAGGTGGCGCTCGTGGCACACGTTTGTCTGCGGGTCCCACCAGTAAAAGGTGCTGCGGGACCTTAAACTTTGGAAAACTCTCGCCGTCCTGGGGGTTCGCTAGCCGAAGAGGCTTGAGCCGGCCCGGGGTCCGAACGCAGGGAGGGTGTCCGAACGCAGGGAGGGTTGCTGGTCGCTGCAGCCAGGGAAAGAGCCCGTCCGAATTTCCTAGTCGGCCCTGGGCAACAAGCGTGGCGGGAGGGCGCCAGTGGCAGCGGCCCGCCCGAGAGAGTGCACGTTCCCCGGGAGTCACGGGGTCACCGTTCTCCGCGGCCTGGGGGTTTCCGATCCAATTCTCTCAGTTGGTCCGGGGGCTGCGCGTGGTGTGGGCGCCAGTCGCCTTGGTTTCAGGGGACCACCTCTCCAATTCTCCCAGCCGGCCCGGGAAGGGGGAAGGGAGTAACTCCGGCCGCTTGCCACCCCGCCCGGTAAGGCCCGCGCGCCTCGGCGATCTCACCCGAGCTGCTTCTCTCAGCCAGCCAGCCGTTCCAGGATGGGGTACGCTGTCTTTTTTATCTGTGTTGTGGCTTTGGGCGCTTTCTGTATCGTTTCTACTCCCCTAGTAGGTGTCCTGGAGAAGAAACTAAGATCCGCGCGTCTTACTAAGCCGCCATCTTCCAGGAAGTCCCTCAAACTAAATTTATTTTGACATTTGTTCCTCCCATTATTTATTTTTATTCCGTATGTTCTACTTGTCTGTTGAAAGGGTAGATAAAAGGAGCATCAGACACAAGGTTTTAACAATCACAGTCACATTGTGAAAGCTATATCATTGTTCAATCATCATCAAGAAACATGGCTACTGGAACACAGCTCTGCATTTTCAGGCAGTTGCCTCCAGCCTCTCCATTACATCTTGGGTAACAGGGTGATACCTACTTAATGCGTAAGAATAACCTCCAGGATAACTTCTCGACTCTGTTTGGAATCTCTCAGCCATTGACACTTTGTCTCATTTCACTCTTCCCCCTTTTGGTTGAGAAGGTTTTCTCAGTCCCTTGATGCTGGGTCTTAGCTCATTCTGGAGTTTTTCTCAATCCCTTGATGCTGAGTCTCAGCTCATTCTGGGTTTCTGTCTCACGTTGCCAGGAAGGTCCACATACCTGAGAGTCATGTCCCACGTAGACGGGGGAGGGTGGTAAGTTTGCTTGTTGTGTTGGCTGGAGAGAGAGGCCACATCTGAGCAACAAAACAGGTGCTTTTGGGGGTGACTCTTAGGCCTAATTTTAAGTAGGCTGACCTATCGTTTGTGGGGTTGTTTCATATGAACAAATCCCAAGACTGGGGGCTCAGCCTATAGCTTTGGTTGTCCGCACTGCTTGTGAGAATATCAAGAATTCAACTTGGGGAGGTTGAATTTTCCCCCGTTCTCACCATTCCCCGAAGGGGACTTTGTAAATACTTTTCCACTCACTGATCAAATCACTCTGGGATTCATCGGGGCATCACTCTGGACAAACCAGCAAACTCTCATGTCCTACCCAAGGTTCCATGTACTTATGTTGTTCAACCAACTATCTACATAAGTTACATTAGGAGATGTACTAGTCAAAATATAAATTTTGTACCAAATAAACATTTTTTGCTTTAGTCTCACATATAGGTTGAAATTTTAAAATATTAGTTACCATCTATTTTCAGCACCCTGCAGTAATGACATTCCTTTGTTCTTCCTCATGCAAGAACATTTTTAAAATTTGTACATTTAGTCACTATCATTATACACTCTAGGCATTCCTAGACTATACCATCTCAATTTTTATTGTCTATCTTTCTTTGTGATTACATTTATGCCCCCAGTCCTCCTCCCTCTATCGTCTTCACACTCAGCTTCATTCAGTGTTTTAACATAATTGTATTACAGTTAGGTAGTATTGTGCTGTCCATTTCTGAGTTTTTATATTCAGTCCTGTTACATAATCTATATCCCTTCAGCTCCTATTACCCAATATCTTACCCTATTTCTATCTCCTGATAGTCTCTGTTACCAATGAAGTATTCCAGGTTTATTCACTAATGTCAGTTCATGTCAGTGAGACCATACAGTATTTGTCCTTTTGTTTCTGGCTAATCTCACTCAGCATAATGTCCTTAAGGTCCATCCATGTTATTACATACTTCATAACTTTATTCTGTCTTACAGCTGCATAATATTCCATCGTATGTATATGCCACAGTTTGTTTAGCCACTTGTCTGTTGATGAACATTTGGCTGTTTCCATTTCTTGGTAATTGTAAATAATGGTGCTCTAACCATTGGTGTGTAAATGTCCATTCGTGTCCTTGCCCTCATGTCCTTTGAGTAGAGACAGCATATAGATGGGTCCTGTTTTTTAATCCATTCTACCAGTCTATGTCTTTTGATTGGGGAGTTTAATCCATTAACATTTAGTGTTATTACTGCACGGGTAGTACTTTCTTCTACTATTTTGCCATCTGGATTTTATATGTCATATCTAATTTTCCTTGTTTTTACCTTTACTCATAGTCTTCCTTTCTACACTCTTCTCCACACCTCTCTCTTCTGTCTTCGTCATATCTGTCTCTAGTGCTGCCTGTAGTATTTCTTGCAGAGCTGGTCTCTTGGTCACAAACTCTCAGTGATTTTTTGTCTGGAAATGTTTTAATTTCTCCCTCATTTTTGAAGGACAATTTTGCTGGATATAGAATTCTTGGTTGGCAGCTTTTCTCTTTTAATAATTTAAATATATCATCCTGCTGTCTTCTTGCCTCCATGGTTTCTGCTGAGAAATCTACATATAGTCTTATTGGGCTTCCCTTGTATGAGATTGATTGCTTTTCTCTTGCAGCTTTCAAGATTCTCTCTTTCTCTTTGACCTCTGACATTCTGATTAGTAAATGTCTTGGAGTACATATATTTGGATCTATTCTCTTTGGGGTATGCTGCACTTCTTGTATCTGTAATTTTAAGTCTTTCATAAGAATTGGGAGATTTTCAGTGATAATTTCCTCCATTAGTTTTTCTTCTTCTTTTCCCTTCTCAGACACCCACAACACATACATTTGTACACTTCATATTGTCTTTCAGTTCCCTGAGTCACTGCTTATATTTTTCCATTTTTTCCTTATATTTTCTTATCTTGTTGGATTTCAGATGTTCATCCTCCAGTTCATTAATCCTGTCTTCTGTCTCTTGAAATCAACCATTGTAGGTTTCCATTGTTTTTTTTTTCATCTCTTCTACCGTGCCTTTCATTCCCATAAGTTCTGATTTGTTTTTTCAGACTTTTGATTTCTTCTTTTTGTTCATTCCTTGCCTTCTTTATATCCTCCCAGTTCATTAATTTGGTTTTCGATGAGGTTTTCCATGTCTGTTCGTATATTCTGAATTAATTGTTTCAGCTCCTGTATGTCACTTGAATTGTTGGTTTGTTCCTTTTACTGGGCCATATCTTCAATTTTCCTAGTATGATTTGTTATTTTTTGCTGGCATCTAGGCATTTAATTACCTTAATTAGTTTATTCTGGAGATTGCTTGCACTTCTTTTACCTAGGGTTTTCTTGCTGGATGAATTTGTTGTCTGTCTGTTCTTTGACATTCAGTTCAGCTTTTTCTGGACCTCTAGCTTAGGTTTTGTTTCAGAGAAGAATTTTTCAGTTCTTGTTTTCTTGTTTCTTGCCCTGCTTGTATGGTGCCTTCCCCCCCCACACACACTTAGGAGGGTCTACATAGATATTATAGACCCCAACTGAATTTTCCCAGACCAAACTGGCCTTCTGTCAAGGAGGAAGGAGCCACCTGCTCTGAGGGTGAGACCCAGCAGGTTGAAAGACTTTCCTGTGAAGTCTTTGGACTCTGTTTTTCTTATCCTGCCCAGTATGTGGCACTTGTCTGCCTGCAGGTCCCATCAGCATAAGATGATGTGGTACCTTTAACTGTGGCAGACTCTTCCTGCTGGGGGCATGGTGGAGACAGAGGAGAGGTTGTAGGCTGGTTTTAATGGCTTCAAATTACCAAGCCCTGGTGTGTGAATTCCTTGAGGGAGGGATTCCACCTGAGTTGGGCTTCACCCCTCCCCTGGGGAAGGCACAGGCTCCAGACAAGCTCTCAAATGAGCTTGTTTCTGCCTATGCCTGGGGCAGTTGCAGCCTGAGGAGCCCTGCCGCTATATCCAAAGGCAGTCAAGCCTTTTTAGAAACACAGCCACAAAAACCTCCGTTTCCTTTTTTTTACTTTTTCCGTCAGCCCTGCCCCCTTGGTGCCGGGGCAAAAATGAGCGACCTCTGCTTTGACCAGTTTCACCTGAGCTGGGGGCCTATTTTTAGTAGTCAGAATTTGTTAATTAATTCCACAATTGGTGTTTGGTTGGGCTCAGCCCCTGCTGCTGATAAAGTCTTTCCTTTCCCCTCTGGGAAGCAGCCTGTGGGGGAGAGGCACTGGCCACCGTGGCTTGGGGAACTCACGATTCCTGGGGGGGGGGGCTTGCAGCTGGTCCAGACTTGGGTACGCTGTGTGTCCAGTCACGTGGCCCCAGGAGCTGTTCTGTACTGTTTCTTGTTATTTAGTAGTTGTTCTGGAGGATGAACTAAAATGTGCACATTGTTAAGCCACCATCTTGGCCCGAAAGTTCCCCATTTAGGTTGTTTGCAGGTCTTTCAGTAACTTCCTATTAGTAGGGATCCAGTGCAAGAAAGATTCTTGTATGTGTGCTTTTGATAAATGTCAATTTTGGATCACCATGTATAAGATTTAACAGAGTAGGGCCTGGTATTATATTGGTGAACCTCAATATATGTTTGCCTATTCTGTATACTGCTGTTATTAGCACCTCATTTCATGGACACTAAAGAGGTTTATAAGGAGTGTCTTACTGAGCAGAGATCACTCAAAGTCTTGAGGCTTGCTTGACTTTCAGGCAGTTTAGGTAAAAAATACGAAGTTTTTTTATTTGTTTTTTTAATGAGAAAATAGAAGTCAAGGCAATTCTATACTTTTCTGAAATGAGGTCAGGAATCATTGAATATGTGGGGCACATAGACTATCCCTAACTTAAAAATTTTATTGTGTAAATGTTCAAATGACCATACATGAGTAGCCTGTACTCACCTTTTCTTTTATCTGGGATCTTCCATTAAGCCTGTATTCCCTTGTTGTGTCACATAGTGATGCTGGAGACTTTGTTGACCATGCAGGGATCTTTCATACCTGGACAGCTCATTCTTTTTAACTGTCAGCAGAGGGTTCTCTGATACCTCCCTCCTCTAAGTTCCTCTGTTGTACATTCTCCCTGTATCCTGTCACTTTCTTTAAGGCCCTTATAATTGTAATAAAATGACTTCTTGTTTATTTCTTTGTTTAAGATCTACCACTCAGCCAGATTCCGACTTTGTGAGAGCTGGAAGGGTGCGTGTTTGTAGTTCTGCTTTTGTAGCCCTAGCACCTGACTCAGTGCTGAATGGTTTTTCTTAGGTTTTCTTTGCTTCCTCACTCCCTGTGTTTTGAACTCAGTACTTGAGAACTCATGGTACATTATACCACACTTTAAAAATTATACTTTTGTGGGCTGATCCAGAAACCCAGTCATCATTTTAAATATCAGAACCTATTTTCTTGTAGAAGCACTAACCTCTTGGCCAAAGGACTCTTAAGTACAGCCAATTTTTGAATACTCTTCAGAGTACTCTGGACTCCTCTTTAAAATTAGTATGCCTGAGAGATGCTCAGGCTGTCATTTATTTTATTTTTGTATCTATTTTTATAACTGTACACACCCCCAAGATGTGCAAGTTGGCACATCAGTAAAAATCATAAGTGCTCAAATTTGCCCTTGAAAAACACTTCAGTGACTCAAAGCCTGTGGAGGGGCTAATGATGCGAGTGGCATAGGGGCACTGCCATCTGCTAAGAAGCAATTGGGGCATGCCACTCATCCTAGGCTTATCCAGGTACAGTGCTATTTTAGTGGAATGTCGAGCTGTTGTAAAGTAATTTTTCCCCAGTGTATGTAGTTGAATTCACAAACAGTGTATGTGTGATATAAGTTCACCTTATATCTTCCACCAACCACCTTTTATTTCTGCAAATATTTGTACAGATAGCTCTGTTCTGTTCATTTTAGGTGACATAGTATTCCTTTGTGTGGAATGTATTCAGCAAATTTTTCTAATCCCTTATTTATGGATATTTGGTTGTTTCTAGTCTTTTGTTACTACAGCTAGTGCTGCAGTAAATTTTGTTGAATAGACATCTTTGCATACATGTGCAGGTATAGTGATAATTTTCCATAGGTGGAATGGCTGAATTAGTAACTGGTTCTGAATATCCATAGATACTGCAAAATTGCCCCCTGAAGAGCCTAATCACTTCTATCTTCAGGCATCATGAGAGTATGTATTTCTCCAAACCCTTGTCAAAAGAGTGTTATTCAGATTTTAGATGTTTGCCAAACTAGAACTTATATTTGAAGAGTTACACTGTTCACATTTCAGTGACTAAAATACTGTGAACAGAAGCATTTAGCAAGATGTTAATGTGTTTAATCACTGAGATTTGTCATTCCAATTTGATGTGTTTCTTTTTTTCCTATTTTTTGAACAGGTAGTTATGCTTGTGCTGGCCTGGAAATTGGATGCACAGAACATGGGTTATTTTACTCTACAGGAATGGTTAAAAGGAATGACTTCTCTACAGTAAGTTTGAGGCTGCACTGTCGGGGTCCCTGCTCTCCCAAGGTGGTTGCTTCCTCCCTGAAACTTCAGGGAACCTGGGTTGGGTGAGTGGAAGAAAATCAGGTAGTCTGGGCAAGCTTCACCTGTGGCCAAAGATGTAAAGGCCAAGACCGATTTTTGTAAGGAGAAGAGGACTGTTATGAATGTATTTTAGCAATTAAAGCTTTTATACGTTTGTATGTATATATACGCATGTGCAGTCTATTTTAGTATCCTTCTAGAGCAGCTCTGTCCAACAGAAAAATAGACCAAATTTGCTGATCTATGGTGAGCCACATATGTAATTTTAAATTTTCTAATAACCACATTAAGAAAGTAAAAGGTAACAGGTTGTTAATTTTAATAATATATTTTATCTAACTCGAAATGTCATTTCAATATGTAATTAATATTTTAAAAATCAGATATTTTTGCATTTTTTTGTACTAAGTCTTCAAAATATGGTGTGTATATTACATTTACAGCACATTTTCATTTATATGCTCAGTTTGCAAGTGCTCAATAGTCACATCTAACCAGTGGCTACTGTATTGGACAGTAAAGGTTGTGAACTTAAAAAGTAGAAGCTCATTAGCATCTGGTTTACAGTCAGAAAAAGTTGAGTAAAGTGAACTTTTATAAGTGGAAATATTTTATACATTCTATTTTATAGATCCTCGTTTTAGCTTTGGATAAAATTAAACATTCATTACTATTATTGTGAGTATTAATAATAAAATAATAATAATAATATTGTTTGTGTTACCTGGTCCAGAATAAGAAAAAAAATCAGTGGTTTTATATTCCTTCTGTGCTTGTATGTATGTGTATGTGTGTTTGCTAAGTTTCATTCAAGAGAACACAACTTGTGATTTCCTATTATACAATGAAGGATACAATTGAAGTGGGTGACTAAACATTTCAACTGTATAGGAAGATATTCATTCATAACTTAGTAACTTTGATCTAAAGTTCTTAGAATGATTTCTCTTTTTCTTTTCACGTTAACTTGGAATAATTGACTTTAATTTTTACTGAATTAAAATTGAAGTGTTAATGATCTTCAGTTTTTGTTTAAATAATTTTGGCATTTGTCAGCTTTTAATATTATTGCCCATTTGTTATTAACAGTGCTGTTTGCTTTGTGCTTTAGTAATTTATGAGACTTTTCCCCGTTCTTCCATTTGAACCTCACAGTTACCTAGTTAGAAAGATGGCACGTTTTACAAATGAAACTGCAGCTTAGAGGGGGATATATGAAAACCCCAGAGTTCTGGTTTTTAAGTCATTTTCTTCATCTAACAACTATTGTCTGGTGTCAAATGAGTTTTAGGTAAAAGCCTAACCATTTTTTTTACAAATATACTTTCCTGTCAGCAACCCCTAGAATTCTAGGGTTAAATCCTTCTGGAATCTCAATAAAATTGTGTTTGTCATGTTGGGGAACAGCTTATGATTTTAAGCTGAGTAGCTATTTCGTTTTTTCCCTCTCTGCCTTTCTTCTTTGCTTTCTGAATAGAGCGTGCAATGGCTGCTCTTTTTTAAGTTTTCTGGTAATGATGAACACATGGTTGATAACAGGATTTTATTTCAAGGCTGAAGGGGAGGACACCATCAGCTTTTTTCAGGCACATTTTCATTTGTCTTTAAATGGTATAATACACATACCGTATAGTTCTAGATTCTTTCTTGCATTTGCCTTTACATAGGAATATTACATCATGCCAGCCCTTACCCACGTGTTTTGAGGGCCATGCCCTCCTGGGAAGTAATTAGGTAGTTTTCCTTGAATAAGTCTACATTCTAGAGTAGTTTGGAGCATCTCTGTCAGGTTCTTTATTGGGAACTCTGCTTGCCATTTTGACACAAGTGGTGCAAGTGGGTTCCTATAACTAGCTCCTACTTGGTCTTTGCAATTCAGGGTTTAGTGACAGGACTGATCCACCGCAAAGTCATTGAGGTAATCTGCTTTCTTTCTGAGATGGGGAAACTCTGACATCAGTTTCCTCATCAAGGAGGTAGAGATGATTATTCATAATAACCTCTTTGCTATTCAGAAACAGTCCATTTTCAAGTTTGAAGATATTCCTCTCCCAGCCTTCCTAGATTAGTAATTTGTTTGGCAAAATTTTCAATGAAGTGATGTGCCAAGCACAGCATTCTAGGCCCTGGGAAAACAAAAGCTGTGAACAAGACAGTCTTTGAGAGGGCAGGGCCTGGGAAGCAGTGTTCAGGGAAAAGAGCCCAAAGTAATAATAATAAGATTGCTTCTCTGTATGCCATTTGAATTAACCAGATTCTGTACATGTAAGGCATGTGTACCCAGTAAATAAGAAAACTCAGGGGAGAATCATTTATGTGCTCTAAAGCAGTCACCGTTTAGAATTATCTGTTTTGTTTTCTATTTTGGATTTTTTTAAACCCATTTTTAGTTTTATTAAATCTGTCCTATGAAATATTTTGGATTCAGAACTGGAATTAATATATAGATGACAAAGCCTATATTTGTAGTATACATTAGTATATTTGGTCAAAATGGTAAGTTTTAAAACATTGTTATTGTAAAGTGGGAGTTTGCTAAAAATAAAAAGCCCATGGGCTTTAGGGCCAGATAGAGATTTGAAACAGTTCTGCAATTTCCTTAGGTCTCCAGTAGTATCTCCAAAATTGTTAAGGCTAAGTATGAAATGTAGCTTCCACCCAAGCCCTCAGAAACTAGCCCCCTTGACACTGTGTAGAGAAATTGTGTGCATGGCCTCTACAATATCTTATCAGGCGGGAATGTGTGCTGTTTTTTTTTTTTTTTTTTTTTTAAAGGAAAGACAGAGAGAAGGAAGGAAGGAAGGAAGAAAGGGAAACATCTTTAAACATTTTCTTGTTTTATTGTATTTTGTTTTTCCGTTTTTTGTTACATGGGCTGGGGCCGGGAATCGAACCGAGGTCCTCCGGCATAGCAGGCAAGCACTTTGCCCGCTGAGCCACCGCGGCCCGCCCTTAATGTGTGCTGTTTTGTGAGAGTATTGGAAGAAATGACAGCAGGTGGCAGGGAACATGTACCTGACACACCCTAGATCAATTTAGTCTGAAAAGTCAGAGCCTGTGTTTTGATTATTTGTTTTATTCATTCCTTTGTTCTAATGTATGGATTTAAGGTTATAACCTCTGATGAATTAAGCTATTGGGGTGTTTAAGCTGAAAAATAAAAAGTGTGTTTGAGTTGTAGCTAACTCTGATGAGGTGCTGAAAAATACTTTTGGGCAGACTAAGTGAAGGAGTGAAGTCCTTTCCTGGGTAACTGGGATGCAGTACCTCTGAGCTCAGTTTCATAAATGTGCCTCTGCGTGGGGTGGTCTGTCAGGAGCAACACCTGCCTACACTCAGTGTGTGGCAAATATATAGAAGTGTTTTGTCAACATCAGAAAGCGTGATATAAAATTTCTATAGTAAATTGATCTTGCTAATGGTTAGGGGTCTGATTTCATAATCTTTGAGGATTGTTGTCCTAATTTCTGTTGGTTCTGAATCTGTTACAGCAGCAAAACTAAAGTAAGAAATGGTCCTACATCATGTATGCATTTTGTTAGGAATTGATGCTTCTTAGAGGTGTGGCACTGTCACTTTGTGACTTCTATGAGTTTTATCATACATGGTACTGAGAAAAGTATGGGGAAAACTTGGATTTAAGATGTGGTTAATTTCCAGGAAGTCTTAGGCTGGTTGTCCAGCTTCCCATGCCCTTTGTTAACCCAGTGCCTTTATAGATGTCCTTGGTGAGTTGCCACTAGATGGCAATCTGTGGTGCCTTCTGGAAAGGGTGACTCAGCATCTGTTTCTCTAAAGGGGGTTAGTCCAGAGGTTCTGTGGGACAAGTTCCTTTTTAAAGCAGATGAAACTCTTTGTTGACAATATTGTCTCTAACCCTTGTAACCATCTGTACTAGGTATGTGAAATGGAAATATGCTTAAAACAAGAGAACTGTTAGTTTCCTATACTCCAGAGAAGCCCTTTGAGCATCTTTCAAACATGGGAGCATCTTTTGGCCAGGCTGGCTGGGCTTATTCCAGACATGCTGTAGAACTTCACATTTGGCCTTGCAACTCTGCCAAAATACTCACAGCCACTTTATTTTCATTTAGCTGTGTAGTGGTTGTCCTAATGAGTTGTTAACTGCACCTGCTTTTCTCACTGGGCAGGACTAAACTAAACTTCTGGCCAAAATCTGGCTTTATTTCTTGATCTTTGTTCTAGTGAAGAGTAGGGACTTGAGCCTTATATATTTTTGAATTACCTGGTTTCCCTCCTTTTTGACCCTCCCTCATTGTTATCATTATTAAATTATGAATTATTTATACACCCATGATTTTTTAAAAAGCCCTACAGTAGAGCAGCACGCAATGCACAATCAGCCCTGCCTACACTTTCTGCCTCTCAGACTCCCATTTAATGCTTTCTTGTCCTCTAGTCTCCATCACCCCTCATTTGGAGTCTGGCACTAAATCTCTTTAACTTGGACATCGTTGTGTCTTTTAGTCCTTCCCCAGATCATGAGCTTTTCAAGATGCAAGCTTTTCAAGTCTGATTGTGCACTCTCCCAGGATGAGAGGCAGCTTCCATTGTTTCTAGGATTCAGTAAAAAAATATTCAATGTGGACCACAAATGTCCTTTATGGTCTGGCTCTGCTTCCCTCTCCAGCATCATCTTGTACTGATCTCCCTCTTAGTCTTTCCACTCCAGGGATAATGGGTTTCTTTTAGTCCTTTGTTTAGACTTGCCATGTTTCCTTCTGCTACTTAGCCATTGTACATGTTCCTAATCTGGAGAGCCCTCCATTCTGCCCTTCTCCCCACCCCCCAGCTAGTTGAATGCCTGTCTTTCACTTCTCAGTTTATGTGTCATTTCCTTGAAGAAGTGCTTCTAACTTCTACAATAGTCTAATTTTAAGCTTTTTAATTTTAAACATCAGGAAGAAATAAAAAGGACATTCTAAATTGTTCTGGGCCCTTAGGAGTTAAACATTTACTTTAATTTTTAGTCTTCATGTGGTTTATCATCTACAGGGATTTACTTGTAGTTAGCTGTAAAAAAGGTTTCACAGATTTATTGCTGAAAAATAGATCAATGTACTTTATTATGAACCATATTTTAGTTTATAAAGTGACAAAAATATTTAGATTGCTAATTCTTGCAATATGTATTTTGTTACCTTTATCTATAGTTGGTGGTAGGTAAGAGCTCAGCAGAGAAACACAGGGAACACATCCAGCATTGAAAAGTTTTAATATTGTCTGTGAAAATGGTGGTTCTTAATTCTCTCTTTTTTTTAAAGGCTAGATGTTGGGAACAGAAAACTAATTTGTAAAAATAACCAATTAGTCCACTTCCTTTTGAAAAGTAAACAGTGTGTGTCAGTTTCAGTTAAAAATAGGTTATCATCCCCAGCTCCCTGGAGAAATTTCAAGTCTGTTTTCAAAGTCTGGGGCAGAGAAAGTACAAGGTGAACTGGAACATCTTGTGCTAGAAAGCAAGGAATTACTCAAAAGACTAATAGGGATGTAACAGAGTGACCCTGGAGTCAGTTTGAAGGGGCTGCTGCCCAAATTGGGACGGTTTATGCATAAAAAAAATGCAGACAGTAACAGGTTATATGCACACTGAATTTAAAACAAAAATCAGTAAACCCAGAAATAAAAAAGGTGGTTGTTAGAGCTCTTCTTTATAGGAGAGTTCTAGCCAATAAAAGTAGAAGGACTGATAGAAATAATCACTTGGCAACTACCAGTATAACAATTGATTCAGGCAGGTATCAGTGTTGAGGAACAGGATAGTTACAGTCTCACGGTGTCATCTCACAGGTTACTGATTGCAAATACATGGGGTAGGTACCTGTACAGTGGAGAATTTGGTAGATACTCCCTTTACCAAATGATTTAACATAGTATCAGCAGTAAGGGGAGAGACTGACATCATGAGCCTCTTGTTAAGGGTGCACTGAGAAGGATACAATGTCACATGTAGTGTTCTTGTCAGAAGTGTTTTACCGAGATTTAATCATGGAGAAATCCTAAAACAGATACTCTACAGAACAACTGCTCTGGACTCTTTGAAAATGACAGTCCAAGAAAAACAGAAAAAGGCAGGATACTCTTCTAGAGACTAAAGGATAGAACAACTAAAAATCATGCATGATCATCTTGACTAGATCCTGGATTGAATAAAAGAAGGAGCTATACAGGAGATTTGGGGGACACTGGGGAAATCTGCATATTGATATGCATATAGATTGTTTATTAGTTAAGAAAGTTAAACATTTGATGCACTATTAAGAATGATGGTATGTGTTAAATAGGAGAATATCCTTGTGCACTTAGTTGTAGGCTGATAAATTTATCATGTGTTGTGATGCTTGCAGCTTTTCACATGGTTCAGTAAAAAGAGTTGTGTGTGTGACAGAGAACACACAAATATGACAGAATATCCATTGGTGAATCTAGGGGATGGGTATATGGGTGCTTATAATCTTTCAACTTTTCTGTACATTTGAAATTTTTTGAAATAGAAAAAAGTAGATTATCATGGACATTTTCCCAGCTTCAGGGATTTTTACTTTCCTTTGGTATTGTGTTTTATATTACTGCCCCAATTAAGAAAAAAACTCAGGTTATAATTTGCCTTTATTCTGTTTTTCTAGATGTGATACAACAGAAAAACTAAGAAATACTTTGGATTACTTAAGATCATTATTAAATGATTCTACAAACTTTAAACTTATTTACAGATATGCGTTTGACTTTGCACGGGTGAGTTCTCTGGAGCCTATCCAGATGTTTCCCTCTCCTCCTACCTCTCTTTTCATTGCCTCTGGAGGTTTGTTTTTACATGCCACAGCAAGGAATTTGAGTAAGTTACTCCCAGGATGCATTTCTTTCTTCATGTGCACATTTTAAACTAACCCTGATTCTGTGCAAAAATGTTAGCTAAAAGCAGTAGTGGCATACCTTTAATAGATATTGTACTTGACTTAAATGTAGGTTATAAATGGTCCTGTAGTAGACAGTATTCTAAATGTCTCGTATATAAACTTGGAAAGACTTCTCAGTGAACACAGCAGCAAACCTTCACCCGGTGAATTTACTCTGGAATAAGCTAATAGTATCTAATCCAGTTTCACTTTGGGTGCTATTAGTGTTTTTGGAAATCATTTGAATTTCTGACTTAAATTAATTTTGGTTAATATTATTCAAATGTATTTTTCTAATCATTTTGAAGAGGGCCAGCCTGTTTGTCACATAGTGAGTGCAGGTATGTGAGAGTGGGTCTCTTGGAATGAAATATGTCTTACTTTTTAGTCTCTTCACCATAGGTAGTGAATTCTGAAATAGTAGTTGATATTGTATTAATTAAAACACAGCCCACACAGTTATACTATATTCATAATGCTGTTTCTATTATGGCTGTGTGTTTGATAGATTCAGGGTACCAGACTTTCTTGATTGATTACATATTTTTAAATTATTATTTTTTTAAGCAGAGGACTCAGTACAGATGATCTTTTCTTTTTCCTACAACCATACCAATGTTATTCACTTTTTACCCCCTTTGGCTCTGCCAGTTCAGCACCAAAGGTCTATTTCTTGGTGAATTCTTCAGCATCTGCAGTAACATTAGCAATTCTGTGTGGTGCCCTCATACAAATTTTTTGCATTCTTGCAGCCTTTTCATCAGATCACAACATGCATACAGACTTACAAATATTTAAAAATGACAAGATGGAATTCAGTTGCTGTATTTTGCAGAATGTTATTTCCGTAATCATATATAGAAGTTACTTGGCAGATACTTTTAGAATAAATGTGTAGTGTTTCTAGGATTAAATATTTTGTTACCTGGGAGCTTTCCACCCAAAGTCCGTTGTTTCTTAGAGTATAGATTCAAGTGTGTTTGGACATATTATCCTTTCTCCTCCAGAATCAATCCTGTTTTCTGACTTCCTTGTTTGGGAATCAGAATTCTCCCAGATATCCCCCACTTTGCATCAGGTTTTGTTTGCTCCTCTCTGACCTCCCAGCCTATCTTCAGTCACTCACTGTAACTGGTTGCTCCCTGTAGCTGGTCTCAGTGGGGCTCCAGTGGGTGCCTCCTCCTTACTGCCGCTACTGTTTCCTTACCAGTTGAGTCCCTTTTTCCTCCTTGCCTTCATTCTTAGGTAGCCCTATTTCCACATTCTTTCACTTCTCATGTGGCATTTACATCACTGGGGTGCCAGTGTCTTTTTTTTTTTAATCCATTGGTTATGTAGAAGTGTGTTGCTTGTGTTGTTTATTTTCCAAATATTTGTAGCTTTTCCAGACATCTTTCTATTAATATCTACCTTAATTCTTTTGTGATCAGAGAACACACCCTATCTAATTTCAGTCTACGTAAAATTATAAAGGCTTGACTTATGGTCTGTTGTGATGACTACTTGAAAAGAATGAATATTCTGCTATTGTTGGGTAGAGTGTTCTGTAAATGTCAGGTCAAGTTGGTTGTTCAGTATTATTCAGCTCTTCTATATTCTTATTGATTTTCTGTCTGCCTGTTCTATCACTTTCTGAGAGAGGAGTATTGAACTCTTCAATTATAGTTATTTCTACTGCCACTTGTATCAGTTTTTGCTTCATGTATTTTGAAGCTCTGATATTAGGTTTATAGACATTTAGTATTGTTATGTCCTCTTGGTGAACTGACCCCTTTCGCATTATGAAATGTCTTTCTATCCTTTGTGGTATTCTTTGTTCCAAAATGTATTTTATTTGATATAATATAGCTATTCCAGCTTTCTTTTGATTAAATGCCTGGTATATCATTTTCCATTGTTTTACTTTTAACCTACTGTTTCTATTCTTTTACTTTTAACCAACTTCTGTCTTTATATTTAAAGTGGGTTTCTTGTGCATGGTATATAGTTGGGTCTGACAATATCTGTCTTAACTGGGATGCTTAAATCATTTTTTTCATTTTCCTTCTGTTTAAAAAAATTTTGCTTTAACATTTCTCATAGTGTAGATTTGATGGTGATGAATTTTCTGAGATTTTATTTCGCCTTCAATTTAGAAAGGAATTTTCTGTAAAAAAATTATACATCTAATATAATTATTGATATCGTGAGGTTTACATCTTCTCTCTTGCTTTTTTTCCTCCTATTTGTCTCATCTACTCTTTGTTCCCTTTTGCCTCTATTCATGCCTTATTTTGGATTACGGTTCTTTTTTAAATGATTCCATTTTATTTCTGCTGTTGCTATATTAGCTATACCTCTGTTTTGTCTAGTTGCTCCAGGTTTTACATATATATCTTTAAATTTTCACAATCTGTCTTCAAATATTTTTTTTCCATTTTATATATAAAGTTTAACTTTTGCAATGATACACTTTCATTTTCCTTTCTCATCATTTATGCTATTATTGTCATACAATATATACTATGCATCTCACAATAGATTGTTATCCTTTTACTTTAAAAAAGCAGTTCTATCTCATGGAGATTAAATGTAAAAAAAAAGTGTCTTTTATTATTTACCCAAATATTTACCATTTCTGTGCTCTTTATTCCTTTTGTATAGATCCATATTTCCATCTGTTTTCATTTTCCTTCTGCTTAAAAAATTTTTCTTTAACATTTCTCATAGTATAGATTTGATGGTGATGAGTTTTCTGAGATTTTATTTCACCTTCAATTTAGAAAGGAATTTTCTGTAAAAAACATTCCAGGCTGATAGTTTATTCTTTCAGTACTTTCATAATGTCTCAATTGTTTTCTGACATGTAGTTTTTGATGGTAAGTCTGGTATCATTCTTATATTTGTTCTTTTGAACATACTGTCTTTTCTTTTTTGTTCTCTGACAACTTTCATTCTTTTTTTTTACTGCTTAGTTGATTATTATGTGTTTTGGCATAATTTTCTTTATGTTTATTCTGCTTGGGGTTTGTTGAACTTTTTTTTCTGAATTTATGTATTAGGGTTTTCTAGGGAAACAGAATCAGCTGGAGATATTTGTAAATAGTATGAGATTTTATAGAAGTGTCTTATGGAACTGTGGGAATGCTCGAGTCCAAATTCTGTAGGGCAGGCCATATGCTGGCAACTCTGATGAAGGTCTTAAGTGAATTTCCTAGGAGAGGCTGGCTGGCTGAAGTGGAGATGCAAGTTCTCCTTCCCCTTAAAAGACTTCAGCTGATTAGATTAAAAGTCTCCCACTGAGAAAGACATCACCTTAGCGGTTGTAACCAACTACAGATGCATTTAACATACAGATGATTTTAGTCCAAGAGATGTCCTCGCAGCATCAGGTAGGCCAGTGCTCACTTGAGCAGATAACTGAGCACCATCACCTGGCCAAGTTGACATAGGAACCTAACCACAATTTACATTAAATTGGAACATTTTCCAGCTGTTATTTCTTCATATATTTTTTCTGTCCCCTCTTTGCTGTCCTCTGGGATTATAATTATACCTATATTAGACTGCCTGATATTTTCCCATAAGCCCTCATTTTTTGTTTCTCCCCCTCTCTGTTTCATTTTAGATGGTTTCTGTTGCTTATCTTCAAATTTACTAATCTTTTCTTCTGCAGAGTATCATCTGCTGTTAATGCTGTTAATTCCAGCCAGTATTATTTTCATTTCAGCTACTGTAATTTTCATCTCTAGAAGTTCTGTTTGGCTCTTTTTTATATCTTCCATTTTTCTCTTTATAATAATGTTTTCTTCTATCTTCTTCAACATCAAAAATATGTTTTTAGTAAATGTTTTAACAACCTTGTCTCCCAATTTCATCATCTCTCTTATTTCTTGGTTTCATTACATTGATTGATTTTTCTCTTAGTTATTTATTGGCTATATTTTCCAGCTTCTTTGCATATTAGATGCTTAATATTGTGAAATTTTTTGTTGTTGGTTGCTGTATTTTGTTGTATTCCTTTAGTAAACTACTTGGCCAAAGAGTTGAGGAGACCATTCTGCAGATTTCCAGGTATCTCTCTGTGTAGCTCCCTCATTGCTGGTATTTTTGCTGCTCAGATTTTAGCCAACTCCAAACTGTCATCTCCTCCAACTCAGCCAAACTGAGGGGCTCTCTTTGGTTTACCCCTCCCTGAGTTGTAGTATGGAAAATACTTCTGCACAGTAAGCTGGTGTCTATATAGGGCTTTCTTTATTTCTCTTATCTTAAGGACTGCAGACCTGTGCTGCCTGTTGTCCAATGTGTGAAAACCATTGTTTTGTATATTCAGTTTTCTGGTTTGTGAAGTGAAAGTATATCTGGTCTCTATTTCATCTTAGTTGGAAGCAGAATTCAAAATCCCTTTTCTTTTTCAATCTTTTTTTTTTCCACCAAAATGTAATTCTTTTAGGTAATAACATATAATTATTACCACAGCAAACCTTTTAAAGTAGCACCAGTCGGTTTTAAAACCCTAAATATTAGATTCTATATAGCAATGGTATGTACTGTGTTGAATATTCTGAATTATACTTAATATACCAGGAAAAAATTACAGTGCAATACCAGAAATGATGAAGTGACCCCTTTAACAAGTCCCCAGAGAGATTGCAGTCCCAGTGGTGTGACAGTTTCTTTCCTTACCTTCGAAACTTGTACTTAGTATTTGGCTTATAGAGTTGTATTATTTTTCTACTAGTTTTTTTTTTACTTGAACTTATTTATAGTCTTACAAATGCTAAAGAATTGTGGAACTTTAAAGCTGAAAGAAATCTTAAGATGCGTCTGGTTCAGGCTTGTCATTAATCAGATGATGAAACTGATGCAGGAGGCAGCTTGAGGCCTGACTTCCTGCCCCTGATGTGCAGGCTGGCACCCTCTCTGCAGAGCCCTGCCACCTTCCCTGACTCAGAACTGTCCCCAACCATCTTGTTAGAGGAAGATGATATATATCCCCAGGGCTGAAATGGCCAGTCCTTTCATACATGTGAACTTTTGTCTCCATATTTTCAAGCATAGGTTTTTTCCCCTGTGTAAACTTCAGTTATTATAAAAGACTAAATATGGTAATTTTTCATAGATCTGAGTACAGTTATTAAATAGGAATAAATTTGAATCTTCTCCATTCTCTGTGGCAGAAGAGAACTGCTATGTTGAGAGCCATACAGAGAATTGACAGTTGGAATTCTGAGAAGGGTCAGTGTTGGGTACTGACTAGCAGTAACAGTGAGAACCCAGCTGAGAGGAGAGAGAGTAAATTTACAGTGATGCTGTTCTCCATAGCAATGGGCCTTTTTCTAGCAATGCAGTCCAGCCTTGATGCAAAAAGGAAAGAATGTTGGGACAGATTCAGAGTGAAAAGTTTGTGGATGGAGAAGGCAGAAGGGAGTTGGGAGTAGCCATCCAGACAGAATCAGGAAGAGAAGTTAGGAGAAGCTGCTAGATGGAGAGAAAGGGAGGCCTTGAAGGTGAGGAAGAACAAATGGGAGTGAACAAAAGAAGAATGGGAGTTTTTTTATGGGGGAGAAAAGTGCTTGCTTTCCTACTTTTTGAAATGAACCCTTAAGAAGTCATAGTGGAGGACTCTCTGGAGGCAGAAAAAGCCAGTGGAAATACTTTTTACTGAGAGGTGATCTTGTGACCGTCCTTACAGTTAAACCCTCAGTGTGTTCACTTTTCCAGCAGTAGGTACCAACTGCTGTTGTTTAACCTTTCTGAGAACGTGTCTCAGGAAGATGCAAGAGGCCACCTAAATTAAAGCTAATGTTATCTTCTTCCTCTAAGTAAAACAACAGTTGTCATTCCTATTTAAACTTGAAATAATGATGGATATTAAGAAAAATTTTGCTAGGTCTTTTGTTCAACAACCCTTGTGTTTTAGTTTACCAAAGCTGCCAGAATGCAACACACCAGAGATGGATTGGCTTTAAATAAAAGGGGATTTATTTAGTTAAAAACGTATAATTTTTCAGAGGGAAGGCAGCCAACTTTCAACTGAGGTTTTTTCTTATGTGGGAAGGCACAGGGTGATCTCTGCTGTCCTTCTCTTCAGGCTTCTGGGTTCCAGCAGCTTTCCCCAGGGTAATTCCTTTCTGCATCTCCAAAGGCTTAGGCTGAGAGTGCTGTGCTACGTTGAGCTCTCTCATTTAAACTTCCACCCAATTAAGTCAAACATCATTCATTGCAGCAGGTATGCCTCCTAGCTGACTGCAGTGTAATCAGTGACAGATGGGCTTCACATATCTACCGCAATAGAACTAGGCACCTTCACCTGGCCAAGTTGACACCTGAACCTTACTACCACACCTTGTTATCCAGTAATTCCTCCTGAGGTCTAACCTAAATATACTGTTACCGTTTGAATTCATTTGCTCTTCTAATTTGAGTCAGTTTCTCACTTGTTAACCAATATATTTTTCTAATTTCCATCTCCACACTATCCCCCGTGCATGTGTGTGCATATGCACTTGCACACACACAACAGCCTTCTTTACTTTTTCATCATATTTTTGTTCTAAATTACAGAGAAAATGTAAAGTTGGTCGGGGCAAGAATAGGAAGATATGATATAGTCATCTACAGGTCCATTACCCTGAAAATCCTGCCATTTTTGTTCTTAAGATTCCACTTTGGTTATTGAAAAGTCACCCAGATTTGCTCAGCAATTATTTGTAAAGCTAATGGGACTGTCTATCTCTTGATATTTAAATCTGTCTTCCATCTTTACTTCTAAGGGAAGTGATAATGGTGCATAATGAAGAGCTCAGATGTGGAATTAGACTGTGTGGCTTAAGTCTTAGAACTGACATTTATTGACTGTTCACTCTCTGTGCCTCAGTTTCATTATTTGTAAATTGAGGATAATAGTAGCATCTATTACAATAGAACTCTTGTAATGAATTTAAATATAAATATATAAAATTAGGACAATTGCTGGCTCAGAGTAAGTTCTCAGTAAAAGTTAATCACTGAATTGGAAATAGTTGTTGAATGATTCTTCACTGACATTATTTATATTTCTGCAAACATCAAGTTTCAGATGATGGCTTATTTTCTGAGAGTAGGGCTTACGGTAATAGAATCTAATTGTGCCAGATAAAATGACAAGGAAAAACTGACTGTTGGCACATTTTTTTTCCCTCTTGTTTTAAGGGGAGGAGTGTGAAGAGTTCACGTTATTAAGTAATGCCTTGCAAATATTATCTGTAAACTGATATTGGCTAAGTTCTAAGAACATAATTATTTCAGATTGATTTTTCTTAATAAGATGACACCCTGGGTATATTAAGGAAATAAAAACAACTCCCACTCTCAAACTGCTATATTTTATTTCATAAACTGAACCATGGTATTTAAGATTTGAGTTCTTTAGAGCTCTTCATTTTATATACTTTTTTTACTTAGATAGCTGTGTTAAGAAGGACTCCATTTTTTCTTTATTTTTTGTAATCCTTGTGATCTCAAATGAAAATGACATGATATATGTCACAGGTCTCCACTTCAGGCCTTTTGATTTCATATCTCAGATTTGACTCTAATTTCAAGTCTCTGACTTGTTTGTGAGTCATGCATTGTTTTTTTTTTTAATAGTACAATTTTTTTTTATCAGAGAAGTTGTAGGTTTGCAGAAAATAGTGGTCCCATATTAACACCCTCCATTATTTTAACATCCTTCATTTGTCTATCACAATCACATTATTTTTATTTCAAACTAACTTCAATATCATATACATATACTCTTCCTGTACCCTCCATCCTCCTACCTTTTTGTTGTACTTATTACATATTATAACCTTATTCATTGAATGTCCAAAACCATAGATGTATGATTACTTTTTAGGAATTTGAATTTTGGCACCTGTAGGAAATGAGGAGTAGAGTTACATACTAAAAAATACAACAGTACTGACCTTTATAATTACCCAAATGGTTACCTTTACCAGAGGTCTTTATTTCTTTATGCTGCTTTAAAACGCTGTCTAGTGTCCTTTCCTTTCACTCTGAAAAACTCCCTTTTAGCATTGTTTGTTAGGGCAGGTCTGGTGGTAATGTAGTCTCTCAGCTTTTGTTTATCTGGGAATGTCTTAATCTCTCCCTCATTTTTGAAGAAAAGTCTTATTGAATATAAAATTCTTGGTTGACAATTGTTTTCTTTCAGCTCTTTAAATATTTCATCCCACTGCCTTCTTGCCTCCATCGTTTCTGATGAGAAATTGTTATTTAATCTTATTGGGACTCCTTGTACATAACACACTGCTTTTCTCTTTCAGTTTTCAGAACTCTCTCCTTGTCTTAAATATTCACCAATTTGATTATTATGTCTCTGGGTGTGGTTTTCTTCAAGTTTATCCTGTTTAGTGTTCGCTGAGCTTCTTAAATGTGCATATTCATGTCTTTTGTTCCATTTGGGGAGTTTTATGCCATTATTTCTTTATTTCTTTTTTCCTTTGCTCTCTTTTCTTTCTCTGAGACACCCATAATGCGTATACTAATATGCTTGATGGTGTCCCACAGATCTCTTAGGCTTTGTTCACTTTTTTATATTCTTTTTTCTTTCTTCTCCTCATCCTAAATCATTTCAGTTGTCTGTCTACAAGTCCACTGATTCTTTCCTCTGCCAGCTCCAATCTGCTGTTGAAACCCTTCAGGGAATTTTGCATTTCAGCTATTGTGATCTTCGACTACAGTAATTCTGTTTGGTTCCTTTGAAAAATTTCTATCTCTTTATTGAGATTCCTATATTGTTCATTCATTGTTTTCTTCATATCCTTTAGTTCTTTCTCTGAGTGTTCCTTTATGTTCTTGAGAATACTGAAGATCAGTTTTTTTGTTTTTGTGTGTTGTTATTTTCGTTTTCTTTTTGAACATCAGTTTTTTAATAAGCCTTTGTCTAGTGTGTCCCAAATCTGGTCCTCTTGACTTATGGTTTCTGGATTTTTATCTTGTTCCTTTGGATGGGTCATCATTTCCTGTTTGTCTCGTAATCTTTTGTTATACACTGTGTATTTTAATATTTTAAAGTGTTAACTCTGAGATTTAGTCTCTGAGCTGTCTGTTCCTTAAGTTCATATCCTGCTAGTGATAAATTAGAGATTTCCTTTAGTGTCAGGAGTAACAGAAACAAAACCAAAAGCATCTTTAAATCATTGCAAATTGATTTTCCTTTTGTTGGTAGTCTCCTTCATAGCTTAGCCGTCCTATCAAGAATATCAGCCAAAGGTAAATGCGAAGTCCAGTGTCCTTTCTGTCTTACCTGAACCTGCATGGAGCCAGCTTCCTATCCTGAGCTTGTGCTTGTTTATGGCCTTAGGGATTCCCCAATTTATGTTAATTCAAATGCACCTTTTACTATCTATGAAATAGACTTTCTCCCCCTCCTGGATGCTTAACTGTATGTCTAATACAGGTAATCCTTTGTCCCTGGCTGCTTTGATTTAATTGTTTCTTTGTTTGTTTTTTATGTTTTATGTGTTTATTTTTAATATTTTTCTTCAGTGATTTTTTTTTTTTTTTTTTTTTTTTTGCATGGACAGGCTCTGGGAATTGAGCCTGGGTCTCTGGCATGGCAGGTGAGAATTCTGCCACTGTCCCATCACAGCACTGCCCTCTTCAATGATTTTTATACTGAGATGTAATCATCTAAAGTATACCATCAGTGGTGTACGTATCATCATAAAGCTGTACATTCATCATTATAGTCGAATTTTGAACATTTTCATACTACAAAACCTATAAAACTAAGAATGAAAATTAAAGTAAAAGTAAAAAAAGAACACTAAAACATCCCATTATCCCCACATCCCCCTATTGTTTATTTATTTATTTGTCTTTTTTTTCTTCCTCATCTGTTTCCATACACTGTATAAAGGAGCTTAATTGGGTTTTAATCCTGCTTTAGCTGTTTGTAAGCTGCTTCAGCTTGCAGGATAAGTTCTGGGAGAGTGAACCTAAGACAAGTTTCTTGATTCAGTCTTTAAAGCCTCCACGGGATAGATTGGCACTGCCATTCAGGCACCCGGGTTTGTGTATAGGGATCAACCTGCTCCCTCTGGAACAGGCCCAAGGATCCACGATGGGAGCACAGGCTTGCTCCACATTGTGCCATGGAGCAGGTAGGGGAGGGCCCAGCAAGGGTGCCACAAGCTTCACCTATTGTATTTCAAGCTATGATTTCTTGATTTAGTGTTTTCCCAGTTGCTGCAACCTTTTGTTTTCTGGAGTTTTGAGGAAAATGGTCTCTGTCAGGTTTTCCTAGTTCAAAGATTCTGTGGGGAATGGCACCCTGAAATATTTTATGTCACCACCTTGGTGGACCAGAATTCCTGTATATTGTTTCTTGATTCCAGCTAGTCTCCTTTGAAAATTTTTGGGAATTTTCTTTCCTGTTTAAGATTTTTTTCTTTGTAATGTTATTAATTCAAGGTTCTTCTTTCACATACAAATTAAAAGAAATAAATCATCTGAAATAATTGGGGTCCTCTGATAAAGCATATCTGAGTACCTAGATGTTTGGAGATTCATTTTTTTAAGATAGTATGTATATTTTGGCTAATTATTTAATTATTTTGTTTCCGTATTATTTCATAAGTCTGTGCACCAATTAAGAGAAAAATCCTTAATTTTCACATCTTACAGGAAGATACATACATAAATAGTTTTGTATCAACAGAGACACTGCTTTTTTACATGTTAAACTCCAGATCAGTTCTTAATAAAACTTCATGTTTCTCTATTATACATTAGTGTTACTGGTCTCTAGCTTAAAGAGTGTATTTATTCTATTTATAAAGCATAATTTCTTGGGATATGCAGAGCAGGAAACTTAGGTTTTGTAGCTCTATTGTCAGGTGCATGGTCTCACTCTGTAACTGTTGTTTTTAATCTATTTCTAAGGAGGACACTAAAGTAGATTCTAGTTCTGTACTGTAGGCAGGGTAAGTGCATCTTTGGTGTACAGAACCTGTTTACTTCCTAATACTGTTTGAAAAATAAAACAATTATTTTTCTGTTTATTATCTTAGAAAATTAGGTTATGAACTACATGTCCACATTTCTTGGATCAGAAAATAAGCAGGAAGGAAGTTTCCATTTCCTTCGCTTTTCACCTTGATGGGCCTTCTGGAGTGCTGGTTAAGTCTTGACAGGATATCTTTGGGTACTTCCTGCTTTGATTCTAACCTTGGACCACAGGAATCTGTTCGTCGGCCCCTGTCTGCTTGGGACTCCACAAGCAGTGGGTCATAGGAGTGGTATTGACAGTGTGGTGTTCAGTTTCCTACAAGAAACTTCTCAATGTTTGCTATACTCTTTGAAATTGTTAAGGTGGTTATTTTTTTTTAAATCATCATGTCAACAGCTGCCTGATAACATTCTGGGAGATTCATTTTATTTTTAATTGGAAACACATTTGCAGAAAATGCCATTAGGATCATTGTCAGATAACCCTCTTGAAATTGTCTCTATTTTGATGTTTAGTAGATGTTGGCTGTGGGATTTCTTGACTGTTCCCAGGAATTTGGAGTGTTTCCAGCTATGGTTTTTACACTTAGCCTCAAGTCCACCCATAGGCAGTCTTGGTTATCAGTGAGATGCCACAGTTCAGATCATGAGTGCATCCATAATATCTTTCTCTTATTTGCTAGGCAGAAGATGGTGTTAGTGATTGCGAGCTGCTGTCTGGCACCCTTGCAGAGCAGGAGTAAGTGAGTGCTGTTCAGCTTTCCAATCCTGTGAGTCCGATGCCTCTCCTCCATGTTTTGGCATCACTGCCAAACACATGCATTGAAATTTTTCATGATCATCAGTTTGTCAGATGATTATATTGTTACAAAGAGTCTGTCCAGTCCAGGTCTTTTGTATCTTTTTTTTTTTCATCTTAGTGTATGTCCATTGAAATGGGGACATAGACATTGATGATGTTGGAAGAGGGTAAAATATATGTCAAGACAAGATTAGGGATTTTGGGTTTAGTGGAGTACAAATTTTCACAAAGTTTTCTAGAGCAACAATGTCATAAACCCAGTGCTACATGAACTGTTGTTCAACAAATGGAGTTTGGCTGAGTCCTGTGGTGCCGCATGTGTTTCTAAACAGCTTACTCATTTTCCTCCTGGATTGCCTCGTAGTGTGATGTGCTGTTGCCATCTCCGACAGCTGTGTTTAATAGGGTAAGAGGAAAGTTTCCATTTGCTTATACAGTGCTTTGCAAAAGGGTAAGAATGCAGCAACCAGTGAGGTTTAGTCGGTGAAAGGTAGGCAAACTCAGGGGGCAGGCAGAGAATCCTATGGAAAGGAGGCCCCACCTTTTTGCATTGATCTGTGGAATTGAGAATGTGCCTGCCCTCATCAGACTTAAGTTGTGTGGCCTGTAACAGAGAACGGTGATGCAGGGCTATCTGACTTGGTCTGCTCACAAATGGTAGTCATATTTTTGATGGGGACCAAAACACACATCTATTGCATGTCTTCCTTAGCAGCAAGTTTCTATACCTTCGTCTACCCCGTTTGCTGTTGTTGAGTAAGGCCTTAACATTTGCTATGCAGTTCTTTTAAATTCAGTGTCATAGTAAGAATTCTTCATATACTAAAGAGAACTTCACTGTTAAAAGTCCTGGAGGTTCCTTTTTATTGGGAGTTATATGTGGCTGCATATTTTGCTAACAGTGGTGATCACAGCATCATCCTTAAGTTGGTTAACATTTATGTTCCACCTAAAATGGGTAGCCAGGCACTTTCTCCCCTTATAGAAAAGAACTTATGCACATTTCTCCTGTGGTGAGAATACCACCTAGAGGCTACCTTTGCATATGTAAGTTTACCATTTAAGGTCCCAGAACCTCTATCCCTTTCCACAGAAATTGCCCACTTGTAGTTCCAGAGTAGAAATTTGTAAGAAAGACGGGAATGAGAAGTTAGGATCCTTAATTGCAAATGTAATGGGGAAAAACTTAATCTTCTGCCCGTTAGTACATATTTACATACTGTTTTTTTTTTCGGTTGGCTTTAATGAAATGTTATCTTTTGTTTGGTTACTAGTCAAGGGTATTCTGCTAGGAGATTAAATCCAACAAAACCAAGGTAAGGAGGGCTGTGCAGATAGACACTACTTTCCCACAGAGCGGGTAGATGATACATTTTGGAAAGAATCTCGAAAGCTCCAGAATGTTTTTATGAGCTCAATTTAATTCCATCATGTTTAGGTAGAAGAAAAGTATTTACTAATGAAATAACAATTGCAAGGAAATTGACTTTTTAAAGGAAACCTGATTCTTAAGCATGGAAATCAAGTTTTAAACTCCATCTAATTAAGTTAATGGGCTTTGGGGTCAACAGTTATGGCTTTGGTGATTATCCTAAATGTCCATGAAGCAAGTGATTAAGTTACAAATTTTTATTAACCCCATGAAATATTCGTGACTACTCCTTCTACATAACTAATTGATTCTGCATTAGGGTGATCATTCAGTTGACATGAATTTTTCTCACAGTAGATTTATATAGTACCAAAATGATTGAATCTTCCATTGTGTCTGACTACATCTCCTCCCTTAGCCTTAGTCTGGACTCAAGGTTTTTATGGCATATAATAAATGAGTTGTTTATTAATTTATTGTTATGAAATACAAAGTTGAATCATTGGAAATGATTGGCTCACCTTTGTTTTTGTTTGTTAAACAGGAAAAGGACCAGCGCAGCCTAGATATAAACACTGCCAAGTGCATGTTGGGACTGTTATTAGGAAAAATCTGGCCCCTTTTTCCAGTTTTTCACCAATTCTTAGAGGTACCACATTGTTATTTTATGAAATGTATGTTTGCTTATTTAGAATTATCAAACATATTTTACTTAACCATTTAATGTACTTTTTGTTTGTTGTGCTTTTCTGCTTATAGGTGATATAATTGCTATCAGTTAACAACTACTTGTTTTCTCCAGGTGTATCAGTGTATGTGTTTAATGTGTTGCATCATTCCACGTTACAAATGCATCAGACATAGCCATCGCTGTGTCATTTTCTGTCTTTTTCCCACTAAATATTTTACTTTTTTGCTTAGATTTATTGCTTTTTATAATAATATAAACAGGGTCTACTTTCTTCAGTGGATTTGGATGAATTTCCATCTTCATTAAGCAGAGGTTATAAAAATCTCTGCCTTATAATGATTTTAGGGTATTATAAATTTATAATCTACTCTTCTCTTCAAGCGACTTGGAGACATTAGATTAATTTAAATATTAGGCGAATAGACAATATAGCCTTCTGCTTCAGTTATCTTCAGATCTATATTAAAAACAATCTAGCACTTTATAATTGTTTGCATAAGTATGGATGATCAGAATTTTGAGCCACAGGCTATTATCAGCTGGTTTTGATGAAATGTAATACTGCAGAATCTGGAGGTATCTCAAATGTAAGTTTGGTTTACTTGGGTTGTGGTACAAGGCATCTTCTTCACCCTCCTGACCCAAACCTTTTTAAGAAGTATTCTTTGCTTGCAAGGATGAGGGAGTTCATCTCTGAGAAGGTCCTGAGCCCTGCCCTGAGTCTAGCTTCACTCTTAAAATCATCTTTCTTACAACTTATTTTATGTAATAGTTGGAAAAACTGCCAACTGAAATGTTGCTTTGAGGACTGGTATTAAAATTTGCTTTTAATAATGTCAACTGGGACTGCTCAGAAAAGGTACAATAAATTAGTTTTACTCTCAGAAATTTTGTTTACATGACAGTTCATATCTATAAATGATTTGTTCTGATTTCTCTGACAGCCTCATGAGATAAGTTAGAACTATTTGGAAAATAAAAAGAAGTAGCTATTTAAAAGAATTTGAGCCCCAGTGAAGGGCTCTTTAGCAGAAAGACCTGGCTTGACTTGAGCAAATTTGACTTTGCACAGTCTAGGAGCATCAGGTGTTTCAGTTATTAGGTTTTGGTTTTTAATTGTTTAGAAAGTTAAACTTTGTAGTCTGTATTCTTCCTCTCCCATCTCTCTGAGGTTATATAATATTATGTATTAGCTTGTGTTTTTCTTTTGGAAGAGGAAAACAGTAATCCTTTAATTTCTTGATTTCGCCTTTTCTTATGTTTGGATCCTCAAAACCATTGGCTCATCTCTCTGCTTTTTTATATGTACTTGTATTGTTTTAGGATGTTCCAGATTGCAGTGTGAGGATTTAAAATTTTTTTTTTTCTGGTATACAAGGGTGTTGTATTTTAAAACTAGATATTGCATGCTTCTTATCTAAGAGAAATAGAAATATTACATTGTAGCTATTCTAGTTTGCTTTATGATCATATTCAGGTTTTGAATTATTAGAACAGTAACTTTGTTTATTGGCAAGAGCATCGAGTTCTGAGACCACTTGCAGCACTTAGTAAGTTCCTATCGGGTGACCCACTGCTGCATGCACTTCAAGCTGAGAAGTTGGTGGTGAGCGGCAGGGAGCATTAATGGCAGCTACTCTGTACTTAGCGTTTTCTTTGTGCCAAGTACTGAGTAAAGAGCTTTACATAAATTATTAAATTATCTCTTTTAATCCTTGTAACACCTCTATGAAGCAGGTGTTATCCTCATTTTATATTTAAAGGCTTTTATTATGTCAAGATTTTACTTCCAGGGATGTAAAATCATGTTTCTTTGATGTGCTTGCCATTTTGTTTTGAGCCTGATAATATTTTTGTAGTGAAAATTGCCATGTTAAATTCTACTCTTTATTCTCTCTTACCATTCTCTTAGCTTGGTGCTTAACACAACTCAAATGGGAAAAGTTAACCTTACATGAACTTTATTAATTGATGCACACAGCAATTTAAACCTCCCGTTTGTTAATTTTGTGTCAGTAATTCTTAGTATTTTTTCTTCCATCAGCAATCAAAATATAAAGTTATCAACAAAGACCAGTGGTGCAATGTGCTAGAATTTAGCAGAACAATTAATCTTGACCTCAGCAACTATGATGAAGATGGAGCCTGTAAGTCCTGGTGCTGGGTGTTCATCCCCTTCTCCTTAATGGTGTACATTTGAACAACTTCTCATTATGAAAAGCCTCATGGCCTTGTTTTTTCCCTCTCTCTTCAGGGCCAGTTTTGTTGGACGAGTTTGTGGAGTGGTATAAAGACAGACAGATGTCATAGGACTTCATGCATTGCAGCGAGAGAGTCACTGTTACCGCAGTTATGTCAACCATTAGCCATAAATTGCTGTTTGTATCAAAGCGCATGCTGCTTTTCTTGCACTGTCTCCCTTTTTCAGGGATGTTTTGGTGTTTGCTTGAATGGGCCAGCTCTGCTTGCTGTGTAGCATTGTTCTCTTGGAAAGCTGCTTTGCAGTTTGTATTTACACTACAGATTGGTGAATTTGCCAACGTCCTCACTGTGATTATGTGTATATTGCTGTTTAAATTTTGTATATGTGTATAAAAAGAAGAAGCTTCACCTAGAAATTATTCTGCAAAACTGTATTGTAAAAATAATTTTGTGGCATATTTCTAGTCCCTTTTTTCAAATGAACCTATTATATTTTATTTGGTCTCATACGTAGCATTTCAGAAAACAAGACAAAACAACTATTACCATGAGCATACATTGCCAGAAATAACCTTATTGCTTAAGAGGCCAACTTTTAGAAGAAAGTGGGAAATGTAATTTTTCAGGACATATTTCAAATGTTATTTTGGTTTACTTAATAGTAGTGTTTTAAAATGATGAAAGTTGTAATTATTTTAACATATAGGCATGTACCATGCTACAAATCATTTCCACCATGCAAAGTAAAGGTTTTTTGTTTGTTTGTTTGTTTTAATATTACTGTAGTAGTTTGGTTATAGGTACAAATGAACAAATTAAAATTGCACTTTTAAAAAAATAGGGTTTAAATTCTTCTAAACTTTATTTAGCAGTTTATTATTTTTTTCCTTTTGCATTCTTTTAGTCACTGCTTGGTCTGCTGATGCTTTCCATGACATTCTAAGTATAAAATTTATTTTACCTCCTCCATGAACACCTAATGGTTTGCTGGCAATTCGTAACTGCAGAGTACTTTTAGTTTTGGCTTAAATTTTTAGTAAGCTCTCATGTTTAATTTTCTAGCTTTTTGGAAAAAGAATGATATCATAAACAAAAGGCTTGATTTTCTTTCTTTCTTTCTTTCCTTTTATTTTTTTTTTTAAGCTAGGCTTTTACTGCAAAATGTCCATTGCAGGCAGTGGACACAAGACCACCAGCATTGAGTTAAATCTATTACATGATAGGACCTTTCCTTTGAGGGGTCACTCCTGATTACCTGAGTAACTTGTATAGAAAGGTTATAGCCATTATTTATGTGAATGAGGAAACAAGAGTCAGCAGGAAGGTATTTTTAGGTTTGTGTTTTATGTCTGGTTTTGTTTGCCTTACTGTTCTTTAGGAGATATGCATAGTGAACATGTTTTTCCCCCAACTATCTGGTGCTATTGAATGACTAATTCAGTCCCTAAGGTTTTGGGAAAACATAAAAATCTAATGATTTAGCCAAGTATAAAACTACTGGTGCATTTGAACAAGTGAACGCTATGTGAGCAAGACTCATGACTGAACATGTAATGATTAGAAGAGATTTGGATTATTTTGAAATCTGGCCAAAAAGTCATTTAGATTAAATATGAACCTTTAAATGACATTGAGTGAATAAAGCACACAGACAATGCTACTCTTGACCACTATTTCACAGTTTCTTTGTAAACAGTGTTCAGATTTTCAGATTATTTTTTTCTAACTGAACCACCAAAGACAGAAATTTTGTATGTATATACAGTGTGTGTGCATATAAAAAATCATGTATGGTAGAATGCAACTACTTCCTTTCTTTACCAAATAGAAAAGTTTGGTTTGCTGTGAAATAAAGCAGAAGTTTCACAAACTCTGTAGTGACTAAGCATACTTAATCATTCCTTGTTTGTAAACTCACTTCTACTTTACAAATTTAAAATCCAGTTTGCACAAATTAGTATCTGAAAATAGTAGAAATTGTTTATGGCAAGCAACAGCTATTGAGACCACTCTGTCAAAAGAGATCATTATAGATGTGTTTGTGTTACAGCACTGATTGGCCATAGGCAGATTTCGTTTGTGGGGAACTTGATTCATTTTCATAAGTATCCCAAGAAGTTAACAAATCACACTTTAAAAGCAACAGTTCTTAAATTTCATCAACTATTGTTGTGTTTAAAGCAAACACAATTTACAGGTGAAATTATTTCAAAATTTACTGTTAGAACCTGGGGGATTTTTAAAACACGAAAGCACACGTAATCATAAAACAATTAAAAAAAAAAGATTATTCTTGCAAGGGGTGGGGCGGGGGATGTTACATTTCATATAAATGAACATTTTCATGGTAGGGTAAAAGCCCAAGTAAAAACTATTTCATGGTGTATGATATGAAAGTATTCCAAAGGGGTAATCTTGCATACTTAGAAAACTGCAAATAATCTTTAAGCCCTTGGGCAGGGGTGGGGTGGAACCTCTGTGATTGCTGGGTTGCAGAGTGTTTACTCTTATGTTTTTCCTGATTTTATGTAGTTATTTTTGAGGAGAGAGAGGGGTGAGACAGAGTAAGATACTTAAAGAAAAAAAAAAGACAAGATCCTTTTTCTTAAGAATTTCTCTAAGTTACGGAAAACTGACAAACAATCATTGAGCACTTATTTACTGGCCAATGTTAAATAAGTTAAGATGCCTTCTTTGAATTCTTCTTTAGTACCTAAGTATACAGCCTTTTTCTCTCTTTCCATTGTATTTTAAACTCCACATTATAATACTCTGTTATAATGGAATACAACTTTTAGATGTTTACTGCTATGGTAGGTCATAAATTCCATTATTTAATTTGCCACAAACACCCACAATAATGCAAAGTGCACCTTTTTTTTGAAGCATGAACTCTGAAGTTTTTTTTATAAAATCTAACTAAACCTCTAGATTTTGATTTAACAACCGATTTCTGTTGCCTCAGTCTCCATTTTAACAATGCTTTTGAAGTTTATACAGAAAGCTTTAAAAGTTAGTTTGTGTCCTTGGTTTTATTCTTACAACTGCTAAAATACCTCTGTAAGCCTTATTCTTTTATCTTTCATATGTTGTATAATAAATGTATAGAATTCATTGACCAACTAAAAGGTTGGGTGTCTGTAAATGAGACAAAAACATGGGTTGCTTTTGTTTCATAAAATAATTTCTGTCGGAGGTTACTGTTAAGTGAACAACAGCTAACCTATAACTGTGAATGCTTCATGTCGTCAGTATTTGCATTACATTCATAAAAGTCTGCAAGTCCTGTGACTCCCAGCTTAACTAAAATACTGTTATGCCACCGAACTTGAGTACAGCAAACTGGTTTTAGGTTTTAATGGAATTGATGTAAAATGATATACCCCACAAATAAAAGGTATTTGTGTTTGGTTTCAGAGCTGACTTGTGAATTCTTTTCTTCTATGGCTTTTTCTTCAAAAACCTTCCAAGATGATCTTTATAGTATTTCATTTGTTACTCTTTTTATATTTGTTAACAACTTTTCATATGGACAGTTTTTCAAAGCTACGGAAAAAATGCAAGAGTAATATAATGAACACCTATATATCTGTCCCCTAGATTTTCCAGTTAACATATTTTGCCCATTTCCTCTCCCACCAGGATGTTTGTGTATGTATGCTTCTCTTAATAGCTCAACTTGTTTCTTAACCATTTGAGAGTAAATTACAGCATCGTGACACTTCACACCTATTATTTCAGAATGAATACATCTGTAACCACTATACAGTGATCACACTCAAAAAATTTAACTTTGATTCAATACCATTGTCTAACATACAATCAAGTTTAAAATCTCCCCATTTGTGCCAATAATGTTCTTGATCACGATTTTAGTTTTCATCCATGGATAAGCATTACATTTAATTGTCATGCCTCTTTTTAGTCTTTTTTTAAAATGATCATTCTTTTTATTTTATTATTACTTTTTTAAATTAGAGAAGTTGTAGGTTTACAGAAAAGTCATGCAAAAAATAGTTCCCATATACCACCCTCCCTGCCCCCCACAGTTTTCCGTATTTTTAATGCTTGGCATTAGTGTGGTATTTTTGCTACAATTGATGCAACAATATAATTATACTGTTAACTATAGTCCATAGTTTATATTAGGGTTCATTTTTTTCTGTTGTACAGTCATGTATCTTTTTAAGAAATTTTATTCTAGTAACATAAACACCTAAGGATTCCCCCTTTAAACATTCAAATATATAATTCAGTGCTGTTAATTATATTCACAATATTGTACTACCATCATCACCATCCGTTACCAAAAATTTTCCATAACCCCAAACAAACTCCACCAGTTGAGCATTAAATTCCCATTCCCTACCCCTACCACGGCTTCTAGTAACCTGTATTCTAGTTTCTGGCTCTCTAGATTTGCTTATTCTAATTATTATCAGTGAGATCATACAATATTTGTTCTTTTTTGTTGTTGTTTGTTTGTTTGTTTTTTACATGGGCAGGCACCGGAAATCGAACCCGGGTCCTCGGGCATGGCAGGCAAGCACTTACCTGCTGAGCCACCGTGGCCCGCCCTGTCCTTTTTTTTTGTGTGTCTGGTTTAATTCACTCAACATGAAGTTTTTTTAAGGTTCATCAGTGTTTTGTCAAATGTATCAGGTCTTCATTCTTTTTCACAGCTGAATGATAATCTATTTTATATACATATAGACATTTTATTGATTATTCATTAGATGCACTACTTTCTAGTAACATTTTCTAGTAACAGTTGTGAATAATGCCAATATGAAATTGGTGTGCAAATATCTGTTTGAGTCCTTGCTTTCAATTTTTTTGAGTATATACCTAGGAGTGAGACTGTCAGATCACATGGTAGTTCTATACCTAACTTTCTGAGGAACCACCAAACCAGCTGCACCATTTTACCTTCCCACCAGTAGGAATGAGTGTTCCTATTTCTCCACATCCTCTCCAACACTTGGTTTCCATTTTTTAACAGTAGCCTTTCTAGTGGGTATGAAATGGTATCTCACTGTGATTTTGATTTGCATTCCTGTAGTGTCTAATAAAGTTCATTATCTTTTAATGTGCTTATTGGCTATTTGTATATCCTTTGGAGAAATGTCTGTTTAAGTCTTTTGTCCCCCCCCCCTTTTTTTTTCTTTTTTGCACGGGCAAGTGAGAACTCTGCCTGCCGCGCCATGGTGGCCCGCCCTGCCCATTTTTAAATTGGTTGGTTTGTTGTTGAGTTGTAGGATTTTATATATATATATATACTATCAAATCCTTACCAGATGTCTTCCAAATATTTTTTCCATTGTATAGATTATCATTTCACTTTTGTGATAACATCCTTTGATGCACAAAAATTTTTTATTTTGGTAAGGTCATATTTGTCTTTTTTTCTTTTGTTGGCTTGTGCTTTAGATATAAACTCTAAGAAACTCTTGCCCAACATAGTGTCTTGAAGATGCATCCGTGTATTTTCTGCTAGGAATTTGGTAGTCCTAGTTGAATTTTGTATATGGTGTGAAGTAGGAGTCCATCTTCATTCTTTTGTATATAGACGTCCAGTTTGCCAAATAGTATTTGTTGAAGAGATTATTTTTCCCGTTGAGTGGAGTTGACACCCTTTTCAAAAATCAGTTGGGGATGGGCCATGGTGGCTCAGCAGGCAGGGTTCTCGCCTGCCATGCCGGAGACCCTGCTTTGATCCCTGGTGCCTGCCCAAGCAAAAAAAAAAATCAGTTGGCCATAAATGTGAGGGTTGATTTCTGAACTCAATTCAATTCCATTGTTCTATCAGTCTGTCCTTGTGCCAGAACTATGCTGTTTTGATTACTGTGCTTTGTGATAAATGTTAAGATCAGGAAGTGTGAGTCCTCCAACATCTCTTTCATGATGACTTTCCCTTTTAGGGACTCTTTCACCCTCTGTATAAATTTGATGATTGGATTTTCCATTTCTGCAATGTAGGCTATAGGAATTTTTATTGGGATTGCATTGAATCTGTAAATCAATTAGAGTAGAATTGACACCTTAACAATATTTAATCTTCCAATCCATGAACACAGAATGCCCTTTCATTTATTTAGGTTTTCTTTGGTTTCTTTCAGCAATGTTTTGTAGTTTACCATGTATAAATCCTTTACATCTTTCGTCAAATATATTCCTAGATATTTTATTCTTTTAGTTGCTAAAAGATTGGTTGTAAAGATTAGACAATCCAGGAGGAAATGATACAGATTTTAAGATTTCTAGAAAGCAAGAGAGATGATAGAAAAGCAGATTCCTAAAAAAGTGGAATCCAGGACCTGTTCACTGTTTACACTGGTGATGCTGATCATTCTTTCAACTGTAATTTGGGTCAAAAGCTGCGAATCCAGGGCGGGCCACAGTGGCACAGCAGATAGAGTTCTCGCCTGCCATGCTGGAGACACGGGTTCGATTCCTGGTGCCTACCCATGCCAAAGACAAAACAAAACAAAAGCTGCGAATCCAACCAAGGAAATCTCTGTTCTTCCTGACAACCAGAAAGGTGGAATGATTGGTAGAGATAAAGGGAAGAACAATCCTAAATTGATGGAAAGGAATGGGTAGTAAGAAACCTTACAACAAGGACTCCTTAACTTGGAGTGTGGCAAACAGTAGAAAGTTATGAAGTGCAGTAGCCAGTAATAGAAAATGGGAACATGAGATACATTCTACTGGACAATACTAGTAGTCCATATATAAACTGACAGTGATTGAAATAAAGTTCTCTAGCAATGTAGTTGGAAAGAAGATAGAATAGGATGAGACTCAATCACTAGTACCCACACAAAAACCCAGCTGAGGTATATTGTAAACATAGCTACTGTATTGGTTGCCTAGGGCTGCCATAACTAAGTATCACACACTGGGCAGTTTTAAACAGTAGAAATTTAATGTCTCATAGTTCTGGAGGCTAGAATCTAAAATCAAGGTGTCAACGGGGCCATGCTTCTGAAGTCTGCAGGGAAGAATCTGTTCCGTGTCTCCTGGCCTCTGGCCGCGGCTTCTTAGCCATCACGGTGTTCTCAGTTTTAGTTCTTTTCTCTCTCTCTGTCCAATCTCCCCTTATAAATTCATCAGTCATACTGGATTAGGTCTCCCTTGATCAAGTCTAGTCTCATTTTAATTTATCTTAAAAAAAGAGCCTGTTTCCAAATGAGGTCACATTCATCGGCCTGGGAGTTAAGACTTGAACATATTTTGGGGGTGGGGGTGGGGGTGGTGAGGGCCACAGTCCAAACCATAACTCCACCAACAAAGAAAAAAAAATGATAGAATGGTAACCTTAAAGGAAAGGCATTTGTAAGCAAGGTGTTCAAAATAAAGGATGGAAAGCAGAGTGAAATGAAAAATCATTCATAAAAGGAGATCCCTGGGTTCACTTCTAGGGCTACTGAAGTGAGGAAGAAAATTAGCTATTTCTGAACAGCAACTTTCTTGATTTATTTGAAACTACATAAAGGCAAGACATTGCCCATGGTTGTTGTAGTGTGTGTTGATGTTGTACTAGAATGACTAATTTGAATGTTGTCCCCAAATCCTGTGTGAAGCATAATTTTAGGCAAAAAATTAGAGAATAATTTTTATGATTCCTTCATAAATGAATTGTCTGTGGGACTTTGTTACAGCTAGAAAAACAAAAGCTACCATGTGAGGAAATAACACATCCATCTTTCTACTTATCTAGGCTTAAGGCAGAAGATGATTTAAAATAGGGCACAGTCACCACTTCTGGCACACTCAATAGGAAAAAAAATTTCTCTCTGAATTTGTTCTTAGCACTTACCTCCATTTGCTTTAACACAAAATAAAATCATCCAATGCCTAGAAAGAAGTTCTTGCTTAGAAATCACGATCACTAAGTGGGCTATGGAGATGATAATTCAAAACAGAGACTGATGGTAGTAATTAAATGGAAATTTTTTGAAAACATCATTTAAAATGTAAATGCCTTTGAAGAAATGTATTCAGCCCTTTGAAAGAAATTCTTTTGCAATCACTCTCCATAGAACGTGGATTGTGAAGAATTCCGGCTGAGAGAAAGCAAGCTGAAGAGGGTTTGTTTTCTCCTCTGACACTTTCCAGCAGAGATATAGCAAAATTGTCTAAATTTGAATATCTGAAATTACTAACCAATATTCTCTAGAGATCTTTGGAAAAATGTGTGATAATAGAGAGTTGCAGCTGTACTTATTACCAGTGAACTAACTCTCTCAAAAATTTTGGTCCCAACTTTGAATAGTATACTTTGAAAGCCACTGCGCTTTTTTTGTCTCTCTTCATTATTATTCATTTTTGCTTCATAACCTGTGGCAGCTTCTCCGTATTCCATCATTTTTTTTGTATGCTATATGGCGGGGTCGCATTTCATTATTTTTCCATGTGAGTGTCCCGTTACTGCAGCACCATTTGTTGGATTTGTTTGTTTGTTTGTTTTTTGGGAAGCGCGCGGGCTGGCAATCAAATCCGGGTCTCCCACATGGCAGGCAAGAATTCTACCACTGAATTGCCCTTACAAACCCCTGTTTTCCATCCTGAGAGTAGGACTTGGACAAGGGCTATAATCCTATCACAGATATTCCCCAAATCATTGAAAAAAAAATGCCTTTTAGCAACTTACTCTGTCGGTCTTAAAATGCCCATACATCCTTCCAGTCCTTACATTGAGGTTGATTTTCAGATTTTCAGCATAATCATCATCTACATAAAAAAATTTAAAGTATCTTTTAAGTGGCATTCCTGGGTGAAACTGGCAACATAGATATTTATGTTTATAAGTGTGAAGAAAGGGGATGAATAAAGGGAAAGAAAATCAACAGTTTGAAGAACTAGAAGGAATCACTAGATGGGGTTTTATAACCGTAGTAGGTGGCATGAGCTGCTTATAAGGATGGACCAGAAAGATACCTACTGAGAGTTCCTTTCAGAGAGTAGAGCTTCATAGGAATAGTTTGAGAACCAACATAGGGCTCTCATTACAGAAGAGTAGGAGTAAATGCAAAGATAGTAATAGAGGCAGCAGACAGGTCAAGCTTTTGAGGGTTGAAGAGTATATGGTTGTCACCAAGAGATAGTGATAAAATTGATAAGAACTTGCCAACACAAAGGATGGAAACTTAATGGTAAAGGATATAGAAATGGGCTGAGGCAGCTACATAAAGTAGGACATAATAAACATGTTTCCCTGTAGAGGAACTGCTTCCCAAATCCTCAAAGTTCACTAAGTCCAACTATGGGTAAAACCAGTATGAGGATTCTACCAGGCATCAGATGCTCTTATTGCCTTTCTTACTCACTTTGGCCAGATTGAAGTTACTGGTGCAAAATGCTCCCAGCACATTCACTGCAGGGCTGGGCATTGGGAAGTTCAGTTTTCCAGGAACTGCCCTTCCCAGGCCCAGCAGGCATTTTTGAAGATTAGGGAGGGCAACCCATGGGAGGAAGAGCCCAAGCTTCTGGAAGAGGAGTGGGAAGGGAAGGTACTAGGAGGTGGAAATGAATTTTAGGATCAGACACAGGAAATGAATTTTAGTGGAGGGCAAGCCTCAGTGGGAAAGAGAGCTGGAGAAGTAAGTGGGTAGTAAAGTCATTTACTAACAGTTTTGAAGAATGAGGACTTGCGGTGGAAGAAGGATGTTCTATGTAGGGAGGACAGTACGCAAAGACAGAATGGCAAGAAACAGCAGAGAGAACAAGGAGTTGCTTTTGGTGAATGTAAAGGTTCTTGGTGAGTTGTCATGAGGCACAAGGCTAGAGAGATAGCTGGAAGCACAATATTCACCATGCCTTGGGATTTAGACTTAATGCCAAAGATTGTTGGGCCAGTTAGGGAAGGGGGGGACACAATTAGATTTTTACTTCAAAAGATCACTCTGACAATAAAATAGAAGGATACTAAGAAATGGGGACAGGTGAGAGGCCAAGGGACCCATTAAAAGGGCATTGTATTCTAGGCTGTGGTCAAGGATGCCTGGTAGATTTAGAGTAGAAAAGAAAGAGTAAGGAGTTAGAGGCTTCTGATTTTGGAAACCAACTGTTTGAGAAGTGAGGAAGTGGTAAGAGTCTAGGATACTGGCTTGGATGATTGAATACAGAGTGGTGTGAAAAGAGAATGTGTGTGTGCGTGTGTGTGCTGAGGAGAAACAAGGGAAGGGGACTGGGGCATCTAACTTGTGCCTGTTGGACTTCCAAGGTGAGACAGTAGTTGGTTAGATATACAGACCTGGAGTTCGGCAGAGGAGCCTGTGTTAGAGGCATGGACTTGGGAGTCATCAATGGGTAACAGATGGTGAAGACATAAGTTTGGATGAGCACATCCAAAGAAACAGTATATGGTGAGAAGAGCAAATGACCGAGGGTGGAGGCCTGGGGAAAATCAACCATCAGTGGAGACAAATAAGTTGCAACCAAATAGCCAAGACAGAAAGAAAACCAAGAGAACTGCTGGCACAAAGGGCAAGGGAGAAATTTTAAGAAGTGATAAACAATGTCAAATCCTTAGGTCAAGCAGAAAAGGAAAGTGAAAGTTACATTGGATTGGCAGTTCGAAGGTGGCTAGCAAATTTAGAACCTGTTTAGAGGAACCATGGCAACAAAAGTCTGATTGCAAGGTAGAGACAGGGCGATAAGTGAGGGTACAAGTACAGAGAGGGATCATGGACTACACTTTCAAGTTATATGGCTCTGAAGAGAGGAAAATTCTATGATAAATAGCTAGAGGGAGATATTGGGTCCTGGTTTCTTTCTTTTAAACACATGTATGTCCCAATTAAAAAAAAAAAAAAAGAGATGATGAAGAGTGAGAGAAGAGGCCAATATCTGAAACAAAAAAACTGAATATATCAGTTGCAAAACAAGCGATAGCTGTGTTTATAATACAAAGTTTTTTTTTTTTTTAACAAAGCAAGCCACTGGTTTATACAGAGTTTTAGGAAGTATAGAATTCAGGGATTAACAGACTTTCAGAAGTTGGAGTGTTTAGGGATTGATTATGCTTCAGCCAAAAAGGTGAGTTTCCTGAATAAGGCTGTTGCTGAGCAGCTGTGCATTGGTTTGCTTTAAAAAAGGAACTTATTTATAAGTTGTGTTTACAGTTCTAAGGCTGTAAAAATGTCCAAATTAAGGCACCAACAAGAGGTTACCTTCACCCAAGAAAGGCTGATGCCATCCAGAACATCTCTGTCATCTGGGAAGGCACATGGCTGGCAACTACTGGTCCTTTGCTCCTGGGCCCATTGCTTCAGCCTTTGTTTCCTGTGGGGGTTCCTCACTTGGATTCTTCAAGGCTGGGTTTCATCTCTTGGCTTCTCGTGGCTCTCTCCAGGTTCTGGCCTGCTTAGCATATCATGGGAAGGCACATGGCAGCGTCTGCTGGGCTCTGCATTTCCAAACATCTAGGTCTTATGTTGGCTCTGTCAGCTCACTAAGCCTCTCCATGTCTCTGTCAGTTCTGAAGCAATTGTTCTTCAAGTGTCTGCATACCAGGTTTCTCCAAAATGTTTCCCCTTTTAAAGGACTCTAGTAAACTAATCAGGACCCATCTGGAATGGTTGAACTCATCTTCAACCACATGGAGATGCATCACATTTCCATGGAAACAATCCAATCAAAGTTTCCCACCCTAAACAATAGGTCCAGCCTTACAAGATTGGGTCAGGATTAAAGAATATGGCTTTTCTGGGTGGGGTACAGAACAATTTTAAACCAGCACAAGCTGCCCCTCCAAAGTATGTGGCTGATGAAACTGTAATTAGATCATCTCCCTAGAGATGTGACTTAGGGAGTCACATCTTGAGGTGATCTTAAGTCATCAAGAGTGGTTGTTAAACTGGATTAGGCGGACAAGTGTCCCCACCCATTTGGGTGGGTCTTGATTAGTTTACTGGAATCCTATAAAGGAGGAAACATTTTGGAGAAAGTGAGAGATTCAGAGAGAGCAGAGAATGCTGCAGCATCATGAAGCAGAGTCCACTAACCAGCGGCCTTTGGAGATGAAGAAGGAAAATGCCTCCCAGGGAGCTTCCTGAAATAGGAAGCCAGGAAAGAAAGCTAGCAGATGATGCCATGTTTGCCATGTGCCCTTCCAGCTGAGAGAGAAGCCCTGACTATGTTTGCCATGTGCCTTCTCACTTGAGAGAGAAACCCTGAACTTCATCGGCCTTCTTGAACCAAGGTATTGTTCTCTGGATGCCTTTGATTGGACATTTCTGTGGACTTGCTTTAATTGGGACATTTTCTTGGCCTTAGAACTGTAAACTAGCAACTTATTAAATTCCCCTTTTAAAAAGCCATTCTGTTCCTGGTATATTGCATTCTGGCAGCTAGCAAACTAGAACAGGTGGCTAGATTGAAAAGCATTCCAAGGGCTTCCTTAAATATGGTAAATCAAATGATTGCCAGATGATCCCTATCACTTTACAAATGAGTCTCCTGTTTGGTGAGAAAGCTTAAAGGATTCCTCATATAAGAGCCTAAGAGTTCATGGGAAGCCCAGCCACTATCTGGGTGGTTATAATTCTAGAGGCCAGCCAGAATGCACTGTGGGTTGGACATATTAGGAAACAGGGAGAGGTGATGTCTTCTTCTGTCATGTAAACATGCACCCTCATGATGGTGAGTTGAGTCCATTCAAAACCTCTCAATTTTCCCCAATTCTCCCATGCAGTTTAACACTTGGCATTACCTATATCACAGGTAAAGTAGAGGCAATTGCAGCCCTCATCAAAGACAAAAGAGATGCTTGGAGTCAGGGGAGGATGTGTACATTGTGGTGGATAATGCTTTCCGACATGAATGAGTCATTCAGGCTGAACTCAAGCACTTATCTTGAAGCAGTGGTGCAAGAATGGAGAAGGCGTCATGTGGGTTTATGTATTCAGAACGCTTTTTTAGAAAAGCCATCATGTGCAACAATTAGTATAAAAGTTAGCTATAAGATTTCTTATAATATAGGTGGAATAAAGATCCTAGGAAATAAGGCCAATTATTAATTTAAAATGATGAAATTCTTGGGAAGGATGTGAATAACACAGGAAGTTTTGCTTCCTACAGTGGTTAAAGTTGTCTTGAACAACCTCCTGTTAAGAATGAGAAGAAAAAGTTAGGCAAGCTATTTTAAAAATCTATTCGATGGAATCAAAAGACTTCTAAGGAAGTGAGACTGTGTGGGACAAAAGTCTGGAAGAAGAAAGAAGAGTGAGGGGCTCAGAATTTGAAGCCACTTTACCTCCTTAGGCAATTGTCAATTGTAAAAGTGAAAATAAAGGTTGAGGAGCTCAGAAAATCCTTTGAGAGTCTTACTAGAATGGAGTGATAAAATGACCATTCAGGGTCTACCAAGGATGATAGGCTCTTGTAATCCCCCAGATTTATGGTTAGGACCTGAGGAGTTAGGAGCATCTAAGAGTAAGGGTGAGCTAGAAAGAACTCATAGAACTAAAGCCCAGTTTCAAATAAATTCAATCTCTGATGGGATTAGGGTGATTGCATCTAGCCTAAATTCTGCCAGACCAGAAATAAATTCTTTCTGAAAAAATACATTAGCCAAAGTCTCACCTTATCTCTGCAATTTTTCAAAGACAATGTTAGCACTCAATAAAAAATAGCCAGGCATACAAAATGGGAACAAACTATTCTGAAAGGAGGAAAGTCAATAGAGAAAAGACCCACAGGAGATCTAGGTATTAGAGATACCTGGCATAGAGTTTAATTAACTATACATTATATGATAAGTCAGAATTTCAGCAGAGAACTGAAAGCTATGAAAAAGAATCAAATTGAAATTCCATAACTGAAAAAGCCAATAGATGAAATCAACAAATTATTAACTCAGTGAATTGGATTTAACAGTAAATTAGACATGACACAAGAGACTCAGTGAATAGAAGATAGGTCAGAAAACAATCTAGACTAAATGTCTCTCACAGAGAGACCATGAAAAAGTCTAAAGATGCAGTGAAAAGGTCTAAAATACATGTAATTGGAATCCTGGAAAAAGAGGGGAGAGAGAGAAAGGGGCAGAAGCAATACTTAAAGAGATCTCATTCAAGAATTTTCCAAACCAATGAAAAACAAGTCCCAATTTAAGAGTGCTTCACCTTCCTAAGCAGGATAAAGAAACCAAGCTTATAATACAAAGAAACCAAACTTAGGAAAATAAAAGTAAAAATTATGAAAAACAAAGACAAAAAATCTTAAAAGCAACCACATCTCCAGGTGAAAATATAAACTGGAGACAAATTAAAAACAAATAAAGAAACTATGTAAAGGTACTAGAGGGTGAGCAAAACTTTGATAGAAACCCCATGGTATTTCAAAGAACCAGAGAAGACATTTCATGGAAACTACAGCCTTTGTAAAGTGAGGGGAGAATTCCAGAGAGTGAGAGAGCCAGAGAGGAAAAGGCCTCAATTCAGAGTATATATTCTGCTCAAATCTTCACCTGACTCCCGAATCATGCATGTGCAGGGCAGGCTACAAGTAGCCCAGTAATACATAACAGAACTGAAATGAATTTTGAGTTGTCACTCGACATACAGCATTGGCAGCTTAAATCCAGGCACGTTAATCAACACTCTTTGGACAGATTAAACATAATCCAGAATTTCCACATTATAATGATCACAATATCCAGAATACAATTCAAAATTACTTAACTTATGAAGAACTAGGAAAATATAACCCAATCTCAAAGATAAGACCATCAACAAAGACTGGCCTTGAGATGATCCAGATGTTAGAATTGCAGAAAAGGATTTTAAATCACTTATTATTACTAGCTTAGTAACATGAAGGAAAACATGGTCATAACCAATAAACATATAGGAAATCCCACCAGAGGAATAGAAAATGTAAGAATACAACCAAATGGGAATTCTAAAACTAAAAACTACAGTAACTGGGTGAAAAAACATAGGGGAAATATTCTATGAGCATGAAGCTAGATCAATAAAAGTAATCCAACATTAAAAACAGAAAGAAAAAATTGGAATAAACAAACAGAAGGTTAGGGATCTATGAGACAATATCAGAAGATCTAACATGCATATAATTCAAGTTACAGAAGATAAGAATAATGAGGCAAAAGTACTAAGGGGCGAAGAACTAAAGGCCAAGTTTTCCCAAATTGGGTGAAAGATATAAATTTAAAAATTTAAGAAGCTCAGAAAACCCAAAACAAGTTAAGTATAAATAAAACCATGCCTAGAGATACCATAGTCAAACTGCTAAAGACCAATAATAAAGAAAAAAAATAAAAAAGCATCTAGGGTGGAAAAAAACAATCTATTATATACAAAGGAGCAACAATTTGAATTATCACTGAATTCTCATAAAAAACAGCAAAGGTCAGAAGACATTGGATCAACACTTTCAAAGTCCTAAAATTAATAATTAAAACTAAATCATCAACCCAGAATTTCTGTATTCAGTGAAAATACACTTCAAGAATAAAGGTGAACTAATGGCTGAAAAGTCAATAGAATATGTTCCCAGTACTCTTGTGCTATAAGAAGTTAAAGGAAATTCTCTGGGCTGAAGAGAGGTCATACCAGACATAAACAAAAAAAAGAATGTATCTCAAGTTAGTAGAGGGAAGTAATGGTGTAATGGGAATATAAAAGGAGATAAAAATGAGCAGAGAACAAATGATACAAGTAGAATACAAACAGTAATATGGTAGATTTAAACCCAATTATATCAATAATTACATTAATTGCAGAAGGATTAAATTCTCCATTTGAAGGAACAATAAAAAAAAAAGTCTCCTAACCATATGATGCCTACAAAAGAAAAACTTTAAAACCAAAATATTGAAGTAAAAATATAGATAAAGATAGGTTATAGCAAACATTAAAGAAAAGACTTATACAGCTATTCTAATTCCAAATAGATTTTAAGGCAAATGGCATTACTAAAGTTAAGGAGGGATGTTTCAAATGGTAAAACGTTCAATCCCTCAAGAAAATAAAACATTATAAATTTGTGCGCACCTATTAACATGGCCTCCAAATATAAGAAGTGAAAAGTGTAAAGTCCACAAATACAGTTATCTTTTCATATTTCCCCTCCTTTATTCTTTAAAACTTTTTAAAATCAGAGAACTTTTAGGATTACGGAAAAATCATGTAAAATATACAGTGTTCCCATATCCTCTCCTATTGTTGACACTGCCTCATTGTGGTACCTTTGTTACAGTTAATGAAAGAATATCAATATTGTACCATTAATTATAGTCCATAGTTTACATTAGGTATATTTTCCCCTTTTATCACCTTAGTATAGTGTGGTGTATTTGTTGTAATTCATGAAAGAACATTTTTTATATTTGTATTATTAGCCATAGTCCATCATTTACAATAAGGTTCACTGTGTTATACAGTCTTATGTTGTATCTTTTAGTTTTTAGTCTAGTTACATATATACAACCTAAAATTTCCTCTTTTAACCACATTCACATTTATGATTCAGAGCTGTCAATTACATTTACGATAATGTGCTTCTATCACCACAATCCAATTCCAAACCTTTACAATAAATCTAAATAGAAATTCTGAACAAATTGAGCATTGAATCCCCATTCTCTACTCCCACTCCAGACCCTGGCAACCTATATTCTACATTTTAACTCTGTGCGTTTGTGTATTCTAATTATTCCATATCAGTGATATCAAGCAATATTTGTCCTCTTGGATCTGGCTTATCTCATTGAGTTCAAGGTTCATCCATGCTGTCCATGCATCAGGACGTCACTCCTTCTGGTAGATGAGTAATATGCCATTGTATGACTATACCACATTTTGTTTATCCATTCACCAGTTGATGGACACTTGGGTTGCTTCTCTCTTTTGACAATTGTGAATGATGCTGCTGTGACCATCAGTGGGCAAATATCTGTTCAAGTCCCTGCTTTAAATCCTTTTGGGTCCCCTAGAAGTGGGCTTGCCAGATCATATGGTAATTCAATACTTAGATTTCTGAGGAACTGCCACAATAGCTTCCACAGTGGCTGCACCATTTTATATTCCCACCAGAAATGAATGTGTTCCTATTTCTCTACACCCTCTCCAACATTTACACTTTTTTGTTTTTATAATAGTAACATTTTAGTGGGTGTGAAATGATGTCTCACTATGGTTTTGATTTACATTTCCCCAATAGCTAGTGATGTGTAGAGCATTTTTTCATGTGTTTTTTAGCCAATTGTATATACTCTGGAGAAATATCTATTCAAGTCCTTTGCCGATTTATAAATTGGTGCTGTCTTTTTATTGTTGAGTTGTGGGATTTCTTTATATATTCTGGATATTAAACCCTTATTCAGTAAATGGTTTCCAAATATTTTCTCACATTGAGTAGGTTGTCTTTTCATATTCATGATAAAGTACTTTGACACGCAAATGTGTTTAATTTTGATGAGGCCCTATTTATCTATTTTTTTCTCTTATTACTTGTGTTTTGGGTGTAAAGTCTAAGGAACCAATGCCTAATACTAGATCCTGAGGATGTTTCCCTACATTTTATTCCAGGAGTAATATAGCTCAGGTTCTTATATTTAGTCTTTGATCTGGTTTGAGTTAATTTTTATACATAGTGTGAGATATTTTATACATATGCTCATTCTTCTGCATATGGATATCTAGTTCTTGTACCTTTGTTAAAGAGACAATTAATTCCCAATTGAGGGGACTTTGTAGGCTTATCAAAAATCAATTAGCCATGGATGTAAGAGTCTATTTCTGAACTCTGAATTCAGTTCTATTTGTCAATTTATCTATCCTTGTGCCAGTACCATGCTATTTTGACCACTGTAGCTTTGCAATATGCTTTAAAGTCAGCAAGTATGACTCCTCCACCTTAATTATTCTTTTACAGATGTTTTTGGGTATCTGGGGCCCCTTTCCCTCCCAAATGAATTTGATAATTGGCTTTTCCATTTCTCCAAGTAGGCTGCTGGAATTTTGATTGGGAGTTTGTTGAATCTGTAAATTATTTGGGGTAGGTTTGATATTTTAATGATATTTAGTCTTCTAATCCATGAGCATGGATTATCCTTCCATTTATTTAGGTCTTCTTTGATTTCTTTTGGCAACTATTGTGGTTTTTCTGTGTGCAAGTCCTTCACATCCATGGTTAAACTTATTCCTAGATATTTTATTCTTTTAGTTGCTATTGTAAATAGAATTTTTTCTTGAGTACCTCCTCAGATTGCTCATACTAGTGTACAGAAATATTACTGATTTTTGCAAATTGACCTTGTATCCCTCTACTTTGCCGAACTTGCTTATTAGCTCTAGTAGTTTTATTGTAGATTCATCAAAACTTTCTAAATATAGGATCATGTTATCTGCAAATAGTGAAAATTTTACTTATTCCTTTCCAATTTGGATATGTTTTATTTCCTTTTCTTGCCTAACTTCTCTGGCTTAAACATCCAGTACAATCTTTTTTTCAAAAAAAATACTTTGACAAATTGTCACAACATACAGTTGTCCACAATATCATCACATAGTTGTATTATATTCATCACCATGATCGTTTTAGAAGATTTGCATCACTCCAGAAAAAGAAATAAAAAGAAAAAAGAAAAAACTCATACATACCATGCACCTTGCCCCTCCCTCACATGAACCACTGGTATTTCCATGTACCCAATTTATTTTTTTACCCCTATCCCCCCATTATTTATTTATTTTTTATCCATAATTTTTTACTCATCTGTCCATACCCTGGATAAAAAGAGCATCAGACACAGGGTCTTCATAATCACACAGTTACATTGTAAAAGTTATATCTTTATACAATCATCTTCAAGAATCAAGGCTACTGGAACACAGCTCAATAGTTTCACGTACTTCCATCTACCCACTCCAGTATACCATAAACTATAATGGGATGTCTGTATAATGCATAAGAATAACCTCCAGGATAACCTCCCAACTCTGTTCGAAATCTCTCAGACCCTGAAACTTTATTTTGTCTCATTTCTCTCTTCCTTCTTTTGGTCCAGAAGGCTTTATCAATCCTATGATCCCAGGTTCCAGGAGTTTTACTCACATTTCAGGGAGATTCGCACTCCTGGGAGTCATGTCACATGTAGGGAGGGAGGGCAGTGAGTTCACCTGCCGAATTGGTTTAGAGAGAGAAGCCACATCTGAGCAACAGAAGAGGTTTTCTGGGGGTAATTCTTAGGCATAATTTTAAGCAGGCTTAGCCTGTCCTTTGCAGGAATAAGTTTCATAGGGGCTAACCCCAAGATTGAGAGCTCAGCCTATTGATTTGATTGTCCTGCCTGCTTGTGAGAATATCAGAAATTCTGCTGATATTTCTTCCTCTCTCCCCAGTTCCTGAAGGGGACATTGCAAATACTTTATTCGCTACCTAAATTACTCTGGGATATAATGGGGCATCACACCAACCTAAACAAACCAAAAAGATCTCTCACCCTATTCAAGATTCCATGTACTTATGGTGTTCAACTAAACTGACTATAAAGTTAAATTAGGTAATTTGCTACCCAAAATATAAATTTTGCACCAACTAAACATCTCTTCCTTTAGTCTCACACAGAAGTTGAAGTTTTAAAATATAGATGATATCATCCTATACCCTGTACTCTGCTCTAGCCCACTCCTACCCAGATCAGCTTCATTCATATATTTAGTAGAAGTCTGATCCCTTTTTCAACTTTTTAAACAGTGCTTATATGGAGTAATGCTGACTTTCATAGCTTCAGAGTTCTAACTCTGTGTCTGAGGTGTCACATAAATACCTGAAGTTTCTGGGAATGACCAGGTAATATACAAACAGCTTGGTGTCTCATAATTTAGAAATAACAGTTATAACTCCAGAATAGATGTGACTGCTGAAAGAGCTTACAATAATCTAGGACCCTATACTGGTTTGAAAGGATGTACGTCCCCTAGAAAAGCCATGTTTTAATCTAAATCCTATTTCATAAAGGCAGAATAATCCCTATTCAATATTGTATGTTTGAAACTGTAATCAGATCACGTCCCTAGAGATGTGATTTAATCAAAAGTGGTTGTTAAGCTGAATTAGGGTGACGGCATGTCTCCACCCATTTGGGTGGGTCTTGATAAGTTTCTGGAGTCCTATAAAAGAGAAAACATTTTGGAGAATGAAAGAGATTCAGAGACAGCAGAGCAGACCGACATAGCCACAAGAAGCACAGTTCACCCGCCAGCGACCTTTGGAGATGAAGAAGGAAAATGCCTCCCAGGGAGCTTCATGAAACAGGAAGCCAGGAGAAGAAGCTGGCAGATGATGCCATGTTCGCCATGTGCCCTTCCAGATGAGAGAGGAACCCTGACTCTGTTCACCATGTGCCTTTTCAGAAGAGAGATAAACTCTGACTGTGTTCGCCATGTACCTTCCACTTAAGAGAGAAACCCTGAACTTCACTGGCCTTCTTGAACCAAGGTATCTTTCCATGGATGCCTTAGATTGGGCATTTCTATAGGCTTGCTTTAGTTGGGACATTTTCTCAGCCTTAGAACTGTAAAAAGCAACTTATTAAATTCCCCTTTTTAAAAGTCATTCTGTTTCTGGTATATTGCATTCTGGCAGCTAGTAAACTGGAACAGACCCTTTACAATAGGTCCCAACCTGATAACCCATGCTCTCAACTTCAGTTCACCAAATTTTTATATTACAGTTGGTCCATGAGTGAGGCATGTCTTTTTGTTTCTGACATTTTATTCAACATACTGTCCTTAAATTTCATTCACCTAGTTGCATGCCTCACAATTTCATTCCTTCTTGCAGCCTCTCAATAATCCATTGTATGTATACACCACAGTTCCCCCTTCTATTTCTCAGTCTTTGTACTCTTTGGCCAACTCCATCCATTGTGAACCATGAACACTGGCACCATAAGCACCAGTGTGCAAATGTGCATTTGTGTCCCCACACTCAGTTTCTCCAGGCATATATTGAACAACAGGGTTTCAGGATCATGTGGCAACCCCACCTTTAGCCTCCTGTGGAACCACCACAGTGCCCTCCAAGGGGCTGCCTCTCTCAGTTTTCTATCGACAATGAATAGGTTCATCTCTTTCTCCACAATCTTCTCTGGCACTTGTTTCTCTCTGCTCATTTTTAAAGTTTTATTTGCACATCATACAATTCAACCTAAATAAATAGACATGCCTTTCCCACCATAATCTATATAAAGACATTTTCTTTTCTTCCACAAAGAACTCATACAACTTCCCCATGCTCCCAGCCTATTGACATTTAGTTTTGGCATAATGTCTTTGTTACATTCAATGGAAGCATATTACAATGTTACTATTGACCACAGACCCTAGCTTGCATTGATTGTACTTCTTCCTGTATACCATCCGTTTTCAACCCCTTGCAATGTTGACATTCGTTTGGACTCCTTCCTGCAAATATGCTTTTTTCATTTGTACATTTAATTACCATCATTGTACACTCTAGGCATTTCTAAGTTATACTGTCTTCGTCTTTATCCTCTATCTTTCCTGGTTTCATACCTGCCCAGCTCCCAGCCCTTCTCCCTCAATCGAACTCACATTTAGCTTCATTCAATGTACGTATTTTTTTTTTTTTTACATGGGCAGGCACCAGGAAATGAACCTGGGTCCTCGGGCATAGCAGGCAAGCATTCTTACCTGCTGAGCCACCGTGGCCCTCAATGTACTTATTTTATTGTGCTACAATCAGATAGTATTGTGTTATCCATTTCTAAATTTTTGCAATCAGTCCTCTTCAACAATCTGTATTCCTTCAGTACCAAATGCCAAATCTCTAGTCTATTTCTGTCTTCTGATAACCTGTGCTCTTAACTTCAACTCTCAAAGTTCATTCATTAATGTTAGATCAGATTAGTGAGACCATATAGTATTTGTCCTTTTGTTTGTGGCTAATTTCACTCAGCATAATGTCCTCAAGTTCCATCCAGGTTGTTACATGCTTCATGACTTTATTCTGTCTTAAAAGTTGTGTAATATTCCATTGAATGTGTATACTACAGCTTGTTTAGCCACTCATCCATTGATGGGCATTTGGGCCATTTCCATCTCTTGGCAATTGTAAATAACGCTGCTATAGACATTGGTGTGCAATGTGTGCTTGTATCCTTGCCTTCAGTTCCTCTGAATATATACTTAGAAATGGAATTGTTGGATCATATGGCAATTCTATACTCAGCTTCTTGAAGAACCACCAAACTACATCCCAGAGTGTACCATTTTACATTCCCATCAACAGTGGAAAATTGTGCCTCTTACTCCACATCCTTTCTAGCACTTGTTGTTTTCTGATCATGGCGATTCTTGTGGGTGTCAGATGATATCTCATTGTGGTTTTGATTTGCATTTCCCTAATAGCCAGTGAAGTTGAGCATCTTTTCTTGTGCCTTTTAGTTGTTTGTATCTCCTCTTCTGAGCAGTGTGTGTTCATGTTGTTTGCAATTTTCTAATTGGGTTGTTTGTCTTTTTTGTTGTTGAGTTGAAGAATCTCTTTATATATTCTGGATACTAAACCCTTATCTGATATGTAGTTTCCAAATACTGTCTCCCATTGCATAGGCTGCCTTTTCACTTTTATGACCAAGTTCTTTGATGCACACAAGTGTTTAATTTTGAGGAGAACATTTCTCTATTTCTTTTTTCAGTGCTCATGCTTTGGGTGCAAGGTCTAGGAAACTGCCTCCTATTGCAAGATATTTCCCATATAACTTCTAAAAGTTTTATGGTCTTAGCTCCAACATCTAGGTCTTTGATACATTTGAGTTACTTTTTGTATAGGGTGTGAGATATGGGTCCTCTTTCATTCTTTTGCATATGGTTATCCAGTTCTCCAAACACAATTTATTGAAGAGGCTTCTCTGTCCCAGGTGGTTTGGCTTGACTGCCTTATCAATGCTCAGCTGTCCAGAGATGAGAGGTCTCTTTCTGAACATTCAGTTCAATTCCACTGTCAGTAAATCTATCTTTATGCCAGTATATCTATCTTTACACCAGTACCATGCTGTTTTGACCACTGTACCTGAGTAATATGCTTTAAAGTCAGGTAGTGTGAGACCTTCCACTTCATTTTTATTTCTCAAGATATTTTTAGCTATTCAGGGCACCTTGCCCTTTCAAATAAATTTTGTTATTGTTTTTTTTTGCTTCTGCAAAGTAATTTCTTTGAATTTGGCACTGCATTGATTCTATAAGTCAATTTGGGTAGAATTGACATTTAACTCTATCTAGTCTTTCAATCTATGAGTATGATATACCCTTTCATTTATTTAGGTGTTCCATGATTTCTTTTAGGAATTTTTCTGTGTATAGGTCTTTTGTATTTTTAGTTAAATTTATTCCTAAATATTTTATTCTTTTGGTTGCTATTGTAAGTGGATTTTTTCTTGATTTCTTCCTCAGATTGCTTATCACTAGTGTCTAGAAACACTACTGATTTTGCGGCATTGATCTTGTACCCTGCCACTTTGCTGTACTCATTTATTAGCTTTACTATAGATTTTTTTTGGATTTTCAACATATAGGATCTTGTTACCTGCAAACAGTGAGAGTTTTACTTCCTACTTTCCAATTTAGATGCCTTTTCTTTCTTTGTCTTGTCTTAATTGCTCTGGCTAGACCTTTAAGCACAATGTTGAATAACAGTGGTGACAGTATGCATCCTTGTCTTGTTCCAGATCTTAGAGGAAAAGCTTTCATCTTTCACCACTGAGCATGATACTAACTTTGGTTTTTCAAATATGCTCTTTATCATGTTGGAGAGTTTCCTTCTATTCCTAGTTTTCTCAGTGTTTTTATTAAGAAAGGATGCTGAATTTTGCCAAATGCCTTCCCTACATCGATTCAGATGATCATGTGTCTTTCCCCATTCATTTTGTATTATATTAATTGATTTTCTTATGTTGAACCACCCTTGCATATTTGGGACAAAATCTACTTGTTCATAGTTTATAATTCTTTTAATTGCTGTTGGATTCAATCCTCAATATTTTGTTGAGGATTTTGCATCTATATTCATAAGAGAAATTAGTCTGTAATTTTCTTTTCTTGTAGTATCGTTATCTGGCTTTGGTATTAGGGTGATGCTGGCTTCATAGAATAAGTTAGATAGTGTTTCTTCCTCTTCAATTTTTTGGAAGAGTTTGAGCAGGATTGCTAGTAATTCTTGAAATGATTTTATAGTATTCACCTGTGAAGGCATTTGATCCTGGGTTTTTCTTTCTTTGCAGGTTTGTGTTGACTGATTCTATCTCTGTTTTTAATTGGCTTTTTGAGGTCTTCTATTTCTTCTACAGACAGCGTAGGTTGATCATGTGTTTCTACGAATTTGCCCATTTCTTCTAGATGTCTAATTTGTTGGCATGCACAGTTGTTCCTAGTATTCTCTAAAGACCATTTTTATTTCTGTGGGGTCATTTGTAATGTTTCCCTCTCATTTATGATTTTCTTTCTTTCTTTCTTTTTTTTCTTTGTCACTCTAGCTAAGGGTTTGCAATTTTATTGATCATTTCAAAAATCAAATTTTGGTTTTGTTAATACTCACTGTTGTTTTTATTCTCAATCTCATTTGTTTCTGCTTCTGTTATTTCTTTATGTCTGCTTACTTTGGGTTTAGTTTGTAGTTCTTTTTATAGTTCTTTTAGTATGTAGTTAGGTTTTTTATTTTCGCTTTCTCTTTTTTTCTTTTTAATGCATTCAGGGCTGTAAATTTTCCTCTCAGTGCTGCCTTTGTTGCACCCCATATGTTTTTTGATATGTTGTATCCTCATTTTCATTTGTCTTAATAGCTTTACTGAATTTCCTTGCAATTTTCTGTTTGACCTACTGATTTTTTAAGAGTGTGTTATTTAATTTTCTTATACTTATGAATTTTCCAGTTCTCTACCTGTTGTTGAGTTCCAGCTTCATTCCATTATGATCAGAGAAAGTGCTTTGTATAATTTAAATCTTTCTAAATTTATTGATACTTGTTTTATGGCCTAATATGTAATCTATCCTGGACAACGACCCATGAGCACCTGAGAAGAATATATATCCTGTAGTTTTGGGGTGAAATATTCTTTATATATATGTTAGGTCTAGTGCATATATCATGTTATTCAAGTTCTCTGTTTCTTTATTCATCTTCTGTCTAGATTTTCTATCTATTGGGAATGGTTTAGTGAAGTGTCCAGCTATTATATTGCAGAGGTGTCTATGTACCATGGTTAGGTGTATAAATATTTGTGATTGTTATTTTTTCTTTTGTGGTGTGCCCATTTTGTTAATATATAGTGACCACTTTTGTCTCTTAGGACAACTTTTAAATTAAAGTCTATTTTGTCCAGTATTAGTGTAGCTACTCCAGCTCTTCTTTTAGTTACAAAAAATCTTATTTGCATGGGTTATCTTTTTCCATCCTTTCACCTTCAACCTATTTGTGCCTTTGGATCTAAGGTGAGTCTCCTTTAAACAACATGTATTTGTACTGTACTTTTTAAATCTGTTTTGCCAATCTGTATCTTTTGATTGGGGAGTGTAATCCATTAACTATTCAGTGGTATTTCTTTAAAGGCAGTACTTACTTCAGGCATTTTGTCCAGCATGGCAGGTGATAATTCTGTCACTGAGCCACCATCACACCACCCTGTCTTTTGATTTTTATATATCATAATTTTATGTCTCTCTTTTTCTTTATAATAGTCTTCTTTTCGGTATAGTTGACATTTTGATGTATCTGACTGATACCTTTCTCATTTCTACTTCTGTGTAATTAAAAAACAACAACAACAACTTTCTTTTTGGTCACCCTGGGGTTTATATTACTGTGCCAATTGGAAAGTATTATGTACTCCAGAAAGTACATAAGGAATGTATTTGGGCTCTGTTGCTTTCAGGAGGCAGCTGTTTCTTTTAATCCTGATTCTATACTGTAGGTTGGAAATTTTTTATTAGATTATTTCCATGGAGATGTAACACATCCAGTTGTGGGTATGACCTTTAATTAGATGGGAATGTGATTCTACCCATTCCAGGTGAGTCTTGATTAGATTACTGGAATCCTTAAAAGAAACATTTTAGAGAGTGTCAGAAATGACAGAAATGCCTGAAATGACAGAGCTGAAAGAAACTTCAGAGCGGAGCTGACAGGCAGAGAACAGAGACACAGATGCGTGGAGCCCCGCAAACATTGCCATGCAATGCTAAACAAGCCAGAACATGGGGAGATCCCAGGGAAGCCAAGAGATGAAAATCAGCCCTGGAGAAGTAAAGTGAGGAGTCTCCACAGGAACAGAGGCTGAAAGCAATGGAGCTCAGATACAAGGGACCAGCAGATTCCATCCACGTGACTTCCCAGCTGACAGAGTTGGTCCTGGCTCATCAGCCTTTCTTAATGAAGGTAACCGCTTATTGGTGCCTTAATTTGGACACTTCACTTCCTTAGAACTGTAAACTTGTAACTTATTAAATTCCCCTTTAAAAAAGCCACTTCAGCTCTGTTATATCACATTCCAGCAGTTTGCAAAAAACACAAATTTTGGAATCAGAGAAGTGGGATGCTCCTGTGGTTTGCAAATACCAAGGGGAAATTCTGGTGGAGTTGTGAAGATTTGATAGAGAAGGCCTGAACTGCTTTGAAGAGACATTCATTAGAAATATGGACTCTAGAGATACCTCTGATGAGACTTTAGATGGAAATGATGAATATACCATTCCAAACTAGAAAGAAGACATTCTTTGTGGATGGAAGGCAGAATTTCAGAATGATGAACTTGGATATTTAGCAAAAAAAAAAATTCCTAACTAAATGTGGAAAATGCAGTCTGGCTGCTCCTTGAAGCTTACAGTAAAATGTGAGAGGAAAGAGATAAGTTGAGAACTGACCTCTTGGGTACAAAGAAAATAGAAATTGCTACTTCTGGGCTTCCAGATAGTGAGACCCCAGTGAATAGGGCCCTACATGAGGATTTATCCAAGTATGGAAGTAGTCAGCCATTATAGGACGAGTGAGGATTTGAGACAGTGTTATCCAGAAAGGATTTATGGAAAGTCCTATTATCTGATGGGTATGATCCCAGTGTATGGCATAGAAAGCCAACAAGAGTGTTGTGGAATCTGTGTAAACAGAACCACTGCCAGTCTGCGCTAAAGAGGACAGAAAAGGGACAACGTGAAGGAAAAGTGGACCATGGAGGCTGAGTGAACTTGGAGCCAGGAAACCTCAGGCCGGCAGCGCAGACTGACCCATACACGTGGAGAGGCTGAGTTTGCCCAGAAGCAGAGAGTAGCCTGCTTCATCGTTCAGAGAGTTGCGCTACCTCAAGCTTTGGAAAGGGTGAAGTGCATAAACTGGGGGTTGGGGAGAGTCTGGCTGCCACCCCATTGTTCTGGAGAGGTTGAGAGTGTGCCCCGGAGTTGGCAGAGAATATGGGTGCAGCCCTAAGCCTTGGAGAGGGTGGAGCCAAGGAAAAGGTGGTCTTCTCAATGTTGCCCAAGGTTGCAACCACCCCAGTGTTTGGAGATAGCAAAGCTGCTGTGTATGCCCTTGGAAAGGGTGGGGCTGCTGCTGTTTAAAGCCCCAAAGGTAAATGACTCTCAAACTTTGAAATCTAATGGCATTTACCCTGCAGGTTTTCAGAACTGTATGGGTCCAGTGATCCCTGTTGACCTTTTGATTTCTCCCTGTGGAAATAGAAACATGTATTCTATGACTGTCCCTCCTTTGTGTGTTGGCAGCAAATAACTTGTTCTAAGTTTTACAGGTCCAGAGCAGAGGAGAATTTTTGCATTAGAACAGGTCATGCCTGTAACAGACTTGATGAGATTTTATATTTGTTTTAACTTTGTATTTTATTTGTAGTCTTACTGAAATGTTCAAGGCTTTGTGATATTGTGATGGAGTGAATTTTATGTTGTAAATGGAAGAGTCTTGTCTTTTTAGGGGTACAGAGGGTGGAATGTGCTGGTTTGAAAGTATTATGTACCCCAGGAAAAGCTTGAGTCAATCTTGTGGAGGCAGCTGTTTCTTTTAATCCTGATTCAATACTGTAGGTTGGAAACTTTAAATTAAATTGTCTCCATGGAGATGTGACACACCCAATTGTAGGTGTGACCTTTATATTTAATTAAAGAATGTGACTCCATCCATTCCAGGTGGGTCTTGATTAGATTACTGGAATCCTATAGAAGAGGAAACATTTTGGAGAGAGTCAGAAACAACAGAAATGACAGAGCCAAAAGAAACTTCAGAGCAGAGCTGACAGGCAGAGAACAGAGACATGGATGTTTGGAGATGCTTAGAGCCCAGCAGATATTGCCATGAGATGTTAATTAAAGCAGAACATGGAGAGAGCCAAGAGAAGCCAAGAGATGAATGCCAGCTCTGGAGAAGCAAAATGAGGAGCCCTGACAGGAGCAGAGGCTGAAAGCACAAAGCCCAGGAACAGGAGACCATCAGATGCCAGTCACGTGACTACCCAGCTGACAGAGGTGTACCTGATCTATTGGCCTTCCTTAAATGAAGATATCTTTCCCTGGATGCCTTAGTTTGGACAATTTTATAGGCTTAGAACTGTAAATTTATAATTTTTATAATTCCTCCTCTTAAAAGCCATTCCAGTTCTGGCATATCACATTCTAGCAACTTGCAAACTGACACAATTATACAAACTATATCTATAATCTACCAGTTTGAAAATATACCAATTTAGCTTCATACATCTTCTCTGCTCCCATATACCTCTAATTCCCCCTTTCTGTTGTTTTTGTCCCCCATTACCACTTTGTATTTTGCATGTCCATTATTGGGAAATATGCCTTTTTCTTTTTTTTTTTTTTTTAAAGGAAAGACAGAGAGAAGGAAGGAAGGATAGAAGGAAGGAAGGAAGGAAGAAAGGGAAACATTTTTAAACATTTTCTTGTTTTATTGTATTCTGTTTCTCCGTTTTTGTTACATGGGCTGGGGCCGGGAATCGAACCGAGGTCCTCCGGCATAGCAGGCAAGCACTTTGCCCGCTGAGCCACCGCGGCCCGCCAATATGCCTTTTTCTTGTTCAATTGTTTTCTGACTGAGAGGAATGGAAGAGTAGATTGTATATTGAGGATACTGTACTATTTTGTTTTACATTTACCCCTTCAGTTTGTTACCCTTACTGAAGATCTTCATTTCTTCATACTATTTCAAGCCCTCCCTCCTGCCTTTTCCCTTCAACCTGAAGATTATACCTTTAGTACTTCTTTTAGGGGAAATCTTTTGTTAACCAACTCTCAGGTTCTGTTTATCTGTGAATATTTGAAATCTCTCTCATTTTTTGAAGGACAGTTTTGCCAGATATAGAATTTGGGGCTGCCAGTTTTTCAATTCTAGCCCCTTAAGTACATCATAGCACTGCCTTCTTACCTCCATGGTTTCTGAAGAGAAGCCAGCACTTAATCTTACTGAAGATCCCTTGTATGTGATGCATCTATTATCCTCATTTTTTCAGAATTCTCTCTCTAACTTTGACCCTTTATATTCTGATTTGTATGTGTCCTGGAGTAAGACTATTAGAATTTATTCTTGGATATGTATATTTATGTCTTTCATAAGAGTTGGGGACTTCTTGGCCATTATATCCTCAAATATTCTTTCTGTCCCTTTTCCTTTTTCTCCTTCTGGGACACCTATGATGTGTAAGTTTGTGTGCTTTGTGCTGTCACTCAAATGTTTGAGACACTGTTCAATTTAAAACTTCAGGGGAGACCCAGAATGTAGAACACCTAATCAAAGAAGTGAAGAAATCTCCTAAATCAAATTTTCTATTCTTTTTTCTATCTGTTCTTGTGACTGTATGACTTCGATTGTCCTTTCTTCTAGATATGCCTGTTCAAATATACTGTTGTATGACTCTAGTGTAATTTAATATCTATTATTGTGCCTTTCATCCCAATAATTTATGCATATTTTATATTACCTCTTTATGCATATTTTCCTTCATCTCCTTGAATTGATTTAGGAGATTTGTTTGAACTTCTTTGATTAATTGTTCTACATTCTGGGCCTCCTCTGAAGTTTTAATTTGTTCCTTTGAGCCATTTCTTCTGTTTCTTAGTATGGCTTGTAATTTTTTTCTGATGTAAGGTAAAACAAGGCAAGTTTTAGAAGAAGTCACTGGATCTAATACTGATCTTGAAGTTGGTAAATATTTCTTAAACAGGAATCATAAAGGGAAAACAAGATGCTTTGGAATATGTTAATATTAAGAGCACCCTTTTATCCAAAGATATTATTAAGGGAGTAAAGAGACAACTATAGAGTGAGAACAGTGAAGATAATCTCAATAAGTATAAGCAATGACAGATTTATACAAACAATATGAAGAATTCCTAGGTCAATAAGAACAAGATATATACCTCAATAAAAATGTGTACAAAAGACTCAATAGATATTTCACAAAAGAGTATATCTAAATAACCAATAAATTTTTGAAAAGGTGCTCAATTTCATTAGTTATCAGGAAAATGCAAACGAAAACTTCATGAATTACCACTACACAGACACCAGAATGGCTTAAATGAAAAGGACAGAAAATCAAAGGACATTATCAATAAAGTAGAAAGATAAACTACAGAATGGGAGAAAATATTTGCAAATTATATATCTGAAAATGTTCTAGTACCCAGAATATAAAAAGACCCCACTCTTAGAATTCAGCAGCAGAAAGACAATTCAATTACTAAATGTGCAAAGAGCTTGAATAGAAATCTCTCTAAAGAAAATATTCAGGTCAACAAACACATGAAAAGATGTTCAACATTATTAACCATTAGAGAAATTCAATTCAAAACCACAATGTGTTAACAATTCACAGCCATTAGGAAGGCTATAATGAGAAAACAACCAACCAGAAAACGTGTTGGCAAGAATGTGGAGAAATTGGAACCTTGCATGTACTGGTGAGAATATAAAAACAGTCCAGCCTCCTTGGAAAACAGTTTGTGCCTCAAAATGTTAAACAGAGTTTACCAGTTAACCCCTTATTCCAGTAATTCCACTCCTAGGCATAGAACACAAGAATAAAAAAAAAAGATACTTAAATAAATCCATGTACACACATATCCATAGCAGCACTATACACAAAAGCCAAAAGATGGAGACAACCCAAATGTCTATTAACAGATGAGTAGATAAACCAACTTTGGTAAATATATATACAATGGAATATGACTCAGCTATAAAAAGGTATGCAGTACTGATACATGCTACATCTTGGATTAACTTAAAAAACTTTACACTAAGTGAAAGAAGCCAGGTGCTAAAGGTCCCATGTGCTATGATTCAATTTATATGAAATACCCAGGTGGGAAAATCCATAGAGACAGAATCTAGATTGGTGGCTGCCTGAGGCTAAGAGGAGGGGGAAATGGGGAGAAATTGCTTAATGGGTATGGGTTTTTGTTTTGGGATGATGACAGTTTTAGAACTAGATATAAATGGTGGTGGCACAAAATTGTTAAATGTACTAAATTACACTGAATGGTTCATGTTAAAATGGTTAATTTCATATTATGTGAATTTTCACCTCCATACCAAGGATTGCAAAGGATGTAGAGCAACTGGAATTCTCATAGTTCTCACAACTACTAGTATAAATTGATACAAACATGTTGTAAAACTGTGGGGCAGGGTGCGTGGGTGATTCAGTAGTAGAAAGCTTACCTTTCATGCAGGAGACCTGGGTTTGATTTCTGGACCATGCACCCCCTGACTCTTCACCCCCCAAAAAAACCCAAAAAACTGTGGGGCAGTATCTTTTGACACTGAAAATATTTATAACATATGATCCAGCAATTTTTAATGTTTTTTAATTGTATAATATAACATAGATACAAAGCAAAGAAAGAAAAAAGTAATAGTTTTCAAAGCACACTTCAGTAAGTAGTTACAGAACAGACCCCTGAGCTTGTCATGGGCTACTATTCCACCATCTCAGATTTTTCCTTCCAGCTGTTCCAGAACACTGGAAGCTAGAAGAAATATTAATATAGTGATTCAGTAGTTTGACTCAATTGCCAAATCCCATTTTCTCTGTTATACCTCCTCCTCCTTTGATCCTTCTCCCAATCTGTAAGGAACCCTGGGCAATCAATGCCCATTCTAACTTTTTCATGTTGAGAAGGGGTGTTGACCCTAAAGGATAAGGAGATGTAATTAAATTTTTGATAATCTTGGAAAGACTGGTCCCTCTGAGTTTCAGGATTTATCAAACCTAGGAACCCTATGGGAATTATAGGTTTCAGGAAAACAAACATAGCGCTTGAAACCTTTGCAGAGTCTCAGTTTGAGCCCTAGGTGTTCTCAAGAATCAACAGGAGTAATATTGGCTGAGGTTTAGCAAACCATGGCAGTCAGCACTATCTAACTGAAGGTTGCATAAGAATAGCCTCCAGAATAGCCTCTCAACTCCATTTGATCTTTCTTGGCCACTGATGCCTTATTTTATTACAACTCTTCCTCCCCCAAGGAGTTCTTTCAAACATTTAAGGAAGAGGTAATAAAGCAATCAACAATTTGTTTTATAATGTCAGCATAACCTAAGAACTTTACAAGAAAGAATATTGTACACCAATCTCTTTTGTGAACATACCTACACAAACCCTAAAAAAAATTATCAAATTAAATCAAACAAAAATATAAAGATCATCAAACTGGATTTATTCTGGGAATGAAATTTTATTTTAATTTTTGAAAATATCAATGAAATCCACCATATTTGCAAAATAAAGGGAAAAATTATATAATGATCTCAGTAGATACATAAAGAAGATTTGATAAAATTAAGTATTAACTCATCTGAAAATACAAATTAGAACCACATTCTATCCCTAGAATGGTCAAAATAAAAATTAAAATGACTGACAATAAATGTAGGTGTATTTAATGAGGAAAGAAAGAGTGTGTTTAACAAATGGTGTTAGGAAAACTGTATATTCACACACACAAAAATGAAATTAGACCTCTACCTCATACCATATGAAAAACTAACTCAAAATGGATCAAGTACCTAAACTCTTGGAAAATAACCTCGGGACAAATCATCATGACTTGGGATTTGGCAGTGGACTCTTAGATGTGACACAAAAAACATGAGCAACAAGGGTATGCAAGGGTACTTCAGTGGTAGAATTCTCGCCTGCCATGTGGAGACCCGGGTTCGATTCCCGACCAGTGCACTCCCCACCCCTACCAAAAAAAAATCAACAAATGGTACTACAATTAGGGATAGTCACATGGAAAAGGAATGAAATGTGACCTCCACCATACAGCATACAAACAAACAAATGTGAGTAACAAAAGAAACTATAGTTAAATCTAACTTCATTAAATTAAAAACATTGGCATCATTATCAATAAAGTGAAAAGATAATCATAGAATGGGAGAAAATAATTGCTAACTATACAACAGATAAGGTTTTAAAATCCAGAATATGTACAGAACTTTTACAAAACAACAACAAAAAGATACACGACCCAATTAAAAAATGGGCAAAAGACTTAAATACACATTTTGCCAAAGAAAATATAAAATGGTCAATAAACATATGAAAAGATGTTCAACATGATTAGTTTATGGGGGAAATGCAAATCAAAAACCGAAATGAGATACCATTCACATCCATCAGGATGACTTTTATTAAATAATAATAATAATAAGTGTTAGAGAGGATGTGGAGAAGCCGGACCTGTAGTGCATTGTTTGTGGGAATATAAAATGAGGCAGCCACTGAGGAAAGCAATATGACAGTAGCTCATAAAGTTAAATGCAGAATTTCCATATGACCCAGCAGTTCCACTCCTAGGTATATACCCCAAGAAAATGAAAACAGGGTCTCAAACAGATAGTTGTGCACCAGTTTTTATAACAGCATTATACGCAATAGCCAAAAGGTGTGCATAACATAGCATCCGTCAACAAGTCAATGGATAAACAAAATATGGTTCACATAAACAATGGAATATTATGTGGCCACAAGAAAGATGAATTCCTGAGACATGCTGCAACATGGAAGAACCTTGAAAACACTATGCTTAGTGAAGTAAGCAAGACACACAAGAACAAATATTATATAATGTCACCTCTAAGAGATGACTAGAAATAGTAAATCCACAGAGACAGAAATTGGATTAGAGGTTATCAGGATATGGGGGAGGAGGAGTATGTGGAAATAGTGGCTATGGAGCATGTGTGAATAAAATTAGTTTTTCAAATGTCAATAGTGCCAAGCCCCGATCTAGGATATATCCAATATTTAGTTTATAAATAAATTGAAGAACTTGTTAAATTAAATTTGCTTAGATGATTACAGACAGGTTTAAAAACATTATTATGGGCATTAGCACATTAACTTACTTGGATTGCATTCCTTGGTTTACATTAGAAAATCACCAGCATCTCAGAATTATTGAACACAGTAATTGAACTTTATTGTGTTTAAGGAAATATTAAGGGAGCTAAAACAAATATAAGCTAGCTATGTGAACATTTGTTCTGAACATGGTTTGCTAATATAAAAAAAGACTGACAATGCCCAGATTTGGTGAGAATATGGAGCAACTGGAACTCTTAAAATGACTGCCATGAGTGTATGTGGGTACAGATTCTATGGGAAATTTCTTGGCATTATCTATCAAAGTAGAACACACAAACACATACCCCATGACCTATCACTTTCCCCCTAGATATACACTCACTAGAAATGCCTATGTAAGTGTACCAAATTGCACTGAAAAGAAAGTTCTGAGCAAACTAGCCCTACATGCAACAGCATAGATAATTCTCTGATTCTAATATCAAATGAAAGAAAACAGCCCCAAAGTAATTCATTCTGTAGGATTTCATTTATATAAGGTTCAAAAACAGGAAAAATAATTCGTGGTGCTAGAAGTCAGGACAATGGTGACCTTTGAGGAGGTGGGAGTGGGTCGTTACTGGAGAGTGCATGGGTGAGGAGGGGCGGTCTGATTCTGCTAGTGTATTCTTTCTTGTCTTAGGGCCACAGCAATGTATGTTGCTTCACTTTGGGATAATACACTGACTTGTACACTTAATATTTGTGCCTCCCCTTCTTTTTATGTTGCAGGTTCTATTTCAATAAGACTTTATTTTTAAATGATAACACAGGAAGTAGTCCATTTTATGAACTTCTAAGATCTTTGATTCATCATACAAGTAATGTGCAGATTTCTTGTTCTGTAAGGCAGCAATAGCTCATCCAGTGACCATAAGCCCTGAGATTACCCAAAATTCAGGTCAATGGGCAGAATATAGGGCTGCAGATGTGGTATATAAAGCATCCAGATAGATCCCTGGGTTCATACGATGGGACCAAAATTGGAACCACCAGGGAATTGGGGAGCAGAGAGGGAAATCTAGGAAAGTCCTTCATGGAGCAGAAGCTGCAATGAAGCCTCAGTTAACAAACACCCTGAACTTAGGAATGTTCATTTTGTAGTCATTTTGCAGTCATCTTACAGCAACTCTCAGATGTTCCTCTTCCCCTGACTGGTAGAGGGATGTGATGGTCATGTTCATGTGTCAACTTGGCTAAGTGGTGCCCGGTTGTCTGGTTGGGCAAGCACTGGCCTATCTGTTGCTGCGAAGACATTTCATGGATTTAAATTATGACCATGTTGGCTGCATCCACAGATGATTGCATCTGCAATCACCTAAGGGTAGTGTCTTCTGCAATGAGTGATGCTTAATCTAATCATGAGAAGGCTTTTAAGGAGGATTCAGAAGAGACAATCAGTCTTCTTGCTACTGCCAGCCAGCCTCTCCTGAGAGTTTGTTGAGGGCCTTCATTGGACCTGCCAGCTTGCAGCCTGCCCTACAGATCGTGGACTGTTAACATCCCCAAGGTTGCATGAGACAGTTTTATAAACTTTATATTTACAGCTATCTCCTGCTGATTCTGTTTCTCTAGAGAACCCTAGCTAATACAAGGCACCCCCAGGGATCACAGGCAATTGGGACATGAAAAGTTTGACACCAAAATAATCTTAGGTAAGTAACATCTGCTGAGTGATTACTAAGAGCCAGGCTCAATGCTAAGCTCTTGTGGGCATTAACTTCTTTAGTCCTCACAACAATGCAGGGAGGTGGATATTATGATATTGTTATTGTCCTTACACAGCTGAAAAAAGCTGAGGCATAGACTGATTAAGCAATTTCCCAAAGGACATAGATAATAAGCAAACAGCCAATATGTGAATCAAGGTGATATGGCTACAAGAGTGTCTGCTGCTAATTCCTAGCCACACAGTATCTCTAGGCTAATCAACAGTATTACAAATGCTCTTGCATGCATGCTTGGTAACAGTACAGAATACAATTTTTTATGCACTGGAAGAATGTTCTTTCTACCCAAAGAAAATATTTTTCCCCTCGGCCGGGCTGCAGTGTGTACCAGCTGTGGCCAGAAGCTCATTGGGGTGGAAAGCCTTTACTCTGGCAGCTTTGCAATAGAAAGCCCTTTTTCCTGCCTACTCAAGCAGTGACTATTTTCAGGCACTTAGGGGAGGCTTCTGACAACGTAGAAGCTTCTGATCTCAGGAAAGTAACTCTGTTTATGGAAGCAACAGACGCTCTCTCTTTGCAAAACTGTTTCTGCTCGAGACCTTGTCCAGTTTCAAACCTTAATTTCCTGGGGAGAAGTAAGAGTATAGACTGCAGGTCATTTTGTAATATCAGGCTTTTTTTGGTGGGAGCCCATTCGGTTTTGTTTTTGTCAGAGCTTCTGGGTCTTTATTTATCAGTTTATTTGAATTTGCATGGCTTTAAGCAACTGTAAGCTATGGTGTCTCGAAATGTGTGACTTGGCCAATGTGGGACTCAGCAATCCAGATTTTGACACTTTTTTTCCCCCTACCTAAGCTGTTAAGAACATTCTATGTTTCCAAAGTTTCAAATTTCTGCCTTAGCTGAATTCATCCCATAGTAAGTGAAAGCTAGTTACATCTTCCAACTTTGCTCTGAGCAACTTAACGGAAGGCGTCTAAGGAATTCACTAACAGCTAAAAGATTAGCATTTCACACCATTATGACTCGTTTCTTTCTGTGAATGTGTTTCTGGATATACTTGATTAAAGAAAAGGCTTTAAGAGAAGTCAAATGGAACCCTAAATAGACTTAGGCTGTTTAAGGGTGCCAGGCTGTCTGGGAACTCTATGATTCCAGTTTGGGTAACTACTGGGTGTCAGCAAATACCCAGGTAGTTGTTTGCTTGAATAAAGCTAACATGAATTTTTCTAACCAATTGCAGTGTCGCTGCTTGTTTCAGCAGTGATCAGAACATGTGAGACCTGCTACTCAGGGCTCATCTCGTGCCATTTAATTAGGTGAATATTAGTTTTCAAGGCGCTCTTAGACGTTGACTTTGTGCCATGAGCAACTCAAATATTTTAGTCATCAAATAGGTAATGATGAGGCTTAGGAGTGCCAAGTTTACAATGAAACAGCCCTTCCCTAACCCATAATTTCTGACTCTTGGAGAGGAGGTGAGTCAAATGATCTTGATGGTCCTGATTTGGGTTCTATTATTTTGATGCTGTGTCCCCCCAGCTGTAGCAGCAACCACAACACAATAATGCATATGCTTTGCTTATTGATCATGTTTTAGTGATGAGTAAGACTCATGGTTTTGTCCATAAGTATAAAATGTTTTTATCAAAGTAACCTGTAAACTTAGTTAGAAAGTCATATAGTTCAAAAAGATCTATGATCTGTGAAATCCAACAGTGGTTTGCTCCACCTGTCCCCCGTCCAGTTCCCTCTCTATTATCTTTTAAAGATCCAAGAATTGTTTTTTCTATTTGATGGTCTGTTCTCCAATTCATCTCTGTTGACAACTGAAATCATTTTATTCAGTTGGTTTATTATGGTTCTCTTTAATATTTTAGGCCTTATTCAAATGAGTGGTGAACTGCTAAAAATTTTTTCAAAATGACAACTTGAAATATAAAGAAAGGCAGACACATCCAAGGAGAAATGGGCCAGGAGCACTTGCTTGCCTAGAGTAGATATGGCTAGACGCCGTACAAGCTGTTCGGAAGAATTCAACCAAAATTTTTCATGAATTGTTAAAGGCTGATTGTGAACTAACATAAGATTATAGAATCCTGGGAACAACACCCATTTTCAGGCTTGTCATCAGATGCTCCCAAGAAAGACTGGGGGCAGGATGAGAGTGGTTTGTCTTATGGCCAGGGAACATGGAGCTTAGTAAATCTATCTCTTTTATAGCAAGCCTGCTCCTTATCTAAGGGAAGATGTGACTTATTCCTCAGGCTGCTCACTGCAAATACACCCCTAAGAAGTGTCCCAGGTAAACGGGTTGAGAGTCATGCATTCTTAGTTACCCAGTAAGAATTGTACAGGGACACCGAGAGTCCATGGCAGATTGCCTCTCCCAACAATGCCAAGAAGCCATCCTGGAGAACTAGGTCCATAGAGTTTGTTCCATCATATAGGCAAGATCTCTTTCCTGCTATGATGCCCAGGCCACAGCTTTGCTGGTAGGGATGGGAGGATAGGCAGTCACAGAAGTGAAAAGTTAGAAACTTGCCCCTTCTGCCTTGAAGAAATGTGGGAGATGGTAAGAGAGGAAGCAGGAGGGAAGGAGTGAGGTGTGATTCCTTAATATGGTGGTAAGGATGTGTGTTGGATGAGACAGAAAAATGCTGTGGCATCATTTGGGCTTTTGGAAGGGCTGTCATCTCAGAGGCCCCCCACATGCAAGGCTGGAACCACAACAAAGTAAACTTAGTGGTGGAGCATGGTTCAGGAGATGGAGGGCTGGAATTCAACTTCCAGAGCTGTTCTTTGTACCACTGTGATACGGCTCAGGCTCAGAGAGTCCTGCAGTATCCCTGAAGAGGTTTGTACAGACCTAATTTATGTGCCCTCCAGATTCTTTGGCCATGTGCTCCTGGGCCCCCTGCTGGGACAGCTGCCAGCCATGCTGGACCCGCTGGACCCTCTGCCACTCTTTCCTTGCTGGAGGCAGCTCAGACCGGAGGCTGCAGCTGCTTACTGGGCAGCTCGCCTGCAGTGGTGCTGCCTGAGCATGTGACTGGCTGTGCTACTGAACTAACCCCCACTGCCCCCTCTGGGGGTCCTGTGGGAGCTCTTGCAACCAAGGCAAGAGCCCCAACATTTTCAAGTTCAGCTGAAGCAAATTATGACAGGGATTAGGTTTCCCTTGTGCTGCATGGCGAAGCGGGGTAACAATGCAGACGTTCAAAGGATTTGATTTGTAGGGTTAAGTTTGAACAGTGAGAGACAGGAAGTGGGAAGGAGCCAGCAGCTAAATTCCTTGCCCTCCCTCCTCTCTCCTTCATCCCCAACAGACTATTCCATGGCTCACACAGTCTCTCCAGAGACTTCCTGATCAAGCAACCAGCTTTGTTTACTTTTGCACCATCTTTAATTTTCATTTCTTCATCCTCTACTTAAGTTCCCTTTTCCTCTCACTCTGGCTTTCCAGGAAACTTCTCCCTACCCCAGACTCAGGCAGTACCAGTGACAGCTGATTTCAAGTCAGCGAATGACAGTAAAATGAGCAACCACTAAGCGTTCCAGGGGGGTGGGGGCCCATGATGGATATCAGTCAATAATGAAAGAAAGAAATTCCATTTTCTCTGCACATCTGAGTGTTGTGCGAGTAATTTTGTGACTCTGCCATAATTCACTGGTGTAGTAGATGAGGTCCTCTGCTTGGGTAAAGGTTTATAGGTACAGACTGTATTGAAAATGGCCCTTGACAGGCAGACAGCGGTCATAAGCAACGCTATTAATTTGGCATTTGCAATTTGGAGGTAACTGTTTCTTTAAATGTGGCTGTTTGGCACATTTAGAATCACCGCGTGATTCTAAGGCAGGGGCTGCCAATGTCAGTGCCGACAGGCACAAGTGGGTCAGGTGAATGTGGCAAAGCGAACCACAATGAGGGCAGTGGAGAACTGGAACACATTTCCCCCTGTAAACAGGGCAGATAGTACTCAGTCACTGCAGAAAAGAGTGATCCCCCCAAATAGCTTACAGTTATCGAATTACTTCAGGTTTTATTTTTTAGCTATTTATTGAATTAATTGAGTTCTTATTGAATTCTATGCCTATGTGTCAGGCATGAAGACGATGTCCATTTTAAGCTCACAATAATAACAAAAGTCAAGAGAAGTAGAAAGTGGCAAAGCCGGGATTCAAACTCAAGACATCTGGCTCCAGGGCCTGACGACATGGTTGCGCTGATTTTTCATAAGTCAGAAATTAAGTTTTTGATTAAAATCTCCCCATTAAAAAAAAAAATACTGTGTAAAGAAATCCAGTGTGTGGGCCAGATAGAGCCTGTGGGCTTCCAGCTTGTGTCTGGCATTTCAAGAAAATGAGTTATGAAGTATCCTTGGACAGTAATGTTTTGGCTCCTTTTTAAAAATATTTGTATCAGAGTTTATACATGTGGATTGTCCTTCAGAGTAGTCAAGTTGGGATCTACACACATTTTCAAATAATGTTTCCATTGTTCAAAACGTTTTGGAATTTCCCTTTTGAAATTGCCTTCAGAAAGGTTTACAAATCAGCCATACTATTTTGTAGTTATATCTGATTTTTTAATGAAACTAGCATTTCCCTGTGTGATACCAATAATTTTTAACAGATGTTACTCTGAATCATTTTTTGTTATTTCAAGAAACCACATCCATTCTGGCAGCATGGTGATTTACTGACCAGGAATCATTCAAAAGAATGTCCTCCAAAAAAATCATTAAAATATCTGTTTATTGCCTTCAAGATGGCACACCAATTTATTTCTTCAAATTCATATTGTTTTAAAAATTAGTCACTAATAAAAGGTTCCATCTCATTTACTTTACCTGGGCTGGATATTCTGAATGATGCTGTGATATAATCCCTTATGAATTTGGTCATGTGAAATAGATCTTTTTTTTTTTTTCCTGCTAAGAATTTTGAACAAGGCATGGGACCACAAATGCTTTTAGGTCTACAACAGGATATCATTTGAAATACCATCTGAAATTTTGGAAAACCAAACCACGTCCCTAGGTTTATTTTTTCCTGGGTTTTTTTTTTTTGCTCTGTATGAGGTGCCTTTGTGTAGCATGGCATTTCCAAATGCACCTGTTGTGTACAGTTTTCCTTAGTTCTTGTGCCTTGAAGCAAACTTCAATGTGGTTATTAGCCACATAAGCAATGCTATTTTCTAGAAGTCATATAAACTGGGGGAAAATCTAACGAAGAATATGAAAATCTGATCCTCCGTCATGGTTTGGGAACCATGGAGGCTTCACGCTCCGAGGAGGGAGTGCGGGTCACAGGCTAGAAGCAGAGGGGATGAAGTGAAAAGCATCTGGCTTCACTCAGCAAAGTTGTTTGCCTGGGACCTCGCAGGTTGGTGGGAGAAGTGTGTCCATCGGGCAGTACAGCCCCACAAGTCTTTGTATCCTGTACTTCAGATGAGGACTCTGAGCTCGGAATCTGTTTCTCACTTCTTATGTAATTTCCTCCATTTCATTTATTTCCCCTTTAGCATTGGGTAATATTAAAATATTTTAAAGACACAGCACTCATCAGTGGAACTAAGGTTGGCTGAGTACTGGAGCAAGGTCTGAAGGTCAGCCCTGTTCTCCCGGTCCTAGGTGATAAGCCTTTATGCGAGGGTCTTCAGGGAGCTGGCAGAAGTATTTCAATATTTTTACAACCAGTAAGAATGTACTGGCAAATACCAGCTCAATACCAGCTTGACATTGAGGCTGCTACAAAAGCTGTTTCTAAAACATCTCAAACCCTGGGGCACCGAACTGAGGTGGGAGGAGATTTGTCTGTACCGGAGACCAAGTTAGCTAGGGCCAGCCAAGTGGCCTATATCAGGCTGATGGGGGTTTGGGGAGGTGGGAGAGGAGGAGCGTGCAGTACCTGGCCCTGCTGGAAAATCCAAGAGGGGCAGGATGATTTTTCACTAAGCAGGCTGGTAAAACCTTCATCATGGTTTGGCACTGACCCTTGGTCTGTGGTAGGTATCTAGGCAGAGGGGAAAATTTGGAAAGAATAAATGGAAAAAACACCTCTCCCTTTCCTCTTTTCCCACATAAATAATTAACCTTGCCAACTTGAAAGTAAGAACAGCTAATAGTTTCATCTTTCTCCAACCACTCTACTGGGGCTCGGACCAAATCACAGAGCAGATAACCTCAGGTTAGCAGTCAATAAATAGCTGGTCAATTGAGGAAAAAAGTTTATTTTGTACACATTCAAGCTCAGTGCTTTTCAGCATCCATGCACAAAGCCTCAGGCAATGACATCGACAGACAAGAAAAGCTGAAAGCTAAGCAAGAAGTAGAATAGGTAGCAAAGGACCTGAAGAGTTCCACGAAGAACTGTGTGGCCAGGCACAGCACCGTCCATCGGAGAATCTTTGGAAAGCACAGTTTAAGCCTTAGAATTCTTTCCACACAGGGCTAGGTGGTGGTGTGTGTGCACCTGTGCTCAGGCACACACACGGGTGTGACTGCTCATGTGGTGCTGACAGATAAACAGAGGGATATAGAAGAGAACATTGCATTTGCAGGACAACAAAGAATTAGCAGGGCACCAGGAATAAAAGCCAATTCCTGGAGCCCCAGTGGGGAAACAGATCTTTACTTAAAGGTACCTTTACTCTATACTTGCTCATTTACATCCATCCCCTGTCCTGTCTTCCCCTAATTCACATAATCTATGGTCCAGAATTTGGATATTTTACAGGGAAAAACTAAAAAGAGTAGAAAGGTATGGGAAGACTCAAATAGGGAGATTAGCCTCAAGCTGTAGAGCCAAATATAATATTTGTTGAGAAAATGAGTGATGGCTCAGAGTGGGAACAAACTGGAGGCAAGTAGACTAGCTAGGAGAGGCAAAATAACAGCAACATTAAGTGCTTCTGTGCCAGATGCTGTCCTGGATATTTTACATACATTATCTTCTTTAACTCTCACAATAACCATATGGGGTAGGTTTGTTTTTATCCCCATTACATGAATGAAGAAACTAAAGGTTTAGAGACAGTGGTATGCAGATAAATGTTTAACAACCAGCTTGGAAATCTGTAGCTTTTGCCAGTTTCCATGCTGAAAATGTTAGCACAACCAATTTCAAGCTAGCAATATGATGTCACTGAACATGGGGTTGGGAAGATTTGCTCAAAATTGGCTCATGTGTGCTGGTTCAAGCCATTCGAGCATATCACTACTTACAGGGGTTAAGCAACATGTCCAAGAGCATAAAGCATATAAATGGCAGATCCCGGGCTCAAACCCACTTCTCAATCACAAAATCATCCTCTCAACCCAATGTTCTATAGCCCCTCTGCTGTGAAATCACCCAGCAATGTTGTTAAATCACCACTTTGGAGCGGTGGCAGTGGCAAAGGAGACAAAAGGATGGATGAGAGAGAGTTTTTTTTTTTTGTAGGAATCACTCTAAAGGACAAATGCTTTTCATTGTTCTCAGCCCAGCAATCTGAAAAAGCAGAGTTCAAAGATCAATGACCAATTAATATCTAGCTACCAATAAAGAACCATGCTTTGATCTTAGCAGACATTACACAGACTCTCTTTGGGCAGGGAGAATTAAAAGGTTCATTTAACACAGATCATCTGGTCAAAGAACTGGAAGAACTTTCGTGTTTAATCCTGAGAATCCCATTTGAATGTGAGTGTGGGGACAGCACAGAAGGAGACCTATGTAACATCTTTTGATATCGTGGGAAGAATCAGGTTTTATGTGTGTTCCAAAACCAAAGACAGTGGGATAGGAGGAGGAGGGAATTATTTCCACATTCTTCAGTTATGCTCCTGTGTCGGGTTCTGTACCTGAGCTTCATTATTGTGGTAGTCTACTTGCTTGATCAGAGCCGTTGACACACAGTGCTTTATTTCATCAGCATGGCGCCCAGTGTGGTGTGTTTGAAAGAACAGTGGACAGGATTCTAGTTCCAGACCTGCCACCAATGGGCTGGCCAACTTTCAGAACACTACTCTGAGCCTGATTTTGCCATTTGTAGCAGAAAAGAGTTACAACAATGGGTTGACTCAACAACAGGCATTTATTGGCTCCTGGTTTCAGAGGCTGGAGACTTCCTTCCTTCTAGGGTTGGTATCTTTTGGCTGGCTGGCAATCTTTGGGCTTCCTTGGCTATTCTGTCACATGGCAATGTACATGGTGGTGTCTTCTCCTTTCTCTTCTGGGGTTCCATTGACTTCCACCTTCTGGCTGCTCCCTGAGGCTTTCTTTCTATGTCTGTATTTCATTTTGCTTATAAAGGAATCCACGCTTTAGGAATTAAAGCTTAAAAATGATTTAGTTGGCCATACCTTAACTAAAAGCAACATCTTCAAAAATCCTCTTTATAATGGGTTCACATGCACAAGAATGGATTATGATTAAGAATATGTTTTTCTGGGATACATAATTCAATCTCCAATAGTACCACATTTTGTTTATTCATTGTTGGTAGATACTTCAGTTGATGCCACCTTTTGGCTATTGATAATATAATAATGCTGCTATGAACATTGGTGTGAACCATCTATTTGAGTCTCTGTTTTAAATTTTTTTGGTATATACGTACAAATTCCACTTGCAGGGTCATATGATGAGTCTATGTGTAACTTTATGAGGAGGCTCCAAACTATTTTCAACAGTGGCTGCATCATCTTACATTCCCACCAGCAATGTATGAGGTTTTCTATTTCTCCATGTTTTCACCAACACTTTTTATTTTCCATTTTTTAAGATAATAGGTATCCTGGTGGGTGTGAAATGGTATTAAAACTGTGGTTTTAAAATTTGCATTTCCTTAATGGCTAAAATGTTGAGCAACTTTTCATGTGCTCTTTTGGCTATTCGTATATATTTCCTGGAGAAATTTCTATTCAAGACCTTTGTCCATTAAAAAAACTTTTATTTAACTTTTTAAATGCGGTTTTATTGTGATATATTATATATTTGCATACCATATAATTATCCAAAGTGTACAGTCAGTGGTTCACAGTTTCATCATATAGCTGTGCATTCATCATCACAATAGATTTTTGAACATTTTCATTACTCTAAAAAATAAAAATATGAATAAAAATAAAAATAAAGAACATGAAAACATCCCATACTCTCATGCCCCCTCTTATTTATTTATTTATTTTTCTTACTCATCTGTCCATACACTAGGTAAAGGGAGTGTCAGTCACAAGGTTTTCACAATCACACAGTCATATCTTAAAAGCTATATAGTTATATAAACATCTTCAAAAATCAAGGCTATTGGATTACAGGTCAACAGTTTCAGGTAGCTCCCTCTAGCTACTCCAATACAGCAAAAACTGAAAAGGGATATCTATACACTGCTTAAGAATAACCTTCAGAATGACCTCTGAATTCTATTTGAAATCTCTCAGCCACTGAAACTTCATTTTGTTTCATTTCTCTTACCCCTTTTGTCCAAGAAGGCTTTCTCACTCTCACAATGCCAGGGCCAGGCTCATCCCTGGAAGTCATGTCCCGCATTGCCAGGGAGATTTATACCCCTGGGAGTTATGTCCCACATAGTGGGGAATTCACCTGTGGAGTTGACTTTGAGAGAGAGGCCACATCTGAGCAACAAGAGGGGTTTTCTGGGAGAGACTCTTAGGCATAAAAATAAGTGGGCTTAGTTTCTCCTTTGCAAGAATAAGTTTCATAGAGGCAAGCCCCAGAATCGAGGGCCTGGGCCATCAAATTGGCAGTCCCCAATGCTTGCAAGAATATCAAGTCTTCCCCAGGTGGGGAGGTTAATATTTCCACCTTTTACCCCAGTTTCTCAAGGGGACTGTATTAGTTAGGGTTCTCTAGAGAAACAGAATTAACAGGGAACACTTGCAAATATAAAATGTATAAAAGTGTCTCACGTGACCGCAGGACCGCAGAGACCAAAATCCACAGGGCAAGCTGTGAAGCCGATGACTCCAATGGAGGGTCTGGATGAACTCCGCAGGAGAGGCTCACCAGCCGAAGCAGGAATGGGCCTGTCTCCTCTGAGTCCTCCTTAAAAGGCTTCCCCTGATTAGATTTAGCATCACTAATTGTAGAAGACACTCCCCTTTGGCTGATTACAAGTGGAATCAGCTGTGGATGCATCTGACTTGATCATGACCTAATCCTATGAAATGTCCTCATTGCAACAGACAGGCCAGTACTTGTCCAATCAGATAAACAGCTACCACAACTTGGCCAAGTTGACATGTGTCCCTAACCATGACAGGGACTTTTGCAAATATTTTATTTTTGTCCAGATAACTCTGGGATGTATCAGGGCAGCACATGAACCTCTACAAACCAATAAGATCTCACTCCCTATTGAAGATTACATGTGTTCTAGTTTGCTAGCTGCTGGCATGCAATATACCAGAAATGGAATGGCTTTTAAAAAGGGGAATTTAATAAGTTGCTAGTTTACAGTTCTAAGGCCAAGAAAATGTCCCTATTAAAACAAGCTTACAGATATGTCCAATCTAAGACATCCAGGGAATGATACCTTGGTTCAAGAAGGCAGATGACATTCAGCATTTCTCTCTCAGCTGGAAGGTCACATGGCAAACATGGCAGCATCTACTGGCTTTCTCTCCAGGCCTCTTGATTAAGGAAGCTCACTGGGAGATGTTTTCCTTCTTCATCTCCAAAAGTTGCTAATTGATGGCCTGTCTGCTTTGTGGTTCTGCGGTGTTCTATAGCTTTCTCCAAAATATTTCTTCTCTTTTAGGATTCCAGTAAATTAATCAAGACCCACTTAGAATGGGTGGAGACACATCTCTAGCTAATCAGATTTAATACCCACACTTGATTGAGTCACATCTCTTTGGGGATAATCTAATTAAAGTTTCCAACATACAGTACTGAATAAGGATTAGAAGAAATGGCTGTACTTACAAAATGGGATTAGCATTAAAATATGGCTTTATGTCTAGAGGACATAAATACTTTCAAACCAGCACATATGGTGTTTGAATAAGCTGACCATACAAGTTAAATTCGATAGTATGCTACTGAAAATATAAATTTTGCACCACATAAAACATCTCTTCCTTTGGTCTCACACAGAAGATAAAGTTTTAAAATGCAGTCAATATAATCCTTTTCCTTTTACTCTGTTTTACCTTAATCATGCCCAGATCAGCTTCATTCCTATCTCTAATTGAAGTCTGATCTCTTCTATTTTTAACTGCGTTTTTAACAGTTACGGTATGATTTTGCCCATTTTAAAATTGCATTGCTTGCCTCCTTGTTGCTGAGTTTCAGGAGTTGTTTATCTATCCTGGATATTAAACCCTTGTCAGATATATGATGTCCAAATATTTTCTCCCATTCCGTAGTCTGTTTTTCACTTTCTTGCTAATTCCCTTGATGCACAAAAGTTTTTAACTTTAATGAGATCCTATTTTTTTTCTTTCATACTTTTGATATCATATCTAAGAATCCATTGCCTAATACAAGGTCATGAATATTTCCCCTATGTTTTCTTTTAAGAGTTTTATGGTTTTTACTCTTATATTTAGGTCATTGATCCATTTTGAGTTAATTATTTGTATATGGTGTAAAGTGTAGGGGTTCAGTTTCATCATTTTGCATGTGGAATATCAGTATTCCCAACACCCTTTGTTGCAAAGCCTATTCTTCCTCTATTGAGGAAGTCCTGTCACCCATGCCAAAAATCAACTGGTCATAGATGTGTGAGTTTATTTCTGAACTCTCAATTCTATTCCATTGCTCTACAAATCTGTTCTTATGCCACTACCCACACTATTTTCCTCCTTTGGCCGTATGGATGTATTCTTGGTTGTTTTGATTATTGTAGCTTTATTGTAAGTTTTTTTTTTTTTTTTTTTGAAGAAAAATACTGTATTTATTTATTTATTTATTTATTTATTTTTTATTAATGGAAAGAAAAAAAGAAATTAACACAACATTTAGAAATCATACCATTCTACATATGCACTCAGTAATTCTTAACATCATCACATAGATGCCTGATCATTGTTTCTTAGTACATTTGCATCAGTTTAGAGGAACTAGCAACACAACAGAAAAAGATATAAAATGTCAATATAAAGAAAAGAAATAAAAGTAGTAGTAATAGTAAAAAACAACAACAACAAACAAACCAACAAGCAAACAAAAACAAAAAAAAACCCTATAGCTCAGATGCAGCTTCATTCAGTATTTTAACATGATTACTTTACAATTAGGTATTATTGTGCTGTCCATTTTTGAGTTTTTGTATCTAGTCCTGTTGCACAATCTGTATCCCTTCAGCTTCAATTACCCATTGTCTTACCCTGTTTCTAACTCCTGCTGAACTCTGTTACCAATGACATATTTCAAGTTTATTCTCGAATGTCCGTTCACAACAGTGGGACCATACAGTATTTGTCCTTTAGTTTTTGGCTGGATTCACTCAGCATAATATTCTCTAGGTCCATCCATGTTATTACATGGTTCACAAGTTTATCTTGTCTTAAAGCTGCATAATATTCCATCGTATGTATATACCACAGTTTGTTTAGCCACTCTTCTGTTGATGGAGATTTTGGCTGTTTCCATCTCTTTGCAATTGTAAATAACGCTGCTATAAACATTGGTGTGCAAATGTCCGTTTGTGTCTTTGCCCTTAAGTCCTTTGAGTAGATACCTAGCAATGGTATTGCTGGGTCGTATGGCAATTCTATATTCAGCTTTTTGAGGAACCGCCAAACTGCCTTCCACAGTGGTTGCACCCTTTGACATTCCCACCAACAGTGAATAAGTGTGCCTCTTTCTCCGCATCCTCTCCAGCACTTGTCATTTTCTGTTTTGTTGATAATGGCCATTCTGGTGGGTGTGAGATGATATCTCATTGTGGTTTTGATTTGCATTTCTCTAATGGCCAGGGACATTGAGCATCTCTTCATGTGCCTCTTGGCCATCCGTATTTCTTCTTCTGGTAGGTGTCTGTTTAAGTCTTTTTCCCATTTTGTAATTGGGTTGGCTGTCTTTTTGTTGTTGAGTTGAATAATCTCTTTATAAATTCTGGATACTAGACCCTTATCTGATATGTCATTTCCAAATATTGTCTCCCATTGTGTAGGCTGTCTTTCTACTTTCTTGATGAAGTTCTCTGATGCACAAAAGTGTTTAATTTTGAGAAGCTCCCATTTATTTATTTCCTTCTTCAGTGTTCTTGCTTTAGGTTTAAGGTCCATAAAACCACCTCCAGTTGTAAGATCCATAAGATATCTCCCAACATTTTCCTCTAACTGTTTTATGGTCTTAGACCTAATGTTTAGATCTTTGATCCATTTTGAGTTAACTTTTGTATAGGGTGTGAGAGATGGGTCTTCTTTCATTCTTTTGCATATGGATATCCAGTTCTCTAGGCACCATTTATTGAAGAGACTGTTCTGTCCCAGGTGAGTTGGCTTGACTGCCTTATCAAAGATCAAATGTCCATAGATGAGAGGGTCTATATCTGAGCACTCTATTCGATTCCATTGGTCGATATATCTATCTTTATGCCAATACCATGCTGTTTTGACCACTGTGGCTTCATAATATGCCTTAAAGTCAGGCAGCGCGAGACCTCCAGCTTCGTTTTTTTTCCTCAAGATGTTTTTAGCAATTCGGGGTACCCTGCCCTTCCAGATAAATTTGCTTATTGGTTTTTCTATTTCTGAAAAATATGTTGTTGGGATTTTGATTGGTATTGCATTGAATCTGTAAATCAATTTAGGTAGGATTGACATCTTAACTATATTTAGTCTTCCAATCCATGAACACGGTACGCCCTTCCATCTATTTAGGTCTTCTGTGATTTCTTTTAACAGTTTTTTGTAGTTTTCTTTATATAGGTTTTTTGTCTCTTTGGTTAAATTTATTCCTAGGTATTTTATTCTTTTAGTTGCGATTGTAAATGGGATTCATTTCTTGATTTCCCCGTCAGCTTGTTCATTACTAGTGTATAGAAAAGCTACAGATTTTTGAATGTTGATCTTGTAGCCTGCTACTTTGCTGTACTCATTTATTAGCTCTAGTAATTTTGTTGTGGATTTTTCTGGGTTTTCTACATATAGTATCATATCGTCTGCAAACAGTGATAGTTTTACTTCTTCCTTTCCAATTTTGATGCCTTGTATTTCTTTTTCTTGTCTAATTGCTCTGGCTAGAACCTCCAACACAATGTTGAATAATAGTGGTGATAGTGGACATCCTTGTCTTGTTCCTGATCTTAGGGGGAAAGTTTTCAATTTTTCCCCATTGAGGATGATATTAGCTGTGGGTTTTTCATATATTCCCTCTATCATTTTAAGGAAGTTCCCTTGTATTCCTATCCTTTGAAGTGTTTTCAACAGGAAAGGATGTTGAATCTTGTCAAATGCCTTCTCTGCATCAATTGAGATGATCATGTGATTTTTCTGCTTTGATTTGTTGATATGGTGTATTACATTAATTGATTTTCTTATGTTGAACCATCCTTGCATACCTGGGATGAATCCTACTTGGTCATGATGTATAATTCTTTTAATGTGTTGCTGGATACGATTTGCTAGAATTTTATTGAGGATTTTTGCATCTGTATTCATTAGAGAGATTGGTCTGTAGTTTTCTTTTTTTGTAATATCTTTGCCTGGTTTTGGTATGAGGGTGATGTTGGCTTCATAGAATGAATTAGGTAGTTTTCCCTCCACTTCGATTATGTTGAAGAGTTTGAGGAGAGTTGGTACTAATTCTTTCTGGAATGTTTGATAGAATTCACATGTGAAGCCGTCTGGTCCTGGACTTTTCTTTTTAGGGAGGTTTTGAATAACTAATTCAATCTCTTTACTTGTGATTGGTTTGTTGAGGTCGTCTGTTTCTTCTTGAGTCAAAGTTGGTTGTTCATGTCTTTCCAGGAACCTGTCCATTTCTTCTAAATTGTTGTATTTATTAGCGTAAAGTTGTTCATAGTATCCTGTTATTACCTCCTTTATTTCTGTGAGGTCAGTAGTTATGTCTCCTCTTTCATTTCTAATCTTATTTATTTGCATCCTCTCTCTTCTTCTTTTTGTCAATCTTGCTAAGGGCCCATCAATCTTGTTGATTTTCTCATAGAACCAACTTCTGGTCTTATTGATTTTCTCTATTGTTTTCATGTTTTCAATTTCATTTATTTCTGCTCTAATCTTTGTTATTTCTTTCCTTTTGCTTGCTTTGGGATTAGTTTGCTGTTCTTTCTCCAGTTCTTCCAAGTGGACAGTTAATTCCTGCATTTTTGCCTTTTCTTCTTTTCTGATAAAGGCATTTAGGGCAATAAATTTCCCTCTTAGCACTGCCTTTGCTGCGTCCCATAAGTTTTGATATGTTGTGTCTTCATTTTCATTTGCCTCTAGGTATTTACTAATTTCTCTTGCAATTTCTTCTTTGACCCACTCGTTGTTTAAGAGTGTGTTGTTGAGCCTCCATGTATTTATGAATTTTCTGGCACTCCGCCTATTATTGATTTCCAACTTCATTCCTTTATGATCCGAGAAAGTGTTGTGTATGATTTCAATCTTTTTAAATTTGTTAAGACTTGCTTTGTGACCCAGCATATGGTCTATCTTTGAGAATGATCCATGAGCACTTGAAAAAAAGGTGTATCCTGCTGTTGTGGGATGTAATGTCCTATAAATGTCTGTTAAGTCAAGTTCATTTATAGTAATATTCAGGTCCTCTATTTCTTTATTGATCCTCTGTGTAGATGTTCTGTCCATTGATGAGAGTGGTGAATTGAAGTCTCCAACTATTATGGTATATGTGTCTATTTCCCTTTTCAGTGTTTGTAGTGTATTCCTCACGTATTTTGGGGCATTCTGGTTCGGTGCGTAAATATTTATGATTGTTATGTCTTCTTGTTTAATTGTTCCTTTTATTAGTATATAGTGTCCTTCTTTGTCTCTTTTAACTGTTTTACATTTGAAGTCTAATTTGTTGGATATTAGTATAGCCACTCCTGCTCTTTTCTGGTTGTTGTTTGCATGAAATATCTTTTCCCAACCTTTCACTTTCAACCTATATTTATCTTTGGGTCTAAGATGTGTTTCCTGTAGACAGCATATAGAAGGATCCTGTTTTTTAATCCATTCTGCCAGTCTATGTCTTTTAATTGGGGAATTCAGTCCATTGACATTTAGAGTTATTACTGTTTGGATAATATTTTCCTCTACCATTTTGCCTTTTGGATTATATATATCATATCTGTCTTTCCTTCTTTCTACACTTTTCTCCATGTCTCTCTCTTCTGTCTTTTTGTATCTGACTCTAGTGCTTCCTTTAGTATTTCTTGCAAAGCTGGTCTCTTGGTCACAAATTCTCTTAGTGACTTTTTGTCTGAGAATGTTTTAAATTCTCCCTCATTTTTGAAGGACAATTTTGCTGGATATAGGAGTCTTGGCTGGCAGTTTTTCTCTTTTAGTAACTTAAATATATCATCCCACTGTCTTCTAGCTTCCATGGTTTCTGCTGAGAAATCTACACATAGTCTTATTGGGTTTCCCTTGTATGTGACGGATTGTTTTTCTCTCGCTGCCTTCAAGATCCTCTCTTTCTCTTTGACCTCTGACATTCTAACTAGTAAGTGTCTTGGGGAACGCCTATTTGTGTCTAATCTCTTTGGGGTGCGCTGCACTTCTTGGATCTGTAATTTTAGGTCTTTCATAAGAGTTGGGAAATTTTCAGTGATAATTTCTTCCATTAGTTTTTCTCCTCCTTTTCCCTTCTCTTCTCCTTCTGGGATACCCACTACACGTATATTTGTACGGTTCACATTGTCCTTGAGTTCCCTGATACCTTGTTCAAATTTTTCCATTCTTTTCCGGATAGTTTCTGTTTCTTTTTGGAGTTCAGATGTTTCATCCTCCAAATCACTAATTCTATCTTCTGTTTCTTTAAATCTGTCATTGTAGGTATCCATTGTTTTTTCCATCTTTTCTACTTTATCTTTCACTTCCATAAGTTCTGTGATTTGTTTTTTCAGTTTTTCTATTTCTTCTTTATGTTCAGCCCATGTCTTCTTCATGTCCTCCCTCAATTTATCGATTTCGTTTTTGAAGAGGTTTTCCATTTCTGTTCGTATATTCAGCATTAGTTGTTTCAGCTCCTGTATCTCATTTGAACTATTGGTTTCTTCGTTTGACTGGGCCATATGTTCAATTTTCTGAGCGTGATCCGTTATCTTCTGCTGGCGTCTGGGCATTTAGTCAGATTTCCCCGGGTGTTCGACCCCACAGGTTGAAAGATTTTTCTGCGCAGTCTCTGGGTTCTGTTCTTCCTATCCTGCCCAGTAGGTGGCACACGTGGCACACGCCTGTCTGTGGGTTCCACCAGCGAAAGTTGCTGTGGGTCCCTCAACTCTGGAAAACTCTCGCCGTAGGGGAGGTTCGGCAACCGAAGCGTCTTGGAAGAATGCCAGCCGGCCCGGGGTTCCAAACGCGGAGAGGGTCGCCGGCTGTCGCAGCACAGGAGAGCGTCCGGCCAAATTAGCTAGTCTGCCCGGGGCACCAAGCGTGGCGGGAGGGCGCCAGCTGTCACAGCCCGGGAGAGTGCACTGCTCCCAGCCGACAGGGGAGTCACGTGTTTGGAAGGGATCCCCCGGTCACTGTTCTCCGCAGTCTGGGGATTTCCGACCCAACTATCTCAGTTGTTCCGGGGGGCCTCGTGTGGTGGGGGCACCAGCCGCCGCGGCCTAAGGGGACCGCCTGTCCAATTCTACCAGCTGGCCTGGGAAGGTGGAAGGGAGGGACTCCGGTCGCTTGCTGTCCCTCCCAGGAAAGCCCGTGCCCCTTGGTGATCTCACCGGAGCTGGTTCTCCCAGATAGTCAGCCGTTCCAGGATGGGGTACGCTGTCCCTTTGATCTCCCTCGTGGCTCCGGGAGCTGCTCTGTATTATCTCCACTCCCCCAGTAGTTGTTCTGGAGGAGGAAAGGTGAGGGCGGCAAGGCTGTCGAGACTGGTGGCGGAGGAGCACGGTGAAGGCGGGGGAAGAGGGCACCGTGTTGGTTGGAGAGCAGCCGGAGCAGGAGCGGGAGGAGGGGGGTAGGGAGGTCGGGCGGCTCGGCTGCTGCGGGGCGCGTGCGCCGCGCGGCGGTCCGGCGGAGAGAGAGAGGGGGTAGGGAGGTCGGGCGGCTCGGCTGCTGCGGGGCGCGTGCGCCGCGCGGCGGTCCGGCGGAGAGAGAGAGGGGGTAGGGAGGTCGGGCGGCTCGGCTGCTGCGGGGCGCGTGCGCCGCGCGGCGGTCCCTTTATTGTAAGTTTTGAAATCAGGAAGTGTGAGTCCTCCAGCTTTGTTGTTCTTTTTCAAGATAGTTTTGGCTATCCATGGTCTCTTGTTATTCCATATTAATTTGATTATTGGGTTTTTAATTTCTGAAAACAAGGTTGCTGGAATTTTTATGTGATTTTCCTTGAATATGTAAATTGCTTTGGGTAATTTTGACATCTGAGCAATATTAAGTCTTCCAATCCATGAACATTGGATGTCCTCCATTTATGTACATCTAACTTAATTACTTTCAGCAATGAGTTATAGTTTTCCACTATAAGTCTTTTACATCCTTGGTTTAATTTATTCCTAGACATTTTATTCTTTAAAATCTATTGTAAATTGAATTGTTTTATTGATTTCCTTTTTGGATTGTTCCTTGCTGTTATAATTGATTTTTGTGTTTGACCATATATCATACAGCTTTGCTGAATTTATTATAAGCTCTGTTAGCTTTCATGTGGATTCTTTGGAATTTACTATACATGGGAAAATATTATCTATGAATAGGGAAAGTTTTATTTTTTCCTGTCCAATTTTGGATGTCTTTTACTTCTTTTTCTTGCCTAATTGCTCTGGTTAGAACTTCCACTACATTCTTGAATAGAATGGTGAAAATGGGCATCCTTGTCTTGTTCTTGGTCTTAGAGGGAAAGCTTTCAGTCTTTCACCATTGTATATGATATTAGCATATATGTACTTTTCATGTTGAGGAAGTCCCCATCTCTCCCTAGCTTCCTGAGTCTTTTTAATCAAGAAGGGGTGCTGGATTTTTTCAAATGGCTTCTGTGCTTCAATTGAGATTATCATGTGGTTTTTCCCCTTCATTCTATTAATGTGGTAAATTATAGTGATTCATTTTTCTTATATTGAAACATCCCTACATTCCTGAGATAAATCTCACTTGATTATTGTGTATAATTCCTTTAATGTGCTGTTGAGTTAGTTTGCTAGTATTTTGTTGAGTTAGAGAAGGATTGGTGTTAATTTTTCTTTTAATGTTTGGTAAAATTCACCAGTGAAGCCAACCAGCCCTGGAATCTTCTTGGTTGGAAGGCTTCTGATTATTTATTTGATCTCTTTGCTTGTATTGGAGTGTTGAGATTTTTAATATCTTTTTTGAGTTTGTCCAGGTAATAAGTGTGTTTCTAGAAAAATTTTTTGGTGTACAGTTTCTCATAGTATCTTCTTATAATGCTTTTTATTTATGTGAGGTAGGGAGTAATGTCCCCACTTTCCTTCCTGATTTTACTTATTTGCAGACTCTCTTATTTTCTTTTTCAATCAATCTAAAGGTTTGCCAATTTTATTGATCTTTAAAAGAACCAAATTTTGGTTTCATTAATTATCTCTATTGCTTTTCTAGTCAGTCATGTTTGAGGTACTTTATATATGTTAACTCATTATTTCTTTAAAACAATCACTTGAATAGGTACTATGATTATGCTCCATTTTACAGATGAGGAAATTGAGGCACAGAGTGGTTTTGTAAATCTATGGGAAAGGTACTATTCTTACTCCCATTCAATGGAAGAAGAAACTAAAGATTAGAAGCAGTGGCATTGTATTAGTTTGCTAAAGCTGTTGGAATACAATATACAAGAAATGGAATAGATTTTAAAAAGGGAATTTACTGCATTGCAAGTTTAAAGTTCTAAGGCTATGAAAATGTCCAAATCAAGGCACCAACAAGAGGTTACCTTCATTCAAGAAAGGCTGATGCAGTGTGGAACACCTCTGTTAGCTGAGAAGGCACATGGCTGGCATCTTCTGGGATCTTTGGCTTCTGGACCCCTCTCTCAGCTGGGAAAGCACATGGTGACATCTGTTAACTTTCATTCCTGGCTTCCTGTGTCATAAGTCTACCCCAGAGGCATTTTCTTTCTTCATTTCCAAAGGTTTTTAGCTCTGTGGGCCCTAAAGCTTTTTCTGAAATGATTCCCTCTTAAAGGACTCCAGTAAGCAACCCCTCCTTGAATGGGTGGAAACACGTCTCCATGGAAACCACCTAATCAAAAGATCCCACCTAGCAATACTGAATCAGAGTTAAATAACATGGGTTTTCTGGGGTACATGACAGTTTCAAACAGCATAGGCATGCTTGTAAATGTTTATCAACCAGCTTGTGGCAGAGGCTGGTTGGAATAGGTCCAGCATGGTTGGCAGCTGTCCTGTGCATTGTCCCAGGAGAACATGCCAAAGCAATATTGGGGGACACATAAGTTAGGTTCAGTATAGCCCTCTTCAATGATAGTGTGGGTCTTTCTGGGTTCAAGCCTCTCCACAATGGTATGAAGAGCAGCTCTGGAAGCTAAATTCCAGCTCTCATTTCCCATACCTTGCTCTACCACTGTTGTGATGGTCCCAGGATCGAGTCCTCTGAGGTAAAGTCCCTCCAAGAGTCCTAAATGATGACCTCAGCATTTTCTTGTTTCATGTAGTCCATAACCCATACATCTCTGCTGAGGAAGCACATCTCACTGCTTCTTCTTCTGTTGCTTCCTCTCTTAACATCTCTCACATACCTTCAAGGCCAGAAGGGGAAGGTCTCCTACCTTTTATTTCTGTTATCCTCCAATCCTCAACAGTAAGTCTGTGGACCAATGCTCCTGAGATGGCTTTTTGATGTTATTGGGAGAGGTTATCTGCCATGTGCTTGCTCTGTGTGTTTCTGCATGTTCTTACTGGGTAACCAAGAATGCAAAGCTCATAATTCCTTTACCTGGGCACTTCTCAGGGGTATATTTGCAGTGAGCAGCCTGAGGGATGAGGTAACATCTTCCTCTCAACAAAGAACAAGCTTGCTATAAAAGAGGTAGATTCCCCAAGCTCCATGGCCAAGAGACAAACCACTGTCATCCTGCTCCCAGTCTTTCTTGTGAGCACTTGATGAGGACCAGTGAAGACCTTGGGGGAAGGGGATGCTGATTTCTAGCATGTGACACTCTTTCCTCACCATCAGCAGCTTGAGAATCAGCGACTCCTTATTGAAGTGAATGTGCAGGAAAGCCAAGTGGCTAACTGGTTTTCCAGCTATTTATTTGCTTACTAGTTATACATATCTACTTTGTGATTTGGTATGAACTCCAACAGAATAATGGATGGGAGATGAATGTATTAACTGTCATTACTTTTATTAAAGTTTGCAAGGCTAATTATTTATACCAAGGGCATGCACATTCCTTTTAAAAGATTTTTCAATGTAGCAAGGCAGACCAAAGGTCACATATCAGATGCAAGGAGGGGCTGACAGTACTCCTCTTCCCAGCTTTCTAAATTGTGTGAAGGGATTCCTTACCCTTGAGGAGAGCTAAAACCCAAAACAGATTCAATGTTGAGACCATGGAGGGTTGTAATAAAAGCCTTTTATTGATGCATGAATGAGCACTAAGACCCGTGTATCATGTGGAAATCGAGGTAGTATATGGATGAAAAGCCCAGGCAAGTACATAGCTTTGGTTGAGTCACTGGAAGACACTGAGGGAGGTACCCTCGACTCAGGAGATTAACCGTAAGGAGGGTAGATACCACTGGCGGTCTGGACTGGGGTAAGGATTCCCCTTACCCAGTCCATTTCTGAGTATAATTATAGGTGGCTTTCCTTTCACCAAAGCATGTACAAATTGGGTTAAAGTCCTCATCTTTCAGTGGTTAAAACAGCCAGAAAGTCAGTTTGGGCAGCCCTATCTACTGAAAATTCGTGAAAATGCTATAAGTGAAGAAAACCTCGACCCGAGAGTCAGGAATGGTAATCATATTTGTCCTAATTTTTTAATTTTCTAGAATATGGGAGTGCTTTCCAGGTGATCAAGTACAGACATTACATAGGAGATAATGCATTTCTGAAAAATGAACAATCTGGACCCTCATTCCCATTACTAATGGATGTGTCCTTTCTAATGTATCCTGAAAGACACTGAATCTGTTTGGTATATCTGGAGTGAAAATTCATCTATTCAATTATTGAGTATTTATGGAGCACCTACTCTGTGCTAGGCACTGACATAAGTCTGGGAATGCCATTGTGGCGAAGGCAAATGAGACTCTTGTTCTAACTGGGGAGATAGACAATAGACAAAGAAACAAATAGGCAATAATTTTATAGATAACTTTAGGAACTGTGAAGAAAATAAACACCAAAATGAAGTAGAGAATGCTTTGGGTGGGATGTGCTACTTTTTAAAAATTTTTATTTATTTTAATTTTTTAATGATCGTTCCATTCCACGTATATAATCAGTAATTCATAATATCATCACATAGTTGCATATTCATCGGCATGAGGGGTGTGCTACTTTTGAAAGAGTAAGATGGGAAGGCCTACATGTGATGGGGACATTTTACAAAAAACATTTTTTAATGGGAAATATAACATATATACGAAAAAGAGATAAATTTCAAAGTACATTTAAAAATTTTTTTGTTGTGTAGCATAACATATATACAAAGCAAAGAAATAGAAAAGCAATATTTTCAAAGCACTCTTCAAAAAATGGTTACAGCATAGATCCCAGAGACTGTCATGGTCTACCATATGATCCTCTCATTTTTCTTTTTAGCTGCTGCAGAATATAGAAGGCGAGAAAGCTTGAATACTTTTTTATCATCACAATCGACTTTTTTGCCCCCTTTTTTTGTGGACAATAATGTATATGCAAAAAAGCCAAAAATTTCAAAGCACAGCACCACAATTAGTTGTAGAACATATTTCAGACTTTGACATGGATTACAATTTCACAATTTTAGGTTTTCACTTCTAGCTGCTCCAAAATACTGGAGACTAAAAGAGACATCAATTTAATGATTCAGCATTCATATTCATTTGTTAAGTCCTATCTTTGATGTATAGTTCCACCATCACTTTTGATCTTTCCGTACCTCTCTTTGGAGTTGTTTGGGCTATGGCAATTCTTAAGTTTTGATATTGGAAGGGTCTGTCACTAATATGGGGTAGGGAGATGGAACTATCCGATGTTCTGGAGAGATTGGGCTAGGTTTCAGGACTTATCTGGACCCGGGAGCCATCTGGAGGTTGTAGGTTTCTGGAAAGTTACTCTAGTGCCTGGAACCCTTGTGGAATCTTATATATTGCCCCAGGTGTTCTTTAGGATTGGCTGGAATGGTCCTGGTTAGGGCTTGGCATGTTATGATAGGTAGCAAGGTCTACCTGAAGGTTGCATAAGAACAACCCCCAGAGTAGCCTCTCAACTGTATTTGAACTCTCTCTGCCACTGACACTTTATTAATTACACTTCTTTTCCCCTTTTTTTGTCAGGGGAAGTTCTTGATTCCACAGTGCCAGGTCTGGATTCATCCTTGGGAGTCCTCCCCCACATCACCAGGGAGACTTTCACCCCTGGATGTCATATCCCACGTAGTGGGGAGGACAATGATTTCACTTGCAGAGTTGGGCTTAGAGAGACTGAGGTCACAACTGTGCAATAACAGAGGTCCTCCAGAAGTAACTCTTAGGCATGCTTATAGGTAGTCTAAGCTTCTTTGCAACCTACATAAGCTTCACTAGAGTAAACCTCATGATCGAGGGCATGGCCTATTGATTTGGGTATCCTTAAAGTTTGACACAGTATCAGTGGATTCCCTGATGGTAAGGTTTAATTGTTTCATAGTCTTTCTCCCCTTCCTTAGGGGACTTTGCCAATACTTTTTGATTATCTGCTTAATATACTCTAGGATGTTTCCAGGCATTACAATAATTTATACAGGATTAAAGGACCTCCTTCTTATTCTATGCTTCTTGTGTTTCAGTTGTTCAAATGAGCTATACAGATAGGTTGAATTAGATTATGCACTACAGAAAATTTCAGTTCCAGACCAAATAAACCTTTCTTCCATTGGTCTCAAACAGTTTGTGTGGTTTGAAAATATAAACACTGTCTTCCTTACTCCTGTGTTCTGAATTGCTTTAACCCCAACCTGTTCAGCTTTGTTCTTATCTTTAAATATCAGGTTATATATATAAAGCAACCTCTCAAAATCCAGAAATAATCACCACTCAGGACTTAATGTGTCTGCTCTAAAAGCTTACAGTCTAGGCCCCTCTTTTCTTATAAGCATTTTCTAAAGGTGATCATACCATTCTTGTTCTTTTGTTTCTGGCTTATTTTTTCTCACCAAATGTCCCACATGTTCATTCACATAGTTACATGCCTCACAACATTGTTAGTTTTTGTAGCAGCACAACCTTCATTCATTCTTCACACCATCCTTCGCCAATCTACTTCTCCATCAGTGCATCCTTCATCCACCTGCATTCACCAGGCATCATGTTCTACATGAGGTGTAGGAAGTCCACAGTCCATCAACATTCTCAATTTCAGATAATTTCATTGTTCCCAAGAGACAGAAAACCAATAAACACACCCTCGCCAAATAGGAAATCTAAACCTTCTCTTAGCTCTTGTCCCTCACCCCATTATTTTCTTCTGCTGTTGCTGTGGTAGTGCTGATGGTTTCCTTTTGAAAATAGCTCATAGCATGCAATAACAGTCTTCCCCCTGTACCCTGGACTTAAACTCTTTATACAAGAATCACATCTTTGAAGTAATTCTTACAAGAACTCTTTCACAGAGTAGGTCTATACAACCCCTTTCAATCTTGTTCATTTTCAATATGGTAATATTACTTCTAGGCCACTAGAGAATCATTTTTGCACCTATCTATTCCCTTACCTGGAGTTCAACTTCACTAGCTAACGGTTCACCCATCTCTAGCTTCTATGTATGTCTAAGTCCCCTCTTATTATATGCCTCTGATTATACCTTTATGCTCGTCATAAAACTGGAATCATACAGTATCTATCCTTTTGTGTCAGGTTAATTTCACTCAGCATTATGTCTTCAAGGCTCACCCATTTTCTCATGTGCTTCAGGATGTCATTTTGTCTTACTGCTTCATAATATTCCATTGTATGTATATACCACATTTTATTGATCCACTCATCCGTTGATGGGCATTTGGTTTGTTTCCATCTTTTGGCGATTGTGAATAATGCTGCTATGAACTGCAGCTGTTATTTTAGCAGTGTGCAAATGTCTTTTTTGTCATTGCTTTCAACTCTTCTGGGTATATACCAAGTAGTGATATTGCTGGGTCATAGGGCAACTTGATATTTAGTTTCCTAAGGAATCGCCAAACAGTTTTTCATAGTGCCTGCACCATTATATATTCCCACCAGCAGTGCATAAGTGCCCTAGTTTCTCCACATCCTCTCCAACATTTATAGTTTCCTGTTTGTTTAATAGCAGCCATTCTTATAGGTGTGAGGTGGTATCTCATTGTAATGTTGATCTGTATTTCCCTTATAGCTTGTGCTTTGGGTATAAAGTTTAGGAAGTTACCTCCTATTACTAGGTCTTGAAGATGTTTCCCTACATTTTCTTCTAGAAGCTTTATGGTGCTAGTTCTTATATTTAGGTGTTTGATCCACTTTGAGCTAATTTTTGCATAGGGTGCAAGATAGGGGTCCTCTTTCATTCTCTTGGCTATTGATATCAAGTTCTTCCATTCTCAATTATTGAAAAAGACTATTTTGTCCCAGTTCAGAGGATTTGGGGCTCTTGTCAAAAATCAGTTGACCATAGATTTGTTGGTCTATTTCTGCACTCTTGATTAGATTCCATTGGTCAAAAATGCTTCTGTCTTTGTGCGAGTACCGTGCTGTTTTGACCACTGTGGCTTTATAATAGGTTTTGAAGTCAGGGAGTGTGAATACTCCCACTTTGTGCTTCTTTTTAAGGATGCTTTTAGCTCTTTGGGATCTCTTTCCCTTCCAGATGAATTTGGTAGTTAGCTTTTCCAAATCTTTAAAGTAGGTTGTTGGAATTTTGATTGGTACTGTGTTGAATCTGTAGATCAATTTGGGGAGAATTGACATCTTAACTATATTTAGCCTTCCTATCTATGAGCAGGGAATGTCTTTCCACCTATTTAGAACTCCTTTGATTTCTTTTAGCAATGTTATGTAGTTTTCTGTGTACAAGTCCTTTATGTCCCTAGCTAAGTTCATTCCTAAGTATTGGATTCTTTTAATTGACATTTTGAATGGATTTTTTTCCCTTAACTGACTCTTCAACTAGGTAGGTCATTGCTTGTGTAAAGAAATGTTACTGAGTTTTGCATGTTAGCTTTATATCATACCAGCTTGCTAAATTTGTTTCTTAGCTCAAGTAACTTTGCTGTAGATTTCTCAGGATCTTCCAAGTATAGTATCATATCATCTGCAAATAATGAGTTTTACCTCTTGCTTTTCAATTTGGATGCCTTTTATTTCTTTTTCCTGCCTGATTGCTCTACCTAGAACTTCTAGTACAATGTTGAATAATAGTGGTGACAGTGGGCATCCTTGTCTAGTGTCTGATCTTGGGGGGAAGGCGTTCAGTCTCTCTCCATTGAGTACAATGTTTGTCATTGGTTTTTCATATGCTCGTTTTATCATATTGCGTAGTTACCTTTGATTCCTACCTTTTGGAGCATTTTTATCAGAAAAACATGCTGAATTTTGATGAATGCTTTTTCAGCATCAATAGAGATGATCATGTGATTTTTCCCTTTTGATTTGTTAATATGCTGCTTTACATTAATTGATTTTCTTGTGTTGAACCATCCTTGCATTCCTGCTATAAACCCCACTTGGTCATGGTGAATAATTCTTTTAATATGCTATTGATTCAATTTGCTAATATTTATTGAGAATTTTTGCATCTATGTTCATTAGGGAGATTGGCCTGAAATTTTTCTTTCTTATAGGATCTTTACCCAGTTTTGGTATTAAAATGATATTAGCTTCATAAAATGAGTTATGTAGAGCTCCTTTTTCCTCAACATTTTGGAAAAGTTTGAGCAGGATTGGTGTTAATTTTTTCTGGAATGCTTGATAAAATTCCCATGTGAAGTCATCTGGCCCTAGGGTTTTTTTTTGTAGGAAGATTTTTGATAGTCATTGAATCTCTTTACTTGTGATTGGTTTGTTGAGATCTTCTATTTCTTCCTGCATCAGTGCAGCTTGTTTGTGTGTCTCCAGGAATTTGTCCATTTCATCTAAGTTGTCTAGTTTGTTGGCATATAGTTGTTTATTGTATCCACTTATGATTTCTTTTATTTCTTCAGGTCTGTAGTAATGCACCCCCCTCCCATTTCTGATTTTGTTTACTTGCATCCTCTCTCTTTTTAAATTTGTCAGTCTTGCTAGTGACCCATCAATTGTATTGATTTTCTCAAAGAACCAACTTTTGGTTTTATTGATTCTTTCCATTGTTCTTTTGTTCTCACATTCATTTATCTCTGCTTTAATCTTTGTTGTTTTCCTTATTCTATTTGCTTTGGGGTTATTTTGCTGTTCTTTCTCAAGATTCTCCAGGTGTGCTGTTAAATCCTTGATTTTTGCTCTTTCTATTTTTTAATATAACCATTTAAAGCAACAAATTTCCCTCTCAACACAGCCTTTGCTGCATCCCATAAGTTCTGATAAGTTGTATTCTTATTTTAATTCATCTCCAGATAGCTACTGATTTCTCTAACAATTTCTTCTTTGACCCACTGGTTGTTTAAGAATATGTCATTTAATCTCCATATATTTGTGAATGTTCTTGTTCCTTGGTGGTTATTGAGATCCAGCTTCATCCATTGTGATCAGAGAAAGTGCCTTGAAAAATTTTAAGTTTTTAAAATTTATAAAGATCTGTTTTTCACCCTAGCATATGCTCTATCCTGGAGAATGTTCCATGAGCACTAGAGAAGAATGTACTTTGGGGTGCAATGACCTATATATGTCTGTTAGGTCTAATTCATTTATCAAGTTATTTAACTTCTTGATTACCTTTTTTTTTTTTTTCTGTTTTTTTTTATTAATTAAAAAAAGAATTAACAAAACAATTAGAAATCATTCCAATCTACATGTACAATCAGTAATTCTTAATAACATCACATAGTTGCATATTCATCATTTCTTAGTACATTTGCATCGATTTAGAAAAAGAAATAAAAAGACAACAGAATAAGAATTAAAACAATAATAGAAAGAGAAAAAAAAAACCTATGCCTCACATGCAGCTTCATTCAGTGTTTTAACATAATTGCATTACAATTGGGTAGTATTGTGCTGTCCATTTCTGAGTTTTTATATCCAGTCCCGTTGTACAGTCTGTATCCCTTCAGCTCCAATTATCCCTTCTCTCTTTTTTTCTTTTTTTTTAATTAACGGAAAAAAAGGAATTAACCCAACATTTAAAGATCATACCATTCTACATATGCATTCATTAATTCTTAACATCATCACATAGATGCATGATCATCATTTCTTAGTACATATGCATTGGTTTAGAAGAACTAGCAACATAACTGAAAAAGATATAGAATGTTAATATAGAGAAAAAAATAAAAGTAATAATAGTAAAATCAAAACAAAACAAAACAAAACAAAACAAAAACCTATAGCTCAGATGCAGCTTCATTCAGTGTTTTTTTTTTAATTTTTTTATTAATCAAAAAAAAGAAAAGAAATTAACACAACATTTAGAAATCATTCCATTCTACAAATGCACTCAGTAATTCTTAGTATCATCACATAGATGTATGATCATCATTTCTTAGTACATTTGCATCGATTTAGGAAAAGAACTAGCAAAACAGCAGAAAAAGATATAGAATGTTAATATAGAGAAGAGAATTAAAATAATAATACTAATAATATATATATATATATATATAAAAAGGAAAAAGAAAAAAACAAAAACAAAAGATACAAACACACAAACAAACAAACAAAAAACCATATTTCAGGTGCAGCTTCATTCAGTGTTCCAACCTAGTTACATTACACCTAGGTATTATTGTGCTGTCCATTTTTGAGTTTTTGTATCTAGTCCTGTTGCACAGTCTGTATCCCTTCAGCTCCAATTACCCATTATCTTACCCTGTTTCTAACTCCTGCTGGTCTCTGTTACCAATGATATATTCCAAGCTGATTCTCGAATGTCGGTTCACATCAGTGGGACCTTACAGTATTTGTCCTTTAGTTTTGGGCTAGACTCACTCAGCATAATGTTCTCTAGGTCCATCTATGTTATTACATGCTTCATAAGTTTAGTCTGTCTTAAAGCTGCATAATATTCCATCGTAGGTATACGCCACAGTTTGTTTAGCCACTCGTCTGTTGATGAACATTTTGGCTGTTTCCATCTCTTTGCAATTGTAGATAATGCTGCTATAAACACTGGTGTGCAAATGTCCGTCTGTGTCTTTGCCCTTAAGTCCCTTGAGTAGATACCTAGCAGTGGTATTGCTGGGTCGTAATCCATTCTGCCATTCTATGTCTTTTGATTGGGAAATTCAGTCCATTAACTTTTAGTATTATTACTGTTTGGATAATATTTTCCTCTACCATTTTGGCTTTTGTATTATATATATCATATCTGATTTTCCTTCTTTCTATACTTTACTCCATACCTCTCTTTTCTGTCTTTTCGTATCTGACTCTAGTGCTCCCTTTAGTATTTCTTGCCAAGCTGGTCTCTTGGTCACAAATTCTCTCAGTGACTTTTTGTCTATAAATGTTTTAATTTCTCCTTCATTTTTGAAGGACAATTTTGCTGGATATAGGAGTCTTGGTTGGCAGTTTTTCTCTTTTAGTAATTTAAATATATCATCCCACTGTCTTCTAGCTTCCATGGTTTCTGCTGAGAAATCTACACATAGTCTTATTGGGTTTCCCTTGTATGTGACAGATTGTTTTTCTCTTGCTGCTTTCAAGATCTTCTCTTTCTCTTTGACCTCTGACATTCTAACTAGTAAGTGTCTTGGAGAACGCCTATTTGGGTCTATTCTCTTTGGGGTGCGCTGCACTTCTTGGATCTGCAAATTTAGGTCTTTCATAAGAGTTGGGAAATTTTCAGTGATAATTTCTTCCATTAGTTTTTCTCCTCCTTTTCCCTTCTCTTCTCCTTCTGGGACACCCACAACACGTATATTTGTGCGCTTCATATTGTCCTTGAGTTCCCTGATCCCCTGCTCAAGTTTTTCCATTCTTTTCCCTATAGTTTCTGTTTCTTTTTGGGATTCAGATGTTCCATCCTCCAGTTCACTAATTGTAGCTTCTGTCTCTTTAGATCTACCATTGTAGGTATCCATTGTTTTTTCCATTTTTTCTTCTTTGTCTTTCACTCCCATAAGTTCTGTGATTTGTTTTTTCAGATTTTCTATTTCTTCTTTTTGTTCAGCCCATGTCTTCTTCATGTCCTCCCTCAATTTATTGATTTGGTTTTTGAAGAATTTTTCCATTTCTGTTCGTATATTCAGCATTAGTTGTCTCAGCTCCTGTATCTCATTTGAACTATTGGTTTGTTCCTTTGACTGGGCCATATCTTCAATTTTCCGAGCGTCATCCATTATTTTCTGCTGGTGTCTGGGCATTTGATCAGATTTCCCTGGGTGTGGGACCCAGCTGGTTGAAAGCTTTTTCTGTGAAATCTCTGGGCTCTGTTTTTCTTTTCCTGCCCAGTAGGTGGCGCTCGTGGCGCTCGTCTGTCTGCACGGCAGTCGGCCCGGGAAACCGCGTGTGGAGGTGGGGGTCGCTGGCCGCCGCGGCTTGGGAGAGTGCCGGTCCCAATTGCCCAGCTGGCCCGAAACGCCAAGCGTGACGGGAGGGCCCCGCTATCCAATGTTCCCAGTCAGACCGGGGAGCCACGTGCGTGGAGGGGACCCTAGTCGCCAGCCGCCCCGGCCGGGAAACCGCGCGCGCCTCGGGTATCTCACCGCAGCAGATTCTCCCTGCCCGTTCAGCTGTTCCAGAATGGGGTACGCTGTCTTTTTGGTCTCTGTCGTGACTCCGGGAGCTGTTTCGTATTGTTTCTGTTTCTTTAGTTGCTTTTCTGGAGGAGGAACTAAGACCCGTGCGTCTTACTAAGCCGCCATCTTCTCCGGTAGTCTTGATTACCTTTTGATCTTCTATTTGGTTGTTCTTTCTATTGAAAAGAGTGGTGTATTGAAGTCTTCTACTATTATTGTTGAAATCTATTGCTTCCTTCAGTTTTGCCAATGTCTGTCTCATGTACTTTGGAGCTCCTTGGCTGGGAGCATAAACAATTGTGATTGTTAGATTTTCTTGGTGAATTTACCCTTTAACTGGTATATAGTGTCCTTCTTTGTCTCTTATGATGTCTTTACATTTAAAGTCTATTTTGTCTGATATTAGTATAGCTACTCCTGCTTTCTTTTTCTTTTCTTTTTAATATTTTTATTGATCTTAACATAGAAACAATCCATACATGGTGTACAATCAGTGGCTCACAATATCATTACATAGTTGTGTATTCATCACCATGATCTTTGTTTTAATTTTTTATTAGTTTTTAAATTTAAAAAATATTACAAGAAAGAAACATAAACATTCCCAACATATGATCATTCCATTCTACGTATATAATCACAAATTCACAATATCATCACATAGTTGCATATTCATCATCATGATCATTTCTTAGAACATTTGCATCAATTCAGAAAAAGAAATAAAAAGACAACAGAAAAATAAAATAAAAACAGAAAAAAAATTTATACATATCATATCCCTTACCCCTCCCTCCCTTTCATTGTTCACTAGCATTTCAAACTAAATTCATTTTAACATTTGTTTCCCCTATTATTTATTTTTTATTCCATATATTCTACTCATCTGTTGACAAGGTGATAAAAGGAGCATCAGATACAAGGTTTTCACAATCACACAGTCACATTCTGAAAGCTATATCAGTATACAATCATCATCAAGAAACATGGCTACTGGAACACAGCTCTACATTTTCAGGCAGTTTCCTCCAGCCTCTCCCTTATATCTTGGATAACAAGATGATATCTACTTAATGCATAAGAATAACCTCCAGAATTACCTTTTGACTCTGTTTGGAATTTCTCAGCCATTGACACTTTGTCTCATTTCACTCTTCTCCCTTTTGGCTCAAGAAGGTTTTCTCAATCCCTTGATGCTGGGTCTCAGCTCATTCTAGGTTTTTTCTTAATCCCTTGATGCTGAGTCTCAGCTCATTCTAGGATTTCTGTCCCATGTTGCAAGGAAAGTTCACACCCCTGAGAGTCATGTCCCATGTAGACAGGGTGAGTTTGGTGAGTTTGCTTGTTGTGTTGGCTGGAGAGAGAGGCCACATCTGAGCTACAAAAGAGGTTCTCTTGGGGGTGACTCTTAGGCCTAATTTTAAATAGGCTTGACCTATCCTTTGTGGGGTTAAGTTTCATATGAACAAACCCCAAGACTGGGGGCTCAGCCTATAGCTTTGGTTGTCCACACTGCTTGTGAGAATATCAAGAATTCAACTTGGGGAGGTTAAATTTTCCCCCATTCTCACCATTCCCTGAAGGGGACTTTGCAAATACTTTTCCACTCACTGATCAAATCTCTCTGGGATTCATTGGGGCATCACTCTGGACAAATAAACAGACTCTCATGTCCTACCCAAGGTTCATGTAGTTATGTTGTTCAACAAAGCTATCTACATAAGTTATATTAGGAAATGCACCAGTCAGAATATAAATTTTGTACCAAATAAACATTTTTTTGCTTTAGTCTCACACAAGGATGAAATTTTAAAATATCAATTATCATATATTTTCACCACCCTGCAGTAATGGCATTCCTTTGTTCTTCCTCATGCAAAAACATTTTTAAAATTTGTACATTTAGTCACTATCATTATACACTCTAGGCATTCCTAGATTATACCATCTCAATCTTTATTGTCTATCTTTCTTTCTGATTTTATTTATGCCCCCAGTCCTCCTCCCTCTCATTCCCACATTCAGCTTCATTCAGTGTTTTAACATAATTGTATTACTGTTAGGTATATTGTGCTGTCCATTTCTGAGTTTTTGTATTCAGTCCTGTTGCACAATCTGTATCCCTTCAGCTCCTATTACCCAATATCTTACCCTATTTCTATCTCCTGATGGTCTCTGTTACCAATGACATATTCCAAGTTTATTCACTAATGCCAGTACATATCAGTGAGACCATACAGTATTTGTCCTTTTGATTTTGCCTAATCTCACTCAGCATAATGTCCTTAAGGTCCATCTACATTGTTACATACGTCATAGCTTTATTCTGTCTTACAGCTGCATAATATTCCACTGTATGTATATACCACAGTTTGTTTAGCCACCTGTCTGTTGATGGACATTTTGGCTGTTTCCATCTCTGGGTAATTGTAAATAATGCTGCTATAAACATTGGTATGCAAATATCCATTTGTGTCCTTGCCCTCATGTCCTTTGAGTAGAGACAGCATATAGATGGGTCCTGTTTTTTAATCCATTTTGCCAGTCTATGCCTTTTGATTGGGGAGTTTAATCCATTAACATTTAGTGTTATTACTGTACCAGTAGTATTTTCTTCTACTATTTTGCCGTCTGGATTTTATATGTCATATCTTATTTTCTTTCTTTTTACCTTTACTCACAGTCTTCCTTTCTACACTCTTCTCCATACCTCTCTCTTCTGTCTTTTCATATCTGTCTCTAGTGCTCCCATTAGTATTTCTTGCAGAGCTGGTCTCTTGGTCACAAATTCTCTCAGGGATTTTTTTTGTCTGAAAATGTTTTAATTTCTCCCTCATTTTTGAAGGACAATTTTGCTGGACATAGAATTCGTGGTTGGCAGCTTTTCTCTTTTAATAATTTAAATATATCATCCCACTGTCTTCTCGCCTCTATGGTTTCTGCTGAGAAATCTACACATAGTCTTATTTGGCTTCCCTTGTATGTGATGGATTTCTTTTCTCTTGCTGCTTTCAAGATTCTCTGTTTCTTTTTGACCTCTGACATTCTGATTAGTAAGCATCTTGGAGTACGTCTATTTGGGTCTATTCTCTTTGGGGTATGCTGCACTTCTTGGATCTGTAATTTTAAGTCTTTCATAAGAGTTGGGAAATTTTCAATGATAATTTCATCCATTAGTTTTCCTCCTCCTCTTCCCTTCTCTTCTCCTTCTGGGACACCAACAACATGTATATTCATGTGTTTCATATTGTCATTCAATTCCCTGAATCCCTGCTCATATTTTTCCATTTTTTCCCTATATTTTCTTTTTCTTGTTGGATTTCAGATGTTCCATCCTCCAGTTCACTAATCCTATCTTCTGCCTCTCAAAATCCACAATTCCATTGTTTTTTTCATCTCTTCCTATTGTGCCTTTCATTCCCATAAGTTCTATGATTTGTTTTTTCAGACTTTTGATTTCTTCTTTTTGTTCATTCCTTGCCTTCTTTATATCCTCCCTTAATTCATTGATTTGATTTTTGATGAGGTTTTCCATGTCTGCTTGTATCTTATGAATTAATTGTTTCAGCTTCTGTATCTCATTTGAATTGTTGGTTTATTCCTTTGATTGGGCCATATCTTAAATTTTCCTAGTGTTATTTATTATTTTTTTGCTGGCATCTAGGCATTTAATTACCTTAATTAGTTTTTTTCTGGAGATTGCTTTCACTTCTTTTACCTAGGGTTTTCTTGCTGGATGAATTTGTTGTCTATCTGTTCTTTGACATTCAGTTCAGCTTTTCTGGACCTCTAGCTTAGGTTTTGTTTAGAGGAGAATTTTTCAGTTCTTGTTTTCTTGTTTCTTGCTCTGCTTGTATGGTGCCTTCCCACCCACCCCCCCCCGCCCTTAGGAAGGTCTACTTAGGTATTATAGACCCCAGCCAGATTTTCCAAGACTAAACTGGCCTCCTATCAGGAGGAAAGAGTCACCTGCATTGGTTTTCCCTCAGGGTGAAACCTAGCAGGTTGAAAGACTTTCCTGTGAAGTCTCTGGGCTCTATTTTTCTTATCCTGCCCAGTATCTTTTCTTGTCTGCCTGCAGCAGCAGGCATAAGATGCACCCACCAGCATAAGCAGGCATCCCACCATCATAAGATGATGTGGTACCTTTAACTTTGGCAGACTCTCCCTGCTGGGGACATGGTGGAGACAGAGGAGAGGTTGTAGGCTGGTTTTCATGGCTTCAAATTACCAAACCCTGGTGTCTGAATTCCTTGAGGGAGGGATTCCACCTGAGTTGGGCTTCGCCCCTCCCCATGGGGAAGGAACAGGCTCCAGGCAAGCCCTCAAACAAGCTCATTTCTGCCTATGCCTGGGGCAGTTGCTGCCTGAGAAGTCCTGCCACTGTATCCAAAGGCAGTCAAGCCTTTGTAGAAATACAGCCACAAAAACCTGTTTCCTTTTGCTTTTTCTCTTTTTCTGTCAGCCCTACCTGCTTGGTGCCGGGGCAAAAATGATCGACCTCTGCTTTGACCAGGTTCATGAGCTGGGGGCCTATTTTAAGTAGTCAGAATTTGTTAATTAATTCCACAATTGGTGTTTGGTTGGGCTCAGTCCTTGCTGCTGGTAAAGTCTCTTTCCTTTGCCCTTTGGGAAGCAGCCTGTGGGGGAGGGGCACCGGCCACCACATCTGGGGAACTCATGGTTCTGGGGGGCTCGCAGCCGGTCCAGCTGGTCCAGACTGGGGTACGCTGTGTATCCTGTCACTGACATGGCCCCAGGAGCTGTTCTGTACTGTTTCTGGTTATTTAGTAGTTGTTGTGGAGGATGAACTAAAATGCGTACATTGCTAAGCCACCATCTTGAAAAAACACCATGATCATTTTTTTTCCTCCTGCTTTCTTTTGATTACAACTTGTGTGGAAAATCTTTTTCCATCCTTTCACTTTCAATCTATTTGTATCTCTGTGCCTAAGATGAGTCTCTTGTAAGCAGCGTATAGCTGGATTATGTTTCTTAATCCATTTTGCCAATATATATCTTTTAATTGGTAAGTTTAGTCCATTAACATTCAAAGTTATTGCTGAAAAGATGTTTCTTGATTCCACCATCTTCTCGTTTTGATTTTATTTGTCAGATCTATATATTCTTTTCACTCTTCCTCTCTGTATTATTTAAATTTCCCTTAGTTGTACTCTTCAATTCTGTGCCCTCCTCCAGACCACCCTCTCCTGTCTTTTTTTTTTTTTTTTCTTCAGCCAGCAGAACTCCTTTTAATATTTCTTGTAGGGTCAGTCTCTTGTTGACAAATTCCTTCAGGACTTTTTTGTTGAAACTTTCATCTCTCCCTCAATTTTGAAGGATGGTTTTGTTGGGTACAGAATTCTTGGCTGGAAGTCTTTCTTTTTCAGGATCTTGAATATATATACCACTGCCTTCTTGTTTTCAGGGTGCTAGATGAGTAGTATGAACTCAATTTTATTTGATTTCCTTTTATGTAGTAGATTGTTTAGATTGTTTTTCTCTTGCCACTTCTAGGATTTTCCACTTTTCTTCAACATTTGACAAACTAATTAGTATGTGCCTTGGGGAAGGCTATTTGGATTTATTCTGTTTGGAGTCCTTTGGGTGTCTTTGACTTGTATATTTATGTCCTTTATGAGGATTGGGAAGTTTACCCCATTATATCCTCAACTATTTTTCCTAGCCCTTTACTCCTTTCTTCTCCTCCTGGGACACCAATGATTCTTATATTTGTGTGCTTTGTTTTGTCTATCATTTCCCAGAGTTCCCATTCAATTTTTTCCATCTTTTTGCCATTTGTTGTGCTGAGTCTTTGAAGTAAATTATCCTGTCCTCTATATCACTTATTCTTTCTTCTGTTTCTTCATATCTGGTGTTGTGTGCCTCTAGTATGTTTTTTATTTGGTCACCAGAGTCTTTAATATCTGTAATTTCTGCTGTTTTTCTATTTATTCTTTCACATTCCTCTTTGTGTGCTTCTACTGTCTTCTTGATCTCCTTTATGTCATTTTCTATCCTACTTATTCTATTAAGTAGATTTGTATGAACTTCTTTGATTAGTTGTTCCAACTTCCGTGTCCCCTCAGGTGTTTTAATTTGGTCATTAGGTAGGGCAATATTCTGTCTGCATTTTGAGATGCTTAGTGATTGTCTGCTGTCTTCATTGCATGTAAATATCTTGATTGATTTACTTTGGGAGTTGATTTCTTTCTGTTGTCTAAGGTCTTGTGTTTATGGGATGGTTGCACAGCAGAGAGCAGGGCACAGGGTGGTGCACTCAGTGCGATGATTTGTTTCAGGGTAGGTAAGGACACAGGTTGGGGATGTTATGCTGATGCTTGTGAACATGGGTGCCCCATGGCCAGGGAGGATGTAGCTCTGCAGTTGCACTGGTCTAGGGGGCATAACCCTGGTGTGCACTGGTCTAAGGCACGTGGCACTTTGTGCACATGTGTAGAGCTGTGACAGCAGGGTCAGCATTATGCCTTTATGGATTGGGGACAGATGTGACCCGACTTTGCAGGTCATCACTTTCTCAGAGCTGGGAAGTGAGGCTGAAGGCTGTGAGCATGTGTGGTTCTAGGACTTCTGTGAAGTGCAGTTCCCAGAGCTGAATGATGTGATTGGGGGCCCTTGTACATGCATGGTCCTGAGAGTGCCATAAATGGATGTGCTGAGTTCGGGGCGGGTGGGGTGAGGCTGTGTGACACTATGGGTGGGGGTGCACGGGTATGTTAGGTATGGAGGTTAGTACCCGCAACCTTTATGTGCTGGCAGCAGCCTGCAAGGAACAGGGAGGGGAGGTAGTGCTTGGGAGGGTGCAGGAGAGGTGGGTTGGGCTTTACTTGGGGTGGGGGTGGGGGCAGTACATGCACTGGAGGCTGGTGGGGTGGGGGTGCCTGGAAAATGGAGAATGGGAGCAGGTGATGGGGTTCAGGTGTGTGGTGTGTGAGGTGAGTCGCCTGTCACAGGGTTGTGCTGGTGAGGGTAGCGCATCCAAAGAATGTGGCCTGGCTTACTTCCTAGTCCCATTTTCCTGTCTGTGCACTCCTGTGGGATCCATGGCTTCACAGCTTCATGCCTCCATGCTAGGCTTCACCTTTCTGCCTCTCAGTTCCAGGGCTACCGCATGTGGTGAAGAAGGCTCTCCCAGGTTAACTGCACTCCCGAATTGCTGCCTCAGTTGCCCTACTGTCTCTTCTCTAACTTTTCCATGGAGCAGGGCTAATCTCAAGCTACTCTAATCAGCCATCTTCCTGGAAGTCCTCAAAGTACATTTTAAAAACTTTGTACTTATAACATGTAGTTATAAATTTCAAAATACAGTATTGCTTACAGTTCCACAATTTCAGGAACTTCCTTCTAGCTGCTCCAAGACACTGGAGACTTAAAAGAAATATCAATATAATGATTCAGTAGTCACACTCATTTGTCAAATCCAGTCTTCTCTATTACAACTTCTTCTCCTTTGATCCTTCTCCCAATCTTTAGGGCTATTTGGGCAGTGACCATTCTAACTTCTTCATGTTGAAAAGGAATGTTGATATTATGGTGTAAGAGAATGCAACTGGTTGATGTTCTTGGAGAGACTGGTAACTCTGAATTTCAGGGCTTAGCTGAGTTGACCCTGGAGGTTATTCTTATGCACTATATAGATATCCCTTTTTGATTTATGGTGTATTGGACTGGCTAGAGTGAAGTATCTGAAACTGTTGTACTGTGTTCCAAGACTTGATTCTTAAAAAAATATTATATGACTATATAGGTTTTACAATGTGACTGTGTGTGTGAAATCCTTGTGTCTGATGTTCTTTTTATTCAAGGTATGGACAGGTGAGTAAATAATAATAGTAAAAATAATAGGGGGAGATAAAAGGTAAAAATTGGGTAGATTGAAATACTGTGGGTCAATGAGAGGAAGGCGTAAGGGAGTAAGGGGTATGGGATATATGAGTTCTTTTTTTTCTCTTTATTACTTTTTCTGGAGTGATGCAAATACTCTAAAAATGATCATGATGAAGAACATACAGCTTTCTGATGATATTGTGAGCCACTGATTGTATAATATGGTTGGACTGTATGTGTGTCATGGTCAGGTTCATGTGTCAACTTGGCCAAGCGGTAGTTGGGCAAGTGCTGGTTTGTCTGTTGTGATGAGGTCATTTCATAGAATTAAATCATGATCATGTCAGCTGCATCCACAGCTGATTCCATTTGTAATCAGCCAAAGGGGCATGCCTTCTGCAATGAGTGATGCTTAATCTAATCACCGAAAGCCTTATAAGGAGGATTCAGAAGAGACAGGCTCTTCCTGTTTCAGCTGGTGAGCCTCTCCTGTGGAGGTCATCCAGACCCTGCATTGGAATTGCTGGCTTCACAGCCTACTCTGTGGATTTTGGACTCTGCGTTCCCGTGGTCACATGAGACACTTTTATAAATTTTATATTTGCAAGTGTTCCCTGTTGATTCTGTTTCTCTAGAGAACCCTAACTAATACAATGTGTGTGGTTATTTCTTCATACATATATTTTTAAAAAAAGATGAAGGCCTTGGCCTATTAACTTGGGAGTCCCTAATGTTTGAGACAGTTATCAGGGATTTTCCAGGTGGGGAAGTCTAGTAGTTCCATTATTTTTTCTTCAGTCCTTCAAGGGACTTTGCCAATACTTTTTAAATGTCTACCCAACATATATGGAAGGGACATTTCAGCATGGGTCTTTATTACAATAAGAAACTGTGAGTGGGAGTTTCCAAATGGAGACAGCACATCCCAAGCAAAGGAAATGGTAAACATAAAGGTCCTGGGGTGGGACCGAACTTAGCATGTTCCAGGAACAGAGATAAGTCTGGGTGGCTGACTCAGTGAAACAAGGGGAATAGCAGGTGGATAGGATAGGTGACATGTGGTGTTGTGGGTCAAGGAAGGACATGTGTTAAAAGGCTTTAGACCTGTGATATGACCTGGTTACTTGGTGAAAACCATGCATGTCCCTGCTATGTTTTAATGAACCATAATGAAAGAATAATCTGTACTTCACTTCCTGTTCAGGGTTTACTTTTTTTTTTTTTTAATCATGCTTTGTCTAATGCTAATCTTTTTCTTAAAAGCTGTTTAAACTTTTTTTATTGTAAAATATGACCTATATCCAACAAAAGCAATAAATTTCCAAGTACATTTTTTTTATTAATTAAAAAAAGAATTAACAAAACAATTAGAAATCATTCCAATCTACATGTACAATCAGTAATTCTTAATAACATCACATAGTTGCATATTCATCATTTCTTAGTACATTTGCATCGATTTAGAAAAAGAAATAAAAAGACAACAGAATAAGAATTAAAACAATAATAGAAAGAAAAAAAACAAAAAAAAACAAAAACAAAAAACCTATACCTCACATGCAGCTTCATTCAGTGTTTTAACATAATTGCATTGCAATTGGGTAGTATTGTGCTGTCCATTTCTGAGTTTTTATATCCAGTCCCGTTGTACAGTCTGTATCCCTTCATCTCCAATTATCCCTTCTCTTTTTTTTTTTAATTAACAGAAAAAAAGAAATTAACCCAACATTTAGAGGTCATACCATTCTACACATGCAATCATTAATTCTTAACATCATCACATAGATGCATGATCATCATTTCTTAGTACATTTGCATTGGTTTAGAAGAACTAGCAACATAACCGAAAAAGATATAGAATGTTAATATAGAGAAAAAAATAAAAGTAATAATAGTAAAATCAAAACAAAACAAAACAAAACAAAACAAAAACCTATAGCTCAGATGCAGCTTCATTCAGTGTTTTAACATGATTACTTTACAATTAGGTATTATTGTGCTGTCCATTTTTGAGTTTTTGTATCTAGTCCTGTTGCACAGTCTGTATCCCTTCAGCTTCAATTACCCATTGTCTTACCCTGTTTCTAACTCCTGCTGAACTCTGTTACCAATGACATATTTCAAGTTTATTCTCGAATGTTTGTTCACATCAGTGGGACCATACAGTATTTGTCCTTTAGTTTTTGGCTGGATTCACTCAGCATAATATTCTGTAGGTCCATCCATGTTATTACATGGTTCATAAGTTTATCTTGTCTTAAAGCTGCATAATATTCCATCGTATGTATATACCACAGTTTGTTTAGCCACGCTTCTGTTGATGGAGATTTTGGCTGTTTCCATCTCTTTGCAATTGTAAATAATGCTGCTATAAACATTGGTGTGCAAATGTCCGTTTGTGTCTTTGCCCTTAAGTCCTTTGAGTAGATACCTAGCAATGGTATTGCTGGGTCGTATGGCAGTTCTATATTCAGCTTTTTGAGGAACCGCCAAACTGCCTTCCACAGTGGTTGCACCCTTTGACATTCCCACCAACAGTGGATAAGTGTGCCTCTTTCTCCGCATCCTCTCCAGCACTTGTCATTTTCTGTTTTGTTGATAATGGCCATTCTGGTGGGTGTGAGATGATATCTCATTGTGGTTTTGATTTGCATTTCTCTAATGGCCAGGGACATTGAGCATCTCTTCATGTGCCTCTTGGCCATCTGTATTTCCTCTTCTGAGAGGTGTCTGTTCAAGTCTTTTTCCCATTTTGTAATTGGGTTGGCTGTCTTTTTGTTGTTGAGATGAACAATCTCTTTATAAATTCTGGATACTAGACCTTTATCTGATATGTCGTTTCCAAATATTGTCTCCCATTGTGTAGGCTGTCTTTCTACTTTCTTGATGAAGTTCTCTGATGCACAAAAGTGTTTAATTTTGAGGAGCTCCCATTTATTTATTTCCTTCTTCAGTGTTCTTGCTTTAGGTTTAAGGTCCATAAAACCACCTCCAGTTGTAAGATCCATAAGATATCTCCCAACATTTTCCTCTATCTGTTTTATGGTCTTAGACCTAATGTTTAGATCTTTGATCCATTTTGAGTTAACTTTTGTATAGGGTGTGAGAGATGGGTCTTTTTTCATTCTTTTGCATATGGATATCCAGTTCTCTAGGCACCATTTATTGAAGAGACTGCTCTGTCCCAGGTGAGTTGGCTTGACTGCCTTATCAAAGATCAAATGTCCATAGATGAGAGGGTCTATATCTGAGCACTCTATTCGATTCCATTGGTCGATATATCTATCTTTATGCCAATACCATGCTGTTTTGACCACTGTGGCTTCATAATATGCCTTAAAGTCAGGTAGCGTGAGACCTCCAGCTTCGTTTTTTTTCCTCAAGATGTTTTTAGCAATTCGGGGCACCCTGCCCTTCCAGATAAATTTGCTTATTGGTTTTTCTATTTCTGAAAAATAAGTTGTTGGGATTTTGATTGGTATTGCATTGAATCTGTAAATCAATTTAGGTAGGATTGACATCTTAACTATATTTAGTCTTCCAATCCATGAACACGGTATGCCCTTCCATCTATTTAGGTCTTCTGTGATTTCTTTTAGCAGTTTTTTGTAGTTTTCTTTATATAGGTTTTTTGTCTCTTTAGTTAAATTTATTCCTAGGTATTTTATTCTTTTAGTTGCAATTGTAAATGGGATTCGTTTCTTGATTTCCCCCTCAGCTTGTTCATTACTAGTGTATAGAAATGCTACAGATTTTTGAATGTTGATCTTGTAACCTGCTACTTTGCTGTACTCATTTATTAGCTCTAGTAGTTTTGTTGTGGATTTTTCCGGGTTTTCGACGTATAGTATCATATCGTCTGCAAACAGTGATAGTTTTACTTCTTCCTTTCCAATTTTGATGCCTTGTATTTCTTTTTCTTGTCTAATTGCTCTGGCTAGAACCTCCAACACAATGTTGAATAATAGTGGTGATAGTGGACATCCTTGTCTTGTTCCTGATCTTAGGGGGAAAGTTTTCAATTTTTCCCCATTGAGGATGATATTAGCTGTGGGTTTTTCATATATTCCCTCTATCATTTTAAGGAAGTTCCCTTGTATTCCTATCTTTTGAAGTGTTTTCAACAGGAAAGGATGTTGAATCTTGTCGAATGCCTTCTCTGCATCAATTGAGATGATCATGTGATTTTTCTGCTTTGATTTGTTGATATGGTGTATTACATTAATTGATTTTCTTATGTTGAACCATCCTTGCATACCTGGGATGAATCCTACTTGGTCATGATGTATAATTCTTTTAATGTGCTGTTGGATACGATTTGCTAGAATTTTATTGAGGATTTTTGCATCTGTATTCATTAGAGAGATTGGTCTGTAGTTTTCTTTTTTTGTAATATCTTTGCCTGGTTTTGGTATGAGAGTGATGTTGGCTTCATAGAATGAATTAGGTAGTTTTCCCTCCACTTCGATTTTTTTGAAGAGTTTGAAGAGAATTGGTACTAATTCTTTCTGGAACGTTTGGTAGAATTCACATGTGAAGCCATCTGGTCCTGGACTTTTCTTTTTAGGAAGCTTTTGAATGACTAATTCAATTTCTTTACTTGTGATTGGTTTGTTGAGGTCATCTATGTCTTCTTGAGTCAAAGTTGGTTGTTCATGTCTTTCCAGGAACCCGTCCATTTCCTCTAAATTGTTGTATTTATTAGCGTAAAGTTGTTCATAGTATCCTGTTATTACCTCCTTTATTTCTGTGAGGTCAGTAGTTATGTCTCCTCTTCCATTTCTGATCTTATTTATTTGCATCCTCTCTCTTCTTCTTTTTGTCAATCTTGCTAAGGGCCCATCAATCTTATTGATTTTCTCATAGAACCAACTTCTGGCCTTATTGATATTCTCTATTGTTTTCATGTTTTCAATTTCATTTATTTGTGCTCTAATCTTTGTTATTTCTTTCCTTTTGCTTGCTTTGGGGTTAGCTTGCTGTTCTTTCTCCAGTTCTTCCAAATGGATAGTTAATTCCTGAATTTTTGCCTTTTCTTCTTTTCTGATATAGGCATTTAGAGCAATAAATTTCCCTCTTAGCACTGCCTTTGCTGCGTCCCATAAGTTTTGATATGTTGTGTTTTCATTTTCATTCGCCTCGAGGTATTTGCTAATTTCCCTTGCAATTTCTTCTTTGACCCAGTCGTTGTTTAGGAGTGTGTTGTTGAGCCTCCACGTATTTGTGAATTTTCTGGCACTCTGCCTATTATTGATTTCCAACATCATTCCTTTATGATCCGAGAAAGTATTGTGTATGATTTCAATCTTTTTAAATTTGTTAAGACTTGCTTTGTGACCCAGCATATGGTCTATCTTTTTTTTTTTTTTTTTTTTTTAAAGGAAAGACAGAGAGAAGGAAGGAAGGATAGAAGGAAGGAAGAAAGGGAAACATTTTTAAACATTTTCTTGTTTTATTGTATTCTGTTTCTCCGTTTTTGTTACATGGGCTGGGGCCGGGAATCGAACCGAGGTCCTCCGGCATAGCAGGCAAGCACTTTGCCCGCTGAGCCACCGCGGCCCGCCCGCATATGGTCTATCTTTGAGAATGATCCATGAGCACTTGCAAAAAAGGTGTATCCTGCTGTTGTGGGATGTAATGTCCTATAAATGTCTATTAAGTCTAGTTCATTTATAGTAATATTCAGATTCTCTATTTCTTTGTTGATCCTCTGTCTAGATGTTCTGTCCCTTGATGAGAGTGGTGAGTTGAAGTCTCCAACTATTATGGTATATGAGTCTATTTCCCTTTTCAATGTTTGCAGTATATTCCTCACGTATTTTGGGGCATTCTGATTCGGTGCGTAAATATTTATGATTGTTATGTCTTCTTGTTTAATTGTTCCTTTTATTAGTATATAGTGTCCTTCTTTGTCTCTTTTAACTGTTTTACATTTGAAGTCTAATTTGTTGGATATTAGTATAGCCACTCCTGCTCTTTTCTGGTTGTTATTTGCATGAAATATCTTTTCCCAACCTTTCACTTTCAACCTATGTTTATCTTTGGGTCTAAGATGTGTTTCCTGTAGACAGCATATAGAAGGATCCTGTTTTTTAATCCATTCTGCCAATCTATGTCTTTTGATTGGGGAATTCAGTCCATTGACATTTAGTGTTATTACTGTTTGGATAATATTTTCCTCTAACATTTTGCCTTTTGTATTATATATATCATATCTGATTTTCCTTCTTTCTACACTCTTTTCCATATCTCTCTCTTCTGTCTTTTTGTATCTGACTGTAGTGCTCCCTTTAGTATTTCTTGCAGAGCTGGTCTCTTGGTCACAAATTCCTTCAGTGACTTTTTGTCTGAGAATGTTTTAATTTCTCCCTCATTTTTGAAGGATAATTTTGCTGGATATAGGAGTCTTGGTTGGCAGTTTTTCTCTTTTAGTATTTTAAATATATCATCCCACTGTCTTCTAGCTTCCATGGTTTCTGCTGAGAAATCTACACAAAATCTTATTGGGTTTCCCTTGTATGTAATGGATTGTTTTTCTCTTGCTGCTTTCAAGATCTTCTCTTTCTCTTTGACCTCTGACATTCTAACTAGTAAGTGTCTTGGAGAACGCCTATTTGGGTCTAATCTCTTTGGGGTGCGCTGCACTTCTTGGATCTGTAATTTTAGGTCTTTCATAAGAGTTGGGAAATTTTCAGTGATAATTTCTTCCATTAGTTTTTCTCCTCCTTTTCCCTTCTCTTCTCCTTCTGGGACACCCACAACACGTATATTTGTGCGGTTCATATTGTCCTTGAGTTCCCTGATACCCTGTTCAAATTTTTCCATTCTTTTCCCTATAGTTTCTGTTTCTTTTTGGAATTCAGATGTTCCATCCTCCAAATCACTAATTCTATCTTCTGTCTCTTTAAATCTATCATTGTAGCTATCCATTATTTTTTCTATGTTTGCTACTTTATCCTTCACTTCCATAAGTTCTGCGATTTGTTTTTTCAGTTTTTCTATTTCTTCTTTATGTTCAGCCCATGTCCTCTTCATGTCCTCCCTCAATTTATCGATTTCATTTTTGAAGAGGTTTTCCATTTCTCTTCGTATATTCAGCATTAGTTGTCTCAGCTCTTGTGTCTCATTTGAGCTATTGGTTTGTTCCTTTGACTGAGCCATATTCTCAATCTTTTGAGCGTGGACAGTTATCTTCTGCTGCTGGCGTCTGGGCATTTATTCAGATTTCTCTTGGTGTTGGACTCAGCAAGGTTGTAATATTTTTCTGTGAAATCTCTGGGTTCTGTTTTTCTTATCCTGCCCAGTAGGTGGCGCTCGTGGCACCCGTTTGTCTGCGGGTCTCACCAGTAAAAGGTGCTGTGGGACCTTAAACTTTGGAAAACTCTCGCCGTCCTGGGGGTTCGCTAGCCGAAACGGCTTGAGCCGGCCCAGGGTCCGAACGCAGGGAGGGTTGCTGGTCGCTGCAGCCAGGGAAAGAGCCCGTCCGAATTTCCTAGTCGGCCCTGGGCAACAAGCGTGGCGGGAGGGCGTCAGCGGCAGCGGCCCGCCCGAGAGAGTGCACGTTCCCCGGGAGTCACGGGTTTGGAAGGGGCCTCCCCCACCCGTCACCGTTCTCCGCGGCCTGGGGGTTTCCGATCCAATTCTCTCAGTTGGTCCGGGGGCTGCACGTGGTGTGGGCGCCAGTCGCCTTGGTTTCAGGGGACCGCCTCTCCAATTCTCCCAGCCGGCCCGGGAAGGGGGAAGGGAGTAACTCCGGCCGCTTGCCACCCCGCCCAGTAAGGCCCGCGCGCCTCGGCGATCTCACCCGAGCTGCTTCTCTCAGCCAGCCAGCCGTTCCAGGATGGGGTACGCTGTCTTTTTTATCTCTGTTGTGGCTTTGGGCGCTTTCTGTATCGTTTCTACTCCCCTAGTAGGTGTCCTGGAGAAGAAACTAAGATCCGCGCGTCTTACTAAGCCGCCATCTTCCAGGAAGTCCCTTTATATTCTCCAAGTACATTTTAACAAGCTAGTTATAGAACAGATTTTAAAGTTTGGTATGGGTTACAGTTCCACAATTTTTTGTTTTTAATTCTAGCTGCTCTAAGACACTGGAGACCAAAAGAAATATCAATATAATGATTCAGCAGTCATACTCATTTGTTAAATCCTATCTTCTCTGTTATACTCCTCCTTCTCTTTTTCCCTTTTTTTGTGAAAAATAATATATATACACAAAAAAGCAATACATTTCAAAGTACATCACAATAATTAATTGTAGAACAGTTTTCAGAGTTTGGTATGGTTTATAATTCCAGTTTTAGGTTTTTACTTCTAGCTGCTCCAAGGTACTGGAAACTAAAAGAAATATCAATATAATCACTCAACACTCATACATTCATACTCATTAGTTAAACCCAACCTTCTCTGTATAACCCCATCATTACCTTTGGTCTTTCTCCCACTCTTTAGAGGTATTTGGGCTAGGCCCATAGTTCTAGTTTGCTAGCTGCTGGAATGTAATATACCAGAAAAAGAATGGCTTTTAAAAAGGAGGAATTTAATAAGTTACAAGTTTACAGTTCTAAGCCCACGAAAATGTCCCAATTAAAGCAAGGCTATAAAAATGTCCAACCTTCATTCAAGAAAGCCAGTTAAGTTCAGGGTTTCTCTCTCAACTGGAAAGGCACATGACGAACATGGTAGCGTCTGCTAGCTTTCTCTCCAGGCTTCGTGTTTCATTGCCTCCTCCAGGGGTATTCTTCTTCATCTCCAAAGGTCTTTGGCTGTGTGGGTTTTGGTGTTTCTCTCGTTATTCTGGAGCTCTCTCCAATATGCTTCCTCTCTTAAAGGATTCCAGTAAACTAATCGAGATACACCTATAATGGGTGGAGTCGTGTCTCTCTCTAATCCACCATTGGGCAAGTCACATCTCTGTGGAGATAATCTAATCAAGTTTGCAACATACAGTGATGAGTAGAGATTAAAAGAAATGGTTGGTCCCACAAGATTAGATGAGGATTAAAACATGGTTTTTCTAGGTTACATAAATTCTTCCCAACTGGCACATTCCACCCTCGGGACTCTAAAAAAGACATGTTTTTCCCACATACAAAATACATCACAATATCAGAAATCCTTACAGCATTTCAGCAACAATACAAAGTTAAAACCAGTGCAACGTCACACAGTCAGTTACAGATATGGATAGTTCTAAGGCAAAATTTTCCTCTGGCTCTGGACCTGCAACATTCAGAAAAACCTATTTGCTGCCAACATACAGAGGAGGGATGGTTATAAGATAAATACCCCCATTTCCATAGGGAGGAATTGGAAGGAACACAGGGGTCACCAGACTAAGCAATTTTGAAAACTTGCAGAGCAAACTCCATGAGATTTCAAAGTCTGAGAGTCATTCATCTTCAGGGTTTTAGAAAGTGGCAGTCCCACCCTTTCCAAGGGTCTATGCAGTGGCCCACCTCTCTCTGAATGCAACCTTGTGGGACATAGGGGATACCAGCTTTCTCTTAGCTCCACCTTTTCCAAAAATGGGGGCTGCACCTGGGCTCTCTGCCATCTCCAGGGCACACATTCAATCCCTCCTTGTGGTGGCAGCCAGGCTCTCCCCAATTCCTGGCTTCACCTTCTTCAAGGCCTGAGGCAACAGAACTCTCCCACTGCAATGAGGTGGAAGGCCCACCCTCTGCCTTTGGGGCAAACTCACCCTCTCCAAGTACTTGGGTGGGTCTGCTCTCCTGGCCTGAGGTTTCTTGACTTTAGACTTTAGCTTCCATAGTTCTGTCTTGAAAGTTATTTTACCTTCACATTGTCCCTTTTCTGAGTCTCCCAGTCCAGACTGGCAGTGGCTCCATTTATACAGGTCCCACAGCACTCTTGTTGGCTTTCTACGTGGTAAGCAATGATCATGCCCATCGGACAGCGGGGGTTTCCACAAATCCTTCCTGGATCTGGATATCTCCATTTCCAATCCTGGCTTTTTCTGAAATTACTGACTGGTTCCACATTTGGTTAAATCCTCACATGAGGCACTATTCTCAGGTTTCTCTTTCTGGAAGCCCAGAATTTTCCAGAACATACATTTCTGGTTTCTTTGTACCCAAGAATTCAGTTTTCAGTGTATCTCTTTCCTGTCACATTTCACTATAAGCTGCAAGAAGAAACCAGGCTGCACGTTCAACATTTAATTTGGAAATCTCTTCTGCTAACTATCCAAATTCATGGCTTTTAAAATGCCTTTTCCAGCCAAAGCCAATAGTCAATTTTGCCAGATTATCTGCCGTTCTAAAACAACAATCACCTTCCTTCCAGTTGGCAATAACATGTGCCTCATCTCTGTCCAAGGCCCTACAGAAGTATAGACCATATTTCTACCAACAGTCTCTTCAAAGCCTTCTAGGCTATCTTTTATCAAGCTTCTCACAACTCTTCCAGAATCTTCCCCTTAGCCATTTGAAAAGCCATTCCAACATGTTAGAAATTTGCAAACCACAACAGCACCCACTTCATGGGTACCAAAGTCTGTTCTAATTTCCTAGATGCTGGAATGTGATATACCAGAAAAAGGATGGCTTTTAAAAAGGGGGAATTTAATAAGTTGCAGGTTTACGGTTCTAAGCCTATGAAAATATCCCAATTAAAGCAAGGCTACAAAAATGTCCAATCTAAGGCATCAAGGAAAGATACCTTTGTCCAAGAAGGCCGACTAAGTTCAGGGTTCTCTCTCAACTGGAAAGGCACATGGGGAACTTAGTGACATCCACTAGTGTTCTCTCCAGACTTCTTCCATGAAGCTCCCGTGAGGCCATTCTTCTTCATCTCAAAAGTCTCTGGCTGCGTAGTTTTTCGTGGTTCTCTCGCCATTCTGAAAGTTTCTCCAAATTACTTCCTCTTTTAAAGGATTCCAGTAAACTACTCAAGACTCCACCTGGAATGGGTGGAGTTATATCTCCTTCTAATCCAAGATTAATACCCATAATTGGATGAGTCACATCTCTGTGGAGATAATCTAATCAAGTTTGCAACTTGCAGTAATGAATAGGGATTAAAAGAAATGGTTGCTTCCGCAAGATTGGATCATGACTGAAACATGGCTCTTCTAGGGTACATAAATCCTTTCAGACCAACACACCCATCCTAACTTTTCATGTTGAAAGGGGCTGTTGATTATACGGGGTAGGGGGATGGAACTATTTGAAGTTCTGGAAAGGATGGCTGTTCTGCATTTCTGGACTTATCTGGTACAGGGAATCATTTGAAGTTTGTAGGTTTCTGGGAAGTTACCTTAGTGCATGGAAACATTGCAGAATCTTATATAATGTCCTAATTATTCTTTAAGATTGTCAAGAATGATTTTGGTTGGAGTTTGGCAAGTTTTGATAGGTAGCAATGTCTAACTGAAGCTTGTTGTAAGAGTGCACTCCAGAGTTGTTTAATGCTAATCTCATTCACATATAAGTAAAGGTATATTTGTATTTCCTCCAGAGTAAAATTGAATTTTGCTCACTTACTGCATTTCATAACATCACGTACCCTTAGAGAAAATTTCCACATGCTTCCATGTGTAGAGTGAGGCTGTCTTAAGTGGTTAGCCCTTCAGTTACTGAAATGCAAATAAAATCCTGTTCATGAATTTGCAAACAGATTTTTCCCTCTACTGACCCAAGCAGGACTGTGGCCCATTACATTTTGGCACAACTGAATTCAATTTAACAGCTATAACGCAGTATGTGGTCTAAACAGCACATTAAATTTCCTTCTGCATAAATTCATAGATAACTTTAAAAATGGATAAATGTCTAGCGTACAGGTTTTCCACCTCCCTACCCAATCATTCCTGTCCCCTCCCCTCCACCCCTCATTTCCCCAAACAAGACAACGCAGTTTAAGTTTGCCATAGTGTGTGTTTCTCACTGGACTGTAAGCTCTTTAATAGTGGGACTGTGTTGGCTCCATCCCTCCCCTCGACCTGCTCCAATACCCTTCCCCTGTTCATCCCTAGCTGATGGTTTGCACAGTATTTTGCAGACCTGAGCCATTCCATTGAATTGAATAAATACAAGAGCGTTTCTGTGCATATTTGTGTATAATTTGACAAGCCAAAGTCATGTTTATGGCACATTTAAATGCACCACAGAGTTAACTGAGAGTAACTCATTCCAGAATTAGCCAAAGGAAAAGCTAATGAATTTTGAAGCCATGAGGTCAGTAGTAGGTTGAAGGATGTGTGAGTGAGTGGTGTGGCCACTAGCAGAATTTACGAACTGGAAGGGTCCCCTGTTTGCCACTGTGTCGGTTTTTACATAATCCTCTCTTGGGACAAATAACTCTTTGCTTCTGTATAAGGGAACACTTTCGCAAATATTTTGTTTTGTCATGTTTTATTTTGTTTTTCCTAGTCAACTGCAGGCAGGACTTGATGTTCTGGGTTTCCTTTCCCCTGGATTTGGGTGTGAGTGAATTTCAATGCTTTCTATTTTGTAAATCATTGCCTAGGCTTTGACAGAGGCACTTGGTAAACAGGGCTGGTATGTGCTTAATGCCTAATACAGAACATACCAGAAATCAAATTGCTTCTTTGTTGCCACAAAGGTAGCTTAGCAAGAATCACTCCCCTCTGCTTTTGATAGAACTGCAGATTGTTTCAGTAGCTGCATGGAAGATTTTTCTCTTGTTCACATTTTATTCACTTATTAAAATAAGATCACCCAGATAAAACACAGGACCCCTAGTTGAATTTGAATTTCAGATAAACAATGAATAATTTTTACTATAAGTAGGTTCCAAACATCACATGGGACATACTTTGCCAGGAAGGTATATGTTGTTCACCTGAAATTCAAATTCAACTGGGCATTCTGTATTTTTATTTGCTGTATCTGGCAACTCGAATTAGAATCACGGACTGGCCAATACTGCTGGCAGTTATCCTCCCTTTGTAAACAAGAGACATTTAATAAAGCTTTTCTCACTTCTTCTAGGTCTTCTCTTCCGCCCAATCTTTCCTTGTGAAGGGGACCCTGGTCTGCAGGGTGCAGCCTTTGCCATCTGGGTCTTGGAGGAGAAAGGCTGGGAGAGGAGGCAAGGAGGCTTCTGTAATCCTGGGCAAGGCTGTCTTTAGCAGGCACAATTGCAGAACACACTGCAGTTGCTTATGTTAAAAAAGCAAAAAAGGCAACTGTGGGACATTTTAGTTGTTATTGCTCTTGTATATGTAGATTTCCCTGCTGCCTGGCACAGCAAATGCCCAGGCAAACCCTGAGGACAGAAGGGAGTATGGGGAAGGCAGCGTGGGGAGCGTGGGAGGTTGCACCACTGGGGACCCCAGGGTCCGGGAGGGAGGGGCGGAGAGGGAGAATGTGGAAGTCTTCATCTCTGAAACTGGCTCGGTAGAGCAGCTCGCAGATTGCAGGCAGATGAAGGTTCAAACTGGAACTGTGAAAAGCACAAGGCAGGATCTAACTGCAAGTTCTCACCCACTTTCACCGCCAGTGGAACAGTTACAAAGCCAGGCATGACATTTGCTGCAGCAGGCAGCCGGGTCTTTGGGAAGGAGTGTCTTGGAAGAAGCTGTGACATCTGGGAAAAGTATTTTGTACACGTGCTGGGTGGCAGGGCCTCCCTCTCAAGAGAGCAAGTCAAGGGACAGGCAATCAGCAGGAGCAGTAGATAAATGGATTAGGATTGTCCTCCTGGCTAGGAAATATACAAAGTGAATTCTGGCTGAAAATGACAAATGTACTACTCTGGGTTTCAGTTTCCTCATTTAAAGAATAGGAAGACTTGTCTACATAGTGAGCTCTTCCAGCTCTGAGCTTATTATTCAATTGGAAACTGGTTCAAATTGGAATAATTCCTTCCTCCAAAGTCAGCGTAGTTGCCAACGCTATGAAAAAGAACAGAATCAAAAGTTGAAAAGAAAAAGAGGGGGTCTTTATTCCCTGCATAACTAAAAATATTTTACCTTATTGAATATTTTTACATTCACTAATTATTAACATTTTTGCCACGTTTCATTTCTTTCTCTCTTTCTCTCTCTTTTTTCCTCTCTCTTATTCTCTCCATATTATTACATACACATATAGGTACATAAGGTGTCCGTAAAGTCTGGAAGCATAGGTGAATATATATAATATAAATTTTAAAATTTTCGATTTGAAAAAAAGTAATATAACATTAGCTATGCTTCCAGACTCTATGAAAACCCTATAGATAACCAAAATCGCTTAGATCCATTTTTGTTTTGCCTCAGCATCAATTAATTAATGTTTATCACATTTCTGAATGCACCCCTCAGCAATCAGATAATGAACTTCTGATTCTGGAAGATGGAAAGTATGCGATGAAGTCATATGACAAATGCGGTAGTCTGGATGATGTATCCCCCCAAAACATGTTCTTAAACGGAATCCTTTTCTGTGGGTGTGAGCCCACTGTTACGACCTTTTGGTGAGGTGGGTATGGCCCACCTCATTCAGGATGGGTCTTTATACTATTACTGGAGTCCTTTATAAACAGAAATTCAGACAGAGAGAGAAAGTGTCGCGAGAAACTTAAATTCAGCAGAACCCAGAGGAGAACGGAGAGAACTCTGAAGGCTACCATGTCCATTGCCATGTGACAGAGGTGCCCAGGATGAAGGATCATTGGCAGCCCCAGGATGCCAGTCTTTAGGAAGAAAACATTGCTGTGATGACGCCTTGATTTGGAGTTTCTCCTAGCCTCAAAACCATGAGCAAATAAATTTTCATTGTTTACGCCAGCCCATGGTATGGTAGTTGCTTGAGCAGCCAAGGAAACCAAAATAACAAAGAAGACAGTGGAGTACACACCTAAGGGACTGGAAACAAAATAAAATTATTTTATGGGTGCCACACACACTGAATGAAATAAAGTAGTTACACGTAGGGTTTGACTGAGATGTGCTAGATGCTTTATTTTCTTGGTCAATATTCCATCGGTTTGTTGAGAGAGAGAGAAAATGAGAGAGAGTTCAGATACAGAGCAATTCTTTATATAGAGTTCAAAAGTCATCTACAGGAACAATTACTAGAGAATTGCAAAAAGTAAATCAAGTACAAGAGAATGACTGGTAAAATAAATCCAGAACAATGCAAATACACAATTAAGCACAAATGTGTAATGGTATAAATTATAAAATTCATAACTGCTATTTACAGCTGAATCATGCATTCTAGTCAAAGATTGCCTTTCCTTCTTTGTGTAATTAAACAATTTTCCCCTGCAGTTACTAATAGCCTCATTTTCTCATTTCTAGTTTTCAATATAACTATCACTAACTCAGAACTGTTCTTTCCCAGAGAACAACCAAATTCCTCTAAGTACCACCAAACATATCTGAAGATTTGTTAAGTTTTTCCCCCTTTTCCTAGAGACATCCATCCCAAAGCCCGGTCAGGACTGACCACTTACACACTGTTATCCTGGGACTCTCCTTCCTCACCAACCTGGGAACTCTCTTTATCTCTACGCTGTGCTCCTGCCCCATTTTTCTGGTTCCCGTGCATGCTCTCTCTTAGTTGACTTCCTTGTTTTGGTGAAGCATGCCATCCTCCAGTTGTTTTCTGAAGAAGGTACATGGAAGGTAAGATTTTTGAGGATGTGCATGCCTGAGAATATCTTTATTTTATCGTTATGTTTCATGGGTAGCTGTTCAGTGGATAGGATACTTGCCTGAAAATAATTTTTCCTCGGAAGTTAGAAAACATTGATGTCTATATTGCAGTGTTGTGGTGCATAGTTTAAATCCTTTGTATTGACTCATTTCTTTCTGGCGGCTTTTTAGATTTCTCCTATTTTATATTTCAAAATGTAATGATTTTCAATACTTTAGTGCAGGTCTTCTTTATTAATTGGACGGGGCAAGTGTTGTATCGTTGCAGTGTGGAAATTCATTCTTTACATCTGGGGAATTTTTTTTTTTAATGATTTCTTTTAGTAGCTTATTCTTTTCTATTTTCTTTATTCTCTTTCTGGAACTTCTATTAATCCCAGATGAATTTAATTTCTTTGCCTGTTTTCTGGACCCCTGTCTTCTTGTTATACCATCTGAGAGAATTCCTCAACTTTATTTTCAAAAACTTCTATTGAATATTTATTCTGCCGACGATATTTTTAATTTCTAAGAACTCCATCTAGTTTTCTCATTGTCTTCCCTCTACTGCCTTTTTAAAAATATTTATATCACACACATACAGTCCATACATGGTATACAATCAGTGGCTCACAATATCATCACACAGTTGTGTATTCATCACCAGGATCATTCCACTGCCTTTGTTTTAAATTGTATCCTGTTCTCATTTCATGAATGCACTATCACCCCATATCTTACTGAGACCATTATAGTCTTTTTCTTCCCCAAGTTTTCCTCTGCAGCCTGCATGGTCTATTTTACCCAACTACTTTTCTTTTCTTTGTTTTGGTCTTAGTGGGGCTCTTCTCAGCTGCCTGTTAAATGTCTTAGCAGTGGGATTTCCCCTAAGAGAAGAGAAAAGCTCTGCAGCTGAGGCAGGGCTTGTTGATGGGCAGCCCTCCCTGCAGATAATCAGCAAGGATCTGCTGGCAAAGATCTGGATATTTTGTTGTGAGATTCTCCAAAAGTCAACATCTGCTGCTCTTTTCCTTGGGTTTCTAAGTTTTCTTAGAGGAGGACACTTCCAGTCTTCTGCCTGGGATGGTGGAATAGTAGCTCCCCTGCCTGATTTATATTAATTAAGCAGCAAAAAGGAGTTGAGGTCTCAGCGTGTAAAATTTATTTAATCGTGTGGTTTCTAGGATGGTGCCTAATGTCCATTCTTAGATGTGACTGGTTTCTCTATGTTCACAGCCTTTTTGGTTCAGTTTTATCAGAGAATAAACTTCCTCTCTTTTGCCAGGGTGAAAAAGACAGTGGTCTATATCCTAGTCCATTCAGCCGAACCCAGGAACAAACCTGTAGTCTAATGAAAGTCAGATTTATTAACGCCTTAAAGCAAGGAAGAAGACATACCCAAGGAACATGAGGTATGTTGTCAAACAGAAAAATATAGAGTTATAGGATTTTGTGGAAGGGCAGAGTTTAGGTGAAATTTAAACAAAGCAGAGTTTTTGATGGGTTCACATACTGGTGTTTTTCTGGGTTAGAGAGGCTTAGATCCCCCCAGGAAAGAGTGTAATACCTCGTTCTTGTTTATGTGATTTCAAATAGCAAGGTTTCTGATGGTCTATGATTTTTTTGTGAACAAGTGTTCTCAATGAGTAAGAAAGCCATAGCCATTAAAAGAAGGGAGTTGTTTCACATTTTACAGCTGCAGTGTGTCCTTAAGAGAAACATTGTTTCCCTTTAACTTTATAATTGTCTTTATCTGAGTGTGTTCTCCCAGGGTGGGAAATGAGGGTTGATTTTAACTTTCTCAGTCCAAAATAATTTTCACTTTCTCACCCGGTTGCATGGACTGAGGAAGAGAATCTAGGAATCTTACTCTTCCTTATAGAAACTTTCGACCAGTTTTCCTGGTTCCAGCCCTGTCATACCCTAGTTGTTGAGTTTCTGTAGTTCAAATTGTCTTGCCCCTTATATTGTTCCCCATTGCAGACAGGTAGACTTCAGCTTTCTCTGATCTGCCAAGTCACTTACCACTTGTCGATCTGCTTCCAAACTTTTATTGGCCTTTCTCATCTGCTGGGGTCTTCTTTCCTGTTCTCATTGTCTTTGTAGGATGATACCTTTTTCATCCTTTTGTGCTGTGTATCTTCCGGTTACCCTTCAGAGCCTCTTTCTGCTCCTTTGCACCTTCCTGTGTTTCTTGGAGGCTGATCTTCTTGAGCCACGTCAACAGGCTTCCTTGCACTCTGGCTCCCTCTGGTTTGGCCAATAGGAAAACAAACAAACAGCAGGAGTTTGGAGAGTGAGTAGAAAGTGGAAATGAGGTATTTATTGGGTCGGAACAGTACCTCTCCCAAGCCCACATCTCCAGTTGGGTAACATTCTTCATATACGATGTGTTGGTTTGAAAGGATATATGTACGCTAGAAGAGCCATAATTTAATCCTAATCCCATTTTGTACAGGCAGCCATTTCTTCTAATCCCTATTCAGTACTGTATGTTTGGATCTGTAATTAGATCATCTCCCTGGCGATGTGACTCAATCAAGAGTGGTTGTTAAATTGGATTAGGTGGAGACATGTCTCCACCCACTCGGGTGGGTCTTGATTAATTTATGGGAATCCTATAAAAGAGGAAACATTTTGTAGAAAGCGAGAGATTCAGAGAGAGCAGAGAATGCTGCAGCACCATGAAGTACAGAGTCCACCAGCCAGCGCCCTGGAGATGAAGAAGGAAAATGCCTCCCGGGGAGCTTCATTAAACAGGAAGCCAGGTATGAAAACTAGCAGATGATCAGCCTTCTGGTGATTAGACTAAATGTCACTCATTGCAGAAGACACTCCCCTTAGCTGATTACGAATGCAATCAGCTGTGGATGCAGCCAGTGTAATCATGATTTAAGTCCATGAAATGTGCTCATAGCAACAGACAGGCCAGCACACATGGCCATAACAATTCTTCCCATCCTTACACACACCCCTTTGCAATGTGATTTTGCCACTTCTTCCATCAAGAGGTGGAGTCCCTCTCACCCCTTCAATCTGGGCTGGCCTTGTGATTTGTTTTGACCAATAGAATTCAATGGAAGTGATGTTTTTTTCTTTTTTTTTCTTTCCTTATTTTTTTTTTTTTACATGGGCAGGCACTGGGAATTGAACCCGGATCCTCTGGCATGGCAGGCATGCTGCCCAGAAGTGATGTTTTATGACTTCTGTGCTAGGCCTCAAGGGACTGTAGCTTTATTCTCACCTCCTTGGAAGGTAGTGAAAGGAAGAAAGACGATGTGGGCAGAGTGGCCCAGCCTATGGCTGGCACAAAATGCCAGGCATGTGAGTGAGGCCATCTTGAAGCGTCCAGTCCCAGTCAAGCCACTAGATGACTGCAGCCACATGAGTGACCCAGGTAAGACCAGCAGAAGAACTGCCCAGCTGAGCCCAGTCCAAATTGCTGACCCACAGAATCATGAGCTGATAAAATGGTGGTTTAAGCCACTAAGTTCTGAGGTGGTTTGTTAAGCGACAGCAGATAATTGACACAGTTACTAAGAAAATGTTGTCTATGACAGTGAGGAGAAAAGCCAGTAACGCAGAAAAGAGGGAAGAATGAAAAGCATTCATGTTCATTCAAAATGAGAAAGGGTTTAGTAAGACAAAAGTTCAGTTGGGTACATATAAAACTGTGCACTTTACAAACACATGTACCTGCTGTGGATTTAATTTCTTTTTTATTTTCTTTTTTATTCCTTTGTGCAAATCCCTTGCATTTACTGGTAAAGCTGTTTTCCTTATTTTATTTTTATCTTTTAGCAGTTTTATTGATATATTCACTTACCATTCAGTTCATTCAAGGTGCCCAGTCAACAGTTATTAGTATAATCACAGAGTTGTGCTTTCAACACCTACTTCCTTTATTTTTAGTAACTAAATGTCACTACTGAGTAAGGACTTAAAGCTGAAATTTGCCACCAAGTAAGAACCAAATAAATCACTTAAACTCCAGTTCTCTCAAAGTAAAATGAACAAAAACATTTAGACCGAAGTATGTAATAGACAAATCCTTTGATAACCAATGCATTACAACTATTAATATAAGCCCTTTTCCAATAGATAAAAATAACAAAAAATTCAAGTGTCTTGAAGGAAAGATTATATTTTAATTAAAAGGAGCTGTAAAGCAAAATCTCTTCTACCTCAAATCACCTTTGTTCAATTGGGCATTATATGTAAATAATCCCTGTTTGTTGAAAGAGAAGGCACTGCAATTAAGTGCGTATTTCTGAAAGAAGAGCTTGGAGACAAAGTCTCGAGTAAGTAAGTGTGACTGCCCAATTTCCAGCAACAATTTCTTTAGGCTGTATTTTCCAGCCATTTAGTGTCAAGCTGTAATATGCTTGTCATCAAATTGTTTTATCATAAAAACCTCAGCTTACCAGCTTGATATGTAAAGAGAAATTATCTCTCTTTTCCCTATTAAAAGCTATTTCTGATTCTACCAATACATTAGAAGGTACGTTACAACTATTGGTATTTCAAGTGAAATAGTAGCTTGACAGTGGTAAAAATAATAGGGCCTTTAACAGTCTTAAAACCTAAATGTGATAGGAAGCTTTGCTTGTATTTCAACTCAAGTAAGTAAATATAAAGGAACTTGAGTAGCAATCAGTAAAGGGGTATTTTCAAATATGGCTACCAAAGACTGTAATCTTAAATTTTATTATTCATTCAGTAGTTTTATCTATATTAATATTAATTTTTAATTTCAGACATATTTGTGGGTTGAAAGACAAGTAATTCTGTTATGTAATTTTAAATTATAAATAATTCTATGCATCAGTAAATTATGAAATAAAAGACTAAAATTAAAGGCACTTAAAAATTTAAGTGGGTATATCATAGACTAAATGTTAAACTAAACTTAAAAGCATTAATGTACATTAGAATGTGAAAAAAAATAATGTACAAAAAGTTGTGCAAAAGAATGAAGTTTGACCCTGTTTTAGTTTCCTGGCTGTCAAAGCAAATACCATGCAATAGATCAGCTTAAACAATGGGAATTTATTGGCTCATTGTGCTGACGCTAGGAGAAGTTCAAAACCAAGGTGTCATCAAGGTGATGTTTCCTCTGAGAAAACTGTGGCGTTCTGGGTCTGGCTGCCAGCGATCCATGGTCCTTGGCTTTTCTGTCACATGGCAGTGCACATGGCAGGCCCTCCTGGCTTTTCTTCTGGGTTCCCTTGATTTCTGGATGTCCCCCTTTGTGGCTTTCTCTCTGTCTGTGACCTTCCCTATAAGGCTTCCAGGATTAAGACCCATCCTGATTCAACTGGGCCACACTTTGGCGTAAGTAACCTCATCAAAAGATTCTATTTTTCCATAGGGCTGGATTAAGTTTAAGAACATGTTTTTTCTGGAGTACATAACTCCAAACCACCACAGACCCCTATCTTATGCCATATGAAAATTTTAACTTAAGAAGGGTCAATTACCTAAATATAGTAGCTAAAACCATAAAACATATCATAAAGGCAAATCTTTCTGACCTGGGTTTCAGCAATGGATTCACCAAAAGCATGAGCAACACAAGAAAAATTAAATTGGACTTTATTAAAATTAAAAACTTACTTGTATCAAAGGGCAATATAATGAAAATGAAAGACAGCCTACAAGATGGACAAAAATAATAGGATATCATATATCTGAGAAGGGTTTAATACCAAAATACATAAAGAACTCTTAGTACTTGTCAGGTCTCAGAAAAGGGATTTTTTTAGCCAGGGAGCACCTCAGCTTCTTTTGAAGAACTAGATGGGGCAGCAAGACCCCCAGGCATGCTGGCCCCACATCCATCAGAAGGCACCACACCCTGTAGAAGACAGTGAACAGCCATGCAGTCGAGACCTGTGCCTGCTTGATAACTCTCCTCTCTCAGCATGGTTTTACCTTTTAAAACGTAGCTCTCAGAATGAGAACTGGAGCCATTCCTTTCTTTTTGCTGGCTAGTTTCGCTTACTCTCACCTGCCTTCTCCCCTCAATAAATCTGTTAAGCTTTGACTTGCTGTCTCATGTGGATTCCTTAATGACTCTGTGCCTAACATCTGGCACCAAAACCTGGGAATGGAGGTCAGATTGAGCTTTGCTTTTTGGCTCCTTAGGGCAATGGAACTGCTTTCCAGTCAACTCCATTCAGAGATTAGATGAGGTTTGAGTTTCCAGCCCCAAGGCTATGGGAACAGCATTTTAGTTGACTCCATTCCCTGAACTGCACAGTTGATTTCATGTGCTTCATGGCTTGAGTCCACCTACTCAGACCATCTTGACATGACACTGGTTCACACCCACAGCACTCAAACATCTACGACTAATTCGGCCCTAGGTAAGTGATGCCTTTCTGCCCAGATCCTCCCCTTGTGAGATTTACTCAGTATCCAGGGGACACCCAGTGTTCAGGGAACACCCTGGCCTGCCTCAGGGAAGTGATGACCTAAAAACCTGAGCTCAGTCAAAGCTCTCCCATGCTCAGGGAGTGTTTTGCCCCATGCAGCAGTCAAAAGTAGTTTGGGGGATGCCTTGAACAAAAGACTGCATGCACTTTCCTGGTCCCTGATGACAAATTGGGGATGCCTACTTTGTTGTCATGAAGGATCATGGGTCTGGATCATTTGTCTTACTTGAGCCCCTCTCCCTGTAATGCTCAGGGAGCATTTTCCCCCATGTTTTGTCCGGTGTCCAGAGGACACTCCAGCCCACCTCAGGGAGGTGACTCACCCCCTCAGCCTGTTTCAGTGCCACATCCCAGCCTACCTCAGGGAGGTGACCTACCCCCTCAGACCACTTTTACATGGTGTTCTGGCCTCCTAACTGTATGCCTTCTCTTCCTCATCTCATCATGGACAATGCCCCATCATTTCACAGTGACTCTAAAACTACTCTCCTCCCCTAAAACTATTTCTCTTGGATGTTTATTCTGTAATCTCAATAAACTCCAATTAAAAGCAGAAATAAAACCAAATAAATGAATTTTTCTCTGCAATACGATTTGGCCACAATACCCTTTAGAATAACAAAAACTTTGGCTGGAAGATGGCACTCTCAATTTGCAAATTTTCACTGAACTTTATAATTTTATTTGGCATAGTGGCAAATGGTGTGAAGCTCCCTACTCCCAAGCTTTCTGAGCTCTCAGGTCTTGACCTTCTCAGTGCCACTCTATCACTTTGCCTCCTTCATAAAAATCCTTCTAAGCTTTCTGTCCCTCATCAACCCTCCTTAGCACTGAGGAGTCCCTCACAACAAAAGAAAAAACTCTGAATAGCAAAATTAAAAAACCTCAGTCTTGTAATTATTGTATACAAAGGGAGAGATTAGAAAGAAACTGCCCCTGGAATTTCCATAAGGCAGCAGAAAACTACCAAAGAGCTGCCTCTGGAAACAGCCAAAACCTTTTCCAATGGTTCTGGTCACAACTTTTAATAAAATACATCTAATAATTAGAAATAGTTTAAAGAAGAGCATAGGAACTCTCAAAATTCCATGGCCCTTACCTAAAACTTTTAAACCCAAAAAGCCTGATATCTATCTGTGCAACCAATTAAAAAGTTTTCCTAGATTTAGACTTGGGACAAATTGAATGAGTTCAGTATATTTCCTAGAACTTAATAGTAAATATACTTTTAAAGTTCTTCATAATTTTAATAATAGAAGGAATTGAATGATGAATTTCTGAATTGAACGAATGCAATTTTATTCTGCTTAGGTATATACTTCTTAAATTTAAAAAAAGATAACTAACAAATAAGCTGATATTATAAATACATTCTCAAAATCCCTCTTAAAGTAACCTAACAGGTTGCATAAACTGAGTAATGTGCATAGTAATGTTGGCACTTCAATATAATAAAAATAAGAATATAATAATGCTTCAAATATGTCCTATTTAAGAAATTAAATTCAATAAAAATACAAACAGATTTTTTTTTATAGATTTGATTACCTGAATTTTAATAAAGCAGGCTTTTGTTACTTGGCCATTTGTTACCTCAGTGTGTGTAAGAATCTGAATTTGTAGTGGATTTGTTAATATCAGTCAGAATATTTCTGTTAGTAAATGCTGTCATAAATAGAGAAAACCTAATTCTTGGCTTAAAAGACTTTATATTCTAGTTAAAATATACTTGTACCAGGGCAAAGCTGAAAACAATCATAATGAAGGAACAAAAATGCTGAAAGAATTTAAAAAGTGGAGAGATAAATAATGACCTAAAAAGTCCTCATAGAAATGACACTTGTAAGACCTTTAAATAAGAAAGTAGCATTTAAAAAATAGAACTCTGAACTATTTTTTAGAAACTGTAACTTAATCTTATGAATTGACACATTCCTGGCATTGTTTAACAGTTGGAAATATTGTTGAGAAAAATTTGAGGTTTTTTTCTGGATATAAAACCCTTAAATATAAAAAAAGCTGATTATATTTTACACTTGGGGCTTTCCTGGACCTCTAAAGCTAATGCTGAATTGGACTGAGAGATTTTAGATATATTATAAAGTAATCATTTATGTGTTCTGAATAGAAAATGTATAGATGCTTGGCTATCTTCTAAACCCATGCATAAAATTCTTCCTTTCCTCCATTATTTTATAGTATCTCTGTCTCTTTCCCTTTCATGAGAACTGTTATTGGAAGGAAATATGCAGGTTCAAAAGCTTTGTATCATATATTTAATAAAAGAAAGCTTTTGTATTAAGCTGAGTATTCACACAAAACTAAAGTTTAGTTTCTTCCCTGTTAAAGTAACGTAGGCATCAGAATAATATCCTCATTAATGTTTATATTGGCATTATCCTTTATTTCAGGAAACAAGTCTTCTCACTGTTAGGGAAAAATTGTTACAGATAATTTATTCTTTCACCTTATATAAATAAGGTACTAAAATAACTTCACCTATTGCATAAGAAGTGTTTGGGAATTATTGCAGTGATTAAAAGGAATTTTCTATCTTGTTGCTAGTTAAATTTAAATAAATAAAAATTCACACATTTAAAAATTGTATACATTCCTAAAATGTTAATAAAATTCTCACTGTCAATGTTAAATGTTAAATGTTAAATGCAATAAGAAAGTAGCATTTAAAAAATAGAACTCTGAACTATTTTTTAGAAACTGCAACTTTCTAAAAAGTTTCTAAAAACTGATACTAATTTGTATGATGTTAAGCAATGCTGTGGTGTTGTTAGTCATGGCTTTAGTTATTCTAAAAAGCTACAGATCAGTTGCACTGCTTTGCTCTAATACCTCTCTAAAAGTATATGTGCTCAACTTAAAAAAAAATGTTGAACAAATATATAATTATCTTTTCCCGTTAAATGACATAACCATGGTAAATGTATAAAAATATAACAGAACAAAACCTCTGTTGTGGTTTCTTAATATAAAGCAACTGTCTAATGTTTTTAAAATCTGAAAGAAGCTTCATCTTAAAATGCTTATAAAATTAAAACTCAGATTGTAAGCATTAGCTATTATCATTAAATTCTGAGGTGCTTTACACTTTGAATAGCCCAATAGTTCCCTGGAGCTTTAAGTGTCTGTGTGACACCTAAAATTCAAATTTGGTTCTCCAGCTCTGGAAGTTAGCATGGATCCACACAACAACTAAGAAAGATCAAACTCCAATTAAAGATGTGATTAAACTGTTTTATATATGTTCATGTTTTATACTCTGCATTTCAGAGTATTTGGGGCAAAAAATGAAAAAGTGTCTGCAAAGTCCCTTGAGGGACTAGGAAAGATAGAATTATTAGGAATTCTCCAGGTGGGCAAGCTTAACATTTTTCCTAAGAAAGAGGGGCTCTAATTTAATAAGCCAAGGCCTCATTTTTGAAGCTTGCCCTTATGAAACTTATTTCCATAATAGTACACTGAACCTACTTAGGATTACTGCCTAAGAGCCATCTCCAGAAAATCTCTGGTGTTGCCCAAGTGTGGTCTCTTTCTAAGCCAAACTCTGAGTCTCTCCCCAGTGTGGAACATAATTTTCAGGGGTGTAAGACTGACACTGGCAGCATGATACATAACTGGCCCTGGAATCATAGGACATAATTGTCCCTGGCATCACAGAACATAACTGGCCCTGGCATTGTGAGATATAAACTCCAAGGATGAGACTGGGCCTGACATCATGGATACACTGACCAAAAGGGGGAAAAGAAATAGAGTTTCAATGGCTAAGAGATGTCAAATCAAGTCGAGAGGAATCTGGAGGTTACGCTTATGCAAGCTTCAGCCAGATATTGCAAACTGCCACAATACAGCAAACCCAACCAACGGTGTTCCTAGAAACCTTAAAAGATATTTAGTGCTCTATAGAACTTTACTTATTAAATTTTTTTCCCCAGAAACTTGAAACTTCCAGATTATTCCAATGCCAAAGAAGCTCAAGCCCGAAGATGCTGGACTCTACAAGAATAGCAACTAGTTTCATCATTCGCTCCTTTTCCCCTTAATAATGACGCCTCTTTTTCAGCCTTGAAGCAGTTAAAAGTGCCCTGGACATCTTAACTGCAACAGTGAGAGGAACTGGTGCAAAATGAAATGAAACCTGCTGTTTGTACATCAATAATACAGGTCAAGTAGAACAAAATTTCAAAATATTAAAAGAAAATGTGGTCATAATAAATAGTAACTTAGCAAATGCAGATGCAGATTCATCTTGGTTAGAAACCTTTCTCTCAAAATTTCTTTCATTCGTCTCTACCTCTTTGTAAGCTATTCTACTCCCCCTCGTTGGGTCCTTAATTACCCTCCTGTTAATTTTCCTCCTACCGCTTGCCTCTTACAACGTATAAGTTTATTCACAGGTCAGTAGCAGCCATGACCAACCAACAAAACTCTGAGAACATACTCCTGCTACAACAGAAATTTGAAAATCTACTCCTGTCACAACAAAAACATCACCCTCAGCTGGTTCCAACAGAAGAAGCCCCTAACCCCAATGAGTAATGCCTGTGCTCAGCACAAAGCAATTTCTTCCCCCAACTTCACCCAGACACAGCAGGAAGTAGCTAGAGAAAGAACATGATGCCCCAGCTCCCCCCAAAATTTGCTTTAAGCTAAGCCAAAGGCATTAACCCAAACCCAACCCCCCATTTCATTCAATTTGTTTGTTTGTTTGTTTGTTTGTTTTGGCATGGGCAGGCTCCAGGAACTGAACCCGGGTGTCTGGTTGGCAGGCAAGAATTCTGCCCCGAGCCACAGTTGCCTGCTCCTCATTCAGTTTTATTAAAAGAAAAAGGCCAGAATATCAGGTCTCAGAAAAAGAACTTCATTATTTATGTGGATTTTGAATATCCACTGTTGTAGCATCTAGCCAGTCTTAGTGGCATGCCAAGCTGCCCAAGTTGATTTTAAAGTACCAATGATTGTTTTTTAGTACTGTAGTTACAAGATTGCCCACCTTTTGAGGGGTATCCCCAACTTTATTTATCTCCAAGACTCCATGGTTTTTAGTGTGTGATTTTGTTTTTCAGTAATGCAAATTGCTCATTATAGAAGAAAAAACTTCAACTAATTTATTCTCCAGTAAAAGGAATAAGAGATCGTTGGATAGAAGCTGATTCCATTCTTGGGGTAATAACCTAGACTGATTTGGAATGTTTATTTCCAGAAAGTAAGGATGCTTTAGTAACTCTGGAAGAATGGTGTTGAAAAGATGCAGAAACCTTAAAAGGGATTTTTGTTGATGAAGTTGTGACAGTTTGAGGAACAAAAAGTGAAATAAAATTTATGGCTAATTAAAGTATGTTGAATCTATGAAGAGTTAGAGTCATTAATGATATTCAAAGAAAAGGAATAAGAGTTCTCTTTTTGTTTAAAATAGCAAGTATTTTAAAACAAAAAAATGAACAAAAATAACAAGTATTGTATTGGGGTTGTTTTTATTAAAAAAAATGCTCCATTGTATGACTAGTTTCAGGATTGTAGGTACATATACACACACACAAAGGTAGATGTAGTACATGTCAACAAAAGACTGAAAAAACTTCATGCCCAGGTTTAGGATGTTCTTGTCCATTATGGTGACTTTATGCTAAATTATAAAGAAAGTCTGCAAAGGTTTTCACTTCCTTATCAGCTAGAATTTTCAGGGCATTGTAGAACATTAAAGTGAGAATTTGAAAAAATTTAAACTGTCTGAGGTTTGTGCAGAAACTAGATTCAGATGGCCAAAGGTCAGATGAAATTTTCAGACAAATAGAGAGATGGGACTTCCCTCCCTTACTTATTGGTGGACAAGCTTCTATTGTAAATCTGTAGCCTGCCACAAGACATTTACTTGATGACATATTAATCTAATGTAGAGTGCTAATGAAATTCATCAAAACTTTTCATTCATAAGATTTAAGAACTCCTTCTCTCTGCTACCCACCTGCTTCTCCCTCAACTAACCTTGATGGATTAGCCCACAACCTTGGATCACAAAGTACTTCAAAGAGAATTTATAGCATTCAAATAGTGTGGATTTTGTCTTTTAAATAGACAGGAAATATGCACTTATTTGCTGTTTGATGGTTCTAGCAGTTATTCCTGGCCACTCTTGGTTGCACCTTTTATTTTTAACCCCTTGCCCTAGTGGTCACATAAAAGAACCAAAGTCTTCCCGAGGAGAGAGACAGAGGTCAAGGCCTCACACTCTAGGGCCTAATCTGATCCAAAATAACTTTATTGAACCTTCTGGATTATAGAGGGCAGCATTAAAAAGACAATTCATTTATGGCATATGTTGCTTTTCAAGAAGAATGAGGTTTTAATGTTTCATATTTTGGGTTTGTGACCATTAGTCCAAGATTTATTTAATGGCTTTAGAAACATGTAAAGGTATATTAATTTTTTATAGATTTTTAAAATGGTTTTTAGACTGAAATATGCTAATGTGGAATTGTTAGGCTGAACAAAAATTGAGTTAGTTTGCTGAAAACATGCAAAGGGCTTATCCTAATGAGAAGTAAGACAAATTTTATAGATCTTTTATATAATAACAAAACTGGTTATATAATCATGGTAAGTGATATTAAAACAAAGAGAAATGTTGGGGTAAAAGGAATCTATTGATTTTAGGTAGTGTAAAATTTTAGGCAATTTTGGGGCAGACAGACCTCAAAAGTGATATGTTTGAAGGTGGTAGGCCTCAAATATCACTCATGTCAGGCAACTTTAGCCAAGCTTACATTAGACTTATTGAGAAGAGATTTTAACTTGTTTATTGTATAATCTACATACAAAGCAAAGATAGAAAAAAGCAATAGATTTCAAAGCACTCTTCAACAAGTAGTTACAGGACAGCTCCAAGAGTTTGTCATGGGCTACCATACTATTAAGACAGGGTTTCAAGAGTTGGTTTTACAAGAAACTAGGGGCTTACTGAGAAATAAAGCTGCTTAACTGCAATACCTGTGATGCTTATGCCATGTTACCAGAAACTTTCTTTGGAAGTTTGAAAAAAAACAAACAAAAATAGTCAAAACTGTGTATATTTTCTCACTGCTGAAGAAATAGGAATTAACTTTCCACATTATAAAATAACTGCCAACTCGGAGATGTGACTTTTAGCTTCATAAATTGTTTGAATGGAATTTCATTCAACAGTTGGAAATTGGCCAATAAAGAATCTCTAGTATATTTCAATCAAGCCAATTGAACCCTGTTTCTTCCACAATACCCAAAAGTTATAGTGGAGGCCCAGAACGGAAGGAAGGAGTTGAGTCTTCTTGGCTGGAATAAGGTGAGAAAAGGTCATGGAGGAGGTGACCCTTAAACAGAGTCATGGAAGGAGAGTAGATATCTGCCAGGCAGTTGAGGTAGAGCTTAGTGGAAAGCTAAACATGCAACCCAGAAAACCGAGAGAGCAGTGTGGGCCAAGGGATGGGAGAACGGCATCATCTGGTTATAGTGTAACTGCAAGCAGTTTGGTAGGGTTTATTGGAAAAATAAACTGGGTGAGAAAGGAAAGCCAGATCGTGGATGTCCTTGCACACCATATGAAATTCTATGAAATAATTTACTGAGGATTGATTTACTAAATGCCAGGCTGTGGGGAGGCTGACACAATTTTTTGCTCTCATGGAGCTTATAGTATAAAAGGGGAGACAGATATTAAATAGTTACACAAATTATTTAATTTTACTCATGCTAAGCCTCTTGAAGGACAATGACGTATGATGAGAGAGTTTGTCATGGTGAAATCTAACTTAGTTAAAGAAGGTTTCCTTAGGGCAGTAACATTTAATATGAGTCCTAAGTAGGAGTTAACTTGCTAAAGGAGGGGCTTTTTGGGTAGGTTTGGAAAGATCATTTCAGGCAGACACAACAAAGGCAAATGTTGGGAGGCAGCAAGCTACATGGAGCTTTAGAGAAACAGAAAAGTCTGTAGTTTATTGATGGACCTTAATCAGGGAGCCGTGTGATCATTTTGGCATTTTAGAAGCCACCCCTTGGCTGTAGTGTAGGGAAAAATAAAAATAAAATAAAAATAAAGGCATGTAGGATGGGAAGTCAAGAAACTGTCGGTGTGCTGTTATGGTAGATCTGGTGGGAGTGTCAAGGCGAGAGCTAACCTTGTGGCAGTGTGGACAGAGAGGAAAGAATTGATTTTACAGATATTAGGGACTAGAACTGGCCATTCTTATTGACTGATGAATTAGACGCAGGAAGTGAGGGGAGGGAATTCAAAGGAATGACGTATGTTTCTAGATGGAGCAATGAGATTGATAGTGAGATGGGAACACATAGGATCAGATTTGGTGGGTGGGGAGGTTGGAGGTAGCTAATGAGTTTCTTTTGGACACATGTAGTCTGAAGTGCCAATGATATGTCCAACAGGTAGCAGGATGTGAGCATAACATTCCAAAAAGAGTTCAAAGCTGGAGATACAGAAATGGGAAACATCAGCATGGTGGTTGTAACCGTGGTAATTGATAAGCTTGCATAGGGAAATTAAAGGCAAGAGGTTCAAGGATCAAACCCTGGGAAATATACAAATATTTAAGGGGTGAACACAGAAAGAGAAGCCAGGAAAGCCACCTGAGAAAGAATGATCAGAGAAGCTTAAGAAGAATCAGAAGAACTTCATGCTGGATAGTCTCCATTTGCCCCTACAAATCTACTCTCTACCTGTACCCTGGAAGGCTGACTGCTGTGGACTACTTCGATAGCTCTCCTGTCCTCTGGCTTCCAGTTGGGTTAGCCAGTGGGAGGCCCTATCAGGAGATTGAAGGGTGAGGAGAAAAAGACTGGGGTGTTTATTTCATTGACTTCCTCCCACTGGACAGTTGTTTGTTAGTAGCTATGTTCCCCTATCAAAGGGAGCCTGGTATGCTGGATCTATGGAAGAGGGGTTAGTTGCTCAACAGTCTCCTATAACTGAAACTTTCTTGTTCCTTTTTTAAAGGGCCTAACAAAGAAAGAGAGAAGGAGGTGGTATCTTGAGGGAGCTGCAGAGTGAATTTTTCTTAAGCTTTCATGTTGCAGGAGATTGAGCATGCTTATAGTCACAAGGAGCCATTAGAGAAGGAGAGCTTCACAGTGCAACAGTGGGAAAAAATAATGGATCCATATCCAGGACTGTAGTGATAGAATAATGGAGGGATTAGCTTCACCTGAAGAATGTTGACCTCTTAGATTAGAAGAAAGAAGAGAGGGCATACATAAATACAAAAACTTTATAGCAATGGGGTAGAGGAGTGAGGGAGTTTCTTCCTGATAGCCTAAATTTTCTCAGTGCAAGTTCAGGGACAGTGAAAGTTTGGAATAACAATTTTGAGAATTGGGGAAGCAACTGAATAGAGGCCTTGTAAAGGCCTCAAAAATTGTTGAAATATTAATAAATGCTTGATATAAATGTTATATCAAGAAATAAAGTGAATTGAGGTGATAATGTCATGAGATAAAGTTAGAAAGGTAGAATGTGCCTAGATTGGAGAATTCAGCTGTTATATAGGCATTAGAAAGGCATCAAAGGTTTTTGGGCAATGGAGTGATGAATTGGATATAAAATTAATTAAAGGTGAGCGGGGCCAAGAAGAAATACTAGAGGTCAGAAGGAGCCATGGGATTAATCTAGATGATAGACAAGGATGTGCCTTATTGGGGGGTTGAAAGTAGAGACTACAAAGTGAAGAGTGACTGAGGACCTAGAATTAATAGGACTAGTGGTGATGCCAAAAGGTGGCTTGGGGGGCCTCGACCTTAATCTGGTACCAAACTCCTTCATCCTCCACTTTAATATATCCTAAATAAATAGACACTCTAAGTAAAAACAGGATGCTTGCTATGCAAACACTGGTTTAACATGAATTGCCTAGCTCCCTGCCAGACTGCCATATCTACACCAAGAGCTTAGAGGCCAATCAGATGTGGGAAATGAAAGAGAAGGAGCTGCAGATAAGTCAGAAATTTTAACTGGGTTTCCTAGGTGGATGTTAGGGTACTTTCGACCAAGAAAGAAAATATGGGAGGAAAAGTTCATGAATGAAAATGCTGAAGTCTAGGTACCAGGAGGATCTGTGTGGATTTTGGGCAATTGGGGGTTAAGAATGTGGGCCTGAAGCTTGGGAGGGAGGTTGTTATGCAGATCTGGCATCCTCTGCAGAAAGGTGGTTATTGACACTGTGGGGTTCAAGGACAGTGGCAAAAGGAACAGGAATAAATACTGAGAACAGCCCCTTGAGAAATGCTCTCTTTAAGAGGGGAAGCAGAGGAAAAGTGTTAGGAAGGGAGATGAGAAAATGTCATAGAAATAGGAGAATAAATGGAAGAATACAGCTCATGACAGCCTAGATTGGAAACAGCCACACTAAGTGTGGTAGGCTAAAGAATGTCTCCAATCAAAGGCAATTTTTTAATCGTAATTCTGCTTTCCTGTGGGTGTGACTTCATGTAAGTAAGACCAATTGAAGATGTTATTATTACTTAACGTGTGTCCAACTGAATCAGGGTAGGTCTTAATCTATATTAATTGGAAACCTTATGAGGAAAAAAACAGAAGCCAGAAGTCAGCGGAGATCAGAGGAGCATACACAAGGAAGGGATTGCAGAGTGATGGGAGGCAGAGATGCAAGTAAGGAACTCCAAGGATTGTGACCAGCCAGCACCAGAGTTCTACAGACTTTGAGGAGAGAGCATTGCCTTGTTGATACCTTGACTTGGACTTCTACCTTTCTAAATTGTGAGCCAATAAATTTCTATTGATAAGCTAACCCATTGTGTGGAATTTGTCATAGCAGTCTGGCAAATTGAGAAACCAAGGAAGGGCTAGTCAAGGATTATGGTGATGTGCTTTTTTTCTTCACACAAAACATCACTTCTTTTCTTGAAAATTGATTTTTTAAATTTACAGTGGGGTCTAGAAAAAGGTCCTTTTTAAGGTTAATATTTTTTATTTTTAAAACTTTTTATTTTGAAATTATTTTAAATAATTTTGCAATGAGACAGTTGCAAAAATTAAATAACATAAAACCCATACAGAAAACTCTAACATACCCCCATTCAGATATCAGATCCATCAACTTGTAGGATCCCTCTTTAAAAATAACTATTAAAAGTATTTAGAATGTCTGTTGTAATTTTGAAGTTTTGTGATCAATCTCCAAAAAACTGTCTTTGTGCAGAATTCATTAAAATCTGTTCAACACTTCCATCTAAATGCTTCAATATGTACTAAAGATGTTACTTGAATTCACTTTGATTATCAAGTTGCACATCCTTTTCTTTGTTGTAGTAGAATTGCTCCTCAGATAGAGAGCCAACTTCCATCAGATGGCTCTGGGTCTGCATTTAAATATAAAAGTATCACCTTTTTCTAACTGCAACAGATTGTTCTCTGAATGTTTACCTCAATCTGTATCATTGAAGTGCTCTTGTGTTCTTAGTGAACTGGTTTTATTTGGAAGCCTTTGCAATAATGGTACCTGACTCTTGGAACTGTCTTCAAAATATCTCCCCATTCCTCTTTCACTTTGAATAGCAGGTTCATCACCATGGGATTGTAACAACTGTGCTCAGCTTATAACCTTCCTAGACTCATAGTCTTCAAATGGACATATAGACTTCTCAAGTGCACGAATGTCCATTACGGTTGATTCCACGTTATCCCTTATAGAATCTTAAGGGTCTATTGTTTTCTCCTGCAGTGATCTGGAGAAGACTGTCTTTTTCAATAGTATCTGTTCCCTGAAGGAAAGGTTCATAGATAATGTCAGAGTCTTTTTCGTGGCACACACTCTTATCAGGATATGAGGAAATTTCAGCAGAACATGGTGGTGTTTGTACAAATTGTCCACATTTTAAAAGTCTAAGTCTCTCAGTGAATATTGCCATTCTACTGCCTCTAACTGAGGGCCTATTACATAATCATAAGTACATGTATCTGGAATCTCATCACTTAAAGGACTGTTGTCCAGTGATCTGGGCATGTCTGATGCATCCTCAAAATTATTGGTGCTAGGTGCACTTTTCTGATGAGTCTTGCACAACCCTGAGTCTGGACCAGAAATGAAAGGTTTTTCAAAATAATCTTCCTCATTCTCACATTTCCGTGGAATCCTCTGAAAGGTGATGTTGTCCTTAAGCCTCTCCAATGACAGAACATTGTCCACACTTACCCCTGAATTCTCATCCTCCAGTGGCTCCCTGGCCTTACAGCTCACCTCACCATGTGCCGCTTCTTCAGTCACATTCCTTGCACCCTCTGAACTGACCGAACTTAGAGTAAATAAAGATCCTTCATCAGAATCATAGTCGGCCTCTAACTCAAACTGAGTGTCAGAAGGAGCACAGTTCTGCACTCGTGCCTTGTTAGCAGGAGTGACATCATGGTCACTGCCCCATGTTGGAGGGAAGACGGATGGATCTGTGTCTGGTGGGTCACTGTTTGTGACCGCATTGTAGCAGGCTGCAAGATCTTCCTCAGCACTGGCTCCCTTGAACTGTTGCTGCTGTGAGCTCAGGGAATTAATGTAAGTTGCCACTTGCCTTTCCTTAGAAAATTCTACCTGAGAGTCTACAGTTGCTGAAGGTAACTGTTCAGCACCCCATTTTCCCTCATTCTCTCCAGTGCTCTGTGATTTTGTATGTGTTAGCAGTTTCGGGAGAGAAGCTGTCATTTCTCTTGAGAGTGATGGGTCTAATCCATTAGAGTCATGACGGAGTGAACCAGAGCCAGTTTGTAATCTACCAGCTACTAAGGAGGTGCTCATTGAAGGCTCCCTGAGAGAAATTTCCTGGGCTTCAGTTTCATAATTTAATTCTCTGAGAATATCATTCCTATAGACGTGATCCTGTGCTGCTGAAATTAGCTCTTTATTACCAGCATTTGGGTGTCTGTGGGGAGTGGAACAGGCTGCACTGTCATTTGGAAATGCAGGATCACTTCTATTTCCTGCCCCAGTGTTGTCTCCATGTTGTTCTGTGCTCCGTTGCCTGCCAGACTCCTTTCTGCTGATTCCAAGAGTTCTATCGTGAATGACAGCAGCATGTGGGCTTGGCTCTATCACAGAGAATGAGTCTTGGTTTTGACAGGGGTTTGAATCGTGTAAAGCTTGGCGCAGCTGCGTCGTTGGGTGCTGTATGTTCCCTGCAGCTTCGATTTCATCATAGAAGCCTTCATTTGAATACACAGCTTCTGAGCCAGGGCTTTTGTTCTGACACCTTTGTTGCCACAGTCTGTCAACATAAGGCCTTGTGAAAGCTCCCAGGAAGAAAGCCACAGTGAACGTGATGAGCACTGACAGGCAGACGGCCAAGGCCAGGTCCTGGGAAGTGCCTCCCTCACTGCTGGCAGTTTGAACATCCTGGGCACTTCGAGCCCACCTTGGCAGCCGGCTTGGCTGCTCACTGCTCTCAGAGCTCACCGGTGCCTTCTTCCCCCTCCTTGCTTTGCTTGTTATGAGGTTATTCATACGACTCAGATTAATGTGTGCAAGGTGGGTCTTCCTGGAAGTTCTGCCTTTGGGAATCCACCAGTATGCCTCCTCATTTTCTGAAAGTAGGGGGGATAAAAAACACAATTGTCAGACATTAAAATAAGACTCCAGTGATTTAAAAGCTTCTGTGAGTCTTCTTCAGTCCTTATCTAGCTATTTCATGGTGCATATTACATGATGTGAAATAGCTTACAAGCAATTAAAAAAAAACAAAACACGTTGCCTAAGGCCAACACAATGTATATGGCTCAGTGCACATTCACAAATGACTGTCAGGCTTAGGTCTGCTACTCAAAGGCCCAGGAGGCTGTCTGTTTCTTGTGCATCCTGCCTGACAGCTGCCCAGAGAGAGGAAAGAGCCCCAGAATGGTGGAGGGACAGCCATCTCTCTTCTCCTTGTTCTATGTCCTCACCCTCTTCGCATTTGCAGGAACATTCTCTTAGCCCCCTGTGAGATCTGCCTCAGCCCTACTCATGCTTGCAGTACCATTTCTTCATTTTCCCCAGGGTTGGTGAATGGTAAAAATATTCAGGTTTTTCTACTTGCTCCTGATATTTTGTTCTCCACACTCAGAATGCCAGTCATGGCTTTTTACAAAAGGATGAAATAATTGTGGCTGACAATATTAAGACTTCTTTTTGATCTTCATGGATGTCTTCTAAACCTGGTAGGCATGGACATGTTTCCATTTTAACAGCAATCCTGAGTAGAGCAAAGTCCTGCTCTTGTTAAAAAGAAGAGAAAAGAAAACAAAACCTGACTTTTTCCAGCTAGGAGTTTGAAATTTAGCCAAGATAGTTAACAGGAAAAAAAATTCCAGAATGTTCAACCCCAGCAACTTACTCTAGCAATTGGGGAGAATGGCAGAGAACAAATCAAAGAAAAATATACTTTAAAAATATATATGTTTTATGTATGTACAGGTTCATATTTTTGGAGTATTAGCAAGCATTTAAAATGACGTTTTAAATTTTAACAGATTGTTCTTTGATCAATAATTTGTTAAGAATTAGGATAAAAATGTGACATTTTTGAGTGTTAGGGCAAAATTCTTTCCTAGTGAATTTTCTGTTTTTGACCAAATCCAATTGTTTCTGAGTGATTTGAACTATATTTCTTTGACCACATATAGAAAGTTACTCATGATGAAGAAAACAGTCACCAACAATTGTTCTTTGATGCAGCCCAAGACTGAGACTGATGCCAGAGTTCAGGACTCTTGCTTTCAGGGGGCACTGTCATTGTTTTAACTGAGACTAAATTTTTCAGTTCAAAAGGAATCATTTCAGAAAGAAAAGTACTACTGACTTACCTATTGACTTATTGCAAATTGCATTCCACTTTTTCCTCCAGGACACAGAAACAAAACCTTGAAAGAGTGTCATGTTATGGTCACACTTCCATTGGTTATCAGCCAAGTCAACCTCCAGCTGGGGAAGTGCTAAAGCAATGACCAACATTGGGACGATGGTGGTCAGAGCATTGCTGCTGAGGTCTACAGCCTGCTGGAGAAGAAACAAAGTTAGAGCAGACTGTCATGAAGAACATTTACAGACAAAATAAACGAGTTAGAGAAAGGTATTTATATCTCTATGGAGGCAATATGAATTTAGCAGGGAACCTGAAAGGCAGACAACACAGGGCTTATGTCCATACTTTTCCCTAACAACTCTATGAGCTTTGGCAAATTGTTTACTTTCTTTGAGCCTATCTTCCAGAGATGTAAGGATTAAATGTAGGTGAAAGCTCTAAGAATGGTGACTGTATTAGCTACCCAATCATTTTTCTTTCCTTCTTTCCAATAAGTCGCAATTTGTACTGTGATATACAACCTAGACCACTCTGTGTTATCAAAGTCTAGAATTTCTAGAAGCTCTGTGATCTTGAAAATGGCAAAAAGATATTGAATAGCAGACAGGTAAAGATATATAACACAGAACTGTGGTTGACCAGAAGTGCAAAGAGAGTTCTTTTTCATTAAGAGGAGTACATTTATCTGCATCTGTGTTGCTCAGTATATGCAAGGTGACTATCATTCAAGTCTAATCTGAAATGAAGGGGAAACTGGGGAATAAAAAGGATTTAGTGGCCCTAGAAATGCAAAGCAGAATTTATTGTAAGTTGGACATGCCTGTGGCATGATGTGGCAGGGAGACCACAATTATATGTAGCTATAGCTACCATCTGCAGAGCGTGGCCATGTACCTGTCACTCTACTGGGTGCTTAACATGTATTATCTCTTTTCCTCCAAACATCTCCCTCATTCCTCATTTTTTATGGAGGAGGAAACTGGGCTAGACCATCGTATTTCCCATAACCCCCCTGCACAGATGTCTGGTACATGGTAAATTATGGTGAAAGGAATGAAGAATGAATGAAAGAAATGAATGAATGAGTGAATGAAATAGTAGAATTGAGATCTGATCTGGCTCCATAGCTGTGTGCTTTCCACTACAAAACATATCCTATCGGAGTCGCTGCTCCCACCTAGTTGGGAGATGTGCAGAGCAGACCTGGAGCATGAGGCTCCAGGTAGGGCCATGGGGTTTGATGGGCAGGCTTTATTAAGAGAAGAGAAAATCATAAAAAAGACAATTGAAAACCTTGCTTTAAAAAATTAAAAAGAAGAAGAAGGTCAAGGATCAAAACTAGAGAGGCTGAATATTATCATGGCTTTATGAACACCAGAAAAATGTTATCAGTTGATTTATAAACACTAGAAAAAATCAGCATAAATATCTTGGGTTATATAAATTCCCATGAAGAGCTTGTTCAAACAGTCAATTAAACTGCACCATAAACAAGACCACTTCATGTAGAATCAGAATTTTCCCTCAACTTAGGTAGCCAGAGTGACATTTCCAGTGTTGAGTAACCACAAAGGAACCACAAAGGACTATCAAAGGAACATTGCCAAAAATAGGATGCAGGAGACTGCAGAATGGGGAAGAAAAAAAATTTTCTTTGACCTGGCCTTGCCTAAGATTAAAAGCTTTTTAATGTACTCCTCCTCCACAAAAGATTTAAGTATTTTAATGCTCTGAGTAATTCTCTTTTTAGTGCATGTCTGCTCTTTTTTTGTCCTAGTATTTTATATTACAAGTCAGGAAAATGAAAACAAAACAAAGGGAAGGCAGAAAATTATTAAAATGACTCAAATGATTCCTGATAAAATATTAAAATAGAATAGTACAGTGACTCGGGGGCAGAATTCTTGCCTGCCATGCTGGAGACACAGGTTCGATTTCCGAACCTGCCCATGGAAAAAACAAACAAACAAAAAACCCCAGAATAGTAGAATTTGGCTAAAGAAATAGCCATCTACCAGCATTTAAGGGACAGTACATTATAGAATGTTTGGGAGAACCATATAAGTTGCTACCCAAATCAGTGGATCAAATAAGGATGAAACAAGATTAAGGAATGCCAACGTGAAGTTTCAATGAAACTTATTAATTCTTTCAAACACGGTAACTTATACTTTGAAAAATCCATTTGTTTCTAGATATATTCCCATATAGGAAGATAATATAAAGTAGTTCAAGTATTAAATACATCTCCTGAAAGAAAAAGAACATGCATTTGAATATTTAGCTTTCTGGTACCAGACATGTTTAACATGCTCCAGAACCAGTTTTTAGAGACATTGCTGAACATGAACAGAGATACTCCTGCTATCTGAAGGGATAAAAGGGAAGGAGAAATGGTTTAATTCTAGGCAGGTCCGCTGTATTAAGAATTACAGCTTATTTAAAGTACTCTTGAGGTTGATTATTTGTTTGCCTAAAGCATCCATTCCCTGTGAGCTGCAGAAGGTTTATAAAGCACAATGAAAAGGCACAGAAGATCAATTACAGAGGATTGCGCGAAGATGACAGAGTAGGAAGCTCCAGGAATTGGTCCGTCCACCAAAACAACTATTGAACTGGCAGGAATTGTCTGAATCAACTAATTCGAAACTCTGGAGTCTAGTGGAACACTGTGCAGCATTGAAGGAAGAAGCGGAATTGTAAATTGGGGTCAATACCAGTGAATTTTACTCTCCCTGACAATAGCTACTGCCGCCCAGCCCTCAGCCTCATGGCAGGCAACTGGGGAACTGCAGCCAGGACTCCTGGTGCAGCTTGCTGGTGTCAGGATGGAATATAAAGACCTAGTTCTCCAAACTCCTGGGGTGTGACGTCTGATTGTTGGTCACAGTTTTGAACTTCAAATCACTAAGAGCCAGCTCTGAAGGCTGCCATTTTTCCAACCCATTAGGCAAAAGCAGCAGAAGAATCTTAAAGAAGTGCCCTTCCTCAGATCTACAGGAAACAGTTAAAAAGCTGCAGTAGCTGGATGAGCGACAAATCAAGAATATGTAGCTTCAAAAGCCATAGAATTAGCTCCTGGCACCCTTGATGGCCTCCCTGCCCAACACTGGATGGGGCCAGCTTGTGCTACCATTGTAGATTCTTAACCCTGTTCCAGAGAGAGCAAAGTAACCCCTATGCACATGCTGGGGTACCTGTATGTCACTGCTAATCTATCCACTGGACCTCTGAAAGACCGGATGAGGAAACTTGTCTCAGGCTCACTCTCCCAGAATTCATCTTGAAGGCATAGAAACAGCTTGTAGACATCAAAATCAGTGTAAGAAATAATTAAGTCAAAGTGGGCAGGGGCAAAGGAATACCTGCATTAAGTCACACAATAGAACATTCAGGAAGGGATGAAAGTTTATTTCAAAGGGAGGACAGGGGGCATTTGAGAACTACTGTAAACTGTAAATGGGAGAATTCTTGGGGACACAAGCAAGCAAAATCTCAAGGAAAGAGGCAGTCTCCATGCAGGCTCAGATAAGACAGAGAGGACCTAGTACTTCTCATTCACCTCTGGCTGACCTTGAGAAGAGGGATAAGTTCTGAAGGAGACCAGCCAAAGCAGAACCAATTTGAAAAGACCGTGAAAGTTACTTTTTGCTTTGGTTTGTTTGTTTTTGTTTATTCCTGGTACTTAAGGAAATCTCTGTCATATCATTTATGGATACAAACGTAAGGAACAGATAGCTCAAGGGACTAAATACTACGGTTAACATTTAAAATATAAAAAACGTACAGTGTGCAACAAAAGATTCCAAGGCAAATAAAGAAATAGGAAATGATGGTCCATTCAAAATAAAAAGATAAAAATCCAGAAAATATCAGTGAAGAGGACTGCAGTTTGGAAATACTGAGCAAAGACTTAAAAAAAAAAAAAAGAGAGAGACTCAATATGCTCAAAGAAATAAAGGAAAATATGGGAAAAGAACTAAAGAACATAAGGAAACCATGAATGAACAATAAGAGAATCTCAATATGGAAATAGAAATTTTAAAAAGGAACCAAACAAAATTATTGGAGTTGAAAAACAGTAATTGAAATTAAAAAAATTCTCTAGAGGTCTCCAACAGCAGTTTGGAGCTAGCAGGAGAAGTAATCAATGATCTTAAATCAATTGAAAGGATTCAGGCTGAGAAGCAGAAAGAAAAATAATTTAAAAAGCAAATAAAACTTAAGAGACCTGTGGAACACTATTAAGCATATCAATATACACATTGTGTGAGTCCAAAAAAGAATAAGAAAGAGAAAGGAGCAGAGGGAATATTCAAAGAAATGCTGGCAGAACACTTTCCAAATTCAAAGAAAGATTATGAATATGCACATCCAAGAAGTCCAACAAACCCCAAACCAGGTAAACTAAGAAAGAACCATGGATAGACACACACTAATCAAACTGTTTAATGCCAAGGACAAAGAGAGAGTTCTGAAAGCTACAAGAAAAAAGCAACACGTTATAAAGGGCATTCCAATAAGATTAAGGACTTATTTCTCATCAGAAACCATGGAGGCAAGAAGACAGTGATATGAAATATTTAAAGTGTTGAAAGAAAACAATTGAAAACCAAGAATTTTATATCTTGGGAGACTGTCTTTCAAAACTGAGGGGGAGATTAAGACATCCCCAGATAAACAAAAAGCTGAAGGAGTTGTCACCACTAGACTTACCTTACAAGCAGTGTTATAAAGGTATTTCTTCAGACTTAAAGGAAAGGACACTAGACAGTGGATTGAAGCAACGTAAGGAAATAAAGACCTCTGGGTTCAATTCCTGGTGCATGCCCATGCCAAAAAAAAAAAAAAGTATATTCAGAAAGAAATCAGAAGGGGCTCAAAATGGTACAAGAATTCAAATAAATATGAAATTAGGTTATAATGGAAAGATAGAAAGTAAAAAGTGTGTAAGAAATGCAAAGACTAAATAGGAAAATGACAGAAGGAACGGCTGCATTATCAGTAGTTACCCTAAATGTAAATAGATGAACTCTCTAGTCAAAAGGTACAGATAGGCAGAATGGATAAAAAAGCATGGCTCAACTGCGGTTTACAAGAGACTCACTTTATGCACACAGGTAGGTTGAAAACGAAAGGATGGAAAAATACATACTATGCAAATAGTAACCAAAAGAGAACTGGGGTAGCTATAGTAATATTAGCAAAAATAGACTTGAAGTCAAAAACTGTTATAAGGGACAAAGAAGATCAATAGGCAACAACTGACTTGTCAATTCAACAAGACATAATGATATATATGCAACGAATGGCAAAGCCTCAAATAATATGAAGGAAATATTGACAGATTTGAAGGGAGAGATAGATGGTTTTACATTAATAGTAGGAGACTCACTGCACCATTTAGTAATGGATAGAACATCTAGACAGAAGATCAACAAGGAGGTAAACGCCTTGAACAATACAGACTAGACCTAAGAGACATATAAAGAACACTTTGCCCCAAAGCAGCAGACTATATATTCCTCTCTAGTATACGTGGATCATTCTCCAGGACAGGCCATATGTTAGGTCACAAACCTAACACAGAAAGATTATGAATATGCCTGGAATATATAAAGAAATTCTCCACCTCAAGAACAAAAACAAGTGACTCAATTTATAATAAGTAAAAGACTTGAATAGACATTCTTCCAAAGAGATAAATCACAAAAAAGCGCATGAAAAGATGCTCAACATCATTAGCCATTAGGAAGATGCAAATTAAAACCACAATGAAACACCATTTCATACTCACTGGAAGGAATAGTTACTGTTAAAAATAGGAAAATTACAAGTGGAGAAATAGGAACACCAAATCATTGTTGATGGGAATGTAAAATTGTATAGACAGTGTAGAAGCTGTTTGGCAGTCCCTTAGAAAATTAAATATGGAATTACCATATGAGCCAGCAGCCTCACTTCTAGGAATATACCCCAAATAACTGAAAGTAAGGACTCAGACATATTTACATAGCGATGTTCTTAGCAGCATTATTCACAATTGCCAAGAGATGGAAGCAACCCAAATATCCAACAACCAATAAATGGATAAACAAAATTTGATATAAACATACAATGGAATATAATTCAGCCATAAAAAGAAATGAAGTTCTGGTACATGCAACCATCTGGATGAACTTTGAAGAGATCATATTGATTTAAATAAGCCGGACACAAAAGGACAAATATTGTATGATCTCACTGATATGAAATAATCAGAATAAGCAAAGTCATAAATTATCAGGGGCTGGAGTGGGGTTCGAGAATGAGGAGCTCATGCTTAAATTGTACACAGTTTCTGTTCGGGATAACAGAAAAGTTTTGGGAACGGATGGTGGTGATGGTAGCAAAAAATTATGAAAGTAATTAACAGCACTGACTTGGATATTTAAATGGGATTAAATGGGAATATTTTAGGTTTTATATATGTTACTAGAATAAAAATTTAAACAAAACCATAGACTGTGCAACACGTTGAACCCTAATTGAAACCATGGATTATAGTTAATAGCACAATTAAAATAATATTCTTTGATCAGTTGTAACAAATGTTCCACACTAAAAATAGGGTGGTATATGGGAACTCTGTATTTTCTGCATGATTTTCCTACAACATCTGTAACTTAAAAAATTATAAATAGACATAGGGCAAAGTACATACATATACACATATAATCGCTATGCAATACACTAAATGAGGTTCACAGGCAATTTGACAACCTGTTTTTGGTGCATTGGGTAGTACTATGAAGTTAAGTGGACTTTCTTATCTGCTCTGATGTCTACTATGCTGGACTGACTCTACGATGGCCCCCGATGATTCCTGCCTTCTCATATCCATGCCCTTCTGTAATTTCCCCCCCTTGCTTCTAAGCAATTGAATACAGAAAAGGGATGGGAAGTCACTTCCATAGTTACACTACATTTGATGTAATACTCTTCTTTCTAAAACACTCTTGCCTTTGCTGGCTTTGAAGCAAACTTCTACGTTGTGAGCTGCCCTTTGGAGAGGCCCTCATGGCTCACAGCCAGTACGGAACTGAGTCTTAGTCCAACAGCTCCCGGGAAATGAATTCTTCCAAAAATGATATAGGCTTGGAAGTGAACCCTTCTCCAAACAGAAGAGACTTTAGGTGAGACTTTACCCTTTGCCAGCATTTTAACTACAGCCTCTCCTAAAGCAGAGGACTCAGCAAAGCCATGCCTGGATTCCTGACCCTGAGAACTGTGAGATAATAAATGTGTGATTTTAAGCTGTTAAGTTTGTAGTAATTTGTTATGCAGCAACAGATGACTAGTATATTTATCCATGATCATCATGCATTCATTCATTCGTTTTTCCAGCAAATGTTTTTTTAATTACAGAAATTGTAGGTTTAGACAGAAAAAGTCATTTAAAAAATACAACTTCCTCTATGTCCTCCTACTGCTGACACTTTGCGTTAGTGTGGTACCTTTGTTACAACAGATGAAAGAATATTAAAGTATAACTGTTAACTATAGTTCCTAGCTTATATTAGGGGTATTTTTCCCTGTATACCACTCTATTATTAAAACCTTAAAACAGTGTCATGCATTTGTTATAATTCATGAAAGAACATTCTTATATTCATACTGTTAACCCCAGCCCATCATCCACAACAATGTTCACTGTGTTATACAGCCCCATGTGTTATCTTCTAATTTTCCTTATAATATACACGATCCAAAACTTCCCCCTTCAGCCACATTCACAAACATAATTTAGTCGTTAATTACACTCACAGTAATGTGCTGCCATCTTTATTATTTATTTCCAAACATTTACAATCAACCTAAATAGAAATGCTGCACAAATTAAGCCTCAGCTCCTGTGATGATATGAGGCTGTATGTTCCCCAGAAAAGATCATGTTCTCAAAGCTAAGCCATTTCTACATGTAGACCTGTTGTGGGTGGGGTCTTCTGACTAGATGGCTTCAGTTGAAGTGTGCCCCTGGTCGGTCTTAATCCTCTTACAGGAGTCCTTTATAAGAGGATAAAAGACAGAAGATACACAGAAAAACTGAGAGAGGGTGCAAGGGTAGTCAAGTGGTAGAATTCTCGTCTGCCGTATGGGAAACCTGCATTCAATTCCCTGCCCAGGCACCTCCCAAATAAGCAAACAAACAAATGAAAACCAAAACAAAGAAACAAACAAAATTCAACAAATGGTGCTGCAATGAGGGGATACTCATATGGGAAAGGAATGAAATGTGACCCTGCCATAAAGCATACAAAAAAAAAAAAAAAAGAAAGAAAAACTGAGAAAAGACACAGAAGCTAAGAAAGAAAGAAAAGAAGCTAAAAAAAGAGAAAAACCAGAGAAGCTGAGAGATAAGGACACACAGATGCTGGATCTTGTCAAATGCCTTTTCTGCATCTTTCAAGATGATCATGTGTTTTCCCCCCTTTGATTTGTTAATGTGGTATATTAAATTAATTGATTTTCTCGTGTTGAGAAAATCACCTTTACATACCTGGGATAAAGCCCATTTGATTATGATCTATAATTCTTTTACAGTGCTGTTGGATTTGATTTGCAAATGATTTTCGCAACTATATTCTTTTAAGAAATTGGTCTGTAATTTTCTTTTCTTGTGGTATCTTTGTCTGGCTTTGGTATTAGGGTGATGTTGGCTTCATAGAATGAATTAGGTAGTGTTTCCTTTTCTTTAACTTTTTTTGGAAGAGTTTGAGCAGAATTGGTATTAATTTTTCTTGGGATGATTGATGGATTTCACCTGTGAAACCATCTATTTGGGATTTAATTTGTTATGAATATTTTGATGACTGGTTGAATCTCTTTACTTGTAATTTGTCTGCTGAAAACTTCTATTTCTTCTAGTATCAGTATAGATTGTTCCTGTGTTTTTAGGAATTTGTTCATTTCATCTAGGTTGTCTAATTTGTTTGCATACAATTGTTTACAGTGCCCTTGTATATGATCCTTTTTATTTTGGTGAGGAGCAATGTCCCCCTCTCATTTCTAACCACTTATTTACATCTTCTCTCTTTTTTCTTTGTCAGTCTAGCTAAGGGTTTGTTCATTTTATTTATCTTCTCAAAGAACCAACTTTTGGTTTTGTTAATTCTCTCTAATTTAAACACCCTTGTGAAATTTTGGAAGGATTTTAAACAATAAGTAGGATAATCAGATTTTTATTTAAAGGAGTAGTGTATTACGGTCATTTTAGAATTTCTAATTATGGTCTACATTTATATAGGGCTTATTTTATTCCAAATGCTGTTATAAGCCCTTTATATGTATTAAAACATTTAATTCTCATAAAACTTTACAAGGGAGGAACTAAGTTATTTCCATTTTACAGGTGAGAAAACTGAGGCATAAAGAAATTTTGTAACTTTCCCAAGATCATGTACCTGGAAAGGGGCAGAGCCTAGTTTTAACCCTAGACAACCCGGCTCCAGAGTCTACACACTTCCCGACTGCTTCACTAGACTCCTTCCTATAGACTGGGACCTAGGGGAGCCATTCTGAGGAGGCTGGAGAATTGTCTTGGGAAAATATCAATTATCTACATTGACACTTTCTCATATGACAGCCACTGGTCACATAGTTATTGATCAATTGATCAATTGATCAATTGTGGCTAGCTCACATTGGGTTGTACAGAAAACACCAAAGTCTGAAGACTTAGTACACACATACACGCACATACACACACAGAATAATGTAATCGATCAATTGAAATGTGGCTAGTTCAAATTGGAGTGTACAGAAAACACCAAAGTTTGAAGACAGTACACACGCACACATACACATACACACACAGAACATAAGATATCTCATTAATAATTTTTATATTGATAACATGTTGGAAGGATATTTTTGAAAATGAGTGAAATAAAATATATAACTAAAATGAAAGTCACTTGTTCATTTTTACTTTTTAAACATAGTTACTAGAATACGTATGGTTCACATTATGTTTGTCTTGAACAATGCTGGGGGTATGTGATGTAGGTTATAGAAGCAGGGAACTAGAGCCTCTTCCGAGTCACCTCTAGGTGCCACCGATAGACACCAGCCCAGGGTTTCTAAACGGGAATTGAGGGGAGATCTTACAATATCCTCCCAAAGGTGAAAGGGTAGAGGAAAGTACTTGGAGGAGAAGAGATTGAAGCTACCAAATTTAGAGCAGAGCTCTGGGGGTTCCTCACCCTCACAGCTGTCAGGACTTCAGGGAGACAAAATATGTGTTGCCCAAAAGACAGGCAGTATGACTCCAAAATATGGCATAGTACCCCAAATGTGGGTCCAATATTTAGAACAGTGTGTGGCAACAGTAAGTGCTATACAGTATGAGCTATTATTATTATTATCATTAGCATTATACCATGTTCAATTTGGGCATGGATACAAAGCGGTCACTGGCCTTCAGAGCCCATGTGGCTCTGTGTTTTTGACATCCCTGCATTGACCAGGGTGGTTCAGAGGAACCTCACCAAGTGTTCCAGATTGCAGGTGGCCCCTGGGACCTTTGACTGCCCTTGCAGCTTAGCGAGGGAGCTGCAATATTAACTAACGTTTAATTTCTTGCCTATTGGTAATCGGAAACTTGGAGTCGGATTTAATTTAATTTAGAAAAGTAATGTGCCCATTCTTGCAGCTGAGGATTGCACCTGAGTAAAAGTCTTGTATAATACTGTAGCTTTTGATTTGGAGGCAAGAAAGATACTTCAGCTCTTAGAGAGGATCTTAAAATAGACTTTTCTGGTTTTTTAATACTAGCTAATACCACTGGACAAGAAAAAACTCTTCAGTGAAAATAGTCTTCTAATGTAATTGGTCATATTTTTGCATATTTAAAATATTATAAAGGGATATTAGAACCTGTAATTTTTTGAGGTCCTTGAAGTTTTCTGGATGAATTCTGCATATCTTGTTGCTCTTTAAACAGAGATTCCTCAGTTGTAGGCAGTTATGGAAATCGGTCAGTCCAACTTGCGATATCCTATTGAATGACAGATCCAAACTCTGTAATGACTTCAGTGTCCATAATCCTGTTAAAATTAAAAAGCAACTTAAAATCTAAACTGTGATAGTCACTGCAGCATTATTTATAATGGTAAAAAATTGGGGACAACATAAATGACCTTTAAAAGAGAAGTGGTGAAACAAATTATGTTATATGAATACTATAAAATGCTATACAGTTTTAAAAGAGAATTGTATACTGGCACTGTGGGATAGACAGTGCCTGCCTGACCAAAATGGGGAAAAGAATGGTAACAGACTAAGGTATCAGTAGCTGAGAGGGTTCAAATTGAGTGGAGAGAATATTTTGGAGGCTACTCTTACACAAGTTTCAGCTAGATATTGCTGTTTAACATGGTTTGCCAACCCCCAACCAAACCCATTCCTGCCAACCCCAAACAACACCTAGGGCTCTATCTGAGATGCTACAAAAGTTCCATGCACTATGATTACTTTCCAGAAACCTACAACCTCCAAAGGAGTTCTGGGGTCAGATAAGTCCTGAAACCCTGAAGGGCCAGCCTCTCCAGAACACCAAATATTTCCATTCCCCTATCCCATATTATCAACAGCCCTTTCCAACATGAAAAAGTTAGAACGGGCATAGTCCAAATATCCCTAAAGACTGGTGAAAGATCAAAGAAGAAGGAGAAGTTATAATGGAGAAGATAGATTTAATAAATGAGTATGACTGCTGAATCATTATGTCAATATTTCTTTTAGTCTTCCATATCTTGAAGCAAATAGAAGGAAAAACCTTCAATTGAGGAACTATAAGCCAGACCAAACTCTGAAATCTGTTCTATAACTACTTGTTAACAATGTACTTTGCAATTTATTGTTTTTTTTTCTTTCACATGGTCAGGTACCAGGAATCGAACCCGAGTCTCCAGCATGACAGACAAGAACTCTGCCACTGAGCCACTGTTGCCCGGCCTATTGGTTTTTGTATATATATTTCACAATAAAGAAACAAAAATTAAAAAAGAGAATGGTGTAGATCAACATGGACTGACTGAACAGAAGTCTAGTATATAAAGAAGGAAAAGGTTAAGGTGCAAAACAGCATAAGGTATAATTTCATACCTTTTTTTTGGAAAAAAGAGCCATACACAAACACCTAGGGCTCTATTTGAGATGCTACAAAAGTTCCATGCACTATGATTACTTTCCAGAAGCCTACAACCTCCAAAGGAGTTCTGGGGTCAGATAAGTCCTGAAACCCTGATGGGCCAGCCTCTCCAGAACACCAACTATTTCCATTCCCCTATCCCATATTATCAACAGCCCTTTCCAACATGAAAAACTTAGAATGGGCATAGTCCAAATATCCCTAAAGATCTATTAAATGAACAGAGAAAAAGGTCTGGAAATAGTAATAGTTTACTATTAAAAGATAAACCATTGATAGTTAGCTACATTTAGGAGTAGAATACTTTAAAGAAGTAAGGTGGAATAAGGGAGGAAACTTTATTTTATATACTTTTGAATTCTTTCTTTCAAAGAGCATGCACTACTTTTATAATAAAAGCATCAATTAAAAATTGAAGGAGGTGATAAGTAAATATTTGCATATTTGATTAAACTGTAAGTAAACTAAATACACTAATTTATGATAGAGTAATAGAGAAAAAGTTATTTTGATGCTTTGGTTATATGAATGAATTCTCCTAACTTTAGAATTTTCTTATTTTATTTTACAGTTATATCCTTTCCTTCAACTATGCTTCTTTTAACTATGTTGGTATTATAACTATTATCTAGGTATTCTTATATCTTTCAGAGGTAATTAGTTATAGCTAGATTTCATTTTCTGGCAAAATACTCTGAGTTTTGGTCTGTTCCTTTGAATTTCACTGATTCCAGGAGGCTCATTTGGCTCTGTAAATAAATAAAGGTTGAAAATGAGGTGCCAGTCATAGCAGTCTTCCAAATTTGATTTCCCATATGAGCCTTGAAAGGAAGTGCCTGCATCTTTACATTTCCTTCTGCTCTATTCTCACATGTAGTCTGTCTTTAATCCACTGCTACATAACAAATCAGGTTGACTCAATTCCAGCTTATTCCTAGCCTACTACCTCAAAGTTATTGTAAGACTGATTATGCAGAGAGATGATGACTTTATTGAAACAGCTGCACCGTTGAGGTTGTCATATATTTATCTCAGTTGTAGATACCATTGGGACAACAAATCAATCAAAACATTATTAGCAAGGCTTGATACTAAGGCCGAGTATAGTATAGAATCCTTGCCCTTAAAAAGTTTATGATCTGACCTAGTAATAGGAGGTAGCTTCCTAAACTTTACACCCAAAGCATAAGCAACAAAAGAAAAAATAGATATGGGAACTCCTCAGAATCAAATGCTTCTTCTCTTCAAAAGACTTTGTCAAAAAGGTGAAGAGACAGCCAACTCAATGGGAGAAAATACTTGGAAATCACATATCAGACAAAGGTTTGATTTCCTATATATACAAAGAAGGAAACTACACCCAAAGCACAAGCAACAAAAGAAAAAATAGATATGGGAACTCCTCAGAATCAAATGCTTCTTCTCTTCAAAAGACTTTGTCAAAAAGGTGAAGAGGCAGCCAACTCAATGGGAGAAAATATTTGGAAATCACACATCAGACAAAGGTTTGATTTCCTATATATACAAAGAAGGAAACTATAAATGTTGGAGAGGATGTGGAGAAACTGGGACACTTATGCACTGTTGGTGGGAATGTATAATGGTGCAGCCACTATGGAAGACTGTTTGGTAGTTCCTCAGGAAACTAAATATCAAGTTGCCCTATGACCCAGTAATAGCACTACTTGGTATATACCCAGAAGAACTGAAAGCAATGATACAAACAGACATTTGCACACTGATGTTCATAGCAGCATTATTCACAATTGCCAAAAGATGGAAACAAACCAAATGCCCATCAACGGATGAGTGGATCAATAAAATGTGCTATATACATACGATGGAATATTATGCAGCAGTAAGACAAAATGACATTCTGAAGCACATGAGAAGATGGATGAGCCTTGAGGACATAATGCTGAGTGAAATTAGCCTGACACAAAAGGATAGATACTGTATGATTCCAGTTTTATGACGAGCATAAAGGTATAACCAGAGGCTTATAATTCAGAATATAGGGGACTTAGAGATACATAGAAGCTAGAGATGAACCATTAGCTAATGAGGTTGAACTCCAATGCAAAGGAATAAATAAGAGTGAAGGTGGTTCTCTACTGGGTCTAGAAGTAATATTACCATATTGAAGATGAACAAGATTGAAAGGGGTTATATAGGCCTATGTGTCCCACTGATTAATACTAGAAACATGAATGAGTTCTCATAAGAATTACTTCAAAGATATGATTCTTGTATAAAGAGTGTTTAAGTCCAGGGTCTGGGGGAAAACTGCTATCGCATGCTATGAGCTATGTTCAAAAGGAAACCATGAGCACAACCACAGCAACATCAGAGGTAAATAATGGGGGAAGGGACAAGAGTTAAGAGGAGGCTTAGATCTTCTATTTGGGGAGGGTGTGTTTACTGATTTTCTTTCTCTCGGGAACAATGACATTATCCAAAATTGAGAATGTTGATGGACCGTGGACTTTGGGCCCTCTACATGATGCCTGATGAATGCAGGCAGCTGAAGGATGCACTGACGGAGACGTAGATTGGCAAATGATGGTGTATACTAATGAACGAACATCGTGCTGCTACAAAAAGGAACAAAGACATGAAGAATGCAAAGATGTGAATGAACATGTGGGACATTTGGTGACACAAAACAAGCCAGAAACAACAGAACAACAATGGTATGGTCACCTTTAGAAATCGCTTATAAGAAAACAGGCCTAGATTGTAAGCTTTTAGAGCAGACACATTAAATCTGGAGTGTTGATTATTATTCCTGGATTTTGAGGGGCTGTTTTATACATTTAACCTGATATTAAGAGATAAGAATGAAGCTGAACGGGTTGGGGTTAAAGTAATCCTGAACATAGGGGTAAGGAAGACAGCGTCTATATTTTAAAACCACACATACTCTTTGAGAACAATGGAAGAAAGGTTTATTTGATCTGGAACTTAAATTTTCTGTAGTGCATAATCTAATTCAACCTATCTGTATAGCTCATTTGAACAACTGAAATACAGGGAGCACAGAATAAGAAGACGCCCTTTAATCCTGTAGAGATTATTGTTATACCTGCATACATCTTAGAGTATATTAAGCAGATAATCAAAAAGTATTGGCAAAATACCCTGAGGGATGGGAGAAAAATATGGAACTATTAAACCTTACCATCAGGGAATCCCTTGATACTGTGTCAAGCTTTAGGGACATCCAAATCAATAGGCCATGCCCTCAATCATGAGGCTTACTCTTATGAAGCTTATGTAGCTAGTGGAGAAGCTCAGACTACCTATAGGCATGCCTAAGAATTATTTCTGGAGAACTTCTTTTGTTGCTCAGATGTGGCCTTAGTCTCTCTAAGTTCAACTCTGCAAGGGAAATCATTACCCTCCCCCCTATGTGAGACATGACATTCAGGGGTGAAAGTCTCTTTGGTGACATGGGACAGGACTCCCAGGGATGAATCCAGACCTGGCACTGTGGGATCAACAATTACATCCTGACCAAAAGGGGGAAAAGAAGTGTAATTAATAAAGTATCAGTGGCAGAGAGAATTCAAATAGAGTCGAGAGTCTACTCTGGAGGTTGCTTTTATGCAAGCTGCAGGTAGACCCTGCTACCTATCATAACCTGCCAACCCCCAACCAGGACCATTCCAGCCAATCCTAAAGAACACCTAGGGCAATATATAAGAGTCCATAAGGGTTCCAGGCACTAGAGTAACTTTCCAGAAACCTACAACCTCCAGATGGCTCCCTGGTCCAGATAAGTCCTGAAACTTAGACCAGCCTCTCCAGAACATCAGATAGTTCCATCTCCCTACCCCATATTAGTGACAAGACCCTTTCAATAGCAAAAATTTAGAATTGCCATAGCCCAAATACCCCTGAAGAGAGTGATGGAAAGATCAAAGGTGATGGTGGAGTTATACAGAGAAGATAGGATTTAACAAATGAATATGAATGTTGAATCATTAAATTGATATCTTTTAGTCTCCAGTATTTTAGAGCAGCTAGAAGTAAAAGCATAAAATTGTGAAATTGTATCCCATGTCATATTCTGAAATATGCTCTACAACTGACTGTGGTGCTGTGCTTTGAAATCTATAGTTTTTTTTTGTATAAATGCTATTTTTCACCAAAAAAAGAAGGAAAAATTGTAATGATAAAAAATATTTAAGCCCTCTAGCCTCCTATATTCTGGAGTGGCTAGAAGGAAAAATATGAGAGGATCATATGGTAGCCCATGACAAACTCTGGGATCTATCCTATAACTACTGGTTGAAGAGTGCTTTGAAAACTATTGTTTTTTTATTTCTTTGCTTCGTAGATATGTTATACTATAAAAGTTAAAAAAAAGTTTGTGAAAACTATTGCTTTCATTGTTTTCATTAGTTTTATTTTTAACTTTTATACTAAAAAAGTTTTAAAAAGTTTGTGATCTGGTCGAGAGAGAAGACATACATATGAGAAAAAATTACTAGCATTCAAAGTAATTCATCACAAGCACGATGTGACTACAAATATAACTGCTGGTTTCCCCATCTGCCAACCAGTACTTTCAAGGCAAAATTCACATTTTTGAACTCTTGTAAAGTCTAGTATACAGTACACATTCAATGGGCCAATGGCATTTGGCCTGAACAGAGATTTAAAATTATTGAGCCAGCATTAAAAAATCATTACAAAAATTTGAATTTTCTTGGAAAATTGAGAGTTCCAACTGGCGCAAGGAACATTTGGCTGAAGCTGAACAAGAGCAGCCTGCTTTAGATGGGATTTGTGCTTACAGGAGAATGTTATTTTTTTGTACTCATGTCTCCATCAAAGATAGGAAAACAAAGGATAGACTAAAAGCCTGAACTTTTTAAGAAAAAAAAAAAAATGAGAGAAATCCAAGACTGCAATTCAGCTGGCATATGCTAGAAAGGTCATTAGAGGTTGTTAGAATATCGAAATACTTCCACATTGTTCATAAATACCAATGCCCAAGCTCCTATGTGCTGCCCCTTTGCCCCTGGCACTCCTGCTTATCCTTATCCCATTTCCATCCCCACTGCCACACACAGAACTCAGAAGGACTCTTGCTCCAGCATTACAGCAAAGAGACATCCAGTGCGGACCCAGGCTGAAGACTAGGTGCTAAATATTTTGAATATAGCCCCTCTGAAGAGAACAGCTTTCTTTGTACAGTGAAAAATATTTCAACACATTTTAATATAGAAACAATATGGGTCTTTGAAAAAGACTGCAACATAAGACATCAATATGAAAGAAGTTATGGCTTCCTTACATTTTCATCTTACCTGACTAAGTTATATAGGGATGTGAACTTATGATCCTGCAGGATCTCAGTGCTTAATTGAACTGAATATAAGAGTTCAATGGAGGGGCAAATGATGCCTAGCTCTGGAGTGTAAGGAAGAAATTATTTTTAAATTCTTATTTAATTGTGTACTCTTTATGCTCTGGGTATTTTATTAACTTCTCTTTATAAAGAGAAAGCTTTCTGCAAAACCCTGTGAGGTTAGCTCCATTTTACAAATGACAGAACCTAGACTCAGAGAAAATAAGAAGCTGCCTAATGTCATAGTAGGTAGAGCTGGAATTGAAACTCAGATCTCTTAACTGTTATCCTTTAACCATGCCTATTCCTTAATAAAGAAAGAAAGGAAGGGGGAAACAAAAACATGAGCAGGGCCTTGAAAGATAACGTAAATTTAGTATGGAAAAAAGGAAGATTAGGGAGGAATCTCTGGACAAGAGAACAGTGGGCCATGAAATACATAATGAAATTGCCAGAAGTATTGGGGAGTTGATTCTACTTGCATTATAGAATTAATAGGGTCCTGGAATGGGATGGTGAGATGTATATTAGAAACCCCAAAGCAATGTTGATTCCAGCTCTTTCCAGACTTTTGATGTGAATCAGAGACTATCACTTAGGGACCTCATGTCGCAGTTTCTGCACTTAAAAGTTGTTCTGTACAGCTGCAATTGAGACCTGTCTTTGATTACAATGATCTTAATGGAAGTCAGGTATGATTGTTTTCAGCAACTACTTACTTGCTGGGGAAGTTACAGACACACGCTTAGCAGCCATCTCCCAGCCCTCACTTATCATAGGCCTCTTCTACTGTACGATGATGTTTCAGTCTGTTCCCATTCCACAAGCCAGGAGAGATGTTAAGTCTAATGAAAAGTCCAACCAGAACTTAAACCTGCATACTGGAACAAGCAGCCCCAGATGCTAATCAAGGAAGGAATTCTCAATGGCATGGCTCCCTTCTCCCAGATAAACAACACAGATTTGTCTCTCCCCTCCAACACAATGTGGGGTGTGTGAAGCTGCCAGCTACCGATCCCAACCAGAGCAGTTTTTGGCCATCCTAGAAGACCAACCATGATAGTATTTCTTCCCCTGCTCTTCTGGCCCCTTGTGCTATGCAAGTTATAAAGTGGTCATTGGTGGTAAGTTCCGGTGGTGCTTGAGCCTGTGCTTCCATGATGCCCTGTATAGCAACTTGCTCCACATCATTCCCCTGAGGGCAGAATATACTTTCCCAGTCCATTGAGTTGAGTTTGGCCATATGACTTGATTTGGCCAATTGGATGCTATCAGGGGTGACAGGAGCAAAGGTTTGAAATGTACTTTTCTTGTGGAATGTGTTCTCTTCTCTTCTGTCACTTTCATGAAAAGGACATACCCTGTTAGCCTGCTGGTTCAAAGACAGTGAGAGACACATAAAACAGACTTGGACACAACATATAGGTCAGAGCCAAGTCCGGATGAGTCCAGTCTAAATCAACTCATTTCTAATGAACCTGTAGATAAGTGGATGAGAATCTGATTACTGATTGAAGCCTCTTAGTTTTGAGGTTATGTAATATTAGTGGGCAATAGCTGACTGACATACAAGTATTATTTAAATCCAACATATTAGCATTGAATGCTTTTCCTCTTTTCTTATTTCTGTATCATTAAATTTTCAAAGAGAAACATAAAAACATTTGTAGTATTCTATTTATTGCAATAACAAGTACATATTTTTAGAATTTGAACTGTGACTTTCACAAAATAGGTACAATTCCTTGATGAACAACAACTAACTGTATATGTACAGTGTTAGAGCTTCTGTTGGCTGCCAAAATCATTATTTATAAAATCAAAATCCTTTAGTGAAAACTGGCACATAGTGCTACAGCCTCAGGTGACTGCATGTGAATTATACTGGACTAATTTTAGTAAGTGCTGGCAAACTATCTTGTGAATGAGCTGATGCCAGGTTGAGGATGAAGGCAGAAGCTATTGATAGGTTAGGATGAAATATGGTTTAACATTCTGGTCTGCAGAAAACCCAAGGCATGGTATCCAGGCTGGACTTGAGTGGGGTGGGTTTGGGGTGCTTAAAGTAATAAGACCTGGATGAATTCTAGAGATCAACTACAGACAATATTCTGATCCCTACACAACAAAATAAATTCCATTTGGATTAAAAATGTCTTTCTGAAAAACCGTTTTTTTGACAATTTTGTCATCTACAGGTATAAGGCACATATAAATAAGAGGTGGATGGAGTTGAGCTTTGGGGAAGCTGTTTTTGAGAATAAAAGCAAAGGAAGAAATTGTGAAATAAAATATTAATTCATTTGACTACAAAACTTTAAATTGAGTACATATCAAGAATGCCACAAAAGGAACAAAGGATGATAGCATTGGAAACAAATGGAAACAGAAGATAGAAGAGCAATGTCTTTAAAATACTGAAAGAAAAAATTGCCAGTTAGAATTATTTACTGAATGAAAATATCCTTTAAAATTGAAGGTAGTAAAGACATTTCAGATATACAAGATCTAAAAAAAAATCATTACCTACATTAAAGCAATATTAAAGGAAGTCCTTCAATGAGAAGAAAAATGAAAACAGATGAAAGTCTGGATTTACACAAAATAAAGAGCCCCAGAAATGGTAATTATGTGGGTAAATATAAAGACATTTATCTCTTTATTTTTAAATTTTTAAAAAGATAATTGCAGTGCAGGTTATCAGGAAATAGAAACAAGGTGGAGATTGGGCCTCAGGTGTGAAAGAGTACAGAATGTTCAACAGGACTGATTGGAAAGATCCAGAAATGGAAAGCACAATACCATTTGGTGGTAGCACAATGATATAATTACACTGAACAAAGCTGAGTGTGAGTATAGTTGAGGGAAGAAGGCTGGGGGCATGTGTGACACCAGAAGGAAAGATAGAGGATAAAGACTGAGATGGTTTAACTTAGTGATGCCTAGAATGGACAATGATGGTAATTAAATGTACAAATAAAAGAATGTTTTTGCATCAGGTAGAACAGTAACATTATACATGCTCCCACTGAATGTAACAAAGGCAATATGCTGGAACTAAATGTCAACAAGCGGAGAATATGGAGGAGGGATATGGGATTCTTTGAGAAAGAAAAGGAAATGTCCTCATGTAGATTGTGGTGGTAAAGGAATGGCTATGTTATTATATAGGGAGCCATTGACTTTTTTACTTTGGTTTGATGTGCTCATTTAAAAATGAATAGAGAGATATAAACGCTGGAGAAAATGTGGAGACAGAGGATGCACCTATTCGCTGTTGGTAGGGAAGCAGAATGGTGCAGTCCATCTGGAGGGTGGTGTGGTGGCTCCACAGGAGGCTGTGGGTGGAGTTGACATACGATCCTGCAACCCTACTGCTAGGTGTATACTTGGAGGAACTGAGAGTGGGTGCACGAATGGACATTTGCACAGTGGTGTTGAAGGGTTTATGGGTTTATGGTGTCAGTGTTCGTGATTCACAATGGATGGAGGTGGCCTAAGGGTACATTGACTTAGGGAAGGAAGGGGGAACTGTGGTATATATGAACAATATGCTACCGAGTGGCTTCAAGAAGGAATGAAGTTGTGAGGCATGCAACTAAGTGAATGAAACTTGAGGACATTATATTGAGTGAAATAAGCCAGAAATGAAAAGACAAATATTATCATGCCTTACTTATGTGGACTAACTATAATATACAAACTCAGAGAGTTGAAATTGAGAGCATAAGTTATCAGGCTTTTGAAAAATAAAATTTTAAAAACATTTTTATTGAGATGTCATCACACACCATACAGTCTATCCAAAGTATACAATCAATGACTCACAATATCTTCACATAGTTGTGTATTCATCACCATGATTATTTTTAGAAATTTGCATCACTTCAGAGAAAGAAATAAAAAGAAAATAAATCTATCCCATACCCCTTACCCCCGCCTCACTGACCACTAGTATTGCAATCTACCAATTTTTTTTACTCCTTATCCCCTCTATCATTTATTATAAAGTCCTATTATAAAGGTTCCAAGATTGAAAGCTCTTACAGCAGTCACATCTATTCTGGAGTTGTAACTGTTATTTCTAAATTCTGAGATGCTGAGCTTTTGTCTATAACCTGGTCATTCCCTGGTACTTCAGGTACCAGGGTGTGAGAGTGAGAGCTCTGAAACTATGAAAGACAGCATTATCCCATTAAGTAACTGTTAAAAATAGTTGAAAAAAATGATCAAACTTTAACTAGAAATATGAATGAAGCTGATCTGGATAGGACTAAGGTAAATCAAAATATCGGTAAAGGATGGTATGGTATATATTTTTAAACTTCAACTTTTGTGTGAGACCAAAGGAGGAGATGTTCATTTGATGCAAAATTTATATTTTTGGTAGTACACTATCTAATTTAACTTGTATGTTCAGTTTATCCAAACACCATAATTAAATGGAATTTTGAATAGGGAGTTGGTGTAAAGGTTAGTGTGATGCACTGATACATTAAACAGTAATTTGGGCAAAGAATAAAAAAGTATTTGTAAAGTTCCCTTGCAGATCTGGGGAGAAAGGAGGAAATATTAAACTTCCTCACCTGGGGATTTCCTCATATTCTTGCAAGCACTGGGGGCAAACAATTTAATAGGCTGAGCCCTTGGTCTTCGGGACCATCCTTGTGAAACTTATTCCTGCAAAGGAGAAGCTAAGCCTACTTTTAATTATGCCTAAGAGTCACCCCCAGAGAACCTCATTTGTTGTTCAGACGTGGCCTCTTTAAGCCAAATTGGCAGGTGAACTCACGGCCCATCCCCCTAAGTGGGACATGGCTCCCAGGGGAGTAAATCTCCCTGGCAACATGGGACATGACTCCTGGGGATGAGGTGGGACCTGGCATCATGAGAATGAGAAAGCCTTCTTGACCAAAAGGAAAGAGAGACATGAGACAAAATAAAGTTTCAGCGGTAGAGAAATTTCAAGTAGAGTTGAGAGGTTATTTTGAAGGTTATTCTCATGCATTATATAGATATCCTGTTTTAGTTTATAGTATATTGGAGTGGCTGGAGGAAAGTAGCTGAAACTGTTGAACTATGTTCCAGCAGCCTTGCATACTGTATGATTGCATAACTATATCGCTCACACAGTGTGACTGTGTGATTATGAAAATCTCTTGGCTGATACTCCCTTTGTTCAGGGTATGGGCAGATGAGTGAAAATATAAAGACAAAGATAAATAAATGATAGAGGGGATAAGGGGTAAAAAAAATTGGTAGATTGCAATACTAGTGGTCAGTGAGGGGGGGTAAGGGGTATGGGATAGATTTATTTTCTTTTTATTTCTTTCTCTGAAGTGATGCAAATTTCTAAAAATAATCATGGTGATAAATACACAGCTATGTGAAGATATTGTGAGTCATTGATTGTATACTTTGGATGGACTGTATGGTGTGTGATGACATCTCAATAAAAATGTTTTTAAAATTTTATTTTTAAAAAGGTAAGCTGTGATGGTTTGGTTCATGTGCCAACTTGGCCAGGTGATGGTGCCCCGTTGTCTGGTCAGGCAAGCACTAGTTTAACTGTTACTGCAAGGCCATTTTGTGGACTTAAATCATAATTAATAGAATGAAAAGACAAGTCACAGACTGGGAGGAAAATCCTTTCAAAATATATATTTTGTATCCAAATTATATATATTTAAAACTCTTGAAACTCAATAATAAGAAAATCCAATTCTTTTAAATGGATGGAAGATTTGCACAGGCACTTCAGCAAAGAAGATTTATTGATGGTAAATAACCACATGAAAAGATGCTCAATATCATTAGTTTCTCAGGATATGCTAATTGAAATCACAGAGGTAGCACTTATCAAACTGGCTTAATGTAAGAAAACTATATTAAACACTGATTGGGATGTGGAGAATCTGTAACTCTCATGCACTGCTTAGGGAAACGTAAAATGAACGGCCACTTTGGAAAAGTATGGCAGCTTCTTAAAAAAAATAAACACAAAGTCATCCCTACCACATTGTCCACTCTCTCCATTCGTAGGTATTTCCCCAAGATTAAAGAAAATACATGTCCATACCAATACTTGCAAACAAATCTTCATGGCATCGTTATTTGTAAAAGTTACAACCTGGAAACAATAAAAATGTCTACTAACATATAATAGATAAAACAAAGTATGGTATAATCTTGCAGGGGAGTACACAGCAACAAAAAGGAGTGGACTATTGATACATTCAAAACAAAATAATTATGCTGGGTGTAAGAAATCTGTACAAATTGTGGGATTCCATTTATATAAAACCCTAGAAAATGCAATTTAATCTATAGTGACAGAAAACACATCAGTGATTTCTTGGAGACAGGAAGATATTGAGGGGTAGAAGGGAAGAATTAAAAAGGAGCATGAAAATGCTTTTGGGGGTGAGGATATGTTCACTATTTTGAGCGGGGTGATGGTTCTCAGAACCATGTCAGAACATATCAAATTGTATGCTTTAAATATATGCATTATTATATGTCAACTATACCTTAATAAGACTAACTTTAAAAATGGCAAAAAGTAAGACAGTGGAAAGCGATTGCTACTAGGTGTAGGTTTTCTTACTGGGGTGATGAAAATGTTCTAAAATTTGGTAGTCATGACGGTTGCACAACTATGTGAATATATGAAAAATCACTGAATAATATATCATAAAAGGGTGAATTTTATTTCAGTCAAGTTGTTATAAATAAATAAAAAAATGGAAGAAGCTATAACAAGCTAAATAAAAAGAAAGCTAAAGTGGCTATATTAATACCCAGGTATATTTCAGATCAAAGAACATTACCAGGATAAAGAGGGCTACTCCATAATGGCAAAAGAGTCAATATGTCAAGAGGATATAATAATCTTAAACATTTGTGCTCCTAACAACATAACTTCCAAAACCTTGGAGGAAATAACTCTGAAAGAACTGCAAGGAAAAATAGATACATCCACAACTAGTAGAGAGAAGTACTAAACTAGAGAAGTCTAGTACTTCCCTTTCAATAATTGATACCTCAAAGAGACAGAAAATCAGTAAGGACACAGAAGACTTGAACAACACTCTCAATGAACTTGATCTGATTGACATGAAACACTCCACCTAACAACAGCAGAATACACGTTATTTTCAAGTGCACCTGAGTACCTAGATCATAACCTCTACCATAAAACAAATCTTAATAATTTTATGAGTCAAAACACACAACTATGTTCCTGGACTAGGATGGAAGTGAATTAGAAATAAAAATCCCCAAATATTTGGAAAGTATCATGAATAACACACTGCTAAATAATCCATGGGACAAAGAAGAAATAAAAAGGGAAGTAAAACATCTTGATGTGAATGAAAATTAAAACACCACGTTTCAAAATTTATGAGATGCAGTTAAAGCAATTCTTGGAAATTAGTAGCACAGGGGCCTTTTTTTTGGCATTATAATTATCGATTTTTGTGTGTGCTGCCTCAGCATCCACCTTACTTTGGCAAAGCCCCTTGCCTCAACATTGACTTTTGGCCCAGTTAATAAATATTTTTCCAGGCCTGGGGCACAACCCCACCCCACAGCCCAAACCCACACCTATAGACACTACTCATACCATCCATAACTCATCCAAAACCCACAGCTGGTCCCAAATGATAAGCTAACCATCGCCATCCTCCTCACCCCCCAGTCCCTGTCCCTTTTTGCATGTATTTGCTTTAAATTAACCAAACCTTGACTCCCACAAAAAACTACTAACCAGTATTCCTGGACCACAGTAAAGGCACAAGTTTGTGGGTCCCTCTTGCTCTCCTGTGTGCTCCCCAGCTGCTGGTTTAATTACCCGATCTAATAGCACTTTCCACTGATCCCTCATGGCATCCCACCCCTACCCCCTTCTGGGGCCTATAAGTAAGAAACTATCTTTTCTCATGCACTATGACCTCAGTTTCTCATCATGACACACCTGACCTCTGCCTAGATCCAAACTTAAAATCCAACTTAGCTAATTCTGAATATTAGGAAAGAAAAATGTCCCAGATTAATGACATCAGCTTCTACTTTAAGAAACCTGAACAAGAAGAGTGAATGAGACTGAAAGTAAGCAGAATAAAGGAAGTAAGGAAGATTCAAAAAGAAATAGATGCAATATAAAAGAGAAAATTAATAGGGAAATCATTGAAACCAAAACTCATTATTTGGAAAGAACAATAAAATTGAAACATGTTTGACCAGACTAATCAAGAAAAGAAAGAGAAATGCAAATTACCAGTATCATGAATGAGTGAAATAGCATCATTACAGATTCTATAAATATTAAAAGGATAATGCAACATTATGTATGAATTTTATGCAAATAAATTCAATAATTTAAATGAAATAGAAAAATTCCTTGAAAGACATTAACAATGAATGCTCACTCAAGAATAAATGAATAACCTAAATATTTCTTTATCTATCAAATAAATTGAATCTGTAGTTAAACTCATTACTATAAAGAAAGCTCTACTTCAGAAGATTTTTCTGGAGAATTCTACTAAATATTTAAGAAAAAAAATTTAAACAAATTTCCAGAAAATTGAAAAGGAGGAAATATTTCCAAACTAATTCTATGAGACCCACATTACTCTTATATCATTATCTGCCATTGGCATTACAAGTAAAGAAAGCTACAATCCAAAATCCCTTGTGAACATAGATGCAAAATTTTTCAACAAAATTTTAGCAAATTGAATCAACATTTTATAGAAAGGATAATACATTGTGACTAAGTAGAATTCATCCCTGAAATGCAAGGTTGGCTTAATATTAGAATTAATATAATTCTCTGTATTAAAATACTTAAAATAAAAAGCATATGATGATTCAACAGATCCAGAAAAAACATTTGAGAAAAACTCAACATCTCTTCCTCATAAAAACTCTTAGCCAGGTAGGAATAGAGAAGAAAAACCTATGTTATATTTAATGGTGAAAAACTGGAAGTTCTCCCCTAAAACCAGGAAAAAGATTGGGATTTGCACTCTTAGCCCTTCTAACCAACATTGTACTGGAGGTTTTAGCCAGTGCAGTAAGGCAAGAAAGCATCCAGATTGGAAAGAAGAAGTGATGCTGTCTTCATCTGAAGATGTGATAATCATCTTTGTAGAAAGTCTTGTAGACTCTACATAAAAACTACAAGAATTAATAATGAGTTTGGTGAGGTTGCCAGATATAAGATCAAAATAGAAATATCAACTTATTTCTGCATACTTAGATGAACAATATGAAATTGAAATTTAAAAAATAATTTAATTGGCAATAGCATCAAAATATGAAATGCTTAAGGGGTAAAACTCGCAAAATATGTGTAGGACCTGCATATTGAAAACTATGAGACACTGTTGAGAGAAATGGAAGAAAATCTAAACAAACGGAAAGATGTCTGTACTGCATCAGAAGACTAAGTGGTGTTAAGATGTCAGTTCTCTCCAGATTGATCTAATTCAGCACAATTTCAATAAAAATCCCAGCAGGCTTTCTGGTAGAAATTGACAGGCTGATTGTAAAATCCATATGGAAATGCAAACAAACTAGAAGAGTCAAAAAAACATCTTTGAAAAAGAACAAAATAGGGGAGAGCTTACATTATCTGACTTTAAACATTATAAATCTATAGTAATCAAGACAGAGTAAGATCCATATAAAATAGACGAATAGATTATTGGAAGAAAAAGCCCCAATTACATTAATCTTTGACAGAACTGAAAATGTAATTCGGTGGAAAAAAGATAGTTTTTTCAACAAAGGGTCCTGGAGTAACTGTATATCCTTAAAGTTTCTTTATGTTCTTTGCACCAAGTACAAAAGTTAACTCAAAATGGATCATAGACTCAAATGTAAAACCTAAAGTTACAAAATTTCTCATAGAAAACATAGGAGAAACATATTTGTGATCTTATGTTAGGCAAAGATTTCTTAAATATGACACCAAAATCATGATGCATAAAATAACAAATAAATTGGACTTCATAAAAAAATAAGAATTTGTGCTCTTTGAAAGACATTGTTATTAGAGAGTAAAAATCATGCCACTGACTGGGAGAAAGTATTTGAAAATTCTATATCTGTTAAAGAACTTGTATTCAGAACATATAAAGAATGCTCAAAACTCATTAATTTAAAAAACAAAAATTTTAAGGGGTCAAAGATATACAAAGAAGGTATACAGATGGCAATCACATAAAGAAGATGTTCAATGTGATTAGTTATTAGGGAAATCCAAATAAAAACTACAATGATATACCATTGTACACTAGTATAGCTAAAATTTAAAAGATTAACTGCATCTATTATTCCTGAGCAGGTAGCACTGGAATTTTCATACCATGCTGGTGGGGATTAAAAATGCTGCAACTACTTTCCAAAACAGTTCAGCTATTTCTTAAAAAATTAAACATATACATAAATATGACCCAGCCATTCTACTCCTAGGTTATTTACTCAAGAGAAAGAGAAGCTTATGTCACTACAAAGACTTTGTTTTGTTATTCTTTTAATGTCACCTGTTTGATTTCTGATATTAGCAATTTGTGTCTTCTCTCTTTTTCTTGGGTTAGCCTGAATAAATGTTTACCAATTTTATTGATTTTTCTAAAGAACCAAATTGGGTTTTGTTTATTTTCTTGTTTTCCTATTTATAATTTCATATTAAACTTTTATTATTTCTTTTCTTCTTCTTGCTTTAGACTTACATTACTCATCTTTCTCTAGTTTCCTAAGGTAGAAGCTTAGGTTGTGGACTTAGATTTTTCTTCCTTTCTAATATATGGACTGATACTATACACTTCCCTCTAAACACTGCTTTTGCCTCACCCCACAAATTTTGAAAGGTGGTATTTTCATCTTTATTTATTTCAATATATTTTAAAATTTCTCTTGAGATTTCTTCTTTGACCTACATGCTATTTAGAAGTGCTTTGTTTAACTTCTAGAGATTTGGGGATTTTCCAGCTATCTTTTGGTTATTTATTTCTTTTTTAATCCCACTGTGGTGTGACAATATACTTTGTATGGTTTCTATTCTTTCAACTCTGTTAAGGTTTAAAATGTGGTCTGTCTTGTTGAACGTTCCATGTAAGTTTGAGAAGAATGCATATTTTGCTGTTGTTGAATAGAATATCCTATAAATTCCAATTAGATGAAGTTGACTGATAGTGCCGTTCAAGTAAACTACATGCTTATTGATTATCTGCCTTTTTGAACTATCAATTGACAGGACTATCAACTGACAGAGCTATCAATTGATGTCCTCAATTATAACAATAAGTTTATCCTTCCACTTTTGCTTCATGTATATATATTTATCTTTGTATGCTGTATGGCAGGGGTCACATATCTTTTTTCATGTGAGTATCCCCTTATTAAAGTACCATTTGTTGAATTTTTTGTTTGTTTAGTTCTTTGTTTGCTCATTTGTTTTTGGAAGTGTATGGGCCAGGAATCAAACCTGGGTCTCCCACATGGCAGGCAAGAATTCTACCACTGAAGTATCCTTGCACACCCTTGCCTCATGTATTGTGATGCTCTGATTTTAGGAACATACATTTTAAGGATTACTTTGTCTTTTTGAAGAATAGGAATATTTATCATTATGCAGTGCCCTTCATCACTGATAATTTTCCTTGCTCTAATGTCTGCTCTGTCTGAAATGACTATAGCTACTCCAGTTTTGTTTTGATTCATGTTAACATTGTTAATCCTTCTCTGATCCCTTCAGCTATCAGCTTTATTTGCAATAGGTAAAAAAGGCATTTCAAATGTCCATCGACAAGTAAATGAATGAATATCTACACGATGGACTATTACTAAGCAATAAAAAGGAATGAGCTATTACTACATGCAATGACACAGATGAATCTCAAAATAATTATGTTCAATGAAAGAAGCCAGACAAAAACAAGTACTCTGTGATTCCATTTTTATAAACAGAAATACAAGTGAACTTACATTGACTGAAGGCAGATCCGTTGTTACCTTGTAGGGAGCAAGGAGGGCAGGCAGGAGTTTGATACAAACAGACACAAGGAAAACTTTAGGATGATGGATGGTTCGTTATCTTGATAGTGCTGATATTTTCATAGATCATATGCCCAGCCTTTTGTACATTTTAAATATATGCAGTTTATGTATGTCAAGTCCACCTCATTAAAGTTGTTAAAAAATAAATTATGGTCCATCCACATATGGAAAACATTGTGTAACCATCTAAAGACATTGACTATTTTCCAAGTATGTGAAAATACTCAGGATCTATGTGAAATTTTAAAAAGCAGCTAAATTAAAGCAGGTAAAAAAGTATGTATCCTATGAACTTAAATGTAAAAATATGTAATGCATGTGTGTGTAAGGATAGGGGGACCATGTTCTAAGAAGTTAACAATGAGAGGGAGGCTGGTATATATATTTGAATTTTTATTTTTCTGTAATGATCATTTCTTTCTTTTGGTGATAAGAAGAACTGTGTATTTTTTTTTAAAAAAAAACAACAACAACAGATTTTTAGACCACAAAATCATTAGTAATAAGTAGCCTTAAGTAAATAAGTAGTCTGCATATAGTTTATAGAATGTGGTTCAACAAGAGCTGTTTCTTTCTGGGTGTGTGCCTATCTGATTTAAACTGCAGCAGATGACATATTGCTTATGAGTAATGCGGGACGTTCACAATTCTTCCTCAACATTTATTCTCTAACAATATATCCTCTGTATTGAAAATGTGAAAATACTAATGGTGTTTGTATCCATCTACCCTAAGTGTAACTGGATTTAGCTTAAATTTCCATCTCAACCCATATGCCTCATATGCTATGGAGAAAGGGGACAGGATTTTCCGGGGAGTTATTCTGAAGATTGGACTAATATTACAGTGAGAGAAATAGGGAGAGGATTAGGAAGGCTTTGAGGATAAGAACACAAAAAAGATGCACGTAGAGGGTACCTCTAGGGGAGTCATTTATTCATTCTACAAATATTTATTGGTGTCTATTATGTGCTGGGTTTTGCGTTAGGCACCAAGGATAGAGGGGTGATTCTTCCAACAAAATATAACCCATGTGATTGTGGGCAGGGCCCAGCTAAACAGGAAACCCCAAGTTTCTGCAGTCCTGAGGGACGGTTAGTAGGGTAACTTGTGGTTAGCATATTAGTGCAGTATGGAGAGGTTTTCATGCTGACTCTAGGTGGCAGATGCTACTTCTCACCATGAACCCTGATAAAATAGAGAGCCCTCTTTCCACTGTCATGGTGTGGCTCTGAGATCCAGAGGACCTCAGAGATCAGAGAATGCCCAGAAAATGGAGGAAGCTGGGTCTCCGGCATTTTACAGACCTGCATAAATATGAATAGCAGCAACAAGATTGTGAGAGGACTCTGAGCTTTGTATAACCTCTGAACATTACAAACAGAGAAGAGATCCCTACAAATTTAATGGATACCTGAATACAAGGAAGTGACTATTATAGCAA